>NC_141693.1:303774265-304410750 GCF_964263255.1 Lissotriton vulgaris | reverse complement strand
TGCAGAGTGCAGAGTAGTGAGTGCAGAGTAGTGAGTGCAGAGTAGTGAGTGCAGAGTAGTGAGTGCAGAGTAGTGAGTGCAGAGTAGTGAGTGTGCAGAGTAGTGAGTGCAGAGTAGTGAGTGTGCAGAGTAGTGAGTGTGCAGAGCAGTGAGTGCAGGTGCAGAGTGGTGTGTATTGGCAATGTAAATGACAATGCCATTTATTTATGATTTAAAGAAAAAAAAGAAATGTCATGAGCAATGCCAATTGCTCTACCTTTAATGATGCCGAGACCATTGCATTGCAAATGCTTGTTTGTCTTACTCTGGGTGAAAGTCTGATAATGAAAAATAAGTCCTGGTCTCCAAAAATGCGAGCTGCATCCTAAACCATCAGCAAAAACATGCTCTAGAGTGCTCGGCGTCTGTGCACAAGTGTTTTTTCTGTGATGATCTGGAGAGATGTCTCTTGAGACAATTGAACCTGTTGGAAACTCCAGGGACCATATTATGTAAGCAGGGTATTTTCCTGGTTAGTAACAATGGAAAGGTGCGCCCAGCGGTAACCAGGAAAATGAGCTGCTTTCTAGTGAATTTGCTGCCCCAGGTCAGCCGCAAACTCACGCTGCCCTGTGGGCAGCATATTCAGGTCAAAATGGAGCAGCTGCTTTGAAGCCACTCTGTGTTTCACTGTGGAGGCGGCAACCCACCTGCAATTTGAAGTGGAATTAGAGATTTCTTGTTATTGTTGTAATTTTCAAATGTAATTTAATAGTAGGTGCTATAAATATAATGGTAGGTGCTGACACTGGGAGTTTCTAGACTTCAAATCAAGTCTAGGAAACACCCTCCTTCAATCATAAACCACCTCACTCTTCTTTCATAAGCCAACCCAATTGAGGGCCCAATTCTGATGCGGTTAGGAAATCTTCCCGATCAAAACGGTTTGGAAATGGTTTCCTACATACTCGGATCGGGAGAGTCCGACCAACCGAGTATGATGCATCCGGATGTTCCAGATACAATTTGATTGGACTCCCGTTGACTTCAATGGGAGCCTATATTCCTAGCCGCATCGTAATCTGGCCCTTGGTCGGGAAGACATGTTCCCGATCGCTTTAGAATGAGCAAATGCCATTAGGAGGCCTTCCTAACCTTATCTTAATCGGGCCCTAGGTGGGAATGCTTTCCTAACCGCATCGGAATCGGGCCCTAAGTGTTAAATGTCTAACTAAACGTGAAGGAAAGAGGGGAAGATGTAATGAGGTGGCTACACCTTGTCTGGACAATGCAGATTCAGGTATATTGATCTATTAATCGTGGAGAGAAAACAATTATTTGAACATTTACTCAAGTTTCTAGAGAATTCAACTTGCACCCATATTAGTTGTACCCAATTCCACACAGTCTTTTCTTAGAACAGTAATTGTCAAACACTTTTTAGAGGGTTACATTTCCAAACAATTCATAGTGATTTGCTCGAGATACCTGCAAACCACGCACAAGCAATTCACCACCACCCACTCAAACCCAACACAAAGTTGAACTAACAACTTCAACAAACTTCTGTCTCCCCTGCAGTGGATGCTTCCTGGCAAAAGCCAATTTCTGAGTGCACTGCTAAAGTTTTTTGCATTAGATATGTAGCATGATACTCAGAATATCATCTCTGAATCAAACATAGTTAAGGCTTACCAGGGCATTAAGTAGAATGAAAAAACGAGGTGGTCCCTCAAAAGGGCATGGCAGATGCAATTAAGGGCATGGCTTAAAAACACGCAAGCTAGAAATCTGTGCTTAGCATAGTGTGCTGTCCGACTGGTATTTTGTTGCCTTTGTCGTTGCATCCAGATATATAAAACAACAAGTAACATTACACCTACAACAAGTCGGGCTATTGGCTTTGTCAATGTTTTTTTAATACATATTTTTTTTCATTTTACAATATCAACGCAATGGATGCACATTTACATAGCGGACGGTCAGATTGGGTCCATGAGCAGGTTACATTACAAAAGAAACACAATAGAGGTAGGCAACTTCAATAAGTAAGAGCTGCATGACTAGGCTCTTATGAATAATCGCATCAAGGGCAGCCACACACATCCTACTCAGTCCCACTACTGCTCGCCTTCGAATCGTGTTGTTCACTCTCGGTCACCTCAGTTGTGAGGAGGTCCCTATAGAGCTTTCTCCATACCATGAGAACTTCCTCTAGTTTTTCATCCCTCCTGCTAGTATTCATGTGCACCTCCTCAGCAATCGACCATGCACGCATGACTTTTGTCAATGGTTTTAGTTGTGTAAGATAAATAAGCAACAACTATGGCTTTGTTGTATAGAACATTGAAAATGCTTCAATTTTGAAATGATGAGACTGTGGAAGAAATATAACGGGTCTCTTTGAAGTTACATCAAAGGCAGTGAAGGGTGGCACTGCTGCAGAGTTCAGTTTTATTTTTCACCCAGATGGCAAAAATGGAGAGCCCGATAGAGACCTGTCTCAGCACCTGCTTTGTAGAACTGCCAGTGCTAAGTGCCGGCATAAACCAGCCCACTTAAAGTCCTGAGGCTTACTTGTATGTCAGACACACATTTTGAAAGATTTTGCCCACCCACCCAGTGTTAAAGCCGTCCATCGCCCCTGCCTAAGGAGGCGGGCTTGGTGTTATTTTTAGGGAGGGTCTCACAGTTACTTCTTTTGAACTGATTTCTTTTTCTTTAGCAAAAAACCTAGATTTTTCTGTCTTTGTCTCTTCAACTTCCACCCTGTTGGAAATATTCTGTTGTCATTCTTCCATTCCCCGAACCAGCTTCAGAAGCATGTTGACTTTTTTTGTTTCTTTTGTTTTTGTAATCAGCTACTCTCACTGGTTTTATGACGCCTTAAATAAGATTATTCCACCATCCTCTTCAAGCGACCGTCCCCTCTGCAGTTTCTTCTTGGATACTTGTTCCAATATAGTAATACAGTATCCTTGTAGTAAATGACAAGCATATACACAGAAATGGAAAAAGTGAAAAATTCCACAACACCCAAAAGCGATAGACAGTACATCCTCAGTTTTAAACTAATTAAAAAAGCAACAATAGATAATGCAACATGTATAAAGCTCATTGAAAGATGACCAAACCTTTTTGGATTTCTGAGAAAGAGCTAACCTTCGAAAGTGGATTGTCTCATTTTTAATAGCTTATATACATCTTAAACACAATCCTCAGAATTCCACAAGATGACGATTCGTTTCTGGCGACAAACAAGGTCTTAATTTCCTTAATGAGGCATTTAGGGTCTCGTTGCAAACTGCCCAGAATTCAGGGAGGAGAGACTTATGCTAAAATTAATGATTCGGGCCGCGACCTCCACCCCTAACAGCTAAAGGCCCTGTATGGAGAATTACATGTGTACTCGGTATTAGCAGGCCCTTGTCCACATGTTGGTCCTGATTGCAGGGCCTTTTCTGCTCATCTTTCCCACCAGCATTGAGCAGGTAGAAAATACCATTGGACTTACATATGGTTTCACCAGGTCTAAGTTTGCACCTGGTGAAACCTGGATTGGTGTTCCAACACAGGGGTCACATTGAACAGGCTGGAGCACTATGCCCTGTAGAGGTGGCTCAGTCATAATGTGGGAATAAGCATCTTTGTGGTTGTGGAGGTCACCATGAAAGGCAGATCCACAAAGTGCTTACTTTCTAAAATATTTGGTAGGTGGTCCCAAAGTTTTTCCCAGAAGCCCACTGCCAGTGCTACCGAACATTAGAATTCATGAATATCAAGACTGTCTAGGCTTGATTCCACCTCTTTCATCCACAACCAAACACACTCTATGGCCTTAGAGCCCGACATAGCGGGCTCTACCAGCCATTAAAGGCCCGCTCCAGCATTAACACGGGAGTGGGTCTTTAATGGCCGGCAGAGCTCGCTACGTAGGGCTCTAACGGCATTAGAACATTCCCCCCCCCTAGAGGGCAATGTTCTTATTTGTAAAACAAAAGCCTCACGGAGACTGAGGGGTTTGAAATCTCCTTTGTTCACAGCTCTTGCTGTGAACAAACATTGGAATGCTGATGCGCTGGGGTTCTACCAGTCATTAGAAGCCCGGAGCACTCCATCATCTTCAAAGGAGCGCTCAACCTTCCAATGTTCTAATATCCCTTAATCTCACCACCACTGCATCTTTTTCATCCCTGTTTTATCCCTTTGTTATCATTTTCCAATTGACCTCTTCCTTCTTTTTCTGCCCTTCTCTCTTTTTCTGTATCAAAGTGTGATGATGAAGAACATGTCCTGGTCCTCAAAACTGTGTGCCAGTTGGCCCCACCTTCACCCCCGGCTCAATATAAGCGCTGGCTGCATACAATGGCCGGGGGAGGTTGCTGTGCTGGGACGCACATTTGTCTAACTGAAATCACCAACAATGGCCCTGTTGAGGGGTAGAGGTTGTCACAGTGCCTGCCATTTTTAAGATATAAAAAACAACAGAACTCTTTTCCAGATTGTATGTGTATATTTATCTAGACTTAAAATGTGAAAAAAACGTAGGTTTATATATGATATGCAATATGATACTTTGTATCTGTAACCTGATAATTTGTTAACTAACATTTTAATATGTAAGAAAATCAATATGTATGCGCTTACATGAAAATATATGCATTAGTAATAATAAAAATAGATCTTTCGTGGAGTGCTAAAAGAATCAAGAACTACTAATTACAAAAAAATACTATTTCCATTTAAAATGAGTGGGTTCTCTGAAAGGAGTTTAGAGAACTCCAATCCTGTGTCCCCAACTCTCCAAGTCAAAAAAAATATATAATCACTTAAATAAAAAAAATAGAGATGTAAATAAATTATGATGAATTTACATTAACATTACCACAATCCTCAAAGTTCAGGTGAAGATAATAGTGGCCCTGCGGAAAGCTGCGACCTACTGGACCAGTTCAATATTTGAAAACTCTGCAATTCTTCACGCTATAAGTTGCCAAACACCAGAATAGCCATCAACTCTCTTCCACCAAGTCGGCACATATCCAAACAAAACACTGTCTTCCTCTTCCGAGTCCATGTCAATGGAGTGTAACCCATCCTCCTCTGAAGGACAGGACAACTAAAAGTCTCTTTCTGAACCTCCTCCCACAGGCAGAGGTAGAAGAGGGCTACCTCCATCACTCAAGTCCTGTTTTATTTGCTGCTGGTAGAAGGATAGACACCTGGTGCTGCGATGCTTGCCCTCTCATAGTAAGTTACCCACTGTCGTCACGCCTATCCAGGGATTAGAGGAAACTACAAAACAGATCCTTCCCTTTTTAGGTTTTGCCTCGCCGAAGATGCGCTCTGCGCATCTTTTCGGCGCAGGCGAAAACCTGATGATAACTGTAGTGTGGCTTGGTTCGGCCCTCGTCGTTGATTGGCTGGCTCCGTAAACGGAGCCTTGCCATTGGACGAGGGGCCTGTCCGTCAATGCCGGACCAGACACGGGGGCGTTCCCGACATTCTTTGGCTTTTGCCGACGTCACGGGACGCCGGGAACGCCCCCGTGTCTGGTCCGGCATTGCCGGCACTTCTGCGTCTCTCCTAACCCCGTGACTGGCCGGCCGGCCAATCCTAGCGCGGCCGGCCGGAAGTGCCCGCCCCCGGCAGCCCGGGGGAAGAAGGAAGCAGCAGGACGAAAGAGGAAGACCTGCAACGAGCGCTAAAATGTTTCTGCGCGTCCAAGGTAAAGGCTGCAGGCTCGCCTTTCATGTATTTTCGACGAGTCTTGAAATACGCCTTGTTAGCTATGTGATTCATTACTGAGTGCCTCTCTTATTCTTTATGCCTGGTTTTCTGTCCAAGTCCGACCCGTTTTGAGGCACGTCCCTCCCTTCCCTCTATCTCCGTGGCCCTGAAGCTGTAGGGCTGCTGAGGGAAGTTCAGTCAGGCAGCAACAGTGAGCCCCGGTGACGAGCTGCCATTGGCGCAGACAGGAGCCGTTCTACCAATCACAGGGCCCGGTCTCCACTCCCTGCTGCAGGCCCTCCAGCCCTCCAATCTCGCTCCCAGCTCGGGGCATTGCTCTTGCTTCTCTCTGCATCGACGAATATTCGCACTCTCTAGTCCCATTCACCTCCCTCCTCACCCTGACCCCACGACCCGGCTCTCCGGTCCTCTATTCTCACCCTGAGTCCTTCACAACCCTAATGTTCCTCCACAGTCCTTCCTCAGACCCGGCCTTCTCTCCTCATCCTCCTTTCTCAAGCCCAGGCCCGGCCTTCGCTCAGATAGCGCCCTGGGCGGCACCAGAACTTCGCCCTTGCTCCCGATTGTGCGTAAAATAAGGCAACAAGGGGTCCCTTTTGTGTTCAACGGCTAGTCATTGGCTGATTACATCAGAGCCATGAGTGGCCTCTGAACACACACATCTCCGCCATCACCCTCACCCCCCTAAATTGTACACAGATCAACTGCTCCATGGTAGAGCCAAGCTGTTGGTGAGGGGCCGGTTGGGGGATGTGGGCAGGGGGTGCCAGGTAGTTGAGGGAGGAGGAAGGTTAGTTGAGGGAGGAGGGTTAGTTGACGGTAAAAATGTTGTGCCTATGGAATATAGAAAAAAACTGATGAAAAACAAAAGAATACGATGAAGCCCTAGAGCCATATTTAGTCTGCTGACTGCATGCCATTAATAAAGCACCTCGGTGCTCCCCTGGCGCCCTGGATCTAGCTCGCCCGTGCTCAAGGCCGGTTCTGCCTGGCCAGTCCCTGACTGGCTACATCAAGCACTGACTTGTGTCAGAACACACATCTCCCCCCCCCTCACTCGAGTTACCCACAAGGTAGCTCCCACCCCCTGTGAAGCTAATTCCAAGTTGTTTGGAGGGGCGGGGCTGTTGATGTGTGGCAGCAGGGGGCTAGATAGCGCTTTGAATAGATCACTGGACAAAGGAACAGAGGAGTTGTGTTGGTGTTTGCAAGGGTAGTTGTGCTGACAGTTCTTTTCGCCCCTCTGGAGCTTGGCGCCCTGGGCTTGGGCCCAGTTCGCCCATATCAGAAGTCGGCCCTAAATGTACCATCATTACTCTGCACCTGACAAACTTTGCCTCTACACTCTCCCCCCCACCCCCTTTAAAGTCTCCATCCGGTCTTCGCGCCTAGTCCCAATCTCCTGCCTTCATCATTTATTTGTTCCGCCCAGTTTATCTCCATTTCACAACACCTGCTGCTCTCAACACTGTCGGCGCCCCTCCCTCTCGGCCCAGTGCACCCGCCCCCTCTCTGGCACGCGACCATACTCTACTCCCCCCAGCACTGGTTCTCCTGCCTTACTCCCCCTCCCTCCTGCAGCACGTGCTCCTCATCCACCCTTATCCTCCTCCTGCACTTGCTACTCCTCCTTCCTCTTCCTCAGGGATTGGCGGTCCTCACTTTATCTCCCCATATCACTGACTCTATACTGCCCCACTTTTATCGTCATTCACCCACTGACTCTCCGTGGCTACCTGGGACTCAATCGTCAAATGTAAAGCGCTCTATCATATTTGGGTGAAGGCTGGCGCTATATCAAACAGCACACATACATAGTCCTTCACTCCCTCTACAACGCCCCCGACACACAATAACACTGCTCTCCCTCCCACGGCCTCTCCCCAGGGCTCAAACCACTCTTTCTGCACTGCCACCCTTCCCGCTCCATCTTCGTGCCAGCCCCTCCCGCCTCTTTCTCTCTCCTCCACCTCTGCTGTCCCTCCAGCCGCCCACCGCACTGGCTAGCCTCCTCCCCCGGCCACACTTCACCTGCCCTCCCCCGTGGTTTGATTTCCATGCCTCGCCCTTCTCCAGTCCCAGCACGGGCTCTCCCTTAGGGCCTTTTATCGCGAGCCTTTCCCCATCACTTCAGCACTACCTCTCCGAACCCTTTATCGCTCACCGCTGGCTCTCCCCTCCTCTCGCTCCTCGGGCCTCGCTACCTCTACCCTCCCCGGACGCACTTTCCGTTCTCTGCCCACAAACCAGCTGTAACTCTGAACCCGGCTCCGCTCCCGCCTATCTCTCACCCTCCCGGGCACCTATTAAACCCCTCCCGCCCCCGAGCAACGTCTATGTAGCCTCTCTTTTCTCCGGTAATTGTCTTTTCTCCTTTAATTTTTTTTCTCTTATTTAGATTTTTTTTCTCTCGCCCTGTTCTTCGATTACCGCCCCGCCCCCCCCCGCCACATCCTCCAGCACTGCCCCCCACCCACGCCCGTCATCGAGGAGTACCCACCCTCACCCTCACTCACACTCACCCACCCTCACTCACCCTCACTCACCTTCACCCTCACTCACCCTCAACCCCTCACCCTCACTCACCCCCACTCACCCTCAACCTCACTCACCCTCACCCTCACCTTCACTCACCCTCAACCCCTCACCCTCACTCACCCTCAACGCCTCACCCTCAATCACCCTCAACCCCTCACCCTCACCCACCTTCACTCACCCTCACTCACACTCACCCTCACTCTCCCTCACCCACCCTCAACCCCTCATCCTCCCTCACCCTCACTCACCCTCAACCCCTCACCCTCACTCACCCTCACTCACCCCCACTCACCCTCAACCCCTCACCCTCACTCACCCTCACCCTCACTCACTCTCAACCCCTCACCCACCCTCAACCCCTCACCCACCCTCAACCCCTCACCCACCCTCAACCCCTCACCCTCAACCCCTCACCCTCAACCCCTCACCCTCAACCCCTCACCCTCAACCCCTCACCCTCAACCCCTCACCCTCACTCACCCTCAACCCCTCACCCTCACTCACCCTCACTCACCCTCACTCACCCTCACTCACCCCCACTCACCCTCACTCACCCCCACTCACCCTCACTCACTCTCAACCCCTCACTCACTCTCAACCCCTCACCCACCCTCAACCCCTCACCCACCCTCAACCCCTCACCCACCCTCAACCCCTCACCCACCCTCAACCCCTCACCCTCAACCCCTCACCCTCAACCCCTCAACCCCTCACCCTCAACCCCTCACCCTCAATCCCTCACCCTCAATCCCTCACCCACACTCACACTCACCCACCCTCACCCTCACCCTCACTCACTCACCCACCCTCACTCACCCTCACTCACCTTCACCCTCACTCACCCTCAACCCCTCACCCTCACTCACCCCCACTCACCCTCAACCCCTCAACCTCACTCACCCTCACCCTCACCTTCACTCACCCTCAACCCCTCACCCTCAACGCCTCACCCTCAATCACCCTCAACCCCTCACCCTCACCCACCTTCACTCACCCTCACTCACCCTCACTCACACTCACCCTCACTCACCCTCACCCACCCTCAACCCCTCATCCTCACTCACCCTCAACCCCTCACCCTCACTCACCCTCAACCCCTCACCCTCACTCACCCTCACTCACCCCCACTCACCCTCAACCCCTCACCCTCACTCACTCTCAACCCCTCACCCACCCTCAACCCCTCACCCACCCTCAACCCCTCACCCACCCTCAACCCCTCACCCTCAACCCCTCACCATCAACCCCTCACCCTCAACCCCTCACCCTCAACACCTCACCCTCAACACCTCACCCTCAACCCCTCACCCTCAACCCCTCACCCTCAACCCCTCACCCCCTCACCCTCAACGCCTCACCCTCAATCCCTCACCCACACTCACACTCACTCACACTCACTCACACTCACCCACCCTCACCCTCACTCACACTCACCCACCCTCACTCACCCTCACTCACCTTCACCCTCACTCACCCTCAACCCCTCACCCTCACTCACCCCCACTCACCCTCAACCCCTCAACCTCAACCCCTCCCTCACCCTCACTCACCCTCAACCCCTCACCCTCACTCACCCTCAACCCCTCACCCTCAACCCCTCACCCTCAATCCCTCACCCTCACCCCCACTCACCCACACTCACCCCCACTCACCCTCACTCACACTCACCCACCCTCACTCACCCTCACCCACCCTCACTCACCCTCACCCACCCTCACTCACCCTCACCCTCAACCCCTCACCCTCAACCCCTCACCCACCCTCAACCCCTCACCCTCACTCACCCTCAACCCCTCACCCTCAACCCCTCACTCACCCTCACCCTCAACCCCTCAGCCTCACCCTCACTCACCCTCAACCCCTCACCCTCACTCACCCTCAACCTCATGCTAAAGATTTACAAAAAAACCCATAAACAATTCTAAAAGCACTAACTCTAATGCTGCGAGACCTATTGCATTTCTAATGCTTGTTTTTAATGCAGGGGACGGGATTTGATCATGCCCATTACGCCGTATTGCTTTTCAAAGGCAACTGTTGCAGAGCCAAGTGGGCTGTTGAAAATTGTGTTTTCTCCACCTGCCCCTGTTGCCTGCTTGTGCCTCCGTTTTCGTGCCCCTGTTGCCTGCTTGTGCCCCTGTTGCCCGCTTGTGCCTCCTTGTGCCCCTGTTGCCCGCTTGTGCCTCTGTGTGCCCCTGTTGCCTGCTTGTGCCTCTGTGGGCCCCTGTTGCCTGCTTGTGCCTCTGTGGGCCCCTGTTGCCTGCTTGTGCCTCTGTGGGCCCCTGTTGCCTGCTTGTGCCTCTGTGTGCCCCTGTTGCCTGCTTGTGCCTCCGTCTGCCCCTGTTGCCTGCTTGTGCCTCCGTCTGCCCCTGTTGCCTGCTTGTGCTGTGTTGGTGTGTGTGGAGGGCTCTGTGTGGCTGTGTGTGTAGGAAGCTTTGTGTGGCTGTGTGTGTGGAGGGCTCTGTGTGGCTGTGTGTGTGGGGGGCTCTGTGTGGCTGTGTGTGTGGGGGGCTGTGTGTGCGGGGCTCTGTGTGGGGGTGTGTGTGGGGCGGCTCTGTGTGTGTTTGTGTGTGTCATTTGCGATAGATAAAGCTAGTGGCATTGTAAATGACAATGCCATTTATTTATGTTAAAAAAACATAAATAAAAATAATGTCAAGAGCAATGGCAATAGCTCTAACTTTAACAAAGGCAAAACCATTGCATTGTAAATGCTTGTTTATGTAATGGCGTACATTTTCTAACTCAGAGTCTTGTCTCTGGTTGTCCTTCTAGTATCTGCCGAAATGTTAAGAGGCGAGACCAGTGGTTAATTGGTAAAACAATAAGTGCCAGAGCCCTTGTCAGGAGGACATGGCAGCTTGCACCATCCATTGCCCCTGCCAGCGCTGCCAACTACAGTACCAACACAACTACTAACCATCACCTTCCTACAAGTGTGACAATTCATACTATTCAAGGCCCCCAAAGTTATAAGAATGGCTTAGGTGGCACGTATTAGTGATTCTTAATGTATATCAAATTAATAAACAGCTGTTGTTGTGCTCATACCGAAATTTGGCAGACAGTGCCACCATGTGGCACACAGTCACAAGCTCTGGTGCTAAGAATTATGCGCCGGTGCTGAGCACCAGAAACCACCAGCTCAAATTAAGCACTGGCATTCAACAAGACTTAATTTCCTGACAAAATTTCGGCTTCATTAGGCTTTCAGCTGAAGTTCAGCACGATGCAACACTCCACTATGGACAGGAAGTCAGGCATGTGTATATCTGAGGATATGGAAAGGTTCACAAATGAGACAAAGGGTTATAAGGATGCAGGCGGCTTTTCAAAAAATACATATGTGTGTTTATTCAAAAGAGATATATGTTTACATAAATAATTTAAAAATTTCAGTAAATTAAAAACATATAGAATCAAAACATATACACAAAAAAACACAATTTTCGTTAAAATGTTCACAAGAACAAGGGTCCCTTGTTCTTGTGAACATTTTAACGAAAATTAAATATTTACTGAAATTTTTTAATTATTTATGTAAACATATCTCTCTTTTGAATAAACACACGTATGTATTTTTTGAAAACACTTTTGCCTTTCTTGTCTAAACTTGATTAATAATGAGCGATTTTATGTGATATGTATTGGTTGCTTCACAGTGCTGACATATATTGAGTTGGATGTCTCTGTAAAGTGTGAGGTTTTGATCCATTGTGAGATTGGTATTCTTAAAAACAGTTTGGGGCACTACCAGGTTACCATTAACCATCTTTATGGTTAGTCCAGGGGACCTTTTGTTCCTTATCATTACTCCCCTGTCCCAGATTTACTAGATAAGGAGGCCTCCTTTACTTTATATGATCCAATTTACAAATATACATAAGCTCTTGGAATTACTTTGTGACATTGCATAACATCTCCAACCTTCCCGTGGGGGGTGGGGTCTAGTACCACCACTCCCATGTATGCTCATCATCTTGCCCCCAATGCAGTGAATTGGACTTAACCTGGAGTGAGGGCCCAGCGCACTGGCACCATCCCAGTGGCGACCCCCCCCCATTACCTCAACGAGCCTTAAACATGGGTACACCTGCCTTGGTAACACATGACCCTGTCTGAGCATCTCCTACTGACCATACAGTATGCCCCTCTTCATATTAAGGGCTAACAGTCTGGGGTCTTTACCTAACCGCAGCAGCAAGAATACATGTTTACGCACACTTTAGAATGACAGTACTCAGCACATTTGGATATCATAAAAAATACAGTGCAATTACAGCCCCTAAAGGCATCACAGATGATCACAGGATTAAGGTATAAATACAGTCAGACACCCTAGCAGGAGGGTCTAGCCACTTAAATCCACTTTGCTTATGACATCACCTTACACCAATACTTCATATTGAAGTCAGTCCCTCTAAAAGAATAATGTTAGTAAAAGCATTTGTGGTGCAATTACACCTCTTCACCTCCAGGAGATGCCTTCTTTCAGACATCCACCACCTCAGCCTTTCACTTCCAGAAGCACTTTTCAATCACCCTTAGCTGAAGAAAAACATTTGAGACCAGAAGGTTTAAAATGAATGCTGAGCCCTTGAGGGGATATTCTCTCCAATTCCCATCCTTAAAAAGCCCAACAGTGACCCCTTTTTTCCGTCTAACTACAGGCCTATATCTCTACTGCCTTACTTTGGCATGGTACTAGAACATCTTGTCAATAAACGTCAGGGTTTCGCGCCGCCCATGGTACGGAAACTGCAGTGATTGAGATGGTGGATAATATCAGTCTTACCCTGGACAGAGGCAAATCTGCTATTTTGGTCCTATTGGACATTTCGGCGGCCTTTGACACCATCTCCCACAGCATTTTGAATCATTGGTTGTGGGAGATTGGTGTCAGAGGCAACGCCCTGGCCTGGTTTGAGAGTTACCTTGCAGACCGCCATACTTATATCAAGATGAACACCCTGGTATCCAGGAATACTCCTCTTATTGTGGGGGTCCCACAGGGGTCGATTCTCAGTCCCCTGTTGTTCAATGTATATCTCACCCCTCTGGCCAATATTATAAAATCATACAGCTTTACTGCAGTTTCTTATGCAGATGACACACAGGTGCTTGTCACCTGTAGCTCTGAATTCCTTGAAACCTGTACTAGGTTTAAACAATGTATGGTTCACATCAGTAAATGGATGAGTGATAACAAAATTCAACTCAACTATGGTAAGACCGAAATTCTGCTATTCGGTAAGGCCAAGACTATATGGTCTCAGGATTGGTGGCCACGTGAATTAGGACCTTGCCCAGAACCTAAGGAAGCCGTAAGTGATTTAGGCATTTTGCTCGACAGTGCTCTCTCCTTGAAAGCACATGTTAACCAAGTATCAGGAACATGCTATGCAATATTGCAGCAACTGCGAAAAATCTTCAAATGGCTTCCTCTTTCATCTAGAAAGCCTCTGGTTCAGGGCCTGATTGTAAGCCGTTTAGATTATGGTAACGCGATGTTCGCCTCCATCAACGAGGGTTTGCTTACAAAACTTCAAACCCTTCAGAACGCAGCCGCTAGACTAGTGTTGGGACTGCCGCCTAGGTCTACCTCCAAACCCAACCTCAAAAAGTTGCACTGGTTACCTGTGTGCCAGAGATGTCAATTTAAGATCTTGATTGTAACACATAAACTCCTCCAGGGCACTGGACCTTCTTACTTAGCAAAAAAACTGGCTTGGTATAGACCGTCCAGAGCATTACGCTCTAGCTCGAAATCCTTTCTATCCCAGCCTCGGGTCCAGACATCAAGAAATGGATGTCGGTCCTTTTCTTACGTGGCCCCGCAACTCTGGAACAAGTTGCCAGTTCATCTCCTGTCCCTTTGTAATCACCAGGAATTTTGCAAGAGTCTAAAAACCTAATGCCTCACTTCTGACGTTGCTATTCAACAGGGTAACTGCCTTTCCTCTATGCCAGCGCCTTGAGACCTTCTTGGTGATAAGTTGCGCTATACAAAAGCATTTGACATTTGACATTTGACATTCCCCAAGACACTTAGGGTGGGACTTTTCTTCTTTGGGCTGGGGGAGGCTGCGTTGCTCCTGCAGCTCCCCCTGCCCCTCTTTCAACAAATGAGGGTGACCCCCTTGCTCTGGGGGCCACCAGCATCCAAAACAGCAGAGTTCCTAATGCCTTCCAAGGCATTCTGGGGCGCTTCATGCAGCGCATATTAAATGAGCGGCTCCCCGCTGTGCTGGGGAGAGCCGCGATGTGTGCCTCACGCCGCTTTTGGTGTTTGGGGTATTGTCCAGTCCCACCCGGACTCCCAGGTGAGTCATTCGGCTCGGGCAGCCCACGCCGGCCGATCCGCCGATTTTCGGAGGCCCGGTCCCACCCAGGCTCCTGGCACTTCTCTTGTTCGTCTTGGGGGTCCCAGTCCCGGTCCCCTCCAGGACCCCCGCATGCCCACGAGTTGGAGGCCAGCCTTGCGAGCCCACCCCCAGCTGCCCCCGCCGGCTCCCCGCACGGCCAGCACCCTCGTGTGCTGCCGCGGGAGCCGGCCCTGCAGTTGTGGTCTGCAGCAGGCAGACACGGAAGCTTGTGCCTGCCTCGGGGGAGTGCAACTGCATTCCCCCCTCCTACGGCCACACTCCAGAACCTGGGGATGGGGCCCCTGGCCCGTTGGGCCCATTTTCGTGGGGGGGGGGGCGCAACGGCGTTCCCCGACCTCCTCGTCC
The DNA here is from genome assembly GCF_964263255.1 of Lissotriton vulgaris. Classification (NCBI taxonomy): domain Eukaryota; kingdom Metazoa; phylum Chordata; class Amphibia; order Caudata; family Salamandridae; genus Lissotriton; species Lissotriton vulgaris. The sequence continues at coordinate 304,395,751 of NC_141693.1, read as the reverse complement.
CCCAGCATCTCTTCAGGGGGAGCGCGATGGCGCTCCCCAGCCTCAGGTTCGGCGGGGACCAGGTTGGGCTTCTGGCACACCGTGGAGGACACTTCACGGGGTGCGCGATGGCGCACCCCGACTTTGCTTCTCCTGGGGGCAGCCCCCGGGACCTGACCCATCCCGGGGGCATCTCTGAGACCAGCGGCGGAGCCCCACGCCCTTCGTCGTTGGTCTTCCCCGGGGTCAAAGGTCGCCTACCTTCCGAGGGCCATATCTCAGCCCCTGGGGGTCTGATCTGCCACATTTTCACGTCTTCTTGCTCCTGGTGGTGTCCCCCAGCCACTGGGAGCACTCTCCTTTGCCCTCCGGGTCTCCAAGAGGGTGCATTCTGCAGGGAGCGATCTTCACTGGCTCCCTGCGCCTCTCTTCTCCCTGCACAGAGGTCTCTTCTTCTGCGCACCGGTCCTGGGCTCTTCTTCTGGTGCTGTTAGGGGCCTGGGGGGGCAGTCAGGGAGGTGCTCCTTCCAACTGCCCATTGCGCCAGGCACCAGCACCTTCTGCCTTAGCAGACCACACCCCAGAGAGAGCTTCTCTTCCTGTGCAAGTACTTTTAAAAGTTGAGTAGGGGGCTGGCAGGAAGTCTCTGTGTGTCCTATCAAACAGCTACACATCACTTCCCTGCCCCTGCTCCCTCCTTCTTGTTAAGTCTCTGGGTTGTTCAAACATGGCGTTGTCTGGTGTCACTGGCCACATGGCCTCTGAAACCCAACTCCTTCCCCCCTCACTGCCTTCCCTCCTTGGTGCAGCCTGATGCCTGGCACCCAGCGACAGCGGTTGATGGATTGGCTTGTAGCTCCAACCTATCTTTTCTCCTTGGAGGGAAGATCTTCGCTCTGGGAAGAAAGGTCAGTAATCTAACCTGCCAGGGCCAGACCCCAGCCAGGGACTCAGAGAAATATGACATTTCTGGACAACCCAAAAGCAGTACAAATATGACTTTGGATTCTGCAGAATACTCATTTTCACATCCGCTACACTGGACATTAGTGGGTGTCTGGAATCTGTAGGCTTTGTGGAAGTCATTTTAGCCATGGACCCCACATCCCCATAGGGGAATAATGAAGTGAAAACACAGTAAGACACACTGACTTTCCCTGGCATGTTCCTTCCCAGGGTATAAAGCCTATTCCATGTCACCACCCAATTCTGCATAAGTCCTGCCACACCATTCACTCTGTAGATGCTCCTGGACTGCGCACACTAGGAATCTCCCCTGCGCAGCTCCTACACGTGTGCACACGCATGTACACCCATGTCTGCATGTAACCAGCATGGTGTCCCCTACTCCAGCTGCTGCGCAGCAGCCTAGTCGAGCCAGGGGTACGCCAGTAAAATCTCCATGCAGTCTCCTTCATTATGAGTTCACTGTGGATGAGTCCCAGATTATGAGGCTCCCCCACAGTAAAAGCTCAACAATTAGGTGCTCAAAAAGCGAAAAATCCGGGCGGCCCATAGTGTCAGAACCACCTTCTAACACTCGGTATCTGCAGGAACCTCTTTTTGGACCAGGTCTAGAAGAATTGGTGGAACAGGCATCTGAAGACCTCAAGTAAGGGATTCCTATGGATCAGTGCCCCCATCCTTCAACATGGATAAAACCTTCACCTAAGTACCATCCTCTTCAACCTGTGGCAGCTCATGGATGCTCCTCTGGGGCAAGCCTTGCATTAAGGGCTCTGAACCTTTTGGGCTGTACCCACTCTTCTTCAGATACTCAGCAGCCATGACTATCCCAGTATGAAGATGTCACAAGAGGCCTTTGCTGTTGAAGGTTGTCTTTATTCCTTCATAGCAGTATTTAATTTGTAAAAAAATAAGTGCTGGGGCTCTCGTCAGGAGGCAGCTGCACCAGCCCTCCTGCAACTACTATTGGCTCCGCCTAAAACAGAACCAACTGCTAACTATGAAAGTGGGGAGGGGGTGTGGCGTAATGGCAAGAGATGCTGCCTTATGAGCTTGGAAACCAGGTTCTATTCTCTGTGTCTGTTCAACATCCTGTGATTCTGGGCAAAGCACTTAATCTTCCCGTGCCTACCATAAATGAATGTATCCTTAACTGGTGCTCATGAAAAGCACCCATGGCGATGATTAAGTGCAGGTGCTGAGTACCGAAAAACCACTAACTCAAATTAAGCACGGCTTCATTGAAATCTAGCTTCAAGATGCTCAGATCAGTAGGTCCTGGATATTGCGCGTCAGGGTCATGCAACGGAATTTGTCAACCTCCCATCCCGCCACATTCCTGATAGCAGAGTGCCCAACGGATCTTGTCTAAAAGAAAGCAATTAATATTAGAGGGCAGACACTAATCGGAAAAGATGCAGTAGTTTCTGTTTCACCTGCTGGACAGTGTACTGGAATTTATTCTGCCTTCTTCCTAGTGCCTAAAGCAAGTTGTGGCTCCTGGAGGGAGTGCTGCGGGCAGTGGGGCGGGGCAGGGGAGGGGCAGGGTGGTGGGTAATAAACTCTGGTGTACGGCCGAACGGAGGTAAACATAAATACAATTAAAAAACCAATTACATTGCGCACGCTACATTGTCATTTGGCGTTGCAACGTGCGCAATGTAATTTGTTTAGTTTATTTATTTATGTACTTACCTCCGTTCGGACGTACCCCGGAGTTTACTACCCCCCACCATGCCTCTCCCCTGCCCTGCCCCGCCCCACGGTCTCACAACACTCCCTCCAGGAGCCGCTACTGCCTAAAGCATCAAGGACATTTTGTCTCATTAGAGATCGGATGGAAGTGAATTTATGGGGTCAGTCTTCAGACTGGACACTCTTTAGCTCGTCGTCCCCGTGAAAGTTTTTCTAACTTTGATGGTGATGTTTATTTTCCCATTTAAATTCATGACACTTTTCAACAGTACAAACCCAAATGTGCTCTTCTAAAGGACATTTCTAATTTTGGGTCCTTCCTTTTAGGCTAAAAATCAGCCCCTCCAGTAATCACCAAGCTCATTGCTCCATGATGGAGAGTATACGCGCTGGACTGTACCTAAACCACTGGAGGGTCCATGCCTTATCCATGCAACTTGCAAAGATGGCACGCAGATGTGTCTGCAACTATCTAGTCACTTACAAAATCCTACATTTCAGACATTTAATCATCCAAGTCAGCGGCTAGAGTTTGTAGGGGAACTCTCAACAACTCCATCAGAAAGGTTTTTCTCCCTCCTCTCTGAACTTACAACTTTTAGTCCTGCCTATCCAAGCTTCTAGAGAAAGTAGCATCTTGCCAATGGCTCCACGTTGGGGGGTAGGGGGTAGGGAAGGGGTATGGCTACATCTGTGCTCCTGGATCCTTGTGGAGGTTTCAGATGAAGCTCCTAACTGTCATCCTTCTACGTCATTGGCGTCTAGTATCTGCCCACCTAGACATCCTCGTCCCAATCAGCCACTATGTTCGCAAAGCTCTTCCATGGTGGCTAATCCTGGTGAATCTGTCCTGAGGTGTAGATCTGGTTTCTTGCTCTCACATAAACGTGATGACAGGTTTGCCTTCATCACTGCTTGATTTTGGGTGCCTGGTTGTCTCACGATCACATTTCTGTTGGATCACTAATGTCAAAACCACCAGTTTCTACTCTTAGCATGTGGTCCGATTCTGCTGTTTCTATGGCTTACATGCCGAAGTTCGACTTGCCTGTCTGTGTTCAGAGGTGTCCTACTACAATACAATACAAAGTTTTGATTGTTTTAGTCAATTAAACCCATTACAATCGTTTATAGCAATAAAACATAAAACACAATAAAAAGTTAATTGTCAAAAGACGATTAGCAGTATTAAAATCATGGAGCTGATAGTGGTTAAAGCAACCACCTACATTATCAGCAATAAATAGGCTTTGAAAAGGAAATTAAGAGTGTCATCTTGGATTAGTCCCTTTCTTTGTTTTTCTTTTTTTTTTGTCTTTTTATCAAGACCTTATGGCGAGAAGGGTGGTATGGTTATTTGATTTTCCAGCATGGTTGTTCCATCCCTCCGAATGGCTCATGAAGACATAAAATAATAGGCTCAACTATAAGGAAGTACGATGCGTTTAAAACCTATGCACAATCTATGCAAGTTCCTCAGAGTTTGGAGCGCGTTGGTGTCCTACTAGGGAGATGGAAGCCCCTGGACTGAAGTGAGAGAAGTTTTCATTCTGGAGGTCTGCTGTGCAGCCACTTGGGTATCACCTAGAGCTTTCATATACCTTTAAAATCTCCAGTTTCTCCATTTTAGGGTTGATTTTGGTACACTTATATTGAATTCTGTAACACCAGAAATGCAGCAGCCTTTATTTTTAAAAATCTACGTTTGCTGTATCACTGATTGATTTGTTTTTTTTCCCCCTGAACTTATGCATACTGCTTAAGGACTAATACGAGGACATTGGGGCAAAGTGATAATGTCCTGGTTACTTACCGGTAATCATCATTATGCCTGTTTCCAGTCGCTAACATCTTGGCACGCCCACTCTGCATGTCATTAGTGATAAATATCACTGACATGTAAAGCGGGGCCCAAGTTGGTCGCTATCTCCTACTAGCTGTCGCTAACTGGTGTTAGCGACAGCTAGGTAATAGGGAGATAATTTTATCTCCGCTTTCTTGGCTTTTAAAGCCAAAAAAGCGGAGATAAACCCCCTTGATAATATTCCCCCTAGTCTTTCAAGCTCTCCCCGCCTCCCTGTGGGCCTTGAGGCATTCTGTGGTTATCTTTTTCTTGCTATAACAGGATTTGAGTGAGAGGTATAATCTTCTTACACCTCCTGCTCTAGGAGGAGTTTAAAACAACGAAAGCGAAAGTTGGGCTTTTCGGTGGCTCATCCTTAAGACTTAGATGGACTGCTCCTCGATGGTAAGGAAGGTGACGAGGAAGAGTAGGACTTGGCATAATGAAGATTATTGGTAAAGTAAGCAGGACTTTTTGCAAAGTTATGGCAGATACAAATCCATACTAATATAATAAAGAGAGAGCCCAAACCTTTGAGGCGGGTAATCTCAGGAACCACAGCAATAATCACAACACCCACTACAGCGTTGGAAAGGGCAGTTGCAGCAGAAGGACATAGGCTATGCAGACGCCCTCCATATACATTTAAAAGGTAAAAGAACCGTGCCAGCAAAGTAGTCCCTTGTGGGCGTGTCTGCGTTGTGCTGTGGGCGTGTGCTGGGGGTGTGACAAATGCTGGGGGCGTGTGGTACGTTCCGCCCTTCATGCCATGTCTCATTTCGTGTGCTAATCCCACCCTGCTCCCTTTAAATACCCCTGCACCCCATAATCATAACCCACCCTTACTCCTTAAAATACCCCAACACCCTTAAACACTAACCCATCTTAACCCTATAAATATACCCTGTACCCCAAAACCCAAACCTATCCCTTAACCCTAAAAATACCACTGTACCCCAAAACCCAAGCCTAGCCCTGAACCCTATAAATACCCCTGTACCTCAAAAACCAAACCTACCCGTGAACCCTAAAAATACCCCTGTACCCCAAAACCCAAACCTAGCCCTGAACCCTAAAAATACCACTGTACCCCAAAACGCAAACCTACCCCTGAACCCTAAAATACCCCTGTACCCCAAAACCCAAACCTAGCCCTGAACCCTTAAAATACCTCTGTACCCCAAAACCCAAACCTACCCCTGAACCCTAAAAATAACCCTGTATCCCAAAACCCAAACCTACCCTTGATCCCGAAAATACCCCTGTACCCCAAACCTAGCCCTGAACCCTTAAAATACCCCTGTACCCCAAAACCCAAATCTACCCCTGAACCATAAAAATACCCCTATACCCCAAAACCCAAACCTAGCCCTGAACCCTAAAAATACCCCTGTACCACAAAACCCATACCTATCCCTAAACCTACCCTTGTACCCCATAACCCAAAACTATATCTGAACCCTTAAATTACCCAAACACCCCAAAACATATACCTCAGTACCCCAAAACATATACCCCTATACCCATACTTACCTTATCCAAACATTTTAAAAAAACATGCTTTTACCATTCATGCATTTACAACCGAATTTCATTGTAAATGTATGCATGGTAAAAGCATATAAAATGTAATGCCATGCGTTATAATGGCATTGCGGAGTCATGGTTCTTTCGTAATGAAAGTATGGGGAGTGATGGTATGCGGAAAGAAAGTTGCGGAATAATGGGTGTTTACCCTCCCCCGATAAGTACATTGGTGGCACGGCGGCCCACATCTCCAGCAACATACTCATATTTTTTCACCACCCATTTGAAAAATGCACAGGTCTCTCTCATTGATGGCCAGCACCGACATACACTTTTAGACACACCTCCCGCCACAAGTTCTAGAATTGCGAACTTTAGAGCTGGGGAGCTACGTTCGAATCTCGGCATCAGCTCAACATCCTGTGATTCCAGGCAAATCGCTTTGTCTCCCTGTGTCTACCACAAATGTATGTGTTCTTCTGTAATGTAAATTGTGCTCATGCCATGTTGTCGAGTTCGCGCTATATAATAATGCAAGGAAAAATAAAGTAGGGAAATCGAGTTCACACACTACTGAACGCGCACTCTTAAGTGCATCAGCAGTGCACTGTGAATCGGAGCGTTTCACAGGCCTGTCACAGATAAGAAATGCTATCAAAACGAAATCCTACAAAACAATATACTACTGGGCGGCAGCAATTCATACCCGGGCAACGTTGGGACGGGCTGCTAGTATCTCAATAAAGGTGGTATGGCTGAGTTACACATTTCCTCCACAAGATGGCAGTGCTGTTCAATGCTAAGAACGCACCGACCCGAGATGCTTTTTCACTCAACAGAAGTCTTAGATTTCTTTCCCCTTTTACACTGCATCGAAAACCTACGTCTTCATAATTGTATTTAACCTATGAAACATTAGTGATGGCTGGCGGATTTTAGAAAAAACACCTTTCAAAATGACCAATGTAAGTAATATATATAATTTATCTTAGATAATTAGCTTAATCAACATTGGATAACTAGATAACTAAATATTTGGGGTGGTTTACGTAACCTGTCAATAGTATATAACGCTTGTCATTTCGTCTGATCCTGTTGCAAACATTTGTCGAGAGTTTAAAATGTTCCATTTCCCACCTTGCACCAGCGGCGCACAGAGGGAGATGTGTTGTGCATCTTGCGCGCTATAGCGGCAATAATTAACAATAACAATAATAATGGCCAATCACAGTAAGGTTTAGGGACAGCAGCCCGCTCATTGGGTGGTCAGAGGGCCCCAGACAAATAGTGAGGTAGGTCTTCAATTCCGAACGCAGCCATCACTAGTGTGGACGGGATGACCGAGGCATCCGACAGGCTGTGAATGAACCAGCCAGCTGATCTCAGAGCTGCTGTCTTGCATAATATGCACAAAACATTTTAAATGCTGAACTACGAGTTTAATTCATACTGAGTTGGAGACACTACTTGCTGATGTTATTTAAATGGTGTCAGAGGACTTTTTCATCTAGACTGATGACGCTTTTTGTGACATTATTATTAACTCTACTGCTGGTGTAACTTTCTGATATTGTATTGCTGTTGTTTCTTGAGACTTATATTGCATGGAATTGACCATTAGTGTGGTACGTCACCCGCCCTCTTTAACTTGAATTGTCGTGTTGGTCCGTCACTGGGGAGATCTGTCTAACCTAAATAATAGTTCTGCTGTGCACTGGCATATTATTACTTAAGGGGCTATCTTTTAGCTATCCCACGTATCCTTTCCAAATATATATGTTAAGACAAATTAAGGGACTTATTGGAAGGGGTACTACAAAGAAACAAATGGAGGCGAGAACATATGGTATCTATATCTTGAAATCAGACAGATCATGTCCTGGATTCCTGAATGAATACATTTTTTTTGGTTAATAAATGGTGTCACAAAATATTAAAGTATCACATTTTAAAGTAACGAATTTTTACTCAGTTACAGAAGTTTGGTTGCAGAAATTAAAACGATTCTGCCTTAGAATCAAACGAAAAATCATTGCGTTGTGAACAGAAAAAAAAACAAATCATTGAAATCAAGCTTTTGAAAAGAAGCAAAAAAAACTGATAGTTTTAGACTAAGACGAGGATAGACACATTTAAAACTGGAGCTACTGAGACTATAACTGCAACTTAAAACTGTTAATAAACACTTTCAGCCCTGCTAAGTGCCATGCAACACAAATTGATCTAACGCATGTCAGTGCTTTTTTCCAGTCAGCACACAAATTACAAACTATGGGGCCGATTCACAGAACTAATCTGAGATAAAATCCTAAACTTACTACTTTTGGTATTCACAAAGGCATTTAGTAGTAGTAAAGTTAGGTCTCCTAACTTTTAAAATAGCACAGCACCCAACCATACAGATACAGAACATTGTGACATCAATCTAACTTTCTGTCTTACTGATAAGGGAAACCGAGCATCTAACTATGCTGCTCCTCTTAGATATTAAAATACAGATACAGGGAACCCAGATCTCCACCCATGCTCACCCTCTCGCAGACACTTCTATTGACATATAGGCAACCCAGTGCCGTAAACCGTGTGGTTGTTACTAATCTAGCGTAAGTCAATGCTAAAATGTTTTTGAGCTTCTATGATACTGCCATGCGTACTTCTTTTTTTGAACTAAAACTTCACAAATTGGTCTACTTGCACTTTCCCATCCAGAAGATACAGGTCCATCTTTCTTTCTGAAGAACTTCAAAAACATGGAGCTGCCCTCCCTGCACACTAGAGGTAGGCAGCCCTCATCCAACTCAATTACAGAAATTAATTTAACGCCTCCAGAGACTTCTTGAATTTTGCCCAGTCTCCTTCTCCAGCACAAAACCACTTAGTCCACAAAACTAAATCCCCTAAAAAGGACTATTATAACTCCCTTGAATTAGATATTCAGTTGCTACGTCCTGGATAACATATGTGCTACATATACTACCTTTTACAGTTGTACTGTAGGCCACAGTGCCAAGTTTTCTTTACACATTCACAGTAGAGCCTATTCCTCATGCTCCACTGAGCTCTTCCCATATGCGTCAATGTCCATATGTCCACTCAAGTCCACACAACCTGCTCTGGGCTACTTCACTGTTCTAAATGTTACCTTAGGGAGTGCCATAGGAGGTGTAGGTCTGATTCTAAATCATAACCACAAAAGGATCCTGAACGTTCAATAGGAACTATGCACCAAAAAACTAATAATGTGAGGGTTTTACCTCTATGGCAGAGCCAGTTTTCCATATAACCTTATTAACAACTTAGACAAGGCTGTGGTTGTATTTAAACGCAGGTACACAACCTTTCACATCTCTGAGGATAGTTATGAGAGAGAGCAAGCACCAGAACCAACACTTACCCTTGATCCATCCTGGGAATGGGGTGGTTTAACAAGTGGGTATGTTGTAGTAACAGCTCTGGGCAGGCCATGGGATTTAGTTGAAGCCCTTTTACCTTTCCACCTCTCTCTGGCCCACATGTAAGGCCCGAAGCGAGATGGTGCATGAGTGGGTGGGCCTAAGGTCTCCTCGCTATTGCGTTATCTAGTAACAGGTCTACTGCTGAACTTTTTTTTTCTCACTGTACGTTAACTGTACGTTAACAATAAGAGACTCTTTTCCCTCATAAAAACATGATGCACCTTACAGACCATTTTTGAAGGGTTTTGCATATTCTCTTCAGGGGATAATAACATATTCCCTTTGCTATAAAAATCGATATCGTGGAAAAGGCAGCAAGGTATACAGCAATCATCACTTCACTAGGTATCAGTCTATATTACACAATCAACCTTGTAATATATATTGTAAAATTCCTGCTAAAAGAGGATATTATGTCCTAAGATATGCATTGAGATGAAACCTGAAAGCGCTGGAATTCTGAAAGTGCAACTTTGTGGAAACCATAACCAAGTAGTGCCAAAATCTTAACTAAACATAATCAAAATGAAAGTTATAAAATATTAAGAATTGAAAGAAGCGCATGAACAGCTGGTATCCTGAACTGAACCAGGTGAGTTTTTGATGCTGCCTCCAGCTGCGGCCTGTCCTTACGGGCAGAGGTGCCCAGCCAGCACCATTTTATGTAGGCAAGAAGAGTGTCTGTCAGGATGAGCAAAGGTCAGCCTGACAGGCCCTCTTTATTTATGCAGACAAGAAGAGTGTCTGTCAGGCTGAGCTTAGGTCATGCAGCCAGGCTCCAGACATGCGTTAAATGTGCAGACGCCTAGCTACCTGAGCTAAACTTCGCTGGGCTGAAGATGTCGCAGCTCCTGTGAGCGTGACCTCTTCCACCTGGAAAAACTCTTGGAGACCTCCCATTCATAAATGACATGTAGGAGTGTCACTGATAGCCTAAAACCTGGGGCTTCAGTTTTAAGCTCTGGGCCGGGTGTCTATCACTGACACCTTGTCACAGAGTGGGGCAGGGTCAGCAACTCCCACTGACCCCAACCTACTATGTGACGAGGTAGGGATCGCTGCCGCCTTTGAGAGAAGATGGCAGTCCCAACCCTCCTGAGACCACAGAAGCTTCCCTCCAGAGACGCTGCAGCTGGTAAGTTTTATATTTTGAAACGTTTGGCACGTCATGCGTGTGTATGTATGAATGTATGTGTATTTGTGAGTGAGTGTTGTGAATAGGTGTGTGCATGTGTAAAGGCATGGGTGTGACTGAGTGTGTGTGTGTGTGTGTGCATGTGGGTCCACCCACCCTGGGCCCACCCACCTCTCCTCAAATTACCAGCCGCCATTGGCTGCACCATAAGGCAAAGTTCTAAGTGATGTTAGGTTAGGTAAAAGTGTCTTTTCGCACATTAACCCTTTAATTGCTGCCGACGGCCAACGGTCGTCATGAGCGCTACCTCCCAAGTGCTGCGCACGACCGTTGGCCGTCGGGTCAGCATTCGTTCTCCGAACGTTCAGCACTGGGCGCTGAACGTTCGACGCTGGGAACGGGTTAAGTTCCAAATTCATTGTTCAGGTAGTAAACTGCAAAATGCACATTAATCATGGAAACTGAGTCTCTAATTTACTGACCTAACTTGGATCTTGATCTTCCAACAGGTGCTGAAGAAAGAATTGTGAAACAGGTGCCAGAAATGGAATTTGGAGTTAATGCACAGGTCTTTTAACTTTTTAATGCCGTGCCCCCCAAATTGTATTAAAAAAATCACTGGGGCGCCCCAGAATTTTTCATAATTATTCTATTAAATCCTCAATGTTTAAATAAACATTGCAGTTAAGTTATGTTACCCCTTTTAAAAATGGAATTAGATGCATGATTGACAAACATTCTATTCTGGTTAGCTAGGCCTAACTAACGTGTTGACGTATCCACAATTTTATTGTCAGAAATTGCGGGTGCATTGAGGAATATTTGGAGTTCCTTTCCTTTTGGCATATACTTCCAGCCAGATATAAATGACAACAAATGTTATTGATGGCCCATTACAGAGCCTACTCATGTAAGTCTGCTGTAAGCCTACTCATTTTTTTCCAGCTTAAAACAAAGCACTGTTGTCAGAATGATTCTTCTTTTGGATAGAGCCTCGCACCCATCCTGGGATCAGTGCAGGCCCCCCCAGAGGGACCCGCCCCTCACTTTGAAGATCCTTGAGTTAATAAGTCCTAGCACCTCGTTGTTGGAAAAGCACATAGAAACGCTGCATGAATGAGGGTAAATCACTGCGATCAGCTAGTCTGGGGTCTGAAGAGCTGCAGCCTCTAACAATGTCACCACCTTCTGTTCACAAGTCTAAAAGGCAATAAAAAATGTACCTTTCCAACTGTCAAGATAGTACTAAAATGTAAACGCTTCTTGTCCGGCTGGAATACATTTAAATGTTAATTTCTTGAAAACTATTGAACAGATTTACATCAACCTAATCAGATGCTTTTATTGAGAAAGGTTCTCTTTACCCCCTGAGTTTGGTGTAAATCCATTCTGCACTTTATTATGTGTTAAGAACAAAGGTAAAGAGGTACAAGAGGTAAAATAGGAGGTGTCAATTTTGGGATCCCATGTTTATTGATCCCCCCCCCCCCCCCACCCCCTTCGACAGATCTGCAGTAAAGTTGCCAGGAGGCACCCAAACTTTGCATACTTTTTTCTGAAAAGTTTTGTGCAGATTCATCAAACGGCACGAAAGTAATTAAGAAATCAAAATATGTCTTTTCAATGGAAATTGTGACCTATCAATACTGTGTGCTGATACATAGTGTAATATGCTATTTATTATCATTGTTGATTGTGGGGAGTGGCCATGATTCATGAGAGTCGAAGCCCAAATGAGGGTCATGATGCCGCTTTCCCACCTCTATAAAGGTAACAGGAGATTACACTGCAGGGATCTGCATGTGTGGTTTATGCCATGTTGTTTTTCATGGGGAGAAGTTATGAGCATACCAGAGAACAAAGGGTTAACTTCATACAGTGAGATAAAATCACAAACACTAGAACTGCTAGGCTGGCCCCATTGCTTTCTCAAGAGTGAATCTAGAATGGGATCTGCAGGTATTAAGCTGTGGTTTCTCGTGACAGGTCAACTGTTCTATGGTAATAACAAGTGGCTGCTGGCACGGATCGGGGGCAGAGGGGTGAGAGGGTAATGGGTTTAAAAATAAAGAAGATAAAGCTTACCTGATTGTTGGGTCTCTCCTCTGTTGTCCCTCTGTCGTCTCTCCAGGCCGGAACAGGGAAGCAGGAAGCACCCAGATACCAGGCTCCCCATAGCCAATCACAATGCTGCAGTGCAACGTTGTGATTGGTCTGAGTGCCGTGGTTCGGCGCATAGCCAGGAAATGGGGGCCTGGGCATGTTCTCCATGCAGGCTATAAAGCAGCCTGCATGGAGAACATGCAAAGTGCACATGACTGTTTGGTCAGCAGAGAGGGCCGGCCAAACATTCATGCACACATAAGGAGTGCAAAGCACTCCTCCCCTGCTCTGCTCTGTAAGTAGAGCAGCCCGCACGCCCGCAAAGCTGCCGCATCAGGGAAACATAAAATGATAATAACAATGAGGTAGTATCATTTTATGTTTCCTTTATTTCACTGCTGCGAAGCAGTGGGCGACGCTCTTCCAATATGGAACTCACTTCCGCCTCAGCTCCGGACCACCACCTCCTCCCAGGTCTTCAAAACGGACCTCAAAGTTCTCCTCCTCCAAAGTCACCTTCTAAAGTAATTCACGCCCTCTCTATTATCTGAAGGAAGACCTCCCATCAATGAAAACTATTCTCCATGACTATGGAAGTGCCTTCCCAGTGTGTACTGGTAGTTTGAGTTTTTACCATTTATTGCAGTATTATCCTTGTACCTGTGTATGGTACCCTTTTGTAACTTGCACACGTCACTTTTTTCTTGTAACACACTGTTTTGCTACCTCTCACATTTTGTTCGCTGTTGATACTTGCACAAGTGCCACCATTGCCTACGTAACGTTTGTTCTTGTGCCTCTGTGTCTAGCATATATTGCAGTATTATACCTCTAATTGTACTTTGTTTTCTCTTGTAACCTGCACACTTGTCACTCTTTCCCCCTGTATTGCACTGTTTGCTACCTCATGTATTTTGTTTGCTCACAATTGTCACTTTTACCTCATGTAACTTATCGTCTGCTGTTGTAATTCTGTTCATTTGTAATTTTCTGTTCCTATTGTGAAGCGCTCTGACGCCTTCAGGTAAAGTCTGCGCTATATAAAAACGCATAAATAAATAAAAAACCTTAGCGGAGGAGCCGCCACTGGTAATAACATGGAATTTGATCTTTACACTTGTTTTATAAATGTGTATGATGTGTTTATTAATACATTTGTTCCAAATAGTATGTTATTGTGCATCATTATTTTCACTAGTTAATCATAAATATACATTTATATATCAAACTGAATATTGTTTTACTGATATATTTATATATATTTCCTAAGTAACATACAATATATGGAGTTATTGCTGGGTAAGAGTGAATTACGGGGATGGTTCTGAGTGACATCAAATAGACAACGAGAGCGAAGCTCGACTTGTATATGATGTCACTCAGGACCCCGAGGTGAAAAACGACACCGTAATTCACTGTTTACCTATCTATAATGTTATGTTATGTATGGCCCCAAATTCATCTGCCCCGGCTCGACTGATGTGCAGGTGCTGATGAGTACTAAGGGAGCAATACATAACTTGACATTTTCTCCCTGACCCACACTAGCAAAAAAAAACACCACCTTCTTGCCTGCTTTCCCTCCCCCTCCTGCAGCTATGCTTTCTTCTTTAAATCAAAGCAGACACGCTACGTTGTATTCACAGACTTTCAGAGAGGCCTCTCCGCCTGGCCTGTAAGGCCCTATGGAGTAGCAACAGTGCATAACGAGTTTTGTTGTCAACTGTTGCTACGTCATAGCAGTGAGTTATGAGCTTTAGAAACCGAAATAAAGGATATAGGCTCCGTATGAAAGCCATATATAACGTTTCTAATGCCACGTGGGCTTTTCAAACAGGCAGCATCTGTTGATAGCACTGTCTGCGCCTTGCACTGCTGCTTGTCCCCGTTTCCACCGCTAGGTGTCAGTCGTTCCCCTGGGAGGCGCTTCCGAGCATCGCTGCAGGAGTTAGGAGTGTTTATTTAGAATGTATCATCCAAGGATTTAAGCTATTAGACATTAACCACTTGGATGCTATGCTTCTGCTGGAACTTCAATGTAATTTCCATTGAAATCAATGGAAACTCCATGACGAGTTACCCTTGTCATTAGCGCTGAAGGGGTTAAAACCTTTAATGCATTTAGTGCTGCCGGGCAGGCTGAAATCTGCTGAGGCAGCTCCTGCGTTAGGTTTAACAGGGTCACGACCTTCTCAGGAGCCTCCGTGCCCCCGTGAGCCTTTGAGCCGGGACACAACCCCGGGGCCGATGCTCACACCTAGGCGACGAAATGCAACCTATGGGGAGCGTCAGTGCTGAGCTGGCAGTAGGGGCGGGGACCTACCTCGGCGTGGCTGCCCTCTAAACCATGACAAAGGCAGGCCCATGCAGCAAAAAATGTTCATCGCATCTGACAATTCAAAGCATTAGTGCTAAGAAGCGGCGTAAATATTACAGATAGCGCTTTATAAATTCGGCTTAAAGTGCAAAACGTAACCCGGGTGATAGAAATCATTCATTTTTTTCTGTGAATCCAGACTTACATTATAAAATAGTCTAGAGAGGAATTTAAGGATTGCGTCCTATTAATTAGTTCATTTATTTAAGCAGCACTCGCCCCCGCCCCCCTCCACTGCCACCCAGGGTAATAAAACTACGCAAAATGTTCTGAGAAGTGCGCGGTAAAAGTAACAGTGCTCAATCTGTGAAAAAACAAAACACATAAGTGCCAGGGCTCTCGTCAGGAGGCCACTGCAGCTTGCACCAGACATTACCCATGCCAGCTCTACCAATGGCATTACCAACACAATTACTAATCATTACACTCCAAAGTGTGACAATTCAGCCTATCCCAGGTCCCCAGAGCTAAAAGAATGGTTTGGGCGACAGTCAATAGTCGATGCTGCGAAAGCATGGTGAGGTAGCGCTCTGTCATTTACAGACTACTTTTTCCATTGAACCAGCCACAAAATTTGCACTAGCATGCTGTTTTACTGATAAAAATGTAGCACACAAAGAAATGTGTGAAAATTGAGTTTCAACAAATATTTATCATTTGCACACCACAAAATAGTGTCTTAATTTTTTGATCATATTAAAATCTGTGTTTTACTCACACTTCAGAATTACAAAAATTACAGAATTACATTTTTGTTTTCCTATCTATTGATATGTTTTGAAATATTTGTATTTCGATTTTGTTGTGTGTTGGAAATAACTGATATTCTGTAGCCTTTCCTTTCACTATCTGTGCTACAGCACATTTGCCAGATAGTTCACCTTATAAAGTCCTTTAACATTGCAGTTAGAGAAGGAAAAGTTAACACAATAAGCAGCATTTTGTCAGAAGAAATAGCCAGATGGTTGACCTCTGTGTTTGAAAAACAAAACTAAAGGCATCCATATTGTTTTTTCACATTTTCAACTCCATCATGGTGGGTTTGGGAGTGTGTAACACCCCTGTCACCCCTAAGTCCAACGCCTATGCTTGCATACACTCCAGCTCCTATGCTTGCATACACTCATTTTCTCACATTCTCTCACTCACACATTCACACACACACAAACTCTCATGCACACTCTCACACACTCTTTCTTACACTGTCACAGACACACACATTCACGCACATATACACTCACTCATTCTCACAATGTCACATACACTCTCATATACACTATCACACTTACTCCTGCATGTCCATACTCTCTCACACATCACTCTGACGCATTCCCACATATACTCAAACACAATCTCAAGCACATTCACTCACACAGTATCGCTCACACTCACATTTTTCCAATCGCTTGTTTTGTGTTAGAAATAATTTCACTGATGCTGTTCCTTTGGACTGTAAGATTTAAAAACATAGTGACTAAGTATCATGCATGACTCCTTTAGACAGTTTCGGCTTGTAGTCAGCAACACCTTGCATGTTGGAATTTTTAACCCACACTTATCTTAAAAAATTACAAATCTTAGAATGCAGCATTGTAACGCCGGAAACCCCTCCCTGGCGGAAGGTATCACACAAACCAGTAGATGTCTTGACAACCATACAAATGTTTTAAAAATCAAGATTCACTGTGTTACTTTAAGCCTTTATTCTTGGAATCAATCAAGGGTTAATCAGAAAAGTGACAAAAGGGCAGAAATGTCATTTTATGAGGAAGTGTCAGAAGTACTGTGGTAAAGGGCAAACATCCACTCTCCTCTAAAACAATGGAGATTGCTGAAAACTCTACTGTTCGAAGTCCCGGCATCACCTCATCCTCCACCTCTCCTGTGGTCACTCTGTGTAGCATCAGCAGAAGGAACAGAACTTGTTTGAACTGAGAAGATGAACAAAAAGCCTCAATGCAGGAATCTCTCTGTTCCTGTGCAGAACAGAACTTTCAGGAGCACAGATGATAGAAATGTGTCTGTAAGTAGCAGTTGATACCGTCAAAACAAATCTAGACCGATATACTGCAGGAAAGTCACAGCCGTATAAATACTGCCAGTACCTTCCCATAGTGAAACCCTCATGAGTGTGGCATATCAGAATCAGAATTCTCCTTATTCGACTGTGAGCAGCCATAAAAGCATGCAAGATATGTGCAAAATAGCAATGAAATACATACAAATTATTAAAAGCATGCAAACCGAGTACATGAATTCATCAAGTTTGGTGATATTATTGACCAACAATCTAAATAAAACAGCCTGGGATAAACAAAATCACATTTAAAACTGAGACTGGTGCAAATTCATCACTCTACTAAAATGAATCTAAAAGCATCGACCTCCTGGTGCGGACTGCAGCTTTAGGAAACAGAATCACATTTCCACACGTTTCTTTATCTGGTAATGCCAGTAAAAATGTGTTGTATTCTGTACATGAAAACACTGGTAGCCATGTTGTAAGTTTCTAAGTCTTCTTTATTAGTTCCAAGTCAAGTGGTATCAATCAAGGTTCAGCCATGTACCAGCTCCTACATCTCCTACAGCATCCCCACCAGTTGCAGACTGCCTAGCTGCTCAGCCCATCTCCAACTGTCACCACTCATTCACACAGGCACCCAGGCATTACATTCCTCACAGTCACACCAACATTCTGTTACCATCTCTCACTCTGGCTGAGCAGCTAGGAGGACCTAAGCTGATTACATATAAATGTAAACCTTAGAATATAACAAAATGGTATGCTTGCATACATAGCCGTAGGTTCCTAAGCCTCAAAAGGCTGTGGCACATGTATTTCACCCACTCTCTCCCCTCTCCCACAAGTGACTTTTATACAATTCTACTGCTGCACATCTATCATCTTTGTTTGAACAGGGACAAGTTTGGAGGAGTGTTGAGTTCACACATCAGTGGAGGAGGCTGCATCCCAGAAATAAATATGTAATTGGCTCTACAGACTGTAGCCATCAAGCTTCTGTCTACCTCTTATGTTGGCACATTACCGGGAGCGTGAAGGGCAGAGAACGCGAACTCCAGCGTTCGTCCGCGTACGGGAAAAACAACATTTGCCATGGTTCCTGTTTCCGGGTGGGCGTGCGAACAGCGTGAGGACACGCCTACCCGAAAAGCCTCGTAATCGGAACAGCCACAGCACTTGGTGCTGCGAATTCCGTCCGTTGGGTCAGCAGAGCTTGAAGAACCACGCTGGGAGAACCTTCTCCGATAACTGAACTTGAGTCTAAAGGGCAGTAAGGGTGACTGTGTCACCGCTCATTGGTACATTCTTGAATATTGACTCTGGAATCGATTTGCTCTTAAAAAAAGGGCTTGGTATCCATTCGAACTTCCTACATTTCCTTATTCATTTGCCGTATACTTGAGATAGAGGTACTATCTCCTACAAACATCGATGTTTCAGTTTTCACTTGGCACATACCTGAATTCTGGATTGTGTGATTTTCGTAGCTGTGACGAAACAGCTGAAAAGTTTGTGGCATGATGTAATGCCGGTTTAAATTGACCTTCTGTGGAAACCATTGAATTCTAGCTGAGATTTTTTCAGTTGTTTATGTAGGAATATCTTCAATTGTTTACATTGAAGACCTCTTAAGATTCTTTTAATTTGGAAGCCCTTGGATTGTTTACATATCACAACTATAAAGAATTTTATATTAAGGAACTCTTGTCCTAAAGTGTCTGCAACACAGTCCACAAGATTGTTTATGTTTGAAACTGTTTTTTTTCAAGTGAGTGTCCTCAGCCTATGCAGCTAAGGTCTGGCATGCCCATTTTCGAGTAGTTCCATTCAAGTTGAAAAAGTAAGGGGCAAGGTTAGAACATATATTTTCATACTTAAGCTCCCATGGGAAATTTTGCTTCCAGTGCCACCAAAAATATCTTTGGGTGCCTTTACCGCACAAAATGCAGTGGTAAAAAACTATGGGGCATATTATCAAGACCGGCGATAAAATTATCGCCACTTTAGCGGCAGGAAACTGCCGCTAAAGCGGCGATAATGGGCTTGATAATATGCCCTTGTGAATTCCCATAGCAGCCCAGGTTAACACCAGAACCCTGCCCGACTATGGATTACATCTTACGGATCACGAATGGGGTAAACACCTGAGGTCATGGCTTTATCTAGGACACTCTTTCTTTGGGCCAAACAACATATCAGCTGCTGTTTCTGTAGATGTAACATAAACTTCAGTGTTTTGAAATTGTTGTACAGATTGTAATTCAGCCTGTATATTATGCAATATATTAGACCTAGGCCCTATATTAGCTCTACATATTTGAACCGATCTACTTTGCACGAGAAATCTGCTTAAAGCTGCTATTTTCAGCTGTGTGCATTAAGTGCACATCTAACAGTAAGGGTTGGTCGGCATATTTCTATTCTTGAGGCAGAAGGTTGTCCTTTCACTTAATTTGATGGTAGGGTGTCAGTATGAGACATTCCTCCCATTTCAAAATGAGCAATATCTTTTCCAATATCAGAGTCCTTTTCACAAGATTCTTGTTCCACAGTGGTTTCTGTATTAAATTATCATTTTTGAATTGTAGTTTAGGAGTTATTGGTTTATTTTTTTTTAATGTAGATCGTTCTTAATACTATATATGTCCCGTAATGCATTGTATTTAATGAACAATTACACTCCAAATTAAAAATATTATTTTAATTACCTTTATAAATATTTATATTTAAATCTTATTTTTGGTTTTTATTAAACATGTTTAAGACAGGGATGTCACAGTACAGAACATATAAGGAATTCACATTAGTTGACTAGACAATTGTGAGTGTGACATTGCTTATGGAAACACAATTTCAATGAGCAGAAGCACATCTCCAAACCAGGCTGAATTTGTAGAGCAGCTCAATTGAAAGCCGTCAATTTTTAATTTTTTTAATGGATTTATCGTGGAGCAATCGTCATATTAGTTCATAGTATGGATCAAGCACCATTTAGAAGGGGCAATGTTGTCAGATCTGGGAGTGCAGTCCATCCCGGAGACACCGTTTGATGCAGCACGTATTCTCAATAAGTGCCCCATATGTCCCTAGGTATTACTTTAGGAATTTGTGGCAATGCAAATGTTTTTGCATGTTTTTTACATAACATGGCATCTTTTAACCAATCTCGATGTTTGGGAATGAGACCCCTCGGCCAGGCCATGGCCACCCGGCCCTGGGCAAACACCAGCAACAAGACCAGTAACTTTCTCGTGGTCCCGGGAATATCTGCAATATTTGATTAACAGGACTAAGAAATGCATCCATGTTTAACATTTAACATTTTGAAAGGCATTATGGGATTATGGGACTTGTACTTTCATTTTTTTTAAATTGCACTTAAAACTGAGTTGCCTACAATAGCTAACACTTTTTTTAAGAAAGATATATAGATATTTTTTTTTTTTGAACTAATTAAATTATTACAACACATGTTTAAATGTAAATTAGATATAATAGCCTGGCGAGCATGAATATATGCCTGAAAGAGGAATCTTATAAGTATCAACATCTGTAACTCCATACACGGCCTTGGGTGCAAATCTGCTCACAATAATTTCTTCCATCACATTAGCAGGGGGTAATTATGATTAGCCACCTCCAGTGTGACCAGCCTAAGATATTCTTTGAGCCTGCTTCTCTTCCCGCTACCTTAAGTCGTACTTGTGCTTACGGATCACAGCAATTGTGCTCGAAGAACCTAAAGCTTTGATTCACTCTTGTATGTGCCCTAATTTTTGTTCGGGGACTAGGGTACCGTTAATAAACATGTGCTAAAAAGTTTATCATTATTTGAAACACATTCTTGACAAAAATCTTTAGCTCCACAAGGGACAGCTTGTGCTTTTATTTGTGTTCCCATCATCTTTTGAAATGTCCTTGTGGGACATTTTTAACCACTTACAATCTTACCATTCTCCATTGAGAAGTGTGCTGTGCAAAGGGACCTCAAGCAGTGGCTCCAGGAATCTCACTTCCTGGTTAGGAGGTCATAGAATGCTGTCCATGTGACACTCTCTATTTGTCATTCTCTGTTTCCGACGTTTAATGATTCGCTCTTCTAGAATGACAATTTTGGATTGAGAATTCTAAGAAATTGCAAATAGAGAAAATCTATGGTTTGTAAAAAAAAAAAGTACTACATAGGCTGACTAATTAACTCTACTCCTCATGAATTTGCCCCACACCCTTCGCCCATCATGACTCCACGTCCTTTGTCCAACTATCCTCTTACTTGCAAATGCTCTCATTAATGCCCCCCTATTTTTCACAGTTGATCAACACAAACCTTTGAGGTTGGCACACATTTGTTTCATTTTTGAATTACTGCGTGGACTGCCTAAATTATTATTCTGTTGTAAGTGTTTGGTACACTTTTTGCATTAAGACCATTAACAAAGCTACAAATATGGTGCGTTCTCTAGTGATTTCCTAGTCTGAATCAACAATTGAGGGTTTGAGGTAGCAGAGGTGGACTGGCCTATTGGAAAATGGGAGCTGTCCAGATAGATTGATGCTTCTAAAAGGTCAATGTACATTAGGAAAAATCAATCGCACTCTCAAACACCTGCCAGCCTTCCGGAGGGGCCGGCTTTCTGGGACATCACAAATTAAATCTTCATATTCCTCAGGTCTGACCCAACCCGCCTCCAATTTAGGAAAGAGCTGAAGACACTGCTCCTTGAAGAACATTAAAATGGACCAGTAACAGTCAACTTCTGCTTCCAGAACCCAGCTAGGCTCCAATCACTCGCTGACAGTAGCTGTACTTATGACACAACTCTCTGCTGTCTCTCAGCTGGGTTCCTTCCTTTTCTACAAATTACAAAAACATACTTGAGGTTTGGTAGGATGTAGGCAGCTACAAATGTACCTTGCCTTGCACAGAGCTCATTGGGGCCTCTGTTGTCTTCTATCTGCACCGAAAAACAGCCATTACAACAAGGCTGTTTCCATACATATCCTTAACCACCCATGTTTTACAACGCATGCATAGTTACCATGCATAGCCGTTACCAAGCATGCATTTTCAATGAATTATGTTGTTATGTTATTTGGAGTAAAGATATATGTATGGTAAGGGTGGTGGAGGCTAGCGGCGTCGTTAGAGGATATTGAGAGATACTTCTGCTTCCTCTTTACTATGTGCGCCGCACCTCAGAAGAGCTGGAAAGGTGATGTCGTGGAGAGGTAAGTGGGATTTTTAATTAATTTGTCTTTATTATTTATTTATATTAATATTTTTATTATTTTATTAAGTTAATTGTAATTGTGTTTTTTTAGAGAGGGGACTTGGGCAGGGGTCCCCATTTAGGGCTCTTGGGAGGGGACGTTTTCAGAAGGACTGGGGCTGGGGTGGGTCGTGCAGGGGTCCGCTTCTATGGCTCAGGACAGGGCAGGGATATTTGTTATAAGGGCTGGGGGGCAGGGGCAGGGGCAGGGGGTCGCGCAGGGGTTCACTTACAGGGCTCAGGGCAGGGGGAGTATTTTTTTTGTTTAAGAACTAGGTGCCGGAGTGGGGGCACAAGGGGCTGGTTTTAGGACTCGGGTCAGGGAAAATCTTTACCACTAATATGCCCTTAACATTCATGCTTTTACACCTAAATTTGTTGTAAAGGTATGCGGGGTAAAAGCATATTTTTGGTAAAGGTTATGCGTGGTAATGACATTCGCGTTGTAACGCATGTGTGGTAAAGGCATGCATTGCAACGGAATGCGTTGTAATGTCATACCCAGCAGAGGGCTTTGTTGGAAAAAGAATGCGCTGCATTCACTGTCAGAGGATTGGACTTTATTAAAGGATCCTGGGAGACCTGAGGGAATGGTCAGATGAGGTCATGTCCAGTCCTGAAAGAGAGGGATGATTCTGCTAAAGTCCTGATCCAACAGCTATTATTGAACCAGATCCCTGATCCGGGCCAGCCAGACCATAGCCGGGCCAGCCAGAACAGAGCAATCTGCTGATAGCAGGACGCATGCAGCTGACTTGCGCTTTGAGTGTTTTGTGGTCAGAGCAGCAATTTGTAGAAAGGAAGACAATTTCTTATTTTTTGTTGCATTGGGCCCAAAAACAGTGCCTTACAGACCATCAGAACTCCGTTTGTCCCAGTTTCATCTTGGTTGGGAGATACCAGTAGCCTAACACCTTGATGTCGATGCCATCAAGGAAACTCCCAGCATGCCACATCACAAGTTCTTAAGAAATAAACTATTATTTGGAGCCAGGTTTTTGACTTTCCAAAACTCTATATGTGAGTTATGCATGCACTGTAAGAATGGCAGATGTATGTGTTCATATGAATAATTACACTAATAAATATTTGTACTGCGCATATTAGTAAGTGTTTAATATTAGTCGATTAACCCTTTATAGAAATAAAGGACTGAGGAAAAAACAGCAGGATTCTAAACTTATGTTTTGCTGTTTGCATGCAGCTCCTTCATGCGGAATATCAATCCCTAAGCTAGGATTGTTACTTGTGACCTGAATTTCTGCAACAGAAGCCTTCACCCACTGACCTATAAACGCAAAACACAAATCTGTGACTTGCATGTTGTATTCTGTGGCTTGTATTTTAAGATAGTCAAACCTGTGACTAGACTGCACACTGATCTCTCCAGCAAGTGCATTAACCACCAGTATTATCTTACCTTTATTCTGCCTGGAACTTGTTGGGTGCACAAAGATCGCAGCAGTGTGTACCTTAACAGTGTAGGACATTTGAAACTGTAGAGTGCTTGGCATAAATTAAGTAAGCCAGTAAAGTTTTACTATCATATTTGTCTTTATTGGCTCCCCTGGACCTGCCCCCAGGACTCGGATGAGTCTTGGGGCGGGTACAGGGGATGACCCTGCTGGTGGGGGAGCGGTGAGCACTTCCTTCACTGTGCATGAGGGTTTGGTCGGCCATCTCAGGCCGGCCAAACCCCCATGCTCAGTGAAGCTCTCTCCAGCCCCAGCTGCGTTGCTGGGGCTAGAGAGAGCAGGCACTGGCGCCCAGTCTTCCTGGGAGTGCAAGTTGCCGGCGCTCAGGCCAATCCTGATGCTGCTTTCATGCAGCGACAGGATTGGCCACAGTGCAGTCTGGAGGCTGTCCCCTTAGTTGACCCTATCTTGTCTCTTCATTCACAGGCTTTTTGGTCCTGACGAGATTTCCCCACAACAAGGGGTCATCGAAATGCGTAGACCTTCTCTATCCAGCATTAGGAATTGTTAATTTACTCTCAAACACATGAAAATTGTTTAGTTGTTTGTTCCAATGCGTTGTTTTTCAAAAATATATGCTGTAAATAGAATCTTTCGATTGTGTATATATGTATATTTATATGTGCGTTGTCCCGTATGAATGTTGAATGCAAGGTGTCAATTTGTCTAAAAAGTGTCTTTTTGTACTCGTTTTCATTATTTGTTGTTTTGACATACTTCTGTGGAGCTATCCAAATGTGTATCTAAAAAACAAAAAATTGCCCATTGATATGGTATATGTGATATAAAAATTAAAACATTTTGATTTATTTCGGACAAAACTGCTCTCCGAGAGTCACTGTTTCAGTCAGCGATTCGAGTGATCATCCGTGGTCCAAGTGTAATTAAGTTGGCAATACTGGTATTGTTTTTTGGTTTATAGTTTATTGATAGTGAGGCTTGTCCTTATTGCCAGTGAGCCCAGACCCTGTTTTGGTTTTGGTACTTTAGCAGAAGACGTTCTGCGAGGTTGTCGTTGCCCCCAGTGGGAGCGGCTGAACTGTTGTTTTTGAGAATTCATTTTTTCGTTGTCCGTTTTATGTTTTGGATTGAGTTCTTTGAATACGAGTGAGTCACACACAGTATGTCTGAAGAACAAACTTTCGCATACAGCGAAGATCACATTAAAGGCCTATTAGCTAAACCCCCTCTCTTCGCATCAGCCACTTTGAGTACTACGGCTAGGAATCAAAACGAAACCGAGAAACTCTTAAGGCTAAAAAAGAAGCAAATTCGCACAGACCTGCATGGTCACTTCCTCCTCCAGCATTTGAGAGCTGGTACCATCCCAGGAGGACTTCAGATTAAAAACATCCCCGTGATATTTACAGACGACCCAATTTACAAAAAAGGATACAGTTTTATTGAGACCAAGTGTAGCCGAGATCTCATGGTCTTAACGGTTGAGACGGCACAAAGAATCTCATTACAACAACTCGAAGAGATTAAAACTTTAGAATCTGAGATTGAAAAGAACCAACAGATTCCGGACGCAAAATCATTACTAGAAAAAGTAGAAAAGGAGATCCTAGAATTCAAGGACTACACAATTAACCAAAAGGAGAATCAGTTTCAAAAAGATAAGAAGAACTTCAACCTAGAAAAAACATATCCATACCTTCAGACAGATTTCTACTCCCGAGCAGACTCAAGGAGATACTTAGGGGAATACCAAGGACGATCAACCAATAAATTCATTTCTTTCTCGGATACCTCATCAGCATCAAGTGGAAGTGAAAGTGAGACTAACAATCAAAGAAGAGGAGGCAATAAAAGAGGATCTTTCCAACAACAACCAGGACCCTCTTCGGCTCCTTTTTTAGGAAGAGGCCAACCACAAAATCGAGCACGTCCACGGTACAACCAGCCATGGGAGATGTCGACACGGAGGCACAATTACAAGAACTGGTAGTCTCTCCAATTTTCAATTTATCAAACAAAGTTCTCACTCAAGCAGAAACTAGTGTTTTGGAAAAAGGACTCTCCTTTGTCCCCATGAGACACACCAATTTTGTCAAACTCAAAATGGAGGCAATTGAATTCTGCCGGAAAATTAAACTAAAATCCTTTTTCGCACAAACTCCGATCCAATCACCAATAGAAGTCACAGGACTGAGGAGAAAATCCACATTTTGTCCACCAGGAAATAAAATAGCGAAAGAAATTCTTACTTTCGAAAAAACCATCTTGTCAGCTATAAACAAAATGAAGGAAAGCCGGAGTTGGACTAAATTTAATATCTCGCGAGCTGAGAAAAATGCACTAGACAATCTCAAAAAGGACACGTCAGTTACAATTAAACAGGCGGACAAAGGAGGATCAATAGTAGTGTGGGACACGGAAAAATACATCGGAGAGGTGATGAGTCAACTTAACAACCCGAGATGCTATAGGAAAATAGCCAAAAATCCGACGACAGAACTTCAACAATTGCTCAACCCAATTTTGGAGAAAGGATTGACAGACGGAATAATTGGGAAGAAATAATATGAACACCTTAAATGCAACAACCCAAGGATACCCTTATTTTATGTCTTACCTAAAATCCACAAAGACATTAATGCCCCTCCAGGAAGACCAATTGTCTCCGGTTGCGAGTCTCTGTTTGAACCGGTATCTAAGTTTGTAGATTTCTTCCTGAAACCCTTCATGTCCGAGGTGAAGTCATTCCTCCGAGACACAACAGATTTTATAAATAAATTGCCAACTATACCTTTTGAGCAGAACGAAGATTTCCTGGTGACAATGGACGTGAGTTCATTGTACACCCAGATTCCTCAGAGTGACGGCCTAGATGCCATTCAGTACTATCTTGACCAACGACCCAAACCGACTAGAGTACCAACGGAATTTATCATGCAACTAGCTTCATTGGCTCTGAAGAAAAACTATTTCAATTTTAACGGAGATTTTTTCTACCAGATAAGCGGTGTAGCCATGGGGTGTCCGTTCGCCCCAGAATTGGCTGTATTGTTTATGTCACTCTATGAAGAGAAATTTGTTTACCAATCAAATCCATACTCGGAAAACATCACAAGTTGGAGCCGTTACATAGATGACGTCTTCTTAACCTGGAGAGGATCAGAAGAAGAATTAAAAGAATTTCACGAGTGGCTCAATACTCGCACAGAAGAGATCAAGTTCAGCATGAACTTTTCCAAAGTTAAAATGTCATTCCTTGATGTTGAAGTATATCCTACAGATGAAGGCTTGGTGACGACATTATTTAAGAAAGTGACAGACAGAAACAAGGCTTTACACTTTACAAGCAATCATCCGCGAAACCTAAAAGAAAATCTTCCCTTCGGACAGTACTTGCGGATAAAAAGAAATTGCCACCTCAAAGACGAATACATGTTCCACGCTTCCAACCTCACTGACAATCTAGCATCAAGAGGCTATCCCGTCAAACTTCTCAAAAGAACTATGAAGAGAGTATGGTGGATCCCTCGAGAAACACTCCTAGTAAAAAGGACTAAACCATCTCTCGAAAGGATAGTATGTGTCTCAACATTTTGCCCCAATTCCAACCAACTCAAGAAAACCATTCTACAGAATTGGCATCTAGTAGAAAATGTAGCTGAGACACTAAAAGAGAAGCCATTATTTGCCTTTAAAAAGGACCAGAGTGTGGCCAACCACCTTGTACGAGCTGCAGTGAAGCAGAACCCGCCCACAATTAACATCATGCTAGGCCTACCACCCATACAGGGTCATCACAAATGCGGGTCTTGCATTTGTTGCGCAAGCACAGAAGAAGGATGCTTGTTTCAACATAAACAACTTTTTTGGAAACACGAAAAGTTCACGAACTGCAAATCAAAATATGTCATCTACGGCATAAAATGTCCCTGTGACATGCTATATATTGGGAAAACAAGCCAAGAAATTAGATGCCGCATCACTCAACACAAATCACGTATAAAAAAGAAAGTCACAACTGCCCCCCTTGTCAATCATTGGATCAGTCACGAGCACACACTAGACGACCTGAAATGGACAGTCATTGCTAAAATCGAAAAAGACCCCAGAGGAGGAGATATTGAGGCTAAACTATCTCGCCATGAAGCCATGCTTATTGTCAAGTTTAATACAGCTACTGATGGCCTTAACGAACTCTCGGAGATCTACCGTCTATAAACTCATACAATGAAAGATTCGGGTTACCGTCTCCTGCGCAGACTGCGAGCCCGACTACACAAGGTCACATGACAGAAACAACGTCTCCATGACGACGAATCCTAAAAACTACAATCCCCACAAATCTTATGACCAGGAAGTGAGTTAAAAACCAGGACACACGAGACTACACAAGGTCACATGACAGAAACAACGTCTCCATGACAACGAATCCTAAAAACTACAATCCCCACAAATCCTATGACCAGGAAGTGAGTTAAAAACCAGGACACACGAGACAAGAAACATCGAACTGGATGATGCCGGTATCTGCATTCACTTGACAGAGACCGAAGAACGTGGACCCCCAGATATACTCATCATACTACAAACCTACAGGTAGATCGGAACAACTTGACAGAACCGTGATAGAATAGCCATCCTGCCCACGTAGTTCCCACGAAGAATACTGACAGTAGTCTTCATCTTTCCTTTCAGGAACTAATCTAACAAGGCGTTTCACCGTGCGGATCCGGGAAACAGCCCCGTCTCCACGCTTCAACCAGATGTAAGTAGTCCCCGGTCCACCGATAGCTACTGCTACCACCAGTCAAACCACTAGATCTCTTACTAGTCCTTCCATTCTTTTAGATCTCCACTTCCACTTATGGATGAGAACAAAACCCTTTGAGAGCGCACCCTGCGCAACATTATGTAAGTACTCACGAGTGAATGAGATAGTTAGGAAAATGCGATTGCGGTTTTTTTTGCGTCTTTAACCATGGGTTAAAACAGGTTCTGTTTTTATTACAGTACAAATCTCAAAAGAGCACCCAGCAACTCTAAGGTAGGATTAGTTTCACTTATCCTGTCTGATGCGTTGAGAGGTAGAGTCCGGTCCCCTTAGTTGACCCTATCTTGTCTCTTCATTCACAGGCTTTTTGGTCCTGACGAGATTTCCCCACAACAAGGGGTCATCGAAACGCGTAGACCTTCTCTATCCAGCATTAGGAATTGTTAATTTACTCTCAAACACATGAAAATTGTTTAGTTGTTTGTTCCAATGCGTTGTTTTTCAAAAATATATGCTGTAAATAGAATCTTTCGATTGTGTATATATGTATATTTATATGTGCGTTGTCCCGTATGAATGTTGAATGCAAGGTGTCAATTTGTCTAAAAAGTGTCTTTTTGTACTCGTTTTCATTATTTGTTGTTTTGACATACTTCTGTGGAGCTATCCAAATGTGTATCTAAAAAACAAAAAATTGCCCATTGATATGGTATATGTGATATAAAAATTAAAACATTTTGATTTATTTCGGACAAAACTGCTCTCCGAGAGTCACTGTTTCAGTCAGCGATTCGAGTGATCATCCGTGGTCCAAGTGTAATTAAGTTGGCAATACTGGTATTGTGTTTTGGTTTATAGTTTACAGATGCAGGAAGAGCGCAATGCGTCTGGAGACGGTGGCGGCCTTAAGGTACTTTTATTTACTTTTTCAATCCCAGAGCCCCCCTACCCCTATCCAACTGCCTCCTCCGGCTCCTCCGGCTCCTCCGGCCCACCCTGCCAGTTTGGCAGGGGACGAGACGCTACTGTTTGTTGGAGCTTCATTTAAATGTTTTGAGAAAGAGGCAATATCATAGAAGTTACAGAAACATCAGCAATGTGACATGAATGATTATGAATTAGCCTGTGGCTACAGCACTCATTAGTTTTGCCACATTAATATTTGCATTCCTTACACAAATTTATACCTGCATAACCGAAATTACGCGATAAATTGAGAAAGGTACTGTGTCAGCAGGGCCACGGGAATTAAATAATTCAGTGGCTGCAGTGTTTTCCACATACTTTAAAATTTCTGCATTTGCGGCATATTCCATTGACTACTGCAAAATTTTCAGATTTTCACAAAACCAAAATTCTTTCTAGCTCAAATGGCTCAAACATTACTAAAAATGCAGCAACATGTGTTGCCTTTCAGCAGAAGGTGCTTTTCAAATGTTTGTGGAGCACAGTTCAGTTGCTTATTGCTGTATTTGGGTGTTAAACTGCCACTAACGAGGTGAAACATTTCCACCTACAGTACTAAAATGTAAAAAAATTAGATAATAACGAAGTATCTCTGGCGTCAAATGTGATACATTACCCACACAATGCGCCTTTTCTTGCCGCATAAGTTAGTGAGGCTTACCACACAATTTGGTCCTCCCCTGACTCATAATTCCAGTTGTCCTGATTATCAGTGACAGCAGTACATGACAGCAAGATTTCTGACCATTCAGTGACTGCTACTGCTGAGTCTCAAAACTCCAGATAGTCAGTCTCTGTTTTGCCAGAGGCAGCCCCAGAACTTCATATCTGCAAATTGAGGACGCGAGCCATCAGCATATCCAAGCAGTGGCCAGGTTTGGTGAGAGGTCATCCACATTGTCTGACCTAGTAGAGATGACAGCCATCCCTTAGGTCACAGTCCTGGGACATAGCTAAGCTATGAGAATAATATCTGCTTTCGAGCATTGACATCGCATACGTTCCGTGTCAGCTTTCAGATCACGTGCATTTACTTTCCCAGATGCAAAATAGAGTCTGTGCTAACCCTGGACGTAGTTAGCGTAGTAGTGCTACGCCTAGCTACGAGAAGTGTACTTCGCCCTACGCGAGATATGCGTAGCACTACGCGAACTGCATAGCACGCTGTTCGTGATGATTGCACAGTGCCGGATGCTTATCCGCACTGTGCAAAGCGATACAAAAGGGGATGATGGACGGAGCATTTGAGCAAATCAAACACTCACCCCCAGTCAACTGATCTGGGTTTAATCCATCACCATTCTTTAGCTCACTCAGCCACCCCAGTTCAGACATGGCCATATGCAAATCAGTCTGACCCTGTGACTCATGGGAACAGTCCAGCCCGAACTGCCACTGTTTCATCAGGTAAACTTGTTTAACACAGTAAAGAGAAAGGAAAGCAGCCATATGCCACAAACAATTTATCTAAGCTGGCAAATATTCAAGATAGCCTGGCTGATGAGGATTATGAATCCAAAACCGGTCCCAGGATGCTTGTTTCCGGTCCAGGGAAGACATGGCTTGGCAGTTCGGGCTGGACTGTTCCCATGAGGCACAGGGTCAGACTGATTTGCATATGGCCATGTCTGAACTGCGGTGGCTGAGTGAGCTAAAGACTGTGCTACGTGCAATTCACGTAGCACAAGGTAGCACAAACTAGGTAAACTTCGCGACCGTAGCATAGTTGTCCGCCCAGGGTTAGTCTGAGCAGGAATTTATGAGGGAGTAGCCGAAGGCCTTCACTGCAAATGCCCGGTTAGTTGCGATCTGTGTGGTAACGAGGGTCTATGTCCACTGTTAAGTGAAATAGATCTGGCCTGGCCATTGCGTCTTCTGTTAATGGAGAATTTGGGGAATATTTAGAAGGGCTTTGCGCCAGAGGAGAGTCACTTTTACGAAGCCACTTTGCATGACTTAACGCCGCATTGTAAATATCTTACCCTTTCATGCAGTTTTCTTTGTCAAAGGGTTGTGCAATGGGTGTTATTGTGGGCATTCCGGAGCAGCAACATCCAGTTCTTTTTGACACTGCCCCAGATTTACAAGGATCTGTAAATGTGAGGCAGGGCCAAAGACTAATGCCATTGAAAAGCAGGCATTAGAGTGGCGTAATGAGGAGAAATCCTTTCATTTCTCCTCGTGTTTTGCTCTTTCTGTGTGTGCTGCATGGAGCAAATCATCATTAATGATTGTTTATGTGCTAGAAGATATTCTTTTATGCACATAACCAATCATCCCTGCAACGCAGGCACCTTGGTGCAAGGGTGTCTGCGTTGGCGCTAGGCAGCTTTTTTAGCACCAGCGCAAGGGAAAACACAGGGGTCAGCCATATTCTTGTGACTACGCCTCATCTCTGCATTTTTTCTATGACGCAGAGTGGCGCTGCTAAATTGCTTGCACCACCGCGCTTTGTAATTTTTTTGTAAAATGCCCCCCTATGTTAGTGCCCCAGGCACACTTGGCTGAGGTCGCTTCAACCTTTTTTCCTACTGCCCCACCATAAATACGGGAAATAAGATGTAGCATTAGCCATGGTAAGCAACTGTGCAAATCTGCGGTTGTTGCGGCTGTGTCCGAAGGCAGTCCTGAGTGTATTGCGAATAATTGTATAAATTGACTGCTAAATGCCCCCCTTCTGATCCCACCCCTTGTTACTCCACCCCTTTCAGCTACCAACCTTTGGCCCTTAATTTGCAGGAATTTTTTTCAAGTTTCATGCAGCGATCAGGGCTTCAGCTAGGAGGTCACTTTGTGCCCTAAAAGCGGTGCAAAAATACTCTCTAGAAATAAATAAGGAGAAGCATGAATGCTCCTCCTAAATAACAGAGAGCAATTCCCCCAACACAAATTAAAAGGAATTATGGATAAAACGCTAGATACCTGCTCCTATTCACACCTGTACTGATCTATTAAAATAATGAAATCAGTGGCAACCTTTGCACCGTGCCGTGAGGGGGCGCTCGACCTGTTGACCGTTACAAAGTACAAATTGTAATTGTAGATTGTATTTATATTACAATACAAAGTACAAATGCATATTTCCATTTTTGTTAATTAATAGCAACAAATAAGGTTTGGATTACTATAAAGATATCAATATTTTAAAATAAAAATATATTGAACTCCCTTTACCACCGATTGTTGCTCCTCTCGCGCAAACGCAGGGAGTTAAATATTCATGATTCAAGATGCCAAGAAAACGTCATGCGTGTAACTATGGCCAAACAGTACATCTTATGGTGCAAAGAGGGACCATATATTTTTTATTGTTGGGGATCTCACCTGCATCTGCTCTCTGAAAGTCTGCACTGCGGAAAGCTTATTTTGAAATTTGCCATTACAGGGAAATAAAAATGCATATCTCGAATTACTTTTTATCTTTATTCGCGTCCATTTGTCGAAGCAATTTATGTCATAAATAATAATGGCTTAGTATCACATAGCGCTGTTACTGGGAATCAAAGCGCTGAAATAACATACTCAACTAGGTCTCCGTGGTAAACATGCTACCGACCTTATGGGATAAAGGCTGAGCGAGCCTACATACATTGGCACATGTGGCCAAAGGTCACACGCAGATCTCTGCCGTTGGCGCATTGACCCGCTGCGCTGCCTTCGCAGTGTATCTATTGTTTGTGTTATTTGAGAAGGGATGTAGAGATCCCTGTGCTGTGCATTACAGCTGCTGCGTGTCGTAGAGCGGGCTTTGGTTCCCCTGGGGTGAACCGAGTCAGCGAAGTGAGTGGGTGGAAAATGCTATTTTTAGACATATGCTGCGAAGCGCAGCCTTCGGCCTAAAACCGCAGGCCTCGGCGAGGAAGTTGATCCACCGGGTTTTCGAGTGTTTTAGCAGCTTTGCTTTGACGTCACATGTGTAGCAGCTGTAAATATAGCCTTTAAGCCCGGTTTATGCAGAACACCCCCGTCCTGCAATGGCGCAGCTGATAAACACGGCAGAAAAGCGTCAGCGCGCGCTGCTTAATTCCAGGGAGAGGGGGCGACGGCGTGGCACTGCCCTGCCCATTTCTACAGCACGCGCCATAAACCGAACTAACCCCCGACCCTTGAATTACAGCTGTTTCACTTAAATGACCGGCGCTCTTTTTATCACCCAAGGGATAAAGTTTGAGCTTGGGCTCGATTAACTGCAGGTCGCATCCAGCAAGCCTCTGCAGCAAATGAATAACCACCTACCTGCTACGAGCCTGTCAGCAGAACGTTATTCAACAACAATAATTAACCACTTTGTTATGTGACTGCCTTGAACAGTGCGTACATATAAACAGGGCCATCGGAATTATGCGACACGGGCGAACCAAATTAAGCATCAGGGTTGACTAATTATGCAGGAAGAAAAGTCGAATGATGCTACATGATGAAGCACATTGTGAGACAATGTTACTGCACTATTTTGCCATGTTTACACTTTAATAATGTGTGCAAAAGTTTCACCTTATGCATATCAACTTAACACAAACATAACAATCAGTAACGGAATAGTGATTTACAGCAAATTGACGAAATACCTGCTATTGTGTGCATCACGTGTGATGGTCTTTTTTAATAACTTTTGACCCGTTTCAGCTAGAAACATTTATTTGTTAAAATCTGAAAACTATGCAGAGAACGATGGATTCTGTGGCTAGTGCAGCAAAACCCTTTTAGTCACCAATGAATCCCTTCCCAGATCAGTGCTTCATTAAAGTCGAAGCAAGCAGCTGCATTCTGAAGCAATAAATAGGGCCCAACATTCAATTAAATAGCGCAATAAATGGCCCAAATGGAAAACTATCATTTTGCCTAGGTCTTTGAAAATACTTGCACCAGCTACTTCCATCTGAGAGAGGAATGGATGAAATATATGAATCTGTTTTGTAATCTGGAAAGAGTACTGAGCAAACAGGATTTATGACTTGGTGGGGTGAAATTATATTTTAACATAATCGAACAGGCTCATCAACACACAGTTAACTAGGCTTTAACTTTTTTTACTGCTGGCGAAATAGGTGCTGTAGTACAAACATAAACATGTTTAATCATACCATATGTTACCTCGGTAAGCAACCTATAGAAGGACATGTAAGGTTATATATTTGACAAATATAGCTGAATTTGATAACTAAGTGGCCGATTACGATGTTTGACCCCCTGACAAGCAGTCGAGGGTTCTGACTGCACAATCATGATGCCACTGCCTTACTGGCAGTCGTAAAAGTGCCTTTTTACATTGCGGCTAGTGCTGAGGCCCAGGAAAATTATGGCAGCAAATGCTGCAGAGTAAAAGGGCACTTTGTGCACAATCAGGTGCCATGGTGCCTGGCACATGGTGCATGGATGTGTGGGGGGGGGGGGGCACTACATGTGCCGTCAGAGCCACTAAGCAGTGGCCCACGGGGGACAAATGCCCTGCTTGGGGCCCCAAAGTCCGCCCCCAAAAGCCTTTTTGCGGCAGTCGGACCACCATGAAAAGGCTGTCAGAAAGGGACATCCTAATCCCTACGCCAGTGCCTGTGCAGCCACCGCCTCCATTGAAGGGATAGGATTCCAACCACCACCTGACAGGATCATGGATTCTGTCGGAAGCGGCGATCTTTCACCCCGACTGTTGTGCTCCGACCGCCTGCATCGTAATGCGATGGTCAGACCAATGGCCTGTATTTCAGTGGGGCCGCCACTGACGGTCTCTCGGTGGCGGTCCACCAACATCGAAATTTGGCCCTAAAAAAGTTAATCCCACACTCCCGGTTTTGAGACATCCACTGACCATTTCAAAGTACAACAACTGACATACACATAACTTGACCTTTGAACGCCTATCTACAATGCAATTTTTCACTCATCCTGTAAACACCGAAAACTAATCATAACAAATATCTTTTTTTTCCCAACAAGCATTGCAAAGTCAATAGGCCTGGCATGCTTTTTGAGACCTGACAAAAACATTACAAAGCCTGCTGCAATGGATAAAAAACAGAATAAAAACCCCTATTTTCTGTAAACAAATTATCTATGTGATAAATAATGTAATGTGTGATAATTCAGTGCACTTTTAAGATACAAACTAGTACCTCATGCAATGTACGCAAACGCTCAGTAGGAGGCTGAATGATAAACCTAACAGCCTGCAGCCTGAGGTAGGAAAAGAATACTCCTCTGTGCAGAGTCAAAGCCAACTCTATGTATATTCTAAAGCAGTGATAACAGCAGGTCTGCAGACAGCATCATCAAGCTGGACCAAAAAAATATCTTGAAAGAAAAAATGCAAGGTCAGAACCTGCTTCAGCAGTAACTGCACCAAAATACAATTGTTGCAGCACACAGATTTCTGCATGTATGTTAGGGCCAACTTCCTACTCACAATAAGAATATTTCACAATTATTTTCTGATCATCAATGCCCTTAGCCACTTTCCAAATAGTGTACATTCTTTCATCAACTCATACTGAATTGCTGTTCCCCGTCTCCATATATGCATTTTCTTGGAGCACTCTGAAACCCTACAATTTGTGACATGGATGCTTCCCTCAGACCAACTCACCATGCAGAGACATCCTCTCTAATACATCTATTTCTCAACCATACCACATCTTCATCTCTGCCTACTTCAAACACATTATCCTTCAGCTCGCCACATGCTCATCAGATGCACCTCCCAGCCAACTCAAGCTTTCATTAAAGGCGGATATTACTCAAACCTTTGAAGATCCTCCAAGGATGATCAGTTGTACTTATCTAGAACATTTAAAGTTCCATTTATTGCCCTTATTGAAGTCCCTGTATTACTAAATGTGTGCATTGCAGCACCGCTGAATTGCCCACATATTGTCGGACATGTATGTGCTGGCTCATCAATTTTGGGAGGAAACCCTTTGCACCAACAAATGAGGATTCCAGATCCACCGCAATAAAGCTGGAAAGCAGTGGTATCATAGCGCATCCCCATTTTAATCCCTCGTTTCTGTAAATGCGGTTAAATAAGGAATGCCCATGGCCTAGTTCTATTCAGACCCAGGTACCACAGCATAATGCCTGACAAGCTGTCCAAAGGGTGCAGGCAAAGTCTTGTTCTAAAAGGTAAATCTTCAGCAGAACCCTGTCTACAATATAAAATGCTGAGCTGTAGTCAAAGCAACAGACATATAGCCTTACAAAAATGATGTGGCAGGAGAGAAATTGTCATTATTTTATCTAGGGTGCACCGCTGGGCCCGAGAACCGCTTTAATAGAAATGGATGTGGTTCTTGTCACTCGCCCGCCCTTCTAGTTCCTCAAGGATGAGTCTGGTACAAGTCTTCGCCTCCACTTCCAAGAGGACTATTCGCAAGTAATTGCATGGATCCTCCATATTACCAGTCTTGAAAGGAGGAAGAAGCAGTGAACATATCCATACATCTGGAATCATTACGCAGCATTACATTACGAACTTAACCACTTTAGCCACACCTGAATATCACTTTTAGAGACAGGCGTGTTGTCCACTGAGGTCAGATGTGCCATTAAGCCTGCAACTTTTAGAACTGTGAAGGTTCTGTCTTTACTATATTAGGATTTAGGAGAATGGGCTTCAGGATTATCACCTGGAGGTCCTCTTTCAATTAAATTCACAGCAACATCAGCATTCGAGAGTTTGATGTATCCGATGCATTTATTGGTGCTAATGTTGGCAGGATTTTTAATGCCAGTTTTGACCAGCCTGTGGAAAAAAACACATTGTATTGATCTTTTTGCCTAAATTGCCATGATTTCTCTTCCTTCAGATGTTCTTCCTCATACACACCGTATCACCAATAATCATTTCAAAGCTTTCTTTTTAGCCAAGTGATGGACGTGTGCTAAACCTCCTACATCTCTCGTTAGTTAATAAATCACTCTCAACACAATGCCCTTTTCTAAGGACAGTTCTTCCAGTAAGATTGCAACTGTTGTTCAAGGGACTAATCACCAGTTCATTTCTCAACAATCGCCTCCCACGCATTCTTTAGCAAACTTCAACTTGTATGGAATTTTTCAACAGTGTCTTTGAGACAAGCTGCACCAAGAACCAACAACCAACATCACCAGGCACAACCAAACACCTTTCCCACTCTTCACCGTCTAATCATCATTTTCATCCAGTGGGTCGGTATATAACAAAAAGCCTAAACATTCCCTTCTCCAGGGATCAGCTCAACCTTCATTCAATCAATCAATCAATCAGTATTTATATAGCGCGACTTATCACCCTGGGGGGTATCTAGGTGCTGAGGTATTGGAGGGCCTTAGTCGAATATGAACATGAAACTCTGACAACTCTGAGTTTAAACAACATACCCTCACACTTTGATTGATATTCTAGTAGCCGGTCAAAAGATAATCAGTCACCTGCATTGTTATCTCCACATCCACCACAGAGATAGAGCTATCCTGACACACAGATAGCACCAACATTTCCACTCTCTCACTATTGACCAGCACATCTTTCACATCGTCTATTACCACATACTACATGCAAACATGCTTGCTTCTTCAAGAAACATGCACAACTTCACCAATCATATAGGCAAACACCTCTTTTTCTATGTCCACCCTCCCCCACAAGTTTTTGGACTAATGTTTTTTTACAGGGTTTTATATAGCGCGAACTTGACCCGAATCGGGTATCAGAGCGCTTTACATAGCACCAGTTGCATTACATGAGGACACATTCATTTTTTTAAGGCACGAGGAGATTAAGAGATTTTGCTCAGAACCACAGATGTTTAGCGTCATTGAAGAGACTCTTAACCAGTTCCCCAGAATCGAGGTCGACCGCCCTAGCCGTTAGGCCAACTCCTCTCCCCATGTTGATGGTTCCTCACTCTGTAGTGCACTGGACCGTGCCGTCATGCCACAGTGCATTTGCTCTGACCCTCAAAGTATGTGTACCACGATTGACTCACTTAACTTACTTATAAGTCTCTAGCATATGGTACAAGAGGTACCCCGGGTTAGTAAGTTCAATGTCACTAGTGGACTGCAGCACTTAATTGTGCCACCACTACAATGACAAGGGATAACGTGACGTTAGGCCTGCTACTGCAGCCGAGCCAGGCAGCTTTAAACCTGCAAACTTGATATGGCAAAATAAAAAACATTTGCCAGGTCAAATCCTTACTTTTGAATTTAATAAGCCACCCCTAGGGAAGGCCTTTGTAGCCCACCTATCAGGGAGCTTAATATTAAAATGAAAGGCATGTTCCTGTTGTGTTTAAAATTTTGTGACAGTGAAAATACGAAATTGCCCTTTTCACTGTAGCAAAGCAAGTGGTCCCATTGGCTAACATGGAGTTTTACTAGCCACTGTGCTAAGTGCTAACTTCCATTTGTGTCCACCAAGATATAAAATTATTCATTATATTAAATCCAACTCTCTGCTGAGATCAGATTTAAGGTACCTTTTACTAGAAAGTCACCACTTCGGTTACCAAACCTCTGGTAACCTTTACTGTTTATCTGCAGCAGTTGTCACCTGAGACAACACACTGCCCCCTGCTGGAAAGTGTGAAACACTTCCAGGAACAAGGAATAAAGAGAATTAGGAAGGAAGTTGAACCTCATCCAGAAGGATGAAATTCAGATGGTGGCCATATAACACCCAGCTTCAAAGAGGCCACCACCTCAATGAAGCAAATGGCTACCACACCTTCACCTGGCTGCTCCTGTGTGTAAGCAGACAGACTGGCACCCCCCCCAGAGGAGGAAAACCAGTTACAAACCCATTTCCCTAGTTGACGACTAATTACACTGGGCACATCATAGGTGTGCTCCTCACAAGGAAAGAAGGCCTGCACCATCTTGGATTCGAGCAGAGAGGGGTATCCTGGAGTTGTTTAGTGGCCAAACATCCACGAAATAATATTAAGTGGGACGTTTTGCCTCATGGGAACTATTGCCAATTGGTTAGTATGTCCGCTTCTCCAATAAATGAAAGATGGCATAAAAGTGGCACCCCAAACCTACAGTCTTCAGATCACTGTTGGTGATGCAAGAAAACAGAAGAAGGCCCTGCTGCTTCCTGAACCCAAGGGACTGGCAAAGAGAACTATGCCGGCTGTGCACACTTGTGGAAGATTTCATGTGTGTCCTGAACTGGAGAAAGACCCCCATGCAGAACCATAGACACAGCAAAGAGAGGCAGCACCAAAGACTGGACTGCACCTGCTGAACCCGAGGGATTCACAAAGAAGACTGCCCTGCAGTGGCCTCTTGTGGAAAAAGGACTTCAAGGGCTCTGTGGCTAGCCCCTTGTTAAGTCTCATGCCCAACACAAGTTAAAGGATGCTGCATCCATTGAAAGCCCAGCTGCAAGGAACACCTCTGCTGCTGGATGGGAAGTGCCTGTTGGGCGACCCAGTCCAGATCTTCCTGAAGTGACTGACCATGCTCTCTTGGCTAGAACTGCCAGGGGCCTGCAATCCTTACTGAATGCTTTCCGCAGTTTTATGGCTGAACGTGATTTAGCCGTAAATAATTCCAAATCCTTCATACTGCAGGTCGGGACACGCCTGAAACGCAACTTCCCCTTTATGATAAACAATGGAAAAGTGCCCATCACTACAACTTTCTCATACTTGGGAGTTTTGTTTGATGACCATTTAAGTTGGGCTGCTTTAGTTGAGAAGAAAAGAGGGGAGATTACACAGGCGAATGCCGCCATCTTCAGCTTTGCAAGCAAAATGGGCAAACGCCCAATTGCTGCAATGCTGAAGCTGTACCAGGTAAAAAGTGTTGCAATTGGGAGCTATGGCATTGAGCAGTGAAGGGCATCCACGTGGCAGAGAATAACTTTTTAAAACAATTATTGGGAGTGCCAAAAGGTACCTCAAATTTAATCATTCATGAAGAAACGGGGCTCCCATTTATTGGTGATACGTTAGCTTTGCGCCCTCTGCTTTTTGGGATGAAATGCTGGCTAAATAATGATCTTACCCTCAATCACCAGCTACTTAAAGAGGCCCTGACTCTGGATAACATGCTTAAAATCCCCTGGCTAAAATATTTTAAATCCTGCTTTAACGACCTTGGACAACTGAATCTCTGTTTAAGCCCTGAAACGATTACCATCGAGGATGTGGCCTATGTTAATAAAACCTTTTCCTTATGGCAAAAATTTAACAGAGAAGGTGCAGAACTGGTTAAACCTAGTGTTCGCAACTTTATGTTACTTAAAACCATCCCTTCGCTGGAACCTTATCTAACGTGGCCTATTTCATCCCATGAGCGGTTTCTTTTCATCAGATTTAGGTTTAACTATTACCACCTTCTACTTGCTGTTCCAAAGGGAAATCATAAAGGGCAGGTTTTGCCACCCTGTGGCTGCGATGTTTCATCTGCACAGGACCTAATGCACTTTATGTTCTTTTGCCATTATTATGATGTTCCCCGTAAATTCTTTTTAAAACCTCTTTTAAAAAAAATGAATTTCACCCAGGTTCGTCCGGCTCTTTGCTTCCTGCAAATGTTGAGCCCAGAAAGTGCTTTATTTGTGGTTGTTTTTTAAAAAAATGCACTGAGTCTGAGAAAAAGCCTCCCAAACTAATGGAACCTTGTATTGTATTCATGGTATTAACCAAATTTTAGCTTTAAGTTTGCACATCTGGGATGAAAGCTTTTAAACTTGTTTTGTATTAATATGTGAATGAATTATTGTATTACTTGTACAAGTTTAAATGTACACATTTTTAATTATATAACTGTCCCTTTTATTGTTGAAATATTGCTTTTATGGTTTGCTATTCGAAAACCGAATAAAGTATTTTGACTATGACTATGACTGACTATGCTATCCATGACAACTTATTTGTAAGCCTGTGAAGGGAATGCATTTCAGGAGAGTGAGGTTAGGACAGAATGCAGGTAGCTGCCAAACAGTGTGCTCCCCTTGTTGTAGAAGATTGTGAGTGGGAAGATGCCCCTCTGGCAGTATATCTCCTTCTGCTTTTTTGTACATGTTCTGTGTGTGCAGTTATAATATGGAACGAGAAAACATCATTATTTACACAAGCTTGTTGTTAACACGTAAAAAATGTATTCTAATGCACATCAACTCTATGTTGTTGTTGCTGGTATGAAAAGAACCTCTTTCAAAAGCTCCAAGTTAGGTGTATAACACTCTGAACCAAATTTGCCATTTAATGGCCAGCTTGTAAGGTGATGCCAAAAATGGCGATGGGTTTGTAGTAGTGGCTGTTAAGTTCA
Organism: Lissotriton vulgaris; assembly: GCF_964263255.1. Classification (NCBI taxonomy): domain Eukaryota; kingdom Metazoa; phylum Chordata; class Amphibia; order Caudata; family Salamandridae; genus Lissotriton; species Lissotriton vulgaris. Next base: position 304,353,947 of record NC_141693.1, on the reverse strand, counting down.
AACAAAAGGCACACTACCGTGGCCCTCATTATGATTGCATTTTGTTAACCAATGCTTTAATTTCACACCCAGCATCGTTACTTGTGAAGACTCACCTCTTTAAAGAACACTACATCACAATGCATTAACCCTCCACAACTCAACCTTCTCTCCTATTATCCCCTGACTTTAAACTTGCCATTAAACATGTACAGCGCTCCAGGGTATTTTGGCTAGGTTCACGCTATATAAATAACATACACACGTATATATAACATATATATATGTTATACGCAAACATACATATACACTTGTATATGTGTGTACATATATATAAAGAAATACAGTTACCAGTACCGGGTATATCGGTAACTCCAGGTTGCAGATTTGTGAGACTTCATGAGTTGTACCCGGGGAAATGGGAGCTAACTCGGGAATTCCAGGTAACCGCACTTATTTCCCTTTGCTATTCACCATTTTGTATCAGTTTCTCGTCCAGATAGTTTTCGATGCTTTTTCCCATCTGAAACGCCCTGTGACAGGGGGTGCTTGAGTTATATTGGGGATGTGTTATTTCCACATCATTTGTAACACTGAGTTTTTTGGTAACTCCTGTTATGAGGAAAATCAGGATTACCAGGCCACTCGAATAATGATGATAGCTAGTCCCCGGTAGGCAATTGCATCAGGGAAATATAAGCAAAAACAAAAAGTCAGTGGAGGTTGGTGATCTTTCAATGTGGAGGAGTGACTAGTACCTTCCAGGAGTTCACCCCATGTGTTTCAAAATTTGTCTTACACATACTCACTCGCTCTCACATTTACTCTCTTCCCCCTCACTCACTCTAACTCACATTCCCTCCTTTACTCATTCTTCATCATACTTACTCACACTCACCCACAAACATATCCATTGGTTCTCATTCTCACTTATGTGTGTACTCCTCTTTTCACGCTCACTGACTCTTGGCTCTAGTGGAACTGTAACTAACTACACCTCTGACTCGCGTTCACTCCCTCTCACAATCTCCAATCACTCACTACTTCTAACACACTCACACTCCTTTGTACCCACTTTTACTTTTTTCATGCAGACTCAAACTCAAATTCTCCCTCACTTTCACTTACATTGACACTCACAAACACACTCCTACACACTTTCACTCAAACCCATTCACTTTCAATCACTCACAAACCCACTCACAACCACAAATATGAACAGGGACAGAGTATTATTTTTACTTACCTTGCTTCCTTTGCAGCAGCGATGAAATCTGGTGCTGGCCACTGGTACCAGCAAGCCATGATTCACAATGAGGAGCCAGGAAGAGAAGCAAGGGCAGGTTTGAAAAGGGAAAGAACCACCTTAATCCCTATCCCATATTCTTGATAGGACTGGAAGCACAGCCCTAGAAGAAGATAGGACAGAGCTGGGGTTCCTGCCCCTGCTGCTCTGCGTGGCCTCTCATTGGCCTCAGGGGTGCAGTGATGTGAGCCCTGGCAGCCCCATATTAGCAGATATAGGGGGAGATTTACTAAGATTTTGAGCCGTGTTTGCATCACAAAAGTGATGCAAATTGGCGCAAAACCTTTTTTTCCCAATTTACTTTCCAGCGCTAAACTTGTTCACCGCTGGAAATAGCAGAAAAGTTATGAGAAGTAGCGCATGTTGCTGCTTTGCATTACTTTGCGCCATGGGGGCGTACCAAGGGTGGTGCATGGGCATTCCCATGCAACCACCAAAGGTTTCTCACGCTAAACCAATTTACTAAATAAAGTAGGTAGGGTTAGCATGAGAAAACTGAGCCATTTTCAAGTCTGAGCAAAAAAGGAGAAATGCTTTCATTTCTCCTACCTTTTCCGACTTTGCATGTGTGCTGCACAGTACAGCACACATGCAAAGCGGGAAAATGGTTAAAGTGAGTCTGTGCATAGTTTCCAGTACAAAACCTATGCTAGACTCTTAGAGACACCTTTGCACCCTTGCACCATGGCGCAAAGGTGTCTCCGGGGCGCACGGCAGATGAATTCAGCACAGGCGTAAGTGAGAGAAGAGAGGGGCATATTATGAAGGGGGTTTATCTCCGCTTTTTTGGCGTTAAAAGCCAAGAAAGCGGAGATAAAATTATCTCCCTATTACCTAGCTGTCGCTAACACCAGTTAGCGACAGCTAGAAGGAGATAGTGACCATCTTGGGCCCCACTTTGCATGTCAGTGATATTTATCACTAATGACATGCAAAGTGGGCGTGCCAAGATGTTAGCGACTGGAAACAGTCGCTAACATCGCTATCTCCTATTACCAACTTTTGGAGATATTCGCGCTAAGCGCGAATATCTCCAAAAGCTAACACCTGCCCTGAGCAGTTCTTAGCCATGTTATCCAATGGGAGGTGGATAACATGGCTAAGAGCATTAGCTCGGTAATGCATGAATATCGCTGACTTTTCAGCGATATTCATGCATTGCGGCTGATTTTTATCGCATTTGCGATAAATCTTGGTAATACCAAGGTTTATCTGCGATAAAAATCGCCGCAGCTCAGCTGTAAATTTTTGTCTCTAACCAAGCAATAGCTATAATTATCGCTATTACTTGGTAATATGCCCCAGAGTGCCTTATTTTAGTAAATAGGGCGCTCTCCGTTTCATGTAGCGCAGTGCAGCATGTGCAGTTGGTGCAGTGCGTAACGTGAAAAAATAGTGAATCTGGCCCATAATGTGCTACCTGAGGCATACGCAGTATGTCTGCTAAATAAAATAGATTATCCCTGTATGAAGGAACCATAGTTGAACTACGCCCCATGCGCAATCCAGACACCCACCTATAAGTGTTGTGTGCACTCTGTAGCTAGATTGTGCCTCAGCCCTTTCAGCCGCCTCCTCCCCCTGTCATCAGGAGCCTGGGAGGCTGAGAGGGCTGGCACTGCGTCTTTTAATGAGCCCTGCTAAATTAAATAATGTTGGGATTCCAAGAGGCAGAGTGCACAATACTGGGCCTCACAGGAGGCAGGGTGGCTGTGCTCTGGAATCCCTGACAAGCCACTGTAAAAAGTGCATATACAGTTTGGTCAACATGCAGAAATTCACAGTCACGGGTTTAAGTTCACTCCGACACCACTGCTGACGCATTAATGGAGCTTTAAACTTGAAGCTAGACCAGAAAATGAATAACATTTGGAGGCGGGTACACACCTTCTGTTTCCTAGTTGCGGGCGTATCCTAGAAAGCATGACAGCAGCATCGGAATAACAAGTTCAAGATGTAAGCTTCTTTTTAAAAAGTTTGAATCACTGAGGACGCTTCCAAGTAAAATGTGTTTCCTCTCGAGCGGGGATGTTCATAGGTGACGTCGTTTCCTCCACTGCGAATGAGAGCAGCAGCATTGGCGCTCAGTTTCCCTAACCCCGCGAATGAGCGAATTGAACTTGGTAGGAAGCAGAAACGCTTGGGAGCAGTTCCTTACTTTAGCACGTGCGAGCTGGGCCCACGCCCAGGGCGCAGGCCTTTGGAGAGGGATTCAGAGAAAAGTGGATTTAAACACTGTTTCTGGAAAGTGCTGGTGCCCATGGCTGCACTCTGACTGTTTTTCTTCCCATGGCTCCCATTCCCCTTGCCTCTCACATCCTCCCTACCCCACCCAGCAGGGCTGGCGCTAGGCATGGGCAGTGTGGGCAGCTGCCCAGGGCCTCGCTCTCAGCCCACCAGCATGGGGCCCGCACCAGTGTAACACACCACCAAACCTCTTGTGCCCCTTTCCTATCCCATTGAAGAAAGATGTCTGTTTGTAATTGGGCTTACAGGAGGGGGCCCCCTCCCTGGGCTTCTCCAGGATGGTGTGGGGAGGCCTAGGGTAGGGGGGGACACTTCATCTGGTGCCAGTTGCAAGGAGACGCATTTTGTCCTGTAATTAGGCCTCCTGCCTGGCTGCCCAGTGAGAGACACTGCCCTGACTGCCCATTGAGAGACACTGCCGGACACCCATTGTCATTAATTAAACAACAAGGGGTGGTGATGGACAGAGTTTCTGAATTAAGCAGAATACTCTCACCCAGTCAGGAGATCAGGGCTAGATCCAACACCGTTTTTTAGCTCTCTGCACCATCCCAGCTCAGAACCTGGCTATATGCAAATTAGTCTGTTCCTGTCCCAGTGCATGATGGGAACAGGGCAAACCAAACTACAAAGCCAATTCTTTCACTGGGAAGAAAACAAGCTTCCGGGGACCGGTTTCTGGCATTACAGCCTTCTTCGGCCCGGCTTGCTTGAATCCTGATGGTGCAATGAGCAAGGGACTCACATCTGAGTATACCCTTCCACGCTTATGGTGGACAAAATAATTAAACAACAAGGGGTGGTGATGGACAGAGTTTCTGAATTAAGCAGAATACTCACCCAGTCAGGAGATCAGGGCTAGATCCAACACCGTTTTTTAGCTCACTGCACCATCCCAGCTCAGAACCTGGCTATATGCAAATTAGTCTGTTCCTGTCCCAGTGCATGATGGGAACAGGGCAAACCAAACTACAAAGCCAATTCTTTCACTGGGACACCCATTGTCAGCACTTTACAGCCTGCACTGTTTTAACTCTCAGCCCCCAAGCTATTTTTAACACCTCCAGCCCGATATGAGCTGTTCAAGAGGTGCTTGTAGGTGGCACAGAGGGGAGCTGCAGCCCACGAGGAGTCTGCACAAAGCAGCTTCCGGAGCCCTGAAGGTGTCACTTATGTAAATGAGAGGGGCCTCGTACATTCCACTTCACCCGAAGCCCCAAAAATCCTAGAGCCGGCCCTGCCGCCGAGGGCTTTTCAACAGATAAAGAGGGGGAACGAGAATTGTTTTCACCCAGCGCAGGTGGCTCGCGGGAGGAGGATAGTGCTGATGACGCTGCTGACGCTGCTGACGCAGAGTCCAGTCGGACTTAGCCTGCCCTGGAGACAGCTCTACTTATAAGCTCTAATCCTGCTCACATGAGTCACAGTCTAATATTCCTTCAATTATTTTCCTTTGTGTGCGGCAACAGGGAGCCGGTGTTTGTACTTTCAGCTTCCATGTGTACAGCCAACTGATGACAGTCCCAGTGGCATAAGGATACAAGGGGGATCCCCTGCAAAGTACATGGAGGGGCCCCCAGGATCTGGACCCAGTTGGGAGCTCTCAGGCCAAGGGCCCGCCGCCCGCGCACAGTGCAGGAGGGAGGAGCTTGCCCCCCGCACTGCAGGGGCTAATGTTACGCCACTGGACATTCCTTGAACAGTCCTTGCATATTGAGCAATGCCCTGTCAGGATGTGAAACAGGGGCTGCTCCTCCGTTTTAGCAGAGGAGCGTCGCCCCACTAAGAAAATCCCCAGACCAGAGATGAAAAATAAAACAGTAATAAAGTTTATTTTGTACCATTTTATTTATCAAGCAATCAACCCGTCCAGAACTGAGTGTCAGGACGGGGCGGGGCCAGTGCTGCTGAGTGGCAGCAGGGAGCTGTGGACTCAAGTTTAAAATTAACATATCCCTTTGGCCGGCCGTCTTCCGGTGGCCAGCCAGACATGCGCATTTTAAACTTCTCTAACCTAGCTGTCTTAGACAGTTGGGTTAGAGAAAGCACAGGCCTTTAGTGCTCTTGTGAGTGCGGTTTGAGGCTGCTCCCTCCAATCTTAGTGCTGCTCTCAGCGTATAATGAAAATAATCTTAGCGCTGGTAGGTCTCCTGCAGTACTGACTGGTGTAATTGAATAATTTGTTTTTAATGTTCTTTGTTCTAAGTCATGAATTTATGAATATATGTTTGTTATGAGTTCTTAAAGGTACATAACGTTGAATGAGATGTGTATTCCTCTAATGCATCAAAAATGATGAATTGTTTCTTTAAAATAATTTGAATTGAATACAATTGTTTAAGCATAGTACAATGACTAAAAGCTTTGTATGATGTATCTGCTGAATAAATTAGCAGCACACAAATTGGTGGCCAGGTAACTCTTTGAGACAAAAGTATTAAACGTCCTACCAGGCCCCTATAACGGACGTGACCCCAATAGCTTATACTCATGCTGAGGAGAGCAGCACCGGGAATGTTAGGGGAGTTTGCTGGGTGGTGCATAGGAGCCTGCTAGACGACAGAAGGACGACATCACGTCTCAGGAGGAAGGTAAGTTAGTTTTACTTTATTTAATTTTAAAAATGTTGTTACCCGCCCCCTCAACCTCCATACATGCTAGCCGCCACTGTGTAAGGACTGTATTGAGGAGAACCTTGACTTAGATTAAGGAAGACTATGAGGAAGAGCCCAGGTCAGTATGCTCTATGTTGATGTACGCAGTGAGCAAACCACCACTTCTGATTGGTGCCTTACAATTTGTTTCCAAGATGTAAAAGGAATGCAAAGTGCACTTTTACATTGAACATCCTCTTTTTGGCACTTTTAACATTCCAAGGAACCCCTACCTCCAGCTTACCATAAAGGGCAGAGACAAACTTATGGTTTCCCTTCATATTACTGAGATTCCTCTTAGATTCTCTCATGTTTGGCCAAGATTCGACTTCGGCAATCAATGGTCAACCTCTCCGTGCTCATTTCACCCATCCCCCCCCATTGCTGCTCTGTCTAATCTCTGTTCCAGGTCTTAAAAGTGAAACCTCCTGAAACATCCATGAACCTTGTTTTGGTCCAGTCGCATCAGTGACATAGCCAGTGTGTCATAGGCCTTAGAGAAAGGGAGAAAATGCCCCCCTCCCGCCCCCCGGCCGCTGTTTGAACTGTGAAATAAAGCAATAATCAAGGTTCGGAGAGCACCTCTATGCCTGTGCCACTGCACCTGCTGCATCAATGGAAGCCATGCTCCTCCATATCATACAACACACAAGCATAAGTGTGTTCCCGTTCTAGTTGTTTTCTCTCCCCTTCCCAGATTCCTGTATCCCCACTACCAGCCATCGTAGCTTCCAGTGGTGCTGCGGGTGTAATAGCACTGGGGCCCCACAGCGGGAGGGAACCCCCTGTTGTGTCGGGGCCCTAGGCCCACATGATTACAATAAGGGACACAGACACACACTGGTAGGGTACTGTAACTGGCCACGAGCATGTGCACCCGGGACCTTTAATTAACAGCTCACGGCACTCGTGACGCCTGTGAGGGTTGGGTGTGGGGTGCAAGTGTGCCCACTGTAACAAACTCTGTGTCTGCCGAGACACTAGAACGTGTCCAGCAGTACACACCACCACCCACCCTTCCTTTTGCCCACTGCAGTTAGCGTTCTAATCCTTTAAGCACAGCACCGCCTGCGGCCTTTCATTGTATTTACTTTTTTTGTGCAGGGCGTGGTGGGGGACTGAGAGGGAAAGGGGACAGGGGTTATGAAGAAATGGAGAGGAGATGGAATGAAACGATGAGGGAAAGATAGAAGGGACAGGAAAAAGTGGCAGAAGAGGAAAAGGAGATAAGAATAAAAAATGGAAATGGAGGACAGGGAAGAGAAAGGGGACATACATAAGAATGCCAGGAAACGAAGGAAGGAGCAGGTTTAAGGAGAAAAAATGACAAGATACAGCTGTAATAAAGATGAAGGAGATAGACTAGAGGATGTGGAGGGGAGGGGAGGGAAGGGAAGGAAAGGATACATATTGGAAAGAGAATATAGGAGCATTAAAGAAGAGAGAGAAGGAGAGGAGAGTGTTCATGGGAAGTGATGTGAGTAAAAGGCAATCAAAACGAGTGAGAGACAGGAAGGGAAGACAGACAGGAAGGGCTAGAGATTAGAGCAAGAAAGAGAGATAGGCGTGAGGGAGGGACAAAGATGGAAAGGAGAGCGGAAAAAGGAATAAGGAACTTGGAGACTTTTAGCTACCATTGGTGCAGCAGGTGCAGTGACACTCAGGTCCAGGGGAGTACTATAAATGTGACTTTCATTACCACCCTGCGGTGCAAGGGCCCGTTTTGCCCTTTCTTGCATTAGTGCCCAGGCGACCCTTGTTGTGCCTCTTCTCCCAGCCCCCTCAAGGTGAACGGAGGGAGCAGGAATGCAGGGGTGCTGGAGAAAGTTCACTTCCTGGCTGCCTGCCCATAGAAACACGCCCGGAGTGAAGTTGGCTTACGTGCAACACGGCACACTCGGCTGGATTCTGACACGTCGTGGTGTTTGTTATATAATGTGCATTCGGGCGTACTGGCAGGCTCGAATAAAATTATCCTGAAATAATTAGTACCTTATAAAATTAGTACAACAGGCGTATTTTGCTCAACGGGGAGAGCATAGAATATTAACTGGAGTTACAGATTTGGCCACAAAACGCATATTTGTAATACTCCTTAAACTATGCAGCTAGCATCAATCAATAGTACTCGAGAGAAACATCTGACGTGGTCACGTTTTAACCCCTTCCATGCTGATGACAGAACGGTTCCGTCATCAGCTACGGGTGAGCTGTGCTGATGACGGAACCGTTCCGTCATGAGCCCGTTAGAACCTTAGAACCCTAAGGGATCTGTCAGCACAGGATTCGGAAGAAACAGAAGATGCAAAACTCTGTCTTGTCGCTAGAGGGCAGGCTCCTTCAGCACAAGCAAGCAGCACGTTTCAAAGACCCACGTGCAGTTGCCAAAGTTTGATTGATAAGTGCATATCGAACTACAGCACAGTAGGGGAAGTCAGTAACAAGGCCGGGGGCATACGCTAGAAGATTCTATCAATGCTTTGCAGCTTTCACTGCATATATTTAATCATTATCTGCCGTGAACAGAAATACAAATCAGCTTAGAGGAGGGGCAAAGATACCGTGTGCTCCCCCCCTCTAGAATGCAGACTCCTTCAGTACAAACTATGCAGCAGTTTCCACGCAGCTAAAAGAACCTCAAGTTATGTTTTTTTAAACAAAAGGACTATCAGTTCAGTTACTTATTGCAGTTGTAGATTGATATAAGTGGTTTCCAGGGTTTTAGTGAGGGGAGTGCATTTACTTTTTTTTTTAGGTCGAGCCTGGCCAGCGCATGCACTGCTCTGCGAGCAGGCATACTCTATTCAGGTATGGACTTGAAGCTCCGCCCATATTTTTCATTGGCTTTTGTCATTGTTCACTGTAAACTGTGGCTTTTCATTGGTCAATAGGCTTAGTAGTCCCTCCTTAGTACAGCCTTGTCTCATTTTGTAACCTCCCATGGCAACACCCTCTATTACATCTGTTGTTACTCAGTAGGCTTTAATTATAGCTTCCCACAAGCTATTTGCTCAAACAGCTCTGTCCTGCCTGCTGTTGCAGGCAGTACAGGCTCTCTCCTAACGCTTTAAATAAAAAAATGATAGCACGTGCGCTGAACGCATTTGCAATGCAATAGGTCTTGCATTCGCGAGAGTTTAAACTATTGCCATTGTAAATGACAATGCCTTTTATCTGTTTTAAAAACAAAACATAAATAAAAGGCATTGTAGTTTATAATGCCACTAGCTCAAACTCTCGTAAATGCAAGATCTATTGCATTGCAAATGCTTGTTTATTTCCCCAGAACATATGTGTGAACTAGAAGAGCAAAATGAGCAGTATAGTGTCCTGTCACTAGAGTGCAAGCTCCTTCAATTCAAAGAAGATTCGTATATCTCACAGAAGTTCTCGTTTGTTGTACTTCAATGCTGTTTCCCTGCTATACCTACCGAAGCAATATATGCAAGATAGCCCAGTGAGCTGAAGCTCCCTGCCCGCATAAAATGATCTGTTCATGAAAGTGTGTTTTCCGAACCTGGGAAATCCTTGCCTCGGCCTGCTGTTTAAGGTATTTTACAGTTCAAACAAAGCCTTCGGTGTGGGGCAGGTCGGTGCCTATTTGAGACGGTGAGACTCTCAATCTGAGGGTTACAGGTTGTGATCAGAGTGGGCCTTTAGCATGGGCTATCTGGGCCCAGGCCCCTTAATATTCTGAGGAACGCATGGAGCTGTGTGAATTAAGGTTATGCCAGCAGCAGGGCCTTTCTCATCTCTCTCCAGCCCTCACATGGTCCCTGCCTGTTCTTTTCTGTTTTATTAGCCAGTTTCAAGTGTTTTTAGTCTTTCATTACTCTATGGGCAATGTTTTTAACACCCATTAGCCCTCTTCCTTGCCCCCCTTCACCCACTGATTCCTGCTGGCACACATCAACAAAACCATCATCTGCATGAGGTAGCTAAACTATTGGTGATTTAGTTAAGGTGTGGAGGTCCTGGGATGTGTATGTTGAGGGGGCAGTCCCTGCTCATCCAGGTACTGACCAGTGGACACAAAGGGACCACCCTGCTGCCTCATTTAATTCACTACCATCTGCAAGGGCGAAAAATTTCTCTCTGCCCATGCATAGGGCGCTATCCAAGCACACAACACCCATTGGACTCACCGGGCTTCAGCCCCACCCGTCATGAGGGGCAGCCCGGGATGAGACAGATCCCGGGCACACACAGAGCCGCACCCACACGTTTCACAGGTCTTTAAAAGACCATTTGAATGTTTATTAGGCCTTGCTGTTGTTTCACCCCTTGTTGGAGGCCCTGCAGCTCCACTCTGCCTACTGATTAAAGGTTCAAGCCCCCCCCCCCCCCGAAATTTTTTCTTAGCCCCCCAACCGGAAAAGACATCAGATAGGAAGAGGCGGAAGAAGTAACGGTGATGGGTGGTTGGGTGGGGGGGGGGGGGGCAGTTCCACATCTTCCAGTTCTTCATTTTCACAAATCTCTGGGCCTTACACAAAAAGGGAAATATGTAAGAAAGGAGGAATTGGATCGGATTCTGTCCCATCTCAAATACAATCTGGGTTTACCTGCAAGCGACGCGGTAGAGGATGAGTTGTCTTCTTTTTCCCACAGTGTGCAAGACATTCAGGACCAGCTCTTTCTCTTCATTACAAGATAAAAACTCTTATGTTAATACATTTGAACGATTTGGATCATTTTATGATACCAAGGTTCATTAAAAAAAAATGCAGAATCAGTCCTTCCTCACAGTGTGAAGGTTGATTGAATCTGACTGGCAAGGATCAGTCTGTCCAGAGGACTGTACAGTCTCAGATTCAATGGGCAAGAAAACAGAAGCTGCCCTACAGAAGTACTATGCAGAATCTATGCTGCCCACAGAGCACAAAGACTGGTCAAAGAGTTTGAGAGGGGATATGTCTCTAACATGTTATCCAACATGGAGTTACATGCAAGCTATCTGTCAGACATCTCCTGTGATGGCCTCAGAGCTTCTCCAATCTGGGCACAGGATTGGAAAAGAGAACATTCTTACAAGGTCACACTCCTTAACCCCTTCGATGCTGATGACGAGCTCAGCTCGTCATGAGCCATGGGGGGCGTGTGCGGATGACGAGCTGAGCTCGTCATGTAACGCAGCTTTTGTAAAAAAGCAGCGCAGCGCAAAAATGACCGCAGCAGCGATGTGGTTAAAATATCTTTCCAGAGAGCAAAACTGTCTGCGGAGCAGCTCGACTGTATGGTCACTAAAGTCTTTATGGATCATAAGCATGCTTTATCTTATATGAGCATGTCAAACTCCTCTTCTGGACGTGAACAGTCAAAAAAATGGAGAAGATTCCAGCCCAAGAAGGATTGGAATAAAACTAATGCTAGCAAACATCCTTCCAAACCAGAAATAGCTGTACTCCTGGCAAAGCTCTCCTGGTAAGAAGTTGTATCCAAGACTTTTTGGAAGCTTGCAATTTGGGATGTGACAGGTATGTGGGTTGTAAGTACACTCGATAGACTTTTGCTTGCGTCCACCAGAATGGGTGTTTATCCCAACTCCTGTCCAGACGTTTGTCCTGTGGGAGGCAGTACGAAATCTTCTAATGACAAAGGCAATTCTCTCGGTCCCAAAAGAGGAACAAAGTTCAAGAATATACTCTATACTGTTCATGGTAGAAAAAAAGAGGTTGTCAACAAATGGGTCTCCACGGTGTATTTCAAGATTTACTGTTTCCAAAGGGTAATTCCCTATTTAAAAAAAAAAAATCTTTTATTGAGCATTTTCAATGTTTGTAACATGTATATTACAATCACAGCTGATTCATCATCAGCTCCAGCTTGCAATAGATATAGACAGTGATGTACAATGTGTCCAGTATGATAACACCAGCTGGTTTAATCATAAGGGTGAAGTCCATGTGATAAACAAAGGATAATGCTATACAGGGAGATTTGACTGAGTCCGGGACAGTTCAGCTATCTATAAGCAATGAGGAGAGCCAATTCAAACCAATTGGGGGTACAAAACAGCAAACCTTGAACATTTGAACAGGCCGTACCTTCCCGCTTCGTAAACATACATCCATTCGCTAGGCAACATCACGTGGTGGGAAAGGAAGCAGTCAGTGTAATGTAGTCGGTTCGCTTTGCAAGAGGCGGGCATCTGGAGAGCGCGCTGCCTCAATAGAGTATGTGCTCCTCTTGGGAACTCAACAGTGTGCAAGAGGACGGCTTGGGGTGCAATCAAGATGGTGTCCCAGCTGGACGCAAGGAAGTATGTGCATAAGCCCCTTGTATCCTTTCTGTGTAGATCAGGTCTTTCAGCCTGGACCCACGTCTTTATGGATTGTCCCAATGCAGTGATCATAGAGTGGAAGGTGATTTTCACTTCCGAGTGATTAGACATTTGGCCAGCAGGAGCAAAAGTCATTGAAATGGGTGGTGGCCCTGTACTTTCTGTCCCTTCGGCATAAGCCCAACAGGCACACCTCCCAAGTGTGCACCAAGGAGTGTCCCATGCAGTTCATTAGGTGTTTAGTGACGCCTTGCCAATACTGATGAAGGTACCGGCAGGCCCGGAAAATGTACAGAAAATCCGTATCAGGCAAACAACAGCGGTGGCAGGCAGCGCGTGTGAAATGGAAATAATGGTTTATCTTATTAGGGGTGAGGTAAGCCCTATGGAGTACATATTATTGAATAAGACGAAAGCGGGCATTGTGCAGGATCACGACAGGGTACTCTAGTATGGCATTCCAGTCCTTATCTGCACAGGGTCAGCCCAGCTCCGTCTCCCAATATAGATGCTAGGGGTAAGCAACATTGCCGCATGTAGGATAATTCCCTTGGTGATACAGTACAGTTCATTGTGAAGTTAGACTTACAGGATGCCTACCTCCACATACCGATCTATCAGAGTCACCAGAGGTTTCTACGTTTTGCAATTTAAAATCACCATTTTCAGTTATGTGTGCTTCCGTTTCGTCTCAAGACTTCTCCAGGATTGTTCACAAAAGTGTTGTCCTTTTTACAACCAGGGCATGCCCATACACCATTATCTGTACAATTGGATGATTTATTCTCTATCAATTCAACATAATGTGAATCTTCTTCAGGATGTGATTTATCTTCTAAAGAGTCACAGTTTTCTAATAAATTGAAAGAAATCCACCCTGTTTCCTTCTCAAGATATGGAATTCATAGACGCAATGTTTTGGATGGATGTCTGGATGGTTCTCCTGCCAGAAATGAGAAAGATGAAGATGAGGAGACACATTTTGTTTCTACAAGGTTAAAAAGCATCATCAGCAAAAGCTTGGCTGCAGGTGCAAGGAGATTATTCTGCAACAGTGTTTCACCAGGGCCTCTCTGTCCATCACCTGTTGAGATGCTGGAAACCGGAATAGATGAACCAGGAAATTCTCCTTCCAATGTCGAAGGAAATATGTCAGGAGTTGGACTGGTGGCTACATTCTCTACATTTAGGAGCAGTCACATCTTTCTCTCCACCGCAGCCCAAAGTGATCACAACAGATATGAGTGGTTATGGTTGGAGAGCAACTCTGGAAAACCAGGAGAATCAGGGCACATAGTCTTGTTAGATGATCAGGCACTCCTTAAACTGGAAGAAACTGGAGGCGGTGAGACAGGCATTATTGTCCTTATCTCAATAAAATCTTGTGTTTCCATTGGTAATAAGTACAGACAACATAACAGCAAAGGCTTGTGTGAGCAGTCAGGGTGGCACCTATTCCCAGGGATTCGCAGAGAGGGCAGAACTGATCTTCAGATGAGCTCAAATTATTCTAGTCTCCCTCTCAGAAGTCCACACATAGGGAAAGGAGAATGTACTGGAGGAAAAAACTCATCAAGATTTTTCTGCCCTCTCGGGTACTCCATGTACATTCCTGTATGGTTCAAGAGAATTAGCAGGAGGTAGGGCTCTCCAGTAGCAGACCTTTTTGAAACCAGGGAGAAGGCTTTATGCCACATGAGATCCCACATAAGCCCTGCAGAAGCATCATCAAGCAAAACACTTGTCAGGTGTGGGATCATATAATTTGAAATATCATGTTATAAGCCTGTAGCTAACTGTTGTTGGTACATGTTTCTTGTAATTTTAGAGTTGTAAATGTAGAGCTCTAAAAATAAGTACTAAACATTAATAAAAGAAAGGCTTATTTCCTAAACCCAACTTGTCCAAATTTTAGTATATTTTTTAATTGATACAACCTAAAAAGCTTTTTAGTTGACTTGGGAACATGGCCCCCAATATAGTGACACTCTGTTTTTGAAGGTCACAAAAAAGAACGCAATTGAAGTGCGACAACAAATATGTATTGCAATAGAAATGATTTGCTGGTGATTCCCTACTCATTTGTGGCACAGTGGTGCACTTTAAGGTGATTTTACCTGGTGAAAAATGCTGATTCTCTGCTGGAATTTGATGAACAATGTTTGAGAGAAAATGGTTTTCTCTCATGATTTTTTCATAGAGCACATGGAAAGCGATGTAGAAGCTAAAATATGCGCACATTTTCTATTAGTTCACACTGTGTGAATAAAATATACTTCGAACACTACAGCAGTCTGTCAGTTGACCAGCTGATGTGCTACTGCAGCTTCTCCACAGTATTCTAACGAACAACTAGAGCACTAGCACACTGTATTCATGACAAAAGTGAGACTCACCTGAATGCCATCGTGATGAAATCAACACTGTAAAATTGAAAGCATTTCCTACAGAGAATATTGCAGTAAATCAACAAAATGAGGGGGTTCTTCTTGTCATAGAAATTATGGATGCATTCTAGAAAATAAAAATGAGGACACGGTTCCTATAAATTCTCAAATATCTTCATTAATTTCGGAAAAAGGCCTGGTATGCTGAGTGAAACATGTACTCCAACACCAGCATCAGCCTCTCAGCTTGTTTCCCATTGTTCTACTACAGCTTCACCCACCTGAACTAATGACCAACTAAAGCTCTAACCTTCTGTATTTATGACAAAAGTGTAGTACGACGGAACATCATCTTGAAGAAATCAAGCTGTAAAACTGAAAACATTTCCTTTAGACATTAACCCTTTGAACGCGGGGGGAATTCCCCCGCGATGCGGCAAAATGTGACGCATGCGCAGTATGGACACTCCTGGCCTTCCGACGCACACGCCCACCGTCTAAAGGGTTAATGAAATGAGGGGGGTAATTTTGTCATACACATTTTTTATACATTCTCATATATCTAACTTAAAGCATTTACTACAGAGGATATTGCGGTAAATGAAGAAATTAGAGGTTTCTTTTTGTCAAAGAAATTATGCTTAGTGTTCCTCATTCATGTCAGTAAACATTTTGACATGCAGTGTGAACCATGTACTTCCAACACCAGCAGTAGTCTGCCAGTTAACTCCCTAGTAATCCACTGCATCTTTACCACTGAGTTCTAATAACCACCTAGAGCGCAAAAGTATTTTTAAATGTTCAAAAATAGTTAAAGAGGGAAATATCCGCCTATTTACTGCTTCCCATTTCCAATTTTTTTTTCTACCTATTTATCTTCTTAGTCTCCTAATTTTGTTAAACAAACGTTCTGTGCAGTGGGGGTTGGGTACACATGAAGGGTTGGTAGCATGGCGTTGCTATGACACCAAGCCCTGCAGGTTACTTAACTATGCACCTTGTGCACATTGGTGGTTGGGCACCCTCAGCGGGATGTCTGCTTCAGGTTGGGTGCAAGCCCCGTGCCCATCTCCCTGCTCCACACAGCCAAAGGTAATTCCCAGTAGGGGTTGGGTGACAGTGGACCGTTGGGCACAGGGCCTTACCACCAGGCCCCCCACCGAGCTGCATACGGCCTAAGGGGATTGTGTGCTGGGTCAACTTAGAATATGATTAAAAAAAACACCAGAAATTCACTAAAAAACAAAGGGTAAAGTGTTGTTATAGTTACGTGTTGAAAAGAGGCAACTAATGTTCAAAAACCCTGAAACCACAAAAATACTACAGTTATAGTTTGGTTAGTTAACATGAATGTCATAATGTACTGCTTATGACCTCACATATGAAGTCACTCATGAAGTTAAATGACATCATTGATGACATGACTCATTAGATTTAAAGAACAATAGTATTCAGATTACTGATGAGTACCTTTGGCCCCAAGATATTTATGTGAGGCCATAAGCAGTGCATGATGGGGGTGCAAGTATCCTAAACCGAGGGACATTTTAAAATATGTTTTCATTATGGTGCTCAGTTTCACTGGTGTAACGAACGTCCACATTTTTTATATGTAAATGCATCCTTGGTGGTTTTCAAACCAGTGAACTGAATGGGACAATGGGATAAAAGACAAGAAATCATAGTTCTGATACAACTGCTCATAGCATCAGGAGCACACAGTTTAGAAAATAATACTGTAAGACAGAAGCTGGTTAACACCCAAGAAAAAAAAACAACCCTCAATAGGACTTTGCAGGTGTTATAAGAGAATGAATTGAAGCAGATGATGATGAGAAAGGTTAGTGGTGACTGCACACAAATTTAACCCAAAGTGGCCCAGATTAACATAGCTCCATCGTGAGGGGCTGGAAGCAAGACCCAGCATGACAAAATAGGTAT
The DNA here is from genome assembly GCF_964263255.1 of Lissotriton vulgaris. Taxonomy (NCBI): domain Eukaryota; kingdom Metazoa; phylum Chordata; class Amphibia; order Caudata; family Salamandridae; genus Lissotriton; species Lissotriton vulgaris. The sequence continues at coordinate 304,337,150 of NC_141693.1, read as the reverse complement.
CAAACAAACATTATTAACCATTCTGCATAAAAAATAAACATTAGAGATACTTCAATCATAAATGTTGCAAGCAAGAACAAAAGGTCACAGCTATGTATCGTGCTTGCAGCAGCAAGTAAAGAGGAACTATTTGCCGCAGAGGAGGCTCTTTAAGATTTTACTGCCTTTGGATCAGTGCTGATTTTTAAGCTCCCATTGGTGGAACCTCTTTTCAGGGACTCTTGAGAAGTGTATTTTTAGGTCTGAGATTTTACAGTGCAGCTTTCAAACAGACCTGTTGATAACAATCAACATAAAGTAGGCTTTGGGCTCCCCCCTTTGAACATTGGATTTCTTTGACCAATCCCTTTAAGCCTTTGGCTTGAAAGTTTGTCAATCACGTCTTGGCTCTGGCCAGTTGAGTATTCACCTCTCACCAAATAACAGTGGCTGTTTGACAGTATCCTTACACCTCCACTTGAATTGTTACATTGAACTGCATGAGGGGCTACTTTAAAAATATTGTCCTCTCTGCTCCCTCAAACTAATGTGCTAATTCAGCCGCGGTGCGTCCATTTGGGGCATAGGGGCATAGCCCCACAAGCCCCATGGACGCGCTGCTGCAATAAAATAAACTGGTGACTGTTGTTATAAAAGTTCGAGCGAGCGCCGCCAGGAATCCGGGAAGCACCCGAGTTATCCAGGAGTGGGGAGTGCAGGGGGGCTGGTCTGGACTGCTGCGCAGCTTGAGTGACAGTTCACGACCACGTGACGCACTCAGCTGCAGCAGCAGACAGCCAGCCAATGTATCTAGCGCGCAAGTGATGCTTGGGGCAGAAACTAGCCTGCGCATGCGCATCAGTGTTCCCCCATAGGGGGGTGCTTGTTTAAGCGGGCCACAGCCCCCGGCTTTACAAAGGCGACACAGGGCGAGCATTCATGAGCCCCCCTAGCCAATCCTGGCACTGCTTGCAGCACCAGGATTGGCCGGTCACCGCAGGGCAATCCATTATTGGATGCCGCGCGTGGGTGGTGCGCACACACTGCATAATGGCCAATCACTGTGTGTGACTTCATGTAGTCATGCAGTGATTGGCCATTTTGCGGTGCGCGGTGCTGCTGATGTGCCTCTCTCTACTCGCCAGTCACCACCAGTCGCCTCGTGTGTGGACCATTGAGCCAGCCGGGAAACAACATTTACAACGCAACTTTTACAATGCACTACCATTACAACGAAACTTTTACAACGCAACATCCATTACAACGCATGCATTTACAACGCAACCATTACAACGCATGACACTACAACGCACACCACTGCAACACATGCCATTACAACGCAGTCATTACAACGCATACCATTACAACGCATAGCATTACAACACATATTACCCTTACACTATCCAACACTTACCCTGCTGTTGCACCCCCTGGAGTTAGAATAGTAATTTTACCCCCTACACTATCCAACACTTACCCTACTGTTGCACCCCTGGAGTTAGAATAGTAATTTTAACCCCTACACTATCCAACACTTACCCTACTGTTGCACCCCCTGGAGTTAGAATAGTAATTTTTACCCCTACACTATCCAATACTTACCTTACATGCAATGTAATGTTATGCGTTGTAATGGTATGTGTTGTAAATGTAGTATGCGTTGTAGTGGAATGCGTTGTAAAGGTAGTTTCAAAGAATTTGTTGTAATGGCATGGGTTGTAATGGTATGCGTTGCAATGGATGTTGCGGTGTAAAAAATTCGTTGTAAAGGTAGGCGTTGTAAAACTATGCGTTGTAACGTCATACATCCAGCCAGACTGTGTGTGCCCTTTCTCGGACTCGAGACTTACTGTTACTTTACTTGATCAGCAGGACAGGTATATTTTCGTTTCATTTACTAAAATTACTACTGCACTTAAAATGAACAGAGAAAAAAGACGGTTTATATTGGAGTAAGACTGGTGTGCATGAGGCATCTCTACTCATACTCTCGGGGTTCCTGTAAGGCGCCAGCTTTTTTTGTTAACTGTCGCCTGGCAGAATTGCTCAGAGGAACGAAGTCTCACGTACTCCCGTTTTCTGCAGCTCTTGCAAGGCAGGTGCAGTAACTAGTGAGTGGGGCCATTGATTTCGCCCACTTCCGCCTTCGTCCTGCCTCGCCTCCTCCCGAGGCACCAGTTCAACCGCTGACATTACACATTAGGCCCTAAAATCATCCCAGAGCAGACTCCAGATCAGGTTAGCAGGTATAGGCGAGCAGCGCACGTCACCCTGAATGCGGATATATGGCACCACCTCCTTGGACCTGCGGCACAGCATAAACACCATGCTAAAAGATGGGACCCATTCTCCACAGCCGCGTCTGAGAGGCTACTCCCAAACTCGGATTTATTAGTGCGTCCACCGTCAGCCGAGGACAGGTATCTCTCGAAAATGTTCGAGTCGACAATCACATACATGTTTCGCCCTTTACAGAGATCATTGCTCGAGTCTAGCCTTTGACGAATGCTTTAAAAGTTTTGGTTTAAAAATGTGCACATTGTCCTATAAGTCCCTGGCACACTTAAGGAAACGCGACATAATTGCCAGAGCTGGTTTCCTTTCTCAGTCCGACCCTGCTACTAGGCATGGTGTGGTAGCTCACTGTCCTATGCAGACAACAAATTATCCGTTGAAATGGCCACACAATTCTCACATACATGCAGTTTTACTGATAAACTGTATGCCACGCAAATGATAATGAGTAGAAATAAAGTTTCAGAAAATATAATTTGCACTTCACGATGGAAGGTGTCTTGATTTGATTCTATTAAAATCTTTGTTCCAATCACACTTCGGAATTACAAAATTATGTGCTTCATTTGTGCTTTCTTAACAGCAGATATATTTAGCAATATTTGTATAGTCAATGTATTTGTAATTAAATGTTGGTGCATCTCATTCCTGAACTTTCATGAACATGAATTCTTTCGTCTCACGCGAGATTGCACCCAAGGGTAAACATTAATTCATTGGATTCAAAATAAGGTTTGGCTGTAAAGCTTGATGGGATCTATGTTGGTTCCATTTCTTGCGAGTAATGATGAACGAATGGCATTATGAGGTTGGAAGCCAAACCTATGCCAGTTGAAATGTGCAGCATCACACATCTTTGCTGCTTTAAGTTTGGGTGGACTTCATTTTTTTTTTAAATGCACTGTGTGAGCTGTGGCACACCGGTGTGTGTATGCGTGAGTGCATACGTGTGGTGGTGCTGCACTCGTGTTGAGCCGCGCAGCGCGGGTTCTCTCCTCACGATGTGTCTGTATTCACGGTTTTGAGTGTAGCAAGCCAGGTTGGTTCTGTTGAAGGCCGTCACACAGGACAAATTGCAGGCTTTCGGTTTAGTGAGACCCGCTCAGGGCCTGGGTGCTGCTGACAAGGGCTTTGGGGGGGGGGGGGGGGGGCTAGGAGTCCAGTGACTGTGAAAGACCGGGCAGGAGTACTGTCCTGCCCTGTCGGGGGCCTGGCATTAGGGGGTCAGAATAGCCTGGATGGACTGCAGCTTTGTGTACAGGAGAAATGTGCAATACGTAATGGGGAGCATTCCCTAGCCGCAGCATCTGTGCGCATACCTGGGCGGCGCAGTACGTAAAGTGCCTAGACGACAGTGCAGCCCCTAGATCACCAGCCGCTGCGTGTAGAGCAGAGAGGCAGTGCTCAGAGGGGTGCAGCACCTACAGAGTTGCAGTACATTGTAGGGTTCAGCGAAGGGTTCAGCGCCTGTTTGTTATTGTTTAGTTGCTTTCGTATATTTGTACACACCTGGAAGTGCAGAGTCTACTTTGTGCAGTTCACAGCATGAAACCTCAAGCTTTCACACGCAACAAAACCTTTGTCAATCAAGTGTATGCAGCGTGCTATAATCTATAATTGGGAAGGTGGTGGGAGGTAATCACCCTTTATTGAGCATCAGCCAAACAGCAGAATTAGCAGTGTGCACCAGTTAGGGGCAACTTTGCATGTTATTATACATTTTTAGCTAATTCAAGCCCATCCCTTGTTTACTGGATCCTTCCAAGTCCTGCCTCTCTGTAAACAGGACTTTAAATCTTATCTGGTCACGTTTGCTGTGCATTGAAGACAGAGCTCAAATGTCACTCTCTGTCTTCCAATGGAGTTTGGTGTTTAATTTCCTTCTCTGACTTCAAAGTGATAGAAATGTTTTTATGTGACAATCCTGCACAGTGCCCATATGAGACTAGAGGGTGTAGGATGTTATTTTTTTCCTGCACCCAACAAACATTATCTGTGCTGATGTTATATCGGAATTAGGAAAGTACAAATGAAGCACATTTTCTTTGTAATTCTGAACTGGGATAAAAACAAATATTTGAATATGATCAAAACACATCATTACAGTAGTTGATGACATTTCCACACATTATCGTTTGTGCGCAGTAAAACTGTATGTTGGTGCGTGGTTCCCAATGCTTTGTGAAGGCTGTTTCCCAACTGCTGTGCAACTTCGTCTACTCTTAGAGCTGAGATTTTCATGAAAGTCTTATAGTCTGAATTCAGCACCTGAGCGTAATAGGACGGAATGCATGAAGCTCTGTGGTTATACTGAATAAGCAGCTACCTTTGTTATACCGTCTATTAATGTAATAACTGCACTTTCACAATTGCTTTATTAACCTTCCTGCTTTCTCAAATTTGCTTGAAAATGCAAGATTTTTCTTCAAAATTGTCTGGGGGGGGGGTAACCCCCGCAAACCCCCCTTTTGGGGTTCGGGCACGCTCCCTGCGCTCGCTCGCTACGGTGCAGTATGCAAATCACTTTGCGCCCCACCACTTTCAAATGTCACTCACCGCTCCTGCTAATGCTGCATACATTACTACACTAAATCCAGACCTGCTTGGTTTGCCAATGCACACTTTTCTTGCTATTTAACACATCGAAAAAAGGAGAAGCTGCATATAAGCCTTCGGTCTAACCCCAGAATCAAGGCACAAATGTACGCTTTGAATTAACAAAACAAGCAATGGTACACCAGGGTTTAAAAAAAATATATTTATATAAGTGTTTGTGTGTATAAATATATTTATATATTTGTTCTTTGCTTATGACCTCACATATTACAACACTCATTTCATGTTCTGACATTATTAACCAATGAAAAAATCATAGCATCATATTAACACAATCGATAGGAAGAAAATACATAAAGGAACCACAAAACAAATCAATTAAAAACTTATATTTCATTTAATAAATACACAAACATTCGTATTAAAAACAATCAATAACATCACAGTTGAATACAAAACACATATATAGTTTCCAAACAGTCTATGCAAAAAGTTATATCTTAAAATAACAAGGTGGCAATCAATATTGTTCGACGCGCGTTTTCGGCGTTACGGGAAACACCTTCCTCAGGAGCCACAATTTTCATCTGGAAAATATGATTTAATTAAAATTAATAAACACATTCACATAATCATCCTATTCAAATTACATTCTACTTACATCAATATTAAAAAACAAAAATTTCACAAACATACATTGGTACCTTAATGACATTTCTTCCCTACTTGTATAGCTCATAGGATATATCTATACAAGGTACAAACTTAAGATGACTATATTTGAGCAGTTGTAATTTGGTAGACAGATCTTTTCTACCATGTAGGAACATGGTATTTGCATACCCATATTAGATTAAAGATGTTGTTCCAAGATGGTGTCTCTATTACAGGGTGTACCTATGAACACGGTCTCTACCCAACTCAAGAGGTTTATTTAGTTCGATATTTTAGAAAAAATTGATTAATCTACCGGCATAATATGGTTATCCAGAACATGGCTGCTACCTAGGAAGGATTTTCCATTAAGTAGGCACTCGTTAGTAGGTAAATTTATTAGATGATATGTGTGCTAATCCAACTTTAACAATAGTGACTATAAAGCACTTACCTAATTCCATATACATAAAGGAATCGTTTATTCAAGAAAGCTTGCTTTGTCTTTATATCTATGTATCCTTAAATTTCAATCTGTAGTGAAATGATATAAAGGAAAAAAAGGGGGGGAGGGTTGGGAGCAAGGGGGGTAGGATATTAGTTATAATTGTCATGTTGTATTATAAAATGCTAAAGGCCAATAACTAAGAACAAGAAAATACGGTGTTAAATGAGGAATATAACCTACAGTTGTCTTGATATCAACATGTACGTATTTTTTTATTACTTGAGCGTCCAAAAATTATAACAAAAGGGGGGGTATAAATGGTTTCGGCCCGGTCGTACCATCTATGATAGGTTACTAGTCAACAGGGGAAATCTAACATTAGAACTACATTGCCATTATAAATAGAAATGGCCAGGTGCATTAGTGATTCAAAAAAGCGGTTTCAGCAAACAGACGCTTTTTTTATTAATGGGCTTACCGTCACACATTGTCGTTAGGGACTTGCAATCAGGTTACGTTCTCTAGCTGAGTTGTTGTTCATTCATTGAATCCCCCTCATTGGTATTATAGATACTTAGATCTATGTACAAATTACAAAATATAAAGTTAGTCAAAAATCGAGGGGTGAGCATACACTATTGGCACATGGCTCTGAATCGTTTTCGTTTATAGAGCAAACCTAGGGGTTACTCATAAAATTAGTTGTCCTTACCGATACGCTAACCCAATGTAGATTCAATATAATTGAAGTGCGGTTAAAAAAATCGATTGATGACGTTGTACTGCAGGTCCTCGTATGCGATAATCGAGGGCTTCCAGTTTCTATGTAAAATAACAAAACAAAATATCCACATGTCAGGAACTCACGTAATATTATCAGTGGTTAGAAAGAACGTACGGGTAACGTCTTAGCCTTACCTAGTGCAAGGATATTTGCGGCTAAACTGATCGTCTGGGAGGTCACACCGGTAATTGACGCCGTCCCTCTTTAAAAGGAAAGTTATCTCTCCATGTGAAGCTTTCAAATTTAGTTCTGAAAGCAAGTAAAATTAAAATAAAACAAACCCGTCAAGGACGAAAGCTTGTGATAAACGATATCGAATGTTAAGAAGGCTGCAGTTCTGGACTCGGCAGGGAAGGAGGGAGAATCTTACCGGTCAAGATGAAGTCGCCCTGTATATATCAACTTGCAGAGCCCGCAAAAGATAGTTGCCTGGCGTCCTGCAGCCGTTGTAGAAAAGTGTATAAACCGGCGCACACAACACCGACTCTTTAAATACACAAAATGTAGTTCACCTGAGAGATGACGTGTAATCCTCTAAAGGACACGCCCATAATTAAAGGGAAATGCCTGTCCTTTCGATGGAGGAGCCAGGTAACAAGCGCATGCTCGCACCAAAGAATAGTTCCATGGCGAACGTCCAAAGTAATTATAATGTAGCATGCAAGTGTCCGTATTGATCCAAACATTATTAGGCACTACAAAAAGCATAAGTAATTACGAAAAAAGACCGTCTGTATGAAGAGTCAAAAATCATGTATAAATGGATTCATAAGTCGCATAAACACGAAAAAATATATAGACAAGTGGAGTACCGTAATGGACAAAAATAAATCTGCTTATAACATAAAGCAGAAGAACTAGTTGGTAGGAAATAAAAACACCAGATAGTGTCATGCTGCGACTATTATCACCGTAAATAAGGTGAATAGAGTGATAGCTATCCTCTAATAAATAAAGGGGATATAGCAGGTATTACCTGTCCTATCCTAGGTATCTAATCAAATTAGAGGCAATTCATGGGAGTAGCTGCTATGTAGTATTGTCACCAATAATACAGATAGTCAAAATAAAGACTATATTCCAATATATACTATATGGGTAAATAATTAATCTCATCCAGTGCATTTCATAAAGCGAAAAACCACTCATGGAGTTAGCTATTGTATCGCATTCTCCCAGGGAATTTCACTGTTAATACCCCATTTAAATGTATCCAAAACAAAAATCCAGTAGACCTCTCTTTTCTTGCGAATGGCACCCCCGCCTTTACTGTCTGCTGTCATTATTTTCTCGAGGATGCGCCATTGGAAGTCATCCATTTTATGATTATGTTCGAGAAAATGTTTTACTAAGGGTGCAGTTGCTTTCTTCGTCTTTATCGCTGATCTATGTTCAGTTAACCGGGTTTGAATGGATCTACAAGTTTCGCCAACGTAGCCTAAGCCACACGGGCAGCTGATAAAGTAGACCACATTTGTGGTTTTACACATCCATAGATCTTTTGCTTTAGTTGTACAACCATTGTGGGTGAAGTCTTCGCCAGCTAGAATGTTTTTGCATGATTTGCATGAGGAGCAAGGCACTGTTCCTCGTATCGGAAGACTGGTAACCAAAGATCTTTGCATCTGGTTGGAAGTGGAGTTTTTGACATGAAACCTAGAGTGAACAATTTTATTTTGTATGTTTTTATTTTTCCTATGTGCATATATGGGTTTTGGCAAGACAGAATTGGAGGTTGGATTACAATTAAGAATGTGCCAGTTGGCATTAATGATCTGTCTTATGCGTTCATTCATTGTAGAATGAGTTGTCACACAAACTAGTTGATCTTTCACTGGTTGTGCTTTAGGAGCTAACAAGGCATCCCGATCAAAAAAGCGAGCTCGTTTATACGAGTTCCTTACAAGCCTATGGGGATAGCCCCGGTCTAGAAACTTCTTTCTCATTACTGCTGCTTGTTTGTCAAAGTCTGATAAATTAGTACAATTTCTGCGGACTCTTAAAAATTGAGAGAAGGGGATACTCTCACGCTGACACTTGGGATGGAAACTGCTGAAGTGCAGTAATGTGTTACGTACTGTTGGCTTAACAAAAAGATCCACCGCTAATCTTTTATTGTTTGCTCGAATTAACAAGTCCAGAAACTCTACTTGGTTGTTACTATATTGTGCAGTGAACTTAAGATTATCGTCATTTAGATTGATCCATTCTAAGAATTCAAGTAAGGAGTCTTTCCCATTGGTCCAGATGAAAAAAATATCGTCTATGTATCTGGACCAATGGGAAATAGATTCGAAAAAAGGTGCCACTTCATTATCTATGAATCTCTCCTCGAAACGGGACATGTAGATATTGGCTACCGAAGGGGCAACCGATGCCCCCATACTGACTCCTCTCAGTTGACGGTATAAGTCCTCTCCAAACTCAAAAACATTTTCTGTTAAAACAATGAATAAACAATCAATAAGGAATTTCTTGGGGCACATTATTTCATGTTTATCTATGAACCAATCCGTTGCTCTAATAGCTTCATCCAAAGGGATGTTGCTATAAAGAGATTCAATGTCCATAGTGACTAGTATATCTCTGTCGGGTATAAATTCGAGATTCTCTACTATATTAATCATATGGCATGTGTCTTTCACATATGATTTGATCATTGGTATGTAAGGTCTCAAATAGTGGTCTACAAATTTCGATAAAGATTCTGTGGGTGTACCGATAGTAGACACAATGGGTCTATATGGGGGATTGTCCAGATTTTTATGTATTATAGGGAGGCCGTAAATACAAGCGGTCCTAAACTTATTGTTATTCAAAAAAGCATGTTCTTTAATATTAATATCGCCATTCTGAAGGGCTTCATTGGTTAGAGTACTGATTTGTTTTATAACATTGTTCATAGGGTTGGAATTGATCTTAAGATAGGTGGTGTTGTCATTTAGCATCGTTTTCATATTATGTTCATAGTTACTAGAATCAAGGATTACAATGCCGCCACCCTTGTCGGCTCCTTTGATAATCAGTTTATTGTTTTCAGATAACTCCTTTAAGGCTGAAAACTCATTTCTGCTCAAATTATATGGTGGTTTAGGGATACATTTTAAAGCCCTTTCCAATTTCTGAATGACTACTAATTCAAAGGCTGCTACTTCAGGACCTAGTTGGTCTAATCCTGGGGTAAAAGAAGATGGAAGGGATATTTCTTTTTGGCTCTGTCTGGTTAAATCAAACTCAGTGTCTTCTTTATTTTGGAAAAACTTCTTAAGTCTAATAGTTCTGAAGAAGGCTATTACATCCTTATACAGTTCGAAGGTTATAACTCTTGTATGGGGTACAAAGGAGAGACCTTTAGATAGCAAGGTTTTACTTTGACTATCAAGCTCAATGGAAGACAGATTGAAAATCGGAATTACATTCCTTGCCCCCAATACTGTCTGTTTCGGGTCTCCCTTATGAATTGCGGTTCCTGTTGCTGATGTTGTTGCTGCTGATGTTGTTGGTGCTGTACCTGATGTAGATGTTGGTTCATCTGGAAGTTCCCCCTGGTCTGTCCTTGATTTTGAAATCTCACTCTGGGGCGACCTCGTCGAGGCCCCCTGTTGGATAAAAAAGGGCGTCGTGGAGGTCTTGAGTTAGCATAAGAGTTGAACCCTCCATCTGATTCATAATAGGTATTACTGGAACCTTCACCTTCCGAATCTGATGAGTCAGTGAAATTATTTACTCTCTGTTGAACCTGTCTAGATTCGTCCGTGTATTGATTATGCTGGTAAAAATCTTTATGTAAATAAGGGTAGGCCACTTCCTCAGTATAGAATCTTTTATCTTTATTGAGTTTGTCAGTTTTACGCTTATTTAGGTAATTACTAAAATTTTCTAACTCTTTATTATATTCTTCTATCTTTTTCATGGCTTCATCTGCCCCAGCAAGTTGTCTAAGTTTTTCTTCTAATTCATCTATTTCTTGCTTTATACCTAAGGCTAGTTCTTTTGAAGTTCCAACGATCAAAATCATAAGATCACGTGAACACCTATTCGCTATAAAGCTCCACCTTTCTAAGAATGGTCTGGGATGCACAAAAAGGCCAGGTACATTCCGTACTCGTAGCCCATTAGGAATGATGCCTGTTTTTAGGTAAGACAACATAAACTCACCATTAGCTTCCATACGGATGAGTTTCGTTTTTAGTTCTAACAGTTTCTTACCTTCATCATTACCCTTTAGACTCAGACTAGTATTACTGACCGGGGCTGTAGTGCCAACTAAGGTGGCAAACTCTTCGTCTGTGAACCCAAACGTTTTCATGTTCGCCATGACTGAAGAGATAAAGAAAAATAATGAAACTACTAATTACAAACTGCTCAAATATTTAACAATCGACAGAATATACCATGGTAAGTAGAACAGCCCTGCACAGACAAGCTGTGGGATTAACAATGTGAATAACAAGGACCCCCTGTTAAAAAGATAAATTTTTAGGACAGGGAAATAAACAATGAAAAAATCATAGCATCATATTAACACAATCGATAGGAAGAAAAAACCTAAAGGAACCACAAAACAAATCAATTAAAAACTTATATTTCATTTAATAAATACACAAACATTCGTATTAAAAACAATCAATAACATCACAGTTGAATACAAAACACATATATAGTTTCCAAACAGTCTATGCAAAAAGTTATATCTGAAAATAACAAGGTGGCATTCAATATTGTTCGACGCGCGTTTCGGTGTTACGGGAAACGCCTTCCTCAGGAGCCACAATTTTCATCTGGAAAATATGATTTAATTAAAATTAATAAACACATTCACATAATCATCCTATTCAAATTACATTCTACTTACATCAATATTAAAAAAACAAAAATTTCACAAACATACATTGGTACCTTAATGACATTTCTTCCCTATTTGTATAGCTCATAGGATATATCTATACAAGGTACAAACTTAAGATGACTATATTTGAGCAGTTGTAATTTGGTAGACAGATCTTTTCTACCATGTAGGAACATAGTATTTGCATACCCATATTAGATTAAAGATGTTGTTCCAAGATGGTGTCTCTATTACAGGGTGTACCTATGAACACGGTCTCTACCCAACTCAAGAGGTTTATTTAGTTCGATATTTTAGAAAAAATTGATTAATCTACCGGCATAATATGGTTATCCAGAACATGGCTGCTACCTAGGAAGGATTTTCCATTAAGTAGGCACTCGTTAGTAGGTAAATTTATTAGATGATATGTGTGCTAATCCAACTTTAACAATTGTGACTATAAAGCACTTACCTAATTCCATATACATAAAGGAATCGTTTATTCAAGAAAGCTTGCTTTGTCTTTATATCTATGTATCCTTAAATTTCAATCTGTAGTGAAATGATATAAAGGAAAAAAAGGGGGTAGGGTTGGGAGCAAGGGGGGTAGGATATTAGTTATAATTGTCATGTTGTATTACAAAATGCTAAAGGCCAATAACTAAGAACAAGAAAATACGGTGTTAAATGAGGAATATAACCTACAGTTGTCTTGATATCAACGTGTACGTATTTTTTTATTACTTGAGCGTCCAAAAATTATAACAAAAGGGGGGGTATAAATGGTTTTGGCCCGGTCGTACCATCTATGACAGGTTACTAGTCAACAGGGGAAATCTAACATTAGAACTACATTGCCATTATAAATAGAAATGGCCAGGTGCATTAGTGATTCAAAAAAGCGGTTTCAGCAAACAGACGCTTTTTTTATTAATGGGCTTACCGTCACACACTGTCGTTAGGGACTTGCAATCAGGTTACGTTCTCTAGCTGAGTTGTTGTTCATTCAATGAATCCCCCTCATTGGTATTATAGATACTTAGATCTATGTACAAATTACAAAATATAAAGTTAGTCAAAAACCGAGGGGTGAGCATACACTATTGGCACATGGCTCTGAATCGTTTTTTGTTTATAGAGCAAACCTAGGGGTTACTCATAAAATTAGTTGTCCTTACCGATACGCTAACCCAATGTAGATTCAATATAATTGAAGTGCGGTTAAAAAAATCGATTGATGACGTTGTACTGCAGGTCCTCGTATGCGATAATCGAGGGCTTCCAGTTTCTATGTAAAATAACAAAACAAAATATCCACATGTCAGGAACTCACGTAATATTATCAGTGGTTAGAAAGAACGTACGGGTATCGTCTTAGCCTTACCTAATGCAAGGATATTTGCGGCTAAACTGATCGTCTGGGAGGTCACACCGGTAATTGACGCCGTCCCTCTTTAAAAGGAAAGTTATCTCTCCATGTGAAGCTTTCAAATTTAGTTCTGAAAGCAAATAAAATTAAAATAAAACAAACCCGTCAAGGACGAAAGCTTGTGATAAACGATATCGAATGTTAAGAAGGCTGCAGTTCCGGACTCGGCAGGGAAGGAGGGAGAATCTTACCGGGCAAGATGAATCCGCCCTGTATATATCAACCTGCAGAGCCCGCAAAAGATAGTTGTCTGGCGTCCTGCAGCCGTTGTAGAAAAGTGTATAAACCGGCGCACACAACACCGACTCTTTAAATACACAAAATGTAGTTCACCTGAGAGATGACGTGTAATCCTCTAAAGGACACGCCCATAATTAAAGGGAAATGCCTGTCCTTTCGATGGAGGAGCCAGGTAACAAGCGCATGCTCGCACCAAAGAATAGTTCCATGGCGAACGTCCAAAGTAATTATAATGTAGCATGCAGGTGTCCGTATTGATCCAAACATTATTAGGCAATACAAAAAGCATAAGTAATTACGAAAAATGACCGTCTGTATGAAGAGTCAAAAATCATGTATAAATGGATTCATAAGTCGCATAAACACGAAAAAATATATAGACAAGTGGAGTACCGTAATGGACAAAAATAAATCTGCTTATAACATAAAGCAGAAGAACTAGTTGGTAGGAAATAAAAACACCAGATAGTGTCATGCTGCGACTATTATCACCGTAAATAAGGTGAATAGAGTGATAGCTATCCTCTAATAAATAAAGGGAATATAGCAGGTATTACCTGTCCTATCCTAGGTATCTAATCAAATTAGAGGCAATTCATGGGAGTAGCTGCTATGTAGTATTGTCACCAATAATACAGATAGTCAAAATAAAGACTATATTCCAATATATACTATATGGGTAAATAATTAATCTCATCCAGTGCATTTCATAAAGCGAAAAACCACTCATGGAGTTAGCTATTGTATCGCATTCTCCCAGGGAATTTCACGGTTAAGACCCCTTTTAAATGTATCCAAAACAAAAATCCAGTAGACCTCTCTTTTCATTAACATTATTAAATACATCACAGAAGGCAACTGAAATGACATAATTGATGACATCACTGTGTATGGCGAGGGCGCACATTTTTTGGAGTATTAAATAGTTTAACCCACCCATCCATTCCATCACCCCATTCAAGCCAACCAATATACAAACGGGCAGGTGGACAAGATAAACAAGTATATCAGTGACAGTCTAGGAAATACAGAGATACATAAATCATGATAAAAGGACCATCCCCAGCCCAAACGACATATACTAAACCACACCAGATATTGCTCAAGTACTACTGGCCTGACCATTCAACCCTCAGAGTATGTTTCCAACCATTCCCTTAATGGGGTCCAGATGTTCAGCCCTTTTTTCTGAGATTGTCTGCCTTTCTTGTCATAAACTGCCCTTTCTATATGGTTGATAGAAATAAGCCATAAAAGCCATTGATTCAAAGATGGCGAGACAGGATTGAGCCATGCAGTTGCCAGGCACAGCCAAAATACTGCCATAGCAAGAAACATAAACGATTGAGCCACGGGAGGAATTTTCTCCTTTTGCACCCCTAAAAGAATCAATTGGGGTGTCATCTGAATCCGCGGCTCCAATTTAGCTTCAAAAATTGGGTTATATCCCACCTCAAATTCACCAAGCACTGACATTCCGCAAAAATATTGACTAAAATCTCGTCTAAAAAACTTTTTTCTATTTTTAAATCGCTGTCCTCACTGGATCGAACTACAGCGCCTATATTATCATCAGTTGAGATATGTAATAAGATTGTTCATAATTTTGCATCGGAAGTAGCTAAGATTCACAATACTTATCCCTTAGAAGTGCGCAGTCCAATCAACCTAGACATCCTCTTGGAAGAACCTTTCCGGGGGAACGGCCTTAATGAATTTGAGACCCCGGATTTGGATGATCTGAAGGACCTAGCTTTAGGTATTAAGTCAGGCTCCCCTTCGGATCCTGCCCCATCTAAAATTTTTATAAAAGGGAAGGAAATTATCCTGACACAACACAAAATCTGCGGGTCTCATGGAGAGCACAGACAGTGCACACAGCACAACAGAATCCCATCACCCACAAAGGTGGCATGCTTCATCATCTGGGATCTCCTCTTGGCTGCAAGCCTAGTGCAGCCAAGGAGCTACAACTCCTACACGTGTTAGTGAGTGAAATTATGTTATGCAGTGTATGAAGTGAAAAGTTAAAATTGGCTACCAGCAGAGAAAGAAGTTTATTAGCTAGCTCATGGTGTCAAGGGTTAAAAAACAGTGTAAGCACTGCGTGATAAAATTTACGAGCGCGCTGGTCAAAAAATAAGAGGGTCTACATGTTTTAGACAATCATGATCATGTATTGATCATGGCCTTTCTCAGGACCGAGTTATTACTACTACTACAAACAAATGTATATTATCCCTGTAGTGCCTACCAACAAGTATTACACAGGTGAAAGTTGGCAGTATAATTCTAATAATATTTGTATTTTTTGTGAAATTATTCACTGACGTTTATCAGCCCGCAATTACACTGTTTTTTAACCCTTGACACCATGAGATATCTAACAAATGTCTTTCTCTCTTGGTAGCCAATTTTAACTTTTTACTTCATACACTGCATCACGTACTTTCACTCACACTGATTTAATGCTCCATCGATCTTAGGAGATCTAGCCACTGGATCGCATTTAAAACATCTGTGTGCTCCTCCTAACACGTGTAAAGATTTGTAGCTCCTTGGCTGCACTAGGCTTGCAGCCAAGCGGAGATGCCAGATGATGAAGCATGCCACCTCGGTGGATGATGGGGTTCCGTCCTCTTAAATAGAACTTCTGTAGTTTGCTTCTTTTCCCTGTTGTTGTGTTGTATGCACTGTCTAAGCTCTCCATGAGACCACTGATTTTGTGTTTTGTCATGTATAGAGTGGGGCTTTATCCGAGCAGATCATTAAAACTTCCCTAAGACCCTTTTTCTTACCCGGCTTTGTATTGTTAAGGAAATTATCCTCCCATATATTCAACACCTCCTAACACTATCATTCCGCCTAGGCGAGGTTCCTCTGAAATGGAAGCAGGCGATAGTTCTCCCTCTTCAGAAAAATCCTTCTGCTGACCCTATGGTCCTAGAAAATCAATGTCTCATTTCCCTGCTACCATTATTTTCCAAAATCACATAGAAAGTGGTGAATAAACAACTTACTACTTACATTTCTGCAAATGATTTATATCACCCTACTCAGTCAGGCTTTAGAGCTTACTACTCAATGGAATCTGCCCTTCCCCTGGCCACTAAAACTCTGAGAAGGTGTGTGGATATGGGACAAACAGCCACACTAGTATTATTGGACTTAAGCGCAGTCTTTGACACCGTATCACACAATATACTTCTTCAAAGGCTAAGTCAATGCAGTGTTGAGGCCTGGCTCCTCTCTGGTTGCTATCCTTTCTTCATAAGGGTATCCTTTTTTGTCAGAAAGTATTCCCTTCATGCAAGGGGTTCCACAGGGCTCTATAGGGACCCCTACTTTATTTAATCTTTATATTGGTCCCCTTACAGAAATTGTGGAAAAACACAATGTGACAATTGTGTCTTAGGCGGACTATACATAACTTATCGTAACTCTATCTCAGGAAACCGAGGTAGCGGCTTCCCGTTTCTCACTATGCTTAGAGTAGCTAACATCCTGGATGTCCAATATTTGCCTAAAACTTAATGGCAATAAGCCTGAGGTACTGGTAGTTGGGAAAGCTCCCTCTCTCTGGTCTTCAGCCTTATGGCCAGAGACCTTGGGGCAATCGCCCCTACCCCCTATAGCATAAACTAAAAATCTGAGGGTATGGTTTGATCCGAAACTCTCCTTTGATAATCAAATTAGGTAAGCAGTTGGCAAGTGCTTCCGAACTCTTAAAGTCCTAAGGAAACATCTTGATCTTTTACTTATAGAGGCCAGAAAAACAATTGTCCATGCCTTGGTCACATCTCTATCACACTGTGGCAACATTTTATATTTAGGAGCATCCAAAGGCAGCCTAACTAAACTTCATCATATTCAGAATGAAGCTACACATCTGGTTCTTAAACTCCCAAGATGAACTTCTGCCTCTAAGGCCCTGTCCACTCTTCACCGGCTGTCTGTGGAGAACTTGAAGTGTATAATTTACAAGGCCATGTGCTATTGCTACAGAATTTTGTTTAATAAGAGTTCTAGCTACCTTCGATTCATGATCCCTCCCTACACGCCTATACAGAATCTAAGATCGAGAGGGACCCATCTGGTCAAGGTTTCAAGAATTCAAAGCACCAGAATGGGAGCTGGATCATTTAGCTACCTTGCAGCAAAAAATATAACACTCTGCCTCTGAATTTGAGATCTGAATCCGTGGAACGAACCTTTCGTGACCAACTAAAAACCTGGCTATTTGCACCTTAACTCATGTTTTAGTTGTATGCTATTTAGCTTCAGCTCTATGTTAGTTAGTCTCTGCTTTTAGTTTAGATTCTGCTGTGTCTTTTACCTTTTCTTCTGTCTGATGCTCAGATTCTAGCCCAGGTACACACCATTTGGTGTAACCAGGCGGTCTACAAATGGTATTTGCTTTGATTTGAGAGTTACCTATAACTTGTCAATTTCAGTATTTTTTTTTGTTAAAAATGTTTTGTTTTAACTGACATTTTCACCTAACTATAATGTCACTTTACCTTTTGTTTTGCAGTTAATTTCTTAAGGGTTTTTAATGTTCAGTAAGACATTATTAACATAGCAAACTATAACGTAAATGTAACCTTTTGCTTTTTCGATTAAAGCTGGTATACGGCTGCAGTGCATCCTTACATACATTAGCATGAGATCCTTTATCACAAAAGCCATTTACCGATCTGGGCAAACTAAATGTGGATTAACATCTGCTTGCCTTGTGCTTGAAATAGAGTGTGTGTTGGTAATACATCTAAATTTGAAAGATAAAGCTTTCTGTAATATCTGGAAACCATAAGCCGCTCATTGTGTTTTTTTTAATGATGCTATTTGTTTCCTTACATAGCATTTTATATCATCAAAAAAGTTTAATGCTAAGCAAGTGAAAAAGAGGTCTGTGAAAATGCATCATTTGTGAATTTAGTTATGTTAGACATTTTCTAGAGTACAAACTAGGCCTCCAAGAGTATCAGAGCAAAGTACATGCCATAGGCTGCGCCTATACTAAACCTTGCTAAGTTAGTGTACAAATATATACTCAAAAACATGCCAGTAATAGTGCTTTAAATGGGCCGGTACTGTCCGGTATGGAGTACCAGCACTTTTTAGGTCGAGCCTAGACGCAAGCAATGCAAAGCATTGCTTAGTCTGCTCGTTAGGTCGAGCCTAGACGCAAGCAATGCTAAGCATTGCTTAGTCTGCTCGACAACTATTGTCACCCGTTTCTGGGAATGTGGACATGAGATGGGCACGAGCGCAGATTTCACCTCGTGGGCGCGCAGGGCGCCGTGCCCATCTCCTGCCTCAGATTCCCGTGCCCAAACAAGCACACAGCCACACTCACGCATGTGCACATACTCAGCCACACACATACACAGGCAAACACACACTGCATACACACACGCACCCCCCCTTAAACAGACACACGCGCACACAGACAGGCACACGCGCACACAGACACACTCAAGCACACACAGACACACGCGCATACACCCCCCCCCACTCACCGGGCTCTTTCCGCGTGTCCCTCGGCAGCCAGCATTCAGCATGCAGGGTTCCAGGACCTTCTCCCGGCAGTTCCTTCCTGTTTCTTTGTAGGCCCGCCCACGTCCCAACGAAGGCTGCCTGACTTCGGCTATGCAGAGCGGGTAGCATTAGCACCTCTTGTTGTCTAAGAAGTTGACTCTGGTCTTGTATTCAGTGCCAAGTGACAGTCTCCCAAAATGAGCCCCATGCTAATTAAACTGTGCTTCACGAAAGAGGTGGGAGGAGTAAGCGATGTGGGGGCGCCTCTAAAGGAGATAATCGCTTCTTAAGCTGTTTAGTGGCGGCCTTCACTTTGACTGAGGAGTTGCAAATTGCCATCTCCTGAATTGCGCTTTGCACAGCTGGCGTTGGAGCGATATTTGCAGAGGAAGGCGCGGACTGAAGTCTTAGGATGCGAAAGACAAGAGGCGTGCATTTGTTAGGGATTTGTTGGTTGAGGTAGGGTATCTCGCGACACCACTACAACTTGCATATTTTAATTTGTATGTTTTAAGCTTGCACTCTGTTTGGGGAAAGTTTGCTTAAGTGCCCAGCTGTAATTAATTTGTGTCCATTCTTTCACCCACTCGGATAGCAGTCCAGTCTCTCAACCATGGCCCTATTTGGAGCGGCCGCTGCATGTACCCTGCCTGTTCAGGTAGGGTGTTTTGCGGCACTTTTACACCATGCATATTTTAGTATTTTCCAGACTATTTCTTTGAGTTTTTGAAAACTTTTCTGGGATACCTGAGGCCTTTTACTCACATACTCTTTTTGGGAAAAGTTTACCTAAGCGTGGTGCATGTGTTTAAGTTCCCTGCTGTGATTAAATTGCGGCCATTCTACCTCCCGCTTGATTAGCGGTCTAGTTTGGTCTGCCCTGTTCCCATGATGCACTGGGCCAGGGACAGACTAATTTGCATGGTGCCAGGTTCTGAGCTGGGATGGTGCAGTGAGCTAAAAAACGGTGATGGATCAAGCCCTGATCTTTGGACTGGGTAGGAGTGTTAGGCTTAATTCAGATACTCTGTCCATCACCACCCCCTTTTTTGAATTGAATATGAAGTGATCTGCTTCCTTGGCTCAGACAAGAAGGGATTCAGCTTCCGACAACCGCATAAACATGACAACTTTGCTCCCCATAATAAGAGTCAATCTCTAGAGTCGTGTGAAACAATAGACAGCTATTTCACTCAGTCAGTTGTGCATATTTAATTTCACCAGGGTGCAGAGAATAGAGAGACGGGCGTTTTCAATAAAAGATATTATTTATTGAACAGTCTTCTTTCTCATGCAAGAGAAATGAATTGCCACAATTGCAAGACTTGTTATTATGAAAAGTGCGTACAGTAAAAGGAGTATTACGAAATAATACTGTAAAAGCATTGATATGGTTTCTTAGCCATAAGATAGTTAAAATGAATAAAATATATACATTCATATATACATTGGCTATCGATCTCAACTGGTGCTTCTAACTACGCATACCCCGGTGTACCTGACCTAAGCCTAATACGTGGGAGGGAGTAAGTTAGTAGCAGTTTAAGTTAAGTTGGTTTTGCCAAGAGTTTGATTCAAGAATTCTCTCTAAGGGTTTAGTCAGCACCGTACCTCTGGAATAGAATGTAGGAGGTCTGGTATCTCCTTCTTAGGACCCGATATCCCAGTCACCCGCAAGGATAGGCTGGAAACGCCGGAGCTGGATTTTCTCGGCAGGAGAAAAGACAGCATCTTTCTCAGCGCGTCAAGGAGGAGGGGCAGCGTCCGTGGGCTTCTCGCATCTGCTGGGCTCTCTGCAAGGGGACAGCTGTTCTGCTCCAGTATTCACCACCGTGTGTTTGCTTAAGGCAACGTTGGTATATTTATACCTGAAAGGTGCCGAGTTTGACATAAGTTTTTGGACATAAGACGTCAATAAAGATGTCACTAAGAACTGGTTGTTCTTACAGTGCTCGCAGGAGTTCTATTACTAATCAAAACAAAGCAAGCGGGGCTTTCCCAGGTTGCTGGGGGTTTGGTATGTCGAAAGAACTCGGTGTGCTATCTAGGAATCTAAGGAAGTGACTTCTGCTGTGTCATGGACTGCAGAGGCGAGTTACTGAAATATGGCTCTGATTATTATGCCATTATAGGGATATGTATTGATTATAGCCGTATAGGGGCATGAGGTCACAATATTGATCGGGGTCCTAGATAAAACACATCACCCACTCCAGGAATTTATGTCCATCAAATTACTAAAAACGTAAGCAATAAAGATGCATGTCTATTCCTACCCACCCCAAAATACATTTCGCATTTGAAATGGTGCATACGAAATACATGAAAATGGTAATAGGTACTGTACGTTTTAAGCAGGGTAATCATTCCAAAAAACGTTTGCATATATATTCAGTTGAACGATTTTACGAAAAATTACACATGAAATGTCTCTAAATACAGAAAAGAAGGGCGAGACTATTTCATCACACAGTAAATACAATTGCTGTAAAATGTGCTAGAGGCTGAGGTAATATTTTGTCTCTAGATCTACTAAAAATAGAAGCTCTGTTCTTTATGAATAGTTCTACTTTAAGCAAAGTACATGTGCCAGAAAAAAGTAAATATTTTGGAATTTTGGGAAAAAAGAATTTCATGATGAGCGGGGGAAAAAATAGTTCCAAACACTTTTCAGTAGCTTTTGTTGATCAAAGCCGAAGGCCGAATTCAGAGTTCATGGAACGCTGTGGGCCGGATTGTTTTCCAAAAAGTTATTGTCTCTGTTCAGGGGAGAACATCATTTCAGACAGACTCGCAAAGAATTGGTCTACATATTCAGGTGATAGTTCGACCAAGTTCGATAATGCTGTAACTTGGCAGTAGTGAGAATGATTGCTATCATCGATTTCAGGATCAGCAATGCTCACAGAAGGTCGTACCTGGGTGATGTTGCTTTCATTTCTTGCTTCACAGCCACCACCTAATCGTAGCGCAGGAGTCTCAATGAATGCCGTCATCAGGATTGGTAACCGCTGGGGACAACACGATGCGTGAGCCGTTACTGGACTTAGCAAAGTATCGATATCCATTGGTACTGCTGATTGTAGTGCAAGACAGGTGTCTAACACGCATTCCTCTCCGCATAGCATACATCGAAGCACAGGTAAGATGCAGGTCTGCCATATAGGTCTAAATGAAAGAAACCAGGTCATATTCAGATCTCTTAGCCAGGCGGGTCCAAGGACTTTAGTTATGCGGTCCCGGTAGCGTATTGCTAGGATTGTTTCTTCCATCCTTGCCGGAGCCATGTCTGCGTTTTGGTTTGCCATATCGGAGCAGGAGGGTCAAAAATAAAATACCTGCTACGAGTCCCAAAAGTAGTGGTAGGCCGCCAAAGATCGAATGGACAAAATTGGGAAAGATTCCCAGGACTGCTTCGAAGGGTGTTAACAGTCCCGAAAAAACTGTCTTAAATACATTCGAGATACCACTGGCATTCGACATATTTAGGATTTGGCTGAGCATTTCTGTGAAATGCACCGTGCAATTTGTTGATAAAAGTGTATGTATCTCTGCAGTTGTCCTTGCAACTTGGAGATCATACGTCTCTTTTGATGACGTGATGGGCACTGTTGTCTGCAAAAGCACAGTCTTCATTCTGCTTAAAGTATCAATTTGTATAGAAGAGATATTCAAAGGAGGCCAAATCGGAGCCACTGAGTCTCCAGGGCCATTTGGATACAATGCTTGCATACAGCAAGTGACCATGGAGCTAACGCTTAAGAGATATGCTTTCCCTGGCACCAAGCCACAACAGCTGTGATCCGTTATTAGAACGTAACTCCCGTTAGAAAGTTGCCTAAAGAATGGCTCTATCTGTGTTGCAGGTGTGCCATGCTGGTGGCATGAAAGGTTATTCGAAGTACCCTCACAGGCACCATGCAAGTTAATACCTTCGCACAAAAGTATACCGCTTAGTGATTGTTTACACTTATCACCACTAAGAAATACATTTTTGTTGTTGTCACTATAACATGTATGTGTATAAGGTAATTTCCATGATGACTTAATGTATCCTTTACCCAACTTTTCATACTGGCCTGCTGGTATATACTCAAGGCAATTTTTAAACTGGAAAGTTGTTATCGGAATTGTGATAATCCTGTGTATTATCCATTCAATGACAGGTCTTCCTGACATTGTCAATGGTAATCTCTCAAGTTTTTCGATGCTTAGGATTGTATAGTCTGCTCCTTTCTGTGCCAAACTGATTTGTTTATCAGTAAGGTTAAAGATAGAAAATAATGACGTTATGTTGATTAAACGCCAAGGCACATAGCCTGAACTGAGGTTTTGCAATGTCCAGCCTAGCTGTACAATAGAACGTAATTGGGACTGGCCATGTTGTAACATTAGCAAGTCCTGGTCTATTATATCAATAGCAGATGATACAATACTGTCCAGTGAATATATTCTGGAGGACAGAGTCATTAACCCATTGTCCACAACAGAAAGTGTTTTTTCCAAATTAATACAATCAATTTCTCGTATTTTCTCTGCCGTTTCAATTTGAGTTTCTTTCCATGCCTTGTTGTAAGCAGCAGCTTCGAGGAAAAAATTGCCTCGATCCAAATCAACTTTCCCCCCCCACCACTCTCCCAGTGCCCCCCCCACTGGCCTCCCAAAGCTGTACGCTAAGTCGCTTCTCCCCTGTCACGCTTGAGCAGTCGAAAAAAGCCATCCTGGCCTGTGAATCGGGCTCCCCGTCCGATCCTTGTCCTCCCAAGATACTTCACCAACTAATCAACGAGGTTAACCCGACCATCAACAACCTAATCAACTCCTCGCTTAGCTCAGGCACAGTCCCTAGCCGCTGGAAAAAAGGAATCGTCAAACCCCTTATGAAGAAGGCGAATAAACCCCCGACGGATCTTACCAACCTCCGCCCAATCTCGTTACTCCCGGCCTTGGGAAAAATCACGGAACATCTAGTCCACAATGAACTGAAACACTATCTAGATGAAAACAACCTTCTCCATCCTCAACAATCCGGATTCCGCCCCAAGCACTCGACAGAAACCGCCCTCATTGAACTGTCTGACACTATAAAAACTCTGCAAGATCAGAGAAAAAACTCCATCCTCATCCTTCTCGATCTAACGGCGGCGTTTGACACTGTCTCCCACACTATCCTTATCAGCAGACTCAGGGACATCGGCATCTCTGACTCTGCCCTTTCCTGGATCTCCTCTTTTCTCTCCGACCGTTCCCAAGCCGTTTCTTTGGGCCCATTTCACTCCAAAGACAAACCTGTCTCCTCAGGTGTCCCGCAGGGCTCCATCCTGAGCCCTCTCCTTTTTAACGTTTACCTCATTCCCCTCCTTAATCTAATAGAATCTTTCGGCATACCTGTTACCTCCTATGCCGATGACACACAGCTCATTGTGCCATTAGACAAACTATCCACCAAAGCTGAACTCAACCTAAAACACTGCCTGACTGAAGTATTTCGATGGATGGACAATAACCACCTGAAATGCAATTCGAGCAAAACGGAGATCCTTCCGATCGGTACAAACATCTCCTTCTGTCCAGCACTTTGGTGGCCTGACAATTCTGTTGCCCCCCCCCAGACAGTTTCGTCAGCCAGGAACCTCGGCGTTACCTTTGACTCCGACCTCTCCTTCGATCAGCATGCCAGAACCGTCGCAGGTAAATGCTTTGGAATGATCAGATCCATGAGAAAGTTCTTTGACTTTCTTCCCATCGATGCCAGAAAAACGGTGACAGTAGCACTCATTATCTCGCGACTGGACTACTGCAACGGCTTGCTCGCAGGAGCTAAAAAGAAAACCATCCAAAAACTGCAGAGCGTACTACACACAGCCGCCCGTCTTGTCCTGGGCCTTCCCCGCAGATCCTCTATTTCTGCAGCACTTCGCTCACTTCACTGGCTCCCCCTTCACAAAAGGATTCTCTTCAAGATCCTGATTATAGCCTTTCGTGCCTACAACAAAACTGGCCCTAAATACCTCACCAAACGCTTCCCCCACTACCTGCCCAGCCGTCACCTTCGCTCAACCAACGACAACCTCATTCTTCTCCCCAAATACAATCTGAAAACGAAGGGCGAGAAGACCCTCAGCTTCCTTGCAACCAAAGCCTGGAACAAACTACCCAAATCCCTCAGACAACAAACCCAGGAAAAACCGTTTCGAAAACTGCTAAAGACCTGGATCTTTAATCTCCCGGACGATCACTCCAAAGCTTCCATCTAATCCTCTTGCACTGGCTCACTTAGGTTCCCTAGCGCCAAGATGCTCCCTCCGGAGCGAACGTCGCGCTCTATAAATACCCCACAAATATACAAATATATATATGCTGGCCGCTATGAAACGTTTTTGACGCTGTTTACGTGGTCCTATTATGAAATCGCGCAAGTCAGCACCATCTTTAAGTAAAGACAAGTGTTGCTTAATTTGGGCCAGTGTGGATGTTTGTAGCCATTCAAGGCATAGTTTCCCTACACTGTATGTTGTTACTATCCCTGGATGTTGTCTCTGGGAGTATCTAAGGTCTGGTCTGGTCATTTTTAACCCCTGTAATTTGTTCAGGAATCTGTCTTGACAGTTATTTGTGTCTGTAGGCCAGATTAACCACTTTTTCCAATCAGGATGTGTTCTGTTTTCATTTAAAATTTGGGATACGTCTACCTCAATATCTGTGGTTGCAGTATCAGGTATTGGTTTTGGAATAGACGGTTTGTTAAGGTCTTTAATCTTGGCTAGGCCAAGACAGGTCGTTTGTTGAATTATGTCATTCAAAAACATTATTTGTTCTGGGATCATGCAGGCTCGAAATAATGCTTCTAGGCCTTGTACCTGCCAATCTTTTGTACCCAAGATAGTTTTTGTTTCAATGTTATTTTTCCAGAAATCAAAACCAAATGTAATCATTCTTTCATAAAATGCTTCTGAATATATCAATTTAGTATTTGTCAGCATGGTTTTTGTCCCTGTTTTATCCAACAGTTTATAATAAAATGTTTCTGCATTACTTGTGTTAAACCCTGAGAAGTATTGGAATTTCTCATAGAATGTTTTTGAACTGCTTTTAGGGGGAGTAGCACAATGTTCCCATTGGTTGTATTTAAAAACATTTCTAGGTTGAGCAAATTTATGTAAATAATGGTCTGCATAATGGGTAAAACAGTACATCTGTTCATAATTAGATGAACCTTGCAAATAATCATGTTCTGTAAATGTTGCTGATAAAACTAAATCCGACATCATATCATTTATACTTTTAAAGTCCCAATCATCAGAGAATGTACTTGGTTTTACAAAGTCACTTAATGAAACCTTAAATTGATGAGGATATTTCAGGAGCTCGACCGGGTCATATATTTCGTAGTCTGTCTTGTCCCACACTACCCCGCCGGGTATTAGAATGGCTGTGACATTTACTGATGATAGTTCTCTTTTCTCGATATGAGATGATTTGTGAGGCTTCAGTACTAAGTTGATGTTCTGGTTTGCTGTGTCCATTGTACTGTAATACATTTTCCTAAAATTAAAACTAACATTAGGCATAGTAGGAGTATAAGTACCCCTGATACAATCCAATGCTCAATCAATGGTGCATTTAAATATGCTTCTTTGGCTTGATTAAAGAGCTCTGTTGCTTTTTCTTTAAAAGTCTTTGTTGCTGGCCTCACTTCAAGGTCGCTTTGATCTTCAGAAAAGTTATCGAAATTGATGAAGTAGCCAGATGCAGTTCTGTCGATTGTTGGAATTGTTTTCTCAATTTGCCTTTCATTAGCACATTCTGATGCTACATCATTGTAGACTGGTGTTTCATGACGAACTGTTTCAATTTGGGTTTCAAGAGGCACAAGTTCCATGTCATTTCTGCATAGTCCTTTTTTATTCATTGTAGGTTTATCAAATGTGATTAGTCTTTCAGTTTGAACCTCTTGGATACTAGGAAATTTAGGTATTCTGTTACTTCTTGGGAGTCCACTGGGCCTACTATTTATTATAGGCCACATGATTGTGGTTTTACCAGGTCGATGGATACAACTCTGTTCTCCTTTTTACCAGCAAGGGGCGGTAGTACAACAGATCTTGTTCCTTTGATTGCTAAGACAGGTACTGCTTTTCTGTAAGAAGGCCCAAATTCCTTCCTCACCGCTATTTTCTCTCTGACCAGATCCCCAATCTTTGGAATCCAGATAGGTCTTGCTGGGACAGGTGGTGTGTCTTCAGTGGTTGTTGGCTGTTGCTTTAACTTTATGTTGCTCAGGGCTTTTCTTGTTTCATTTAAGTCCTGTAAAACAGCCAAACGATCTTTGATGTCAAAGTCTTTTTTCCTATCTTCTACCACTGAAGCAAGACTATCTAAGTCCTGAACATACATTCTAGTTCCGAACAATAGTTCGTAAGGGCGGAAACCTTTTAGAGAATTTCTTGGCAAGTTGTTAAGACTACGTTGGACACTTGTTAAATGCTGGACCCACCCATCATCCGAACCTAATACCTTTGCCGTTATAGATTGCTTTATGTCTCGGTTTTTTCTTTCCACTACCCCATTTCCCTCAGGATGGAAGGGACAAGAGAACCGCAACCCAATGCCCATGCTGGTCATGGCCTCCTTATAAGCTCGAGAGCCAAAAGCAGGACCCTGGTCAGAATGAAGCATGGCAATTGCGTATGTGCCGATAAAGACTCACAAATCTTTTATAACAGTTCTGGCATCAGCCGAGCGCTGGGGCCACATTTTTTAAGTGAATGTAGTCTTAAACAATTAATAGGACGCTGAATTTCATGTGTAGATAGCCCTATGCTACCTTCAGAAATGTCCATGGCATTACTCCGGTTGACTCGTTACTGCGGTCTCTGTCGCAGTCTGGACAGCTCTTTACAAATTTATAATGGTAAAGGCTCATCCCCGGCCACCAGTATTCTGATTGTAATTCAGTCAGAGATTCCTTCATCTGTTTGTGCCTTGGACCTTCACCCATATGTGCGTCTGCTATTAATAAGAATCTCAGATTCGTGTTTGGAATTACCCTATCCCCCACTCCAGGGATTTGAGCAAAAGGAACGGAGTTTGCATCAATTACGTATAATTGAGTGGATAGTTCACAGGTAGTGCTGCATAGTTGCCTTTTGAAGACGTTTTTACCGCCAGCATGGTTTCCCCATCTATGTATATTTCTGAACGCTTTTTCGTGGCTACGGAAGCCGGTTTAGTTGCTTCCGCTGTGGCTGAATTAGCCAATTAATTCCCTGCAACGTGAACGCCATCACGTTGATGACTCAGAGTGTGTATCACGTGAGTCTTTTGTAGTTCCTTCTGTAAAAGAACTACTTGTTTCCAGAGCATTTTAAGCTTGATTGTGGCACCTGTGTCATCTTTGCAATCATTTTGAACCTAGTTCTGCAAATCATTATTGTAAGAATTGACGCAAAAATGCGAATCGCACACGATTAGTGTCGGGAATTCACGTTCGGCATTTTCAAGTGCCCTCTTTAAAGATCTGATTTCAGCTCGCTGAGCCGAACATTTTCTCAGTGATTCAGTTTTTGTTATTTTCGGTCTGAATTTACCGCAGAGCCAGCGACCTTTAACAATCGCGCAAGCTGCATCGTAGGATTTATCATCTACATTGTAATGCTGTACACATTTGTCTGTATAGATTATACAGGAGTATTTTTCTAGAGGGAGAATTTCGATTAGCGGAGGATATTCTTTTTCATATTTTAAATCATTCAGTTTTTTCATGTGCGGGGCGAAATAGTATTTCACGTCTTCTGCAGCAAGAGAATTTTCCCACTGTATCCATTTTGGATCAAGTGCCACTGTTTTTAGATTTACTGGGCTGAATAGCGCCTCGAAGGCTGATTCTGCTGTGAGAACAGTTATTCTTTTGCCTTGGGCTAGGGCTCGTTGTCTTGCTATAGCAGTTTGAACTGCCTTTACAGTGTTTTCTGTAAGACTGAATGTTTTTTCTGCTTGTGTGTACAAATGTGATTTGTAAGCTATTGGTACCGTTTCTCCCTCATTAGAGGTCAGGTACGTGAATCCGCATCTTCCTGGGATGACCCGGATTACAAGGTTGCGTGTATTGTCACGTGTTTCTAATTAATTTTGTTTTAGCTAACATGTCTGTTTGCAGTGATCTCAAAATTTCTGTGTGTTTTTGAGTCCAGTTTATTGGTTTAAAATCAGGTTTTATTAATTCGTAGAGAGGTTTAATCCTCTCTGCGTAGTTTAGAATGTAAGTTCTTCCGAAATTCAGGAAGCCTAGAATCGATTGTAAGTTCTTCTGCGTTTTTCGTGCTTGGAGTACAGCGCACTTCTCTAAGAAGTTGTCCGCTAGGTATTTTCCTTCACTTGATAATTCGTATCCTAAAAATAGGACTGTTAGATGGGCAATTCGTGACTTTTTAAAGTTGAATTTGTAACCCTCTGCTGCGAACCCAAGTATTATGGTGTTCACTCTTTTCAAGTGAGTATCCAAGTCGTCGTCTGTGAGATAGATATCATCGACATAAGATAATGCCTCATCATCATACATTTGTAGTAACTCTGTTACTCTGGCTGAGAATAGTCCTGGGCTGTTCTTGAATCCCTGTGGGAGCCTACAGAAATTTTTCTGTGACCCCATTATTGAGAAAGCGGTCAAGTACCTGCTTTCTGGTGCAATATTTTGACAAAAGAACCCATTAGATATGTCTAATGTTGTTTTGTATTTTTTGCGAACTATGTTATTCATTAGTGCCGCACTGTGTGAATTTTGTACCGCAAATGTTTTGCAACATGAGTTAAGGTGTCTGTAGTCCAAGACTAGACGATACGAATCGTCCGGTTTGGAGACAGGAAACAAAGGATTGTTCATTTGAGAGGTGCATGTTTCAATCACCCCTTGGTATTCAAGTTGATCTAAAATCTCCCTGACTTCTTTTTTTGCTTCTTGCTTAATTGGGTACTGCCTTTGTGCAGTTGGTTGACATTTTAACTGGATTTTGTGAGGAGGAGAGTCCTCATCCCATCCTACATGATTCTTATATAATGCTGGTGCTTGAGCTACTGCCTATTTCCTTGCATATATATATTTAGTGTGAATTGGAATGTGATTTGAGAAGGCAGGCATAATCATTTCTTCGCCATGAGGGCACTCCCTGACAAACTCTGGGGGCCAATCTTTCTCGGCTAACAGGATGTTATAGCCTTTTGAGAGGTTATCCAGAAATAGACCCCTTATTTTCCTAGTCTTGTCTCCCTCTATACGCAGTGTTATTTCGTATATCTTATGAGGTTCGCTAACTCTGGTATCTGCAGTTTCTACTTGAATGTATTCATTCGTGTCCATGTCTCCAGATGACTCATCAGGATCTTGCGAGCTATGCTGATTTCTGCTGCACTGTCTAGCATTGTCTGTGCCCACTCTCCGTTTTTCAGCTGTGTCCTCAGTATTCTCGGCATGTTCGATTACTCTAATACTGGCTACCTTCTTTCTTGGAAATTGTAATTTTTTACTTTGAGCAGGTTCCTTGTCTTTGGACTTGGTGTGCTCTTCCCTTGGATCTGACCGTCCTCTTCTTTCGGATTTCTGCAAAAAAGATCGAGAGGGACGTGTATCAATACTTTGATATCTATCAGGCTTTTTCAAGTTATCCCTATTTCTAAGGTTATATCTTTTCTCAGAGTGCTCCCTCTGGGGAGACTGGTGTTCTCAATTCGGAGTTCTTTACCTTCGCTGAGGAGACCTTCCTCTGGACTGGAAAACCTTTTCTTTGGGGGTGGATTGTTTATTTCCATCCCAGCTCTTTTTAGGAGTATTCAGATTGTTTTTAATAAATAATTTTTCAGGATTTTCAAGTAGTTGGGGTTTTACTGGTTTCCCACCCAAACTATCTCTACCTAATTCCTCATAGCATTTTTCTATTATTCTGACAAGCTCAATTGGTTGATCTGTTATATCTGTTTCTTTCAATTTCTGGCGGATCTCCACAGATGCTGCTTCTCCCTTTATGTTGGCTAGTAATATAGCCGAGACTTGCTTGAAGTCTTTCAGTAATTTCATACCAAGAGTTAAAGCAGGTTCTGGACCGTATTCATTCTGAATTTGTTTTAGCACATCTGGTATTACCGCCATGGATGGAACACCATGTGTTTTTGTGTAAATGGAAGCAAAGACTGTACCCCAAGTGTTACAGTCCTCCACATGTGGTGCGACCCCCATTGGAAGGCAGATAGTCAGAATTCTGTGTTTCTCAATAGGGGTAGTATTCAGGAATACTGCCTCTATTTTGAGTAATTTTCTGTGCTAACCAAAAAGGAATTTGTTCCCGTTTTTCTGGAGTTTTTCCAAGACATGATTGTATGTTCTGTGGTGTTATTTTATTTGTGTTCCCCTGATTAGGGGTCAGCTGTGGAATATTAACAGCTGTTTGGACTGTTGCAGTCCACATTACATATTGGACTAACTGTCTGTGAATTTTAATTAATAATTTTAGCTGTGCTAAAAGTTCTTCTCTTGACATTTTTTCAATGTCTGGATGTGGTGTGTAGCTGGCTAGAACCGGCCACGTTGCTCCTGGTCTACCCAGTGGACCGTGCCTAGTGATGTGATCATTATGTTTTAGGGCGCCTTTAAACCAGAGCAGGTGCTCTTGGTATTTTAATGGGATTTCAATCTCCTCGAAAGGAGCGTATTCATCCGGTGGTTCCTCTATTTTGTAATAGTGAAACTCGTGTGTTGTAGCGTTTGCCGCTGGAAAGTTTATCCAAGAATAGAATACCTCTGTCTGCCGATATTCGTGTGCCTCTATCACGAAAATGACTGTACCACCTCGTGATTTCAGTGCGTTATCTATAAGTTTTAAAGTTATAGTTTTTCTTATGTTCACCGGAATGAGGATTGCATCCGGTTCATTAATCCCTGTAGCATCGAAACCTGGTTGATTCGCATCTACTGCGACTTCATTGGTTCCGTTGTTATTGCCATTATTTGACATTGTATTAATGAAGGTTTGCAGAGCAGGTTTCCAAGGAAACAAAGATTAGGTGCACAATATTTTGGAACACTGTATCCTTCAACGTTGACTAAACCAGAAACTCTACTTAGAAATCTCTTCCTACTAAGTTCCGGCGGATTTTAACCTTTCACCCACTCCAGACGTCTATTGGAGTATTTACGGGAAAAAGGGTCTGTGTGAAAAAGCACGACTGAGTTACTCTAACGTCTTGCGTTCGTTTTATCGCCTTACCTAACGTTGGGCGCCATGTAGTGTAGTTCCTATTTTCCCTATAGGCCCTGCGCATTAGAATAACATAAACAGCAGTGTAGACGTAGGACTGAGGTCTTCTAGGTCTCTACTGACTATGTTAGACTTAATTTAGGTTTGCGCCAGCTAGCTCAGAGGTCACTGGAAACTTTCTTGACTGAATAGGAAGTGATCAGCTACCTTGGCTCAGACAAGAAGGGATTCAGCTTCTGACAACCGCATAAACATGACAACTTTGCTCCCCATAATAAGAGTCAATCTCTAGAGCCGTGTGAAACAATAGTCAGCTATTTCACTCAGTCAGTTGTGCATATTTAATTTCACCAGGGTGCAGAGAATAGAGAGACGGGCGTTTTCAATAAAATATATTATTTATTGAACATTCTTCTTTCTCATGCAAGAGAAATGAATTGCCACAATTGCAAGAATTGTTATTATGAAAAGTGCGTACAGTAAAAGGAGTATTACGAAATAATACTGTAAAAGCATTGATATGGTTTCTTAGCCATAAGATAGTTAAAATGAATAAAATATATACATTCATATATACATTGGCTATCGATCTCAACTGGTGCTTCTAACTACGCCTACCCCGGTGTACCTGACCTAAGCCTAATACGTGGGAGGGAGTAAGTAAGTAGCAGTTTAAGTTAAGTTGGTTTTGCCAAGAGTATGATTCAAGAATTCTCTCTAAGGGTTTAGTCAGCACCGTACCTCTGGAATAGAATGTAGGAGGTCTGGTATCTCCTTCTTAGGACCCGATATCCCAGTCACCCGCAAGGGTAGGCTGGAAACGCCGGAGCTGGATTTTCTCGGCAGGAGAAAAGACAGCGTCTTTCTCAGCGCGTCAAGGAGGAGGGGCAGCGTCCGTGGGCTTCTCACATCTGCTGGGCTCTCTGCAAGGGGACAGCTGTTCTGCTCCAGTATTCACCACTGTGTGTTTGCTTAAGGCAACGTTGGTATATTTATACCTGAAAGGTGCCGAGTTGACGTACGTTTTTGGACATAAGACGTCAATAAAGATGTCACTAAGAACTGGTCGTTCTTACAGTGCTCGCAGGAGTTCTATTACTAATCAAAACAAAGCAAGCGGGGCTTTCCCAAGTAGCTGGGGGTTTGGTATGTCAAAAGAACTCGGTGTGCTATCTAGGAATCTAAGGAAGTGGCTTCTGCTGTGTCATGGACTGCAGAGGCGAGTTACTGAAATATGGCTCTGATTATTATGCCATTATTGGGATATGTATTGATTATAGCCGTATGAGGTCACAATATTGATCGGGGCCCTAGATAAAACACATCAAGGGTTGCAATTCCAAGCATGGAAGCATGCCATGGATCTCCCCTTCTTAAGAAACCCTAATTTGGACCCTCCAACTTTCCCAACTTCAGATCGATTTCGATGCTTTCTATTCTTTCCAAAATCTCGGAGAAACATGTGAATACACAATTAACCGCCTTTGTGGATTCCCGGGACTTTTTGCACTTGTCATAGTAGGGTTTCAGAGAAGGACATAGTACTAAGTTCGTCCTTCTGAGAGTCACCGAACATCTGAGATAGCTCCTGGATGAGGACGAAATGGCAGCGCTGATCTTGCTTGATCTTGGCTCGGCCTTTAATATGGTGTCACACACCGCTCTTCTGGAAAGATTGACAAACTTGGGTCAATCTTTTACAATTTACAATGCCAATAGCTCAAACTCTTAAATGCGAGACCTATTAGCTAGGCTGTGGTGCCATACACCAAGTCTCGCCCTCATTGGTTCTCATTGACTGGCCATATGCTGATTGGGTGACAGGCCAGTCCTATACAGTCTGTCTCAGGTAGCTCTGTTCGGCTGCGCTGAGGCTTGTGTTTTCCCTACAGTGGCTGCTGGAATTACAGCTTCCATTTAGGGTGAGTCAGTCAGTCAATTATACTTTTATTTGATTTCGTAAAAATATCGTAAAAGATTGCAAAAACACGTACACAATAATTAAAAGTGAAGATTTGAAAGATGCAAAGAATAAAAAACCCTGTGTTGTCATTACTCAATCCTCGTTAACAATTAAAATAAGAAATATTACATTTATAATCAATGCGGTTTTAAAGTGCTAGGATATTTCATTGAGGGAAGATCAAAAATAGTGCATGAAAAGGTGAGGTCGGGCCAGTCAGAATTGTGAGAGCCACTCAAGTTGATTCTTGTGTTTTGTCTAGTTCTTTGTCTGCCATTTCCCAAAACGTAATACCTTTGCAGGACAGTTGCACTGACAGGCCTCCCAGACATTCTGTGACAGCTGCTCTGCATGTCCTTAATTGTTTTTCCTGAAAATCTCACGAAGGACTATTTTCCGGGTTTCTAGAAGCGAGGGGCAGATGCATAGAAGGTGTAGTAATGTCTCATCTCCCTGTCAACACAATCTAAATTCTTTCCTCGGCCATGTGCATTTCCATTTTGGGGTCAGGACCTTCATGGGGAAGTGCCCCAACCGTAGCATTGTCAGATAGTGCTTTTTATGATGTGCGAAGTGTTCTGACAAGTATTGTTGTGGTTTCAGCATCTGATAAGATTGAATCACTGCCCATCCTGTTTTTTTTGCAAATGCAGTTTTGTCCATTAACAGAAACGTTCGTTTGGTTGCCATGTTCACCACTTTTTTGAACACGGAATAGGAAGTGATTGTATGCCAGGCCTCTTCGAGATGTAGGTCTGAAAGTGATTCTTTTAGTATGCTGACGATGGAATTATTTTCTCTCGCTTGCTGTTCAATTTCTGCCCAGAAAATGTGGGCTAAGGTGTTTTCTTCTGCTTGCCTCATCCGCCAGTAATATTTGACCACAGCTCCTTTTAAGGTCTTTGGTAAGAGCGGTCTCCAGCAGGTTAAAATCGCCCCCCTGGCCTACTGCCCACTGGGGAAACGCCCGATACCCTGTCTGGCCAGCCTGGCCCTGCCCTGTGCTCTTGGCCAAGACCTGCCCATGTACTTGCAGACCATGATGCCAAGCAGCAAGGGCTAGTGCATGACATATGGAGTTGCCCCTTACCCACCCCCAAATTAACATCCAGGCCCCAAACCAGGTTCCAGGGTCATGAAGTCATCAGTTTTTAATTAATTTCCAATGCTGATGAGTCCATTAAATAATGTTAACAATCAAACTTGGTGAGGCGAAAAGAAAGACTTTGGGTTAGAAAGGTAAAAGAACATGTTTGAATCTCCCTCTCAACAATTTAACTGCACAAACAATCTGCAGGAGGCAATTCTTCCTCCAAGCTCTCCCTTTTTAGTTCGAATCCACCATACAACGAAGCTATAGAACTAAGGGGCCACTCTCTGTTCCTCTATCTGGGTATGGCCATTAGTGTAAAAGTACAATGGATCTTCAGGATAATTTCAAGTAACTTGGCGGAGAGAAAAAATACATGTTCTCCCATTACGGTTTCCTGAAGACAGACATAAGAGTCCAAGATTCAAATGCAGTAGGCCATTGTATCACAATTAGCTGTGATAGCAAAGATATACAAATATATCAAATAAAAATCACATAACAAGAGGTGCTCTCAAAAGTAGAAAACACAATACGGTGGAGGGGGACCTAGGGGAGTTTAAAGACCAAGCTCTGGGTACTATCCCCAATAGAACCAATAAACAACAAAGGTACCAGAGGGTCTCAGGTAAATGTGCCCATAAACATAAGAAAACGCAAACAAGAACTCACCCCTAC
The DNA here is from genome assembly GCF_964263255.1 of Lissotriton vulgaris. Classification (NCBI taxonomy): domain Eukaryota; kingdom Metazoa; phylum Chordata; class Amphibia; order Caudata; family Salamandridae; genus Lissotriton; species Lissotriton vulgaris. Next base: position 304,301,415 of record NC_141693.1, on the reverse strand, counting down.
AAACAGGTTATATCACAGAGAGCTCCCCGTGGATGAGGACAAATACCCATCAGTCACCATTCGGATCCGCCCTTCATCATTTGGGATTTTATCCGTACCACCCGTCAGAGATTGTTGGTACTCTCCTAGGAGGTCAACCCGGTGGTAGGGGGTATCCTCACTAGAGTAGAGAAACGACAGTGTGGTGTACCACTCGATGATGGTGAGTGGTAGAAAAAGGATGGGACTGGGGTGTGTAGTGCAAAGGAAGGTGTGAAGGAAAAAACCAAAGGAAGTGGGTTTAAAATTGGTTAGGGATAAGCACCAAACAAGGATTTATTACAATTGTGCTTACCATACCAATGTTAAAAACAGTGCGCCCGCTGACTGTCAAATTATGTGGACAGCCTCAGGACAAAAATGGTCGACTAGTTTCAGCAATTTAGAGGACTAATTTTGTCATTGCTTTCTTCAGGACCAAAAGGCTAAAAATAAAAGCTACTACACCAAGTGAAACAAAGTTACACCCTTGGAACACAAAACAAGTGCATACAGTCACCTGCACGTTCTGGGTGTCCTTACAGTCTGTGCAAAACACTGTGGGAAGAAGGTGAGGAGAAGGTTTTAAAATAATAAATGGGCCAAATGGTCCAACCATTAAGTATGATTTGGACTGAAAATTTACTTTAAGTTGTTATGAAAATGCACCACCTGAATGCAGACGTAATTTAGATACATTTGGATCAAGAATTTAAAATACCAAATGCTAGTAAACTCTTACCTTAACTTGTAAGGTCAGATAGCCTCACCCCACCTGGCTGTGGCTCAGGGGAAAATGAAGCACCGCTCTAAAAAACATGTGAGACACACATTAACACATAAAATGCACGTAATACAGACAAAGCTCCTATGGCATCCCAAAGCAGAGAACAAATGGTCATCTAGACCAAACCGAATAATTGGATGTTAAAAAAGGCGAGCTCAACGTGAGTAGACAGCCCTGTTATAAATATGCTGGCAATAGCGCGAGGGTTCACCTTACCTAACCGTCGGTACTCCTGGCCGGCGTCCTGGCCATCTGGGGAGGTACCGACAGCTGGTCAGGAAGTGTTAATAAGCCCTGCCGTAATAGGATGGAAGGTCACGTGGGGTACTCACTCGCGTCTGAGGATCGGCATATGTCCCCGCAATCCGATGCAGCAATACGCTGCCGAGTCAGCCCAGTCAGTCGCAGGCTAAGTGAAGGTTGAATCACACCCCAGCCGCTATTGGAAGCGCGGCAGTGTGACGCGTCCAACTCACATATTCTGACTGGACAACTCCCCGTTAGGAACAGCGGTCCTATTGGATGTCATATAGGCTGTTCGCCTATTGGGTGACATGTCGGTTGCTCGTTTCGGGCCCGCCTTGGTCGTCACAACGACGGGGGTAAACAGAAAAAACAATGCATTCTAAGTGTGTGTCACATCCCTCCTAATGTTAATCCCTTACTGCCTGTAACCAGTATTTATTTATAAGTATTTGTTTGACTAGACACGCTGTAGTCCAGTCCTCGACTAGATACGTTATAATCCATTAAATGCTCTTTCGGTCTCAGGCACATAGCGCATTCACACCACTAGCGCATATAACTCACACTGAGTGCAGTTATCTTCTTCGTGCATTTCTAGCACGTTTCACTTCCTTGTTTGTGTTTTTTCTGTTTACCCCCGTCGTTGTGACGACCAAGGCGGGCCCGAAACGAGCAACCGACATGTCACCCAATAGGCGAACAGCCTATATGACATCCAATAGGACCGCTGTTCCTAACGGGGAGTTGTCCAGTCAGAATATGCGAGTTGGACGCGTCACACTGCCGCGCTTCCAATAGCGGCTGGGGTGTGATTCAACCTTCACTTAGCCTGCGACTGACTGGGCTGACTCTGCAGCGTATTGCTGCATCGGATTGCGGGGACATATGCCGATCCTCAGACGCGAGTGAGTACCCCACGTGACCTTCCATCCTATTACGGCAGGGCTTATTAACACTTCCTGACCAGCTGTCGGTACCTCCCCAGATGGCCAGGACGCCGGCCAGGAGTACCGACGGTTAGGTAAGGTGAACCCTCGCGCTATTGCCAGCATATTTATAACAGGGCTGTCTACTCACGTTGAGCTCGCCTTTTTTAACATCCAATTATTCGGTTTGGTCTAGATGACCATTTGTTCTCTGCTTTGGGATGTCATAGGAGCTTTGTCTGTATTACGTGCATTTTATGTGTTAATGTGTGTCTCACATGTTTTTTAGAGCGGTGCTTCATTTTCCCCTGAGCCACAGCCAGGCGGGGTGAGGCTATCTGACCTTACAAGTTAAGGTAAGAGTTTACTAGCATTTGGTATTTTAAATTCTTGATCCAAATGTATCTAAATTACGTCTGCATTCAGGTGGTGCATTTTCATAACAACTTAAAGTTAATTTTCAGTCCAAATCATACTTAATGGTTGGACCATTTGGCCCATTTATTATTTTAAAACCTTCTCCTCACCTTCTTCCCACAGTGTTTTGCACAGACTGTAAGGACACCCAGAACATGCAGGTGACTGTATGCACTTGTTTTGTGTTCCAAGGGTGTAACTTTGTTTCACTTGGTGTAGTAGCTTTTATTTTTAGCCTTTTGGTCCTGAAGAAAGCAATAACAAAATTAGTCCTCTAAATTGCTGAAACTAGTCGACCATTTTTGTCCTGAGGCTGTCCACATAATTTGACAGTCAGCTGGCGCACTGTTTTTAACATTGGTATGGTAAGCACAATTGTAATAAATCCTTGTTTGGTGCTTATCCCTAACCAATTTTAAACCCACTTCCTTTGGTTTTTTCCTTCACACCTTCCTTTGCACTACACACCCCAGTCCCATCCTTTTTCTACCACTCACCATCATCGAGTGGTACACCACACTGTCGTTTCTCTACTCTAGTGAGGATACCCCCTACCACCGGGTTGACCTCCTAGGAGAGTACCAACAATCTCTGACGGGTGGTACGGATAAAATCCCAAATGATGAAGGGCGGATCCGAATGGTGACTGATGGGTATTTGTCCTCATCCACGGGGAGCTCTCTGTGATATAACCTGTTTGTAGGGGTGAGTTCTTGTTTGGGTTTTCTTATGTTTATGGGCACATTTACCTGAGACCCTCTGGTACCTTTGTTGTTTATTGGTGCTCTCAAAAGTAACAGTGACAATTTGATAGAAGTGATCAAAACAACTCTGATGGAATCAAAATATTAATGTCCTAAACTATGTTGGAATTTTTTTGGGAGTGACCAATGCCTTATTCCACCAAGTGGACCATAAATCCACACAACCATCTCTTCCCTGACTCTGAGTGCATGTTTTAGGTAAATGTGCACCTGATCAGGAAAAAGAATCACTCACAATACAAGAGAACCAGTACCTGAAGTGGGCTCCCATGCTGGTGGGTGGAAACAAAATGTGAATGGCGGTTGAAAAGACCGATGGAGAAAGAGGGCTGGCACCTGTTGCATCAGATGCCTCCTATGGCACGTGGGCACCAGCAGCTGCCCGCTTACACTTTGTAGAGCCCCCCCACTCAACATAACCCTTCAGCGGTCCTACATGTACTACATGAGCACCATGGGAGCGTGCATGCTGGATAACCTTGTAAAACAGCACATGTGGTGCGCTCTGAGTGAAACAATCCCAACATAACGCAGTTACTCTGTAATGATCCTGCTGGGATTAAGAGCGCAGATAGAACAGTTTAAACAGGAGAAGCGATGATAAGTGTCCGGATTAGCTGATGTGGATCCTGTATGTTCGCCATATAACCTGCACAGCCAGACACCCTTATTCACTCCTTATGATCACGTCTGCGGAGGATCGTGTAAACAAACATCTGTGCACTTATTTTGCTGTGCACTCACACACAATACACTCTTTGTGTTTGAGGAGCGCGATTTATTTGTATTTTTTGAACATCTGTTTGTAGGAGGGTGACATTTTACATGCCATGCACGTTCTTACAGCTCATTTGTATGGCCATAAAGACCCCGTAAAAAAGCCCCGCGCACCCTTCTCATGGCCCTCCGGGACTCCCATGTGAGATGCAGATTAGTGATAACTAATTGGTGGACGGTGGTAGGTGGTGGGCCAGGCTGCTGGGGGGGGGGGGGCATCCTCATTGTGCTTTGCAAGGGGGCACCCTCAAGTTTCGTTATGCCACTGCCTATCACATAAAACCCAGCACCCTACATTCAGGATTGATAAGGGCTGCCATAGGGATGACTGATAAGTTTATATGTGCAGTGATATAAGGTATATATAGGGGACCTGTGGTGTCAGTTTGAGTGGTCTCTCAGGGATGGCACAATACATGCTGCAGTCCCTGGGAGGCCTTTGGGGTAACTATGCCCTAGGTACATTGCATACCATATACTAGGGACTTACAAGGGTACCCCAGAATACAATCTGGAGTGTATCTACAGTACATGCAACCAATTTAGAGAGAAAGCAGCTAGGCTGGGGTCCTGAATAGCAGTATCCCAGCCAGACTAAGTCGACAACAGTGAAACATCAGCAAAAAGTGTGGGTAACTATAAGAAGCAGATCCTACTCACCTACAGGGGGTCATGTGAAAAGGTTTGCGCAGCACTGGCAAAGACTGACGATGGATGCATGGGTCTTGCAGACTGCATTAGGTTCCAATTGGGATTCTTTTGGTTCTCCACAGTAGTTCCACTGGCCAACACCAATAAGTTTGCTGTTCCCCTGTGGGTTTCATCTCTCAAGCGATAAATCAGTTCCTGCTCAGGGAAACTATCCAGGAGATGTTACCACATCCATCTGGCTTCCTAAGCAATAGTTTTGTCATTGACAAAAAAAGCAGCAACCTCAGCTTGGTCATAAACCTGAAGACATTGAACTCCTGGATATGGTGCCAACGTTTTAAAATGGAGGGGACTCACCTCCTATGGGACATTCTGTATCATGATGACTGGATTGTTTGTCTAGCATTAAACAATGCTTACCTGACCGTACCTATTTTCAAGCCTCAATGCAGGGTCTTGAAATTTCAGAGGTAGAATCAAAATTATAGGTTCTCACCTTTCCCATTAGGCCTCTCCTCTCTCCCTGGTACTTCACCAAATTGATGAAGCCTTAGGCAGAACTTTGAGAGCAAAAGGGGTTTATATGGTCATCTACTTGCTGACGTTACATAAGCATTGCCTCCTCATCCATCACCTTTTCATGACAATTAATCTTTAGCAGGATCTGGGCTTCCTAATTAATGTTTGGAAATCCCTGGTGTCTCCAAAGCAATGTTCTTTGGGTTCTAGATTGCTTCAGTGAGAGTATCCCTCTATCCCCAGTTTAAAAATTCACTCAATAGAGAAAGATCTAAGGAAAGTTTCAGTGAAAGGACAGTCTTCTCTATGAAAAATGCATTAGCTTTGATCAAAGCTACCTATCTTGGCCCTCTTCGTTACATGGCACTTCAACAATGAAAGATAGCTCACCTACACACAAACGTCTCTCATGAAGACGCGATTCCTCTATCGGAAGACACCAAACAGGACTTGAACTGGTGGTTGTCCCAAATGTAGGAATGGAACAGCCGGGCAACCTTCGGTTTTCTCTGGTCTTGGTGACAGAATTATATATCAGGAGGACAGGCTGGGGTGCCAGGTGTGGGACACTTTCCTTGCGACGCAACTGACCCTCCAATGAACTAGAAATGCACACTCTGCCTGACTCTTGTAGCGGGTTCTTTTGTGGTTAAGTCACTGTTGACGGACAGTTCGAGGTGTCATGTCTTACTAAAGATGGACAACATTTCAGCAGCCACGTACATAAACAGATTGGGAGGTATAAAATCCCAAATGTTAGCAGAACTAGCCAATGACTTTTGGCGCTTTTGCTTCCCCCTCAAAATAGCAGACATGGCAGAAAATGTGCAAAGCAACAACAATTTATGACCTGAGTAGATCACTGGGGTCCTTGTCATCTAGATATATATGCTTCCCAGCTCAACAGACATCTTTCCGGATTTATCAGGTAGAAGACAGATCAGGAAGCACAGGTGATGGATGCCTTTCTTCAGAATTGACCAGAACCGCTTCAGTATGCTTTGTCATCAGTTATCATGTTGCACAAGATAACCTTCCAGATTTTCAGATAAGCTGCAGAATTGATTCTATCAGTGCCCCCGTGGAAGTCACAGGTGTGCTTTCCCATTATGTTGGAAATACTCTGCAACTCTCCGGGCCTGGTGATAGTTGTTCAAGACCTGTTTTTAGATCCACTGATGCTAAAGAGTGGTCTATGCTGTTCAAGTAGATATTGTTCACATTCTGTACTTCCTTTCTGAATCTGAATGGTCGGACTCGACCACGGAGAATAGGCCTCTAACTAATTTTAGATCAGCCATCTCAGCAGGGGCTATCTACCAAACTAGTTGCACTGCTCCGTTTGATAACTTACATAGAATGTGCACTCCTGAAGCTTTCACTTTCACCATTGGAATATGCACATCTTGATTGATCGCTTACTTGAACTTCCCAGATCAGCTGAATCTCTGCCTGGTTAATGCTTGATGGAGTGAGTACCATCCATCACACGTCACCAGGCAGACGTCCTTGGACTCCATATTCCGGACTGTGACATCGCTAGGTTCCTATCAACCCCTGTTTTGGTTCTAGGTTATGATCCAGTGGCAACCAGATTCACCCCCCCCCCACCCATTTAAGCAGCTACAATGGGGGCTGCCTATGGGCCAGTAGGCCCACCAGACTGAATCAGATTTTTAGAATAATCACTGCTTTATGGGTCTCCTTCTGTCTATTATTTAGGAAGAAAATCATAAATAAAAGATCACTAGAATGCTGTGACAGGGTTATGGGTGGGGTGATTGGCAGTAGAGCTACAATGACAGACAGGAACATTTTAAATGTTGAAAACTGTGAGAAAGGCAAGAGAGCATGAAAGGAACTGAAAAGTATGGAGGAAAGAAAAAGGAAGGGAGAAAGAAAAAAGGGAAGGTAGAAAATGGGAGAATCAAGGAAGGAATCCTTCTATTACGCTTGGTGTAGTTCAGTCTCAGAACACTGACTGTTATTCATTTTTTGGGAGGACTATTTCATAAGTGCTCTTGCCGATCCATCTGGAAAACATTTTGCTTATTGGCAAAGTCTTTTAAGAAGTGTGCTGTACCATTAATTCTTCTTATACGAAAACCCCCTCAGCCCTGCCCCCCTTTCTTCCTGGAAAGATATAGGAGCAGCTCACTCGTTGCCTTGGAGATATGGTCATGGTGGTGGATATTTTAATTTACTACTTACTCCAGTGTTGTGATCTATAAATGCTAATATTCCATTTTTTTTTAAATAGTGAATCCATCAAAATAAAGATACCGGATGGCTTTACATTAAAATAAGCTTCCATTTTGTTTTTTGTCTGAACAATGCATGCACTGCGCCATGGGGCGACTGGCATTGACCACTCTTTGTTTTTATTCAAGTAATGTTGCATAGCAGCCAGGGCTGCTGTTCCAACAAAACAATGACAGCACAAATAGGTCTCGCGTAGGCGAAACCTATTGTCTTTGCCATTGCTTGTTAATTAATACTTATTTCTTGTTGACAGATGCCCCTCCCCGTTAACGTCTGGCCCTCTTTCCTACCTCTCACAACAACTGTCTTACCTGTTTCTCAAAGCTCGGCTCTCCTCTTAAATATACACATAAAAATCAAGTATTGCAGGCCAGGTGTGAAACTATTATACAAAAAGCCCTTATGTATTATATGATTAGTTGAGTGGAGGGCGCCCTTGTTATGTTTCCCTCTTTTGCTCCTTTGTGTATGTACTGGTATGAAGGTAAACTGCTATCTCTGCAGTAAGCCATTCAAAGTCACTCTCCTCCAGCCTCTGTCATCTGGTGTCGCCGCATTATTCTCTAAGGTAAAACAAGTTTGCCAAAAAGGATACCCTCATGTAGAGTTCAGGCATAAACACCCAAAGACGTACTAAATTCTTCAGAACATTCTTCAGACCATTGAAAATGCAAATTTGCTTAATTATACCTGCTCGGCTGGTTCCTTTGGATAGTTTTTAACATTTCACGTTTTTTACATTTTGGTCCTTTAGCCCATACTGCTGGTGTTCGAGGCATTTTCCCTTCACTTTTAACAATTTTTGTTTTTTTGGTGTTTTTTGTTCAATTTGCTGTCTCTTTACTGCCTGGATGTCCTTCTAGGCCCTGTGCCCCAATCACAAATGCAACAAAATACCATAATGACAAAAAGCAGCATTGCTGCCTTTTATACCCAACTTCTCTAACCCAATCAGTTCATTTGGGCAAATTTAAGTCAACACCTTTTTCTCTCCCATGTGGTGTTCCGCAGGGCTCGTAATTGAGTCCTACACTTTTTAATATTGATGTAGTGAAATTAGCACTACTGATAAGTTTTAACCTGATTCCTACATCTTACGCCGATGACACCCAGCTGGTGATCTCGACAATGGATAAGGACATTAATCACTCGTTAAAGCTTCATGACTGTATGCTCTCCTTAAGTCACTGGATGAGCATCCATTGATTGAAATTAAACTCAAGCAAAACTGAGGTGATTATGTTCGGAAACCTCTTTCCTCCTTGGTCCCCAGCTTGGTGCCCAGATAAGCTTCATTCTTTATGATTAATAATATTAGGAAAATGTTGCCTTTCATTCCCAAACCATGCAAAAAGTCAGTAGTAACCTCCTTAGTCTTGTCCAAACTTGACTATTGTGATGGACTGAACATTAATGTGCAATCCACCCTTCTTAGGAAGCTACAGGCAGGGCAAAACGCCGCCGCAAGACTGATTCTGGACATCCTAAAATATCAGTCTTTCAGATCAGCATTGCGAGAACTCCATTGGCTGCCAGTCTGCCAGCGGATAACTTTTAAGATGCTCTGCATGGCCCACAAGGCACTACACAAAGAAAGGCCGAAATATTTAGAGGGGTGCACAGACATAATATCGACTCCAAAATATCGACTGGACATAATATTGAGTTTTAAATATAGACTGGACAAAATATCGACAGGACAGAATATAGATAACCAAAATATTGTTTTTAAGGTAAGTGAATTAATATCGACTGTTAAAAATATAGAAAGTTAAAATATCGAAGTATATAATATAGATAGTTAAAAATATCGATTTTTTTAATATCTAATTTTTTATAGTGTATTTTTATGTTATAATATGTGTGAAAAGTGTGTATTTATGTTATAATTAATTTTTATTAATTAATTTTGTTTTTATAATTATTGCGTAATTTAATTCTGTAGCGGGTTGTGGGTTTATAGGGGAATAGGGTGGGAAGTAATTTGTTATAATTAATTAAATATGTAAATTTATTTATTGATAGTAAATTTTAATTAATTGTTAATTAATTAATATTTGTTAATTAATTACATTTTAATTGGTAATTAATTTTAATTAATTGATTAATTGGTAATTATGTAAATTTTACTAGTTTATTTTCTGTAGTGGGTTGTGAGTTTATAGGGGAATTGGGTGGGAAGTAATTAAATTATAATTAGTTAAATATGTAAAATTATTTATTGGTATTTATTTAGAATTAATTATTAATTAAGTATTTATGAGTAATTATAAAAAATGTATTTGCCAATTAATTAAATGTAATTGACTAATTGTTAATTATGTTAATTTTAATAATTTATTTTCTGTAGCGGGTTGTGGGTTTATAGGGGAATAGGGTGGGAAGTAAATTATTAATAATTAATTAAATAATTAAATTTATTTAAATTTATTTCATTTGAAATAATTGTTAAATAATTTTTAATTATTAAATACATTATTGTTATTTTTTAATTAATTAGAATTAATAGGTGATCAATAGAAATAATTATTGTTAATTAGTAATTTTAATATATTAATTATAATATTATATAAAAATTATTATTATTTTTAATTAATTATTAATAGATATTCTTTTATACATTTTTAAATAATATATGAAGTATTTATTTTCCCTAATGTTGTATTCTCTGGAGTGGGATTAGTAAATTTAACCCTTACGCTATCCAAAGCTTTCCCTACTGTTGTGCCCACTGGAGTGGGAATAGTAATTTTTACCCTTACGCTATCCAACGCTTTCCCTACTGTTGCACTCACTGGAGTGGGAATAGTAATTTTAACCCCTACTCTATCCAACGCTTTCCCTACTGTAGCACCCACTGGAGTGGGAATAGTAATTTTAACCCCTACGCTATCCAACGCTTTCCCTACTGTTGCACCCACTGGAGTGGGAATAGTAATTTTAACCCCTACGCTATCCAACGCTTTCCCTACTATTGCACCCACTGGAGTGGGAATAGTAATTTTTACCCCTACGCTATCCAACGCTTTCCCTACTGTTGCACCCACTGGAGTGGGAATAGTAATTTTTACCCCTACGCTATCCAACGCTTTCCCTACTGTAGCACTCTTTGGAGTGGGAATAGTAATTTTAACCCCTACGCTATCCAAAGCTTTCCCTACTGTAGCACCCACTGGAGTGGGAATAGTAATTTTAACCCCTACGCTATCCAACGCTTTCCCTACTGTTGCACCCACTGGAGTGGGAATAGTAATTTTAACACCTACGCTATTCAACGCTTTCCCTACGCTTGCACTCTTTGGAGTGGGAATAGTATATTTTACACTTCTGCTATTGTACGGTAATAATATTGGATATTATTTAATTATATTATGTAACTATATATATATGTTTTAACAAATATGATTGTACTTTTTTTTAATTAATTTCGTTAATTATTTAATTATTATAAGTTAATTTAAGTATTTTTAAGTATATTTTAGTAATTCAATTTTAATATTAATTTAATTTTACACTGTTTTTAATAAAGTCGATATTTTTATAAACTATATTTTTGTAAACGATATTTTGTACTCGATATTTTTGAACTTACCTGTTTGTAGATACAAACTCGATATTCTGTCTGTCGATATTTTGTCAACGATATTTTTGCAAGTCGATATTCTGTCCCTCGATATTATTTCAGTGATCCATTTAGAGGACCTTTTCAGATGATATTCCCCAAACAGAACTCTGTGTTCAGCTAATGCACATTTGATGCAGTCAGTCAGGATCAAAATGATGAACTGGGGGGGAAGGGGGAGTTTTACCTTCAACACTATCAAGGAATGGAACTCCCTCCCTTCACATCTTAGAAAAATTCCCTCCCATCTGGAATTCAGGAAACAGCTGAAGACCTGGCTTTTTCAGCAGTAGTAGCACCTAGCACAGTATGTTGCACCGGAAGCGCCAAGACACTCAAGGGTATTCATGCACTGTATAAATTTTATTAACATAACATAACAATAAAAACCTTTTCCAGATACTTCTTACCCACTGTCTACCAAACGGGGGTATATATTTTCAGTTCAAGGACTTCCCTATTGTAAACACTACATTTAATCATCTTCAATAAAACCATCCTTTCTGCCTTCAGAGAAAAATATTAAACGATTTTGCAGGATGGACATCGAGGAAAGGTCTATATTCAGAACAATGCTGTGCAGCTCCAGGGGCCTGATTTAGACCTTGACGGAGGGGAATACTTCATTGCAAAGATGACGGATATCCCGTCCACCGTATTACAATCCAATAATATTCTATGGAGATGGTAAAACGGGGGACTGGATATTCAGTGGTGCAGCAAGGTCGGGTGGTACCAGGTGTTTAAACACATATTTTTGCCATTTTGTCACCCCCCTCAGTGATGACACCCGCGGCGGCCGCACCCACCGCACCCCCCTTCCTATGCCACTGGGGATATCTGTCACATTTGTGACAAAGTATTCCATCCCCCATGATCTAAATAAGGTTCCAAGTCTTTTTCTGGATACAACTGGTCAAAATCACTTTTGCTGGAATCGGTTTGCTAGAAAAAGGACATTGTATTGGTCTAGAACAGCCTGACCATAGGTGGTGGGAACCATCCATTTCACTATGGCAGCTTGTGCGGCGGGAGGAGAAGGTCTACAGCAAAAGCTCCCATTGTGAAATGGATATTTTGAAACATGTTATGTTATTTTAGAGCGCACTAGCACCAGGGATGTCTCCTGGCGCTAGATAATGAGATATCATAAGTCCTTATTACTGGTAAGCTTGTATAAACAACCAAGTCTTCAGGAGTTGCCTAAATTTGGTGTAGGCAGAGGACTGCCTAATTTCCAAGGGGAATGTGATCTAAGCACGTTGCACCGCGGTAGAGAACCTACAACCTCCAATCCTGATCATGTGGCAGGCATGGTGCTTGCCACATAGATGTTTAGGGGGGGCACCTCAGGCCCCAGAGCAGAGGGTCAGGAGGGAAGTGGGCCCAGGTAGGGGCCCCCAGTGTCGCTTTCCAACAGCCTTTTCATGTCAGAAAGACCAACATGGATTGGATGTCCGAAACTGACATCATAATCCTGATGGCGAGCCGCTGTCTTAAAGGGATTATGTTAGGTTTCCAAAGCACCAATGGGCTCCTTGAGCCCGTCAGAAGTGCACGGATGGTCCCTCCGCCCGATGCCTCCACCCCCGCATCATAATGCTGCAGGCGGACCGCAGGGGCAAATGTAGATAGGTCTGACACCGACGTAGCGTCGGTATCCGTCCTACCGACATTTTAAGTAGGCCCATTTTGTCCTGCCAGTAATTGGGAATCAAGCCTACACCATGCTGAAACTGTAAGAACCGGACAGAATTCTGAGTACTTTGTGGTCTCTTATTTGTATATAGCCCTGTACAAATTCTGCAACACAATACTCAGAAAATTAAATAAAAACTGAAGTAGCCAGCTGCAACTGTTGATAGGTTCTATGAAACAAATCTTAAAATATAGCTGCCTCCTTTTCGTTAAGCATTTAAGCAGTAACTGTTTTCCCTGTTGGTGAGAATTTACAACACTTTGGGCCAGATGTATCAAGATTCTGTTTTGCAAATCCTAAATAGCAATTTTGAATCGCTATTTAGAATTCGCAAAATGGAATGTATGTACAAAATCGGTATTTTTTAGCGATTCCTTATTATTCTTTATTTGCGAATTTGCATTTTGCGAATTTGCAAATATAGAATAATTTCCAATGCATTCCTATGGGCCAGGAGGCCCATAGGAATAATAGTGCAATAATTCTCAAATTGCGAATTCGCAATTTGCTAATCGCAATTTAAGAATTATTTCAAGGGTGCAGGGGTGTCTCAAAGACACCCTGCTGCACCCCTGAAATTTACATGTGTGTGCATGTGGCACACGTACATGCCCTATGGGCATGTATGTGTGTCACTTGCCAAACTCACAAATGCCAAATAGGGCATTTTTAAAAGAAATCGCAAATTACCACCAACTACAAGTTGGTGGTATTTTGCAATTCCTTAACACAAAATCACAATTTCAAAATGCTTCATACATATCATTTAAGGAATCGCAAAATTTGCGATTCCTTGAATGCTATGGCAAAATAAGGAATCGCAAATTATTGCGATTCCTTAAATCGCGATTTTTTTCATACATATGAAAAAATGCAAAAAGGCCGTTTGCGAGTCGCAAAGGCCTTGATACATCTGGCCCTTTGTGCTGACACTGCTTACAGTCTGCTATCGCAGACTTTTGTGCTACGAGAGTATGGTACCAAGCGCGCACCACCTCTCACCCCTGGATGCACAGTGTGCCAAGTTGACTACGGTCTGAATTATGACCTGACTATGGCTTGCGTGACCAGTGCACATCTGTTTTGGTAGCTTTCTGAAGCATGAGAGGAACTTGTTGGTGCACTCCTGCTCAAATGTTTTGTCCTCCTTCAGCCTGGCAGTAGTAGGTGGAATATGTGGTTTTTGCTCAGGTAACCAACGTTGATTTTTTCCCACTTCTTTCCTCCTCTTGGGGCATATTTGTACCTCAGTAGGCAGTATCCAAGCCTGTAAAAATGTGCAGAGCTACAGCTCATGTCGCCAACTCCCGTTTTGCTCAATTGGTATCATTTTGATTTTACACATTTGACAGCATCACTGACTTTGTGCATATTACCATCTAGATTATTAGGCCTTCTCTGATTGCCCACTTTTTTGGTGTACACACAAAGAGAATACTGCTGATCATCTGGTTAGGTCAGTACTATGTAGCTGTCTGTAAGTTTTAGTCCACCTGCTACCCTTCACAATTGTACTACCATAGCTGCCAAGTTTTCCAGGTCCATGTGTGATATGCTGCAACCAATTGAGTTTGTTGTATTGAATTCTGTTTTAGAATGGAATAAACAAGACTACAAGTTCCAGAATTCAAAGAAAAACCTGAACTGGACCTGGGAAATTTGGGAGGCCAGTTCTACCAATAACTCATACCATCCTGGTAGATCCTGGCCTCTTTCCCCTACCAATTACAGAACAAACAACCTGAAACATAGCACCGCACCTGCAGGCTAACATAGAACTGTCCACTAATAACAAATCTGTTTTGTGCCTCTAGGTCTCACACCTAGTCATCCATTACATTGTCTGGGGATACACAGTAGGATGAGATAAGAGTACATCTTTGGTCATTCACCCGCAACACCAAAACACTTCTCTTAGAGGATCACAGCAAATGCAACACTCTCCTACAATACAGCATTCTACGCATCCAGAAATGTGCGTCAACACCCCTCTGCAATGTATGAAGTGCTGTTTAGTAATACAATACAGTAAAAACACTGACATGAGAGCTCATTTGGAAAGAGGGTTATAATATGGTACATAATCTGTCGCCACACATAGCCTCATAAAATAACGTGGCTAGGAATTTACAGTGACCTAGATTACAATGAACCTCAGATTGAGGTACTAAATATAATTATTTGATATAAGAACTGATGCTAAGCATCTGAAAGGAAATATATAGGAATACTGCCAAGCATGCTATTACAAAGTACCAAAAGGACGAATGAATCCTACCCATGTACACTCGACATGCTAGCCGCACCGATAAAATAAAGGATCTTTAAGTCGCTAAGTTATTGGTTAAGAGAGGTGGAAGCCCCACTCAGGCAGCAAACAATCCTTGTATGTGTAAACTACAAAAGTCACTAAATGAATCTGCGCTTAACCCTGTGGTGGCTTGGAACAAAAGCAGTCAGGCTTGACTTAAAGGCAATGTGTAAACTATTTATGCAGCACACAAAGACTAATAAAGTTAGCCCACAACATAGCAATAAAAAAATAAAGTACATGTTAATAAATGAATGATGCCAGAAAGACAAAAATCTAATCCGCAGAATCAGAAATTTTTAATTTTTGAGTTTTGTGAAAATATTGCAATAAGCAGAAAGTGCCACTCACTGCATTCAAAGAGGTCCCGGGAGACATAGAAGTGTAGTCATTAGTCATGTGCATGCATTAATAATCTCACAGCTGGAATATGGCAGTGCAACCCTCTGGGGTCTACCGAGGTACAGACTGACCCCTCTCAGGGCTTCACTGAATGGTGCTGCCAGGCTCATCACATGCTCCAAAAAAAGCAACCACATCTCCCCAGATTTGAAATCTCTAAATTGGTTACCTTTTGAGGCAAGTATACAACTAAAACTTGCCTGCATGTCCCATAACGCCCTTCATTTCAACCCTCCTCTGTACCTGGCAAAAAAGCTAGAGCTTTTGGGCGGTGCCCGTTCCTCCAGGAGCTCCAGTACCTTGTTACTTAAACGAAAAACAAAATCAAAAACGAAAACTTACAATCGATCCTTCCAAGGTATTGCCCCGAGAATCTGGAACTCCCTACCTACGGAAACCTGACTGATTTAATCAACAGTGTCCTTCAAAAAGGAACTGAAAGCTTTACTGATGAGTACTTTTCTGAGTTAGAGGTTTAGCCTGGGCCTTTCGTCATATCAGCCTAGATCTGGTGGGTCCTCCTAGCCCCACGGTCTGCTCCACCTCATCTATTGGCACGACGACTCTTCTTGCTGTATTCTACTGATATGTTCTGCTGCCTTACGTGTCATGCTCCTCTGCTTACTTATGACATCTTGTAATGTTGTGGTCCTGATACCCTTCATTATTATGACATTACGTACCTGTTTTTAATTTAGCCTATTGACGCTGTTTCGGCTCCCCTATGTGTGTCGCAATTCTCTGTAAAGCGCTCTGATACTCTCTAGGGTCATGTTCGTGCTATACAAAACTTTTAAAAGAAATAAATAAAATAAATAATGTAAGAGCAATGAGTCTTCAGTCTTGAACCATGTATTGATGTTAGGATGGAGCGGAACTCTTTTATGCAACTCTGTGGAATTCTGCGCAGAGCAACTCCGCAAGCTTTGCTCACCCCTACTTTTAAAGTCTGGTGAGAAGAGTTCCGTTTGTGTTTGAGGAGATTGTGAGCAGGAGGCTTTTGGCATGAAGAGAAGGTAAAGCATCACAGATGGTTTTTGCTGTAGCGTAAAGAGATGGTCGTCCCAGGAACCTCATATTGATTTGCAGCCGCAGATGGTCGATATCGGCAAGAATTACTGGTCTTGCATTGCCGGTCATCACGGAAGGCTGCTGACGGCACGAAGAGCAGGTGTCACCGTAGTTTCCCGTGGGTGGTGCCCACAGGTGACACAATTTTGGATGCAAACAAACCCATTCATAGTCCTGGAAAGCCCAAACTTCATGATTTTCACCATTTCTTTATAGGAGTCCTCACTGATGCCAGCCAAAATTCAAGGACCTGGGGAGCCTCTTGGGGATCAGGACTCACTTCAGTAGAAGCCAGCAGCAAGGCTCATGCAGGTCCAGACAGGTCTAGTTGCTGCTAGTCAGCTATGTAGCTGAGCTGAAGGGAGATCTCTGAAAGCTTGTTGTGTCCCTGTA
Organism: Lissotriton vulgaris; assembly: GCF_964263255.1. Lineage (NCBI taxonomy): Eukaryota > Metazoa > Chordata > Amphibia > Caudata > Salamandridae > Lissotriton > Lissotriton vulgaris. The sequence continues at coordinate 304,284,550 of NC_141693.1, read as the reverse complement.
GCTCACACAGGAGGCCAGCCAAGCCTTTGAGTCACTCTAGTTAGACAGGGATCCAGACAAGCAGGTCAAAACTTCCTTCTTCAGATGGCAAAACAGTCCTTCAAGCAGCGGGTAGTCCTTCTGGCAGCAAGACAATTATTCTGATCTTCTACCACTCCCAGTGTATTCTAATGAGTGGTCCTGTAGGTCCTAATTGTTATTCCTAGTGCCTGCATTTGTATGGGGGAATTCCCTGAGCTACCACCAAAACTAGTACTGGTCAGTTATGCCCCTTCCCCTAGTCCAGGCTCCAAACTGATGGTAGACCCCTTTGTGTGTGCTCTAGGCAAATCCGTTTGGAGTATAAGGAAGTCTGGGCACAGCTCCTCCCCATCCATCCTGTCAGGATGGCCTATCCTGTCTACACCTAAGTCTCCTCTGTCTCATTGTCTGAAAGCAATAAACAAACCCCAACCGCAGAGCCATTCACAGTCATGTGATGCAGGACGCTAACAGAAAGGCAAAGTTGGTTGGGACAAGAAAATGCTAACTTTCTAAACAGCCGGTACAAGATGTTTCACTTTTTATAGATCTTTTTACAAGCGGTAATCACACTCTTTGGTGATTTTTGAACTACACTGGGGGAACCTCTGGCGTTCAGGTCTGGCTCTTGTCGTAGATCAACTGTGGCTTTAGAAGCACTTACTATTGTGCATTTTTTGGGGTTTGTGTTAAGTCTGGTCTCATCACCCTACACGCACTTTGGTTATGCAGTTAATTTCCTCCACACAGCATTGTTTTGGTCCTATGCTCTGGACCTGTTTGTGCCCATTCATTTTATTGTTTTCTGAGTAAAGTGTGAACTAGCAAATGCTATAGCTCATTGTATGATATCGATGTTTTCAGACTTTAACTGACGAAGGTCCATTGTAGAGCCCAAAATGCATTGGGAGAATCTGTTTATACTGCAGCATCTATGTTATTATTCACTTTGAATATTTCTATACACTTCACAGCATCTGCAATGATTTGGAAATAAAGCAGATTGAGCTACATTCTTCGTTTCACTAATTGAATTTATGATTGGAAGCAGAGATTTATCTTTTGTCTTATCCATGAACTGATTGACTCATCAAAAAGCGTTGAATATTGTGTTTCTAACATTGTGTATACTTCTATAGTACATTACAGTAGTATTAGTACCCAGGACATACTTCTTGGTTTAATTTTTCCTTTTTAACTTTCTAAAAGAGGCATTTTAGGAATAGTGAGTAAAAATCTGACTTCACCTTTAAAGAGGATTTTAAGTTACAATCTATTTGCGTGTAAACAACATATCTGTATCTGTTCCCAGTCTGAAGTTAACACTTAGGACTACCTTAGGGGTGACTTATAAGTTTTAAAAAGAAAGGTTTTGGCCTAGCAAAAGGTTTCTTTTGTCAATTCAACATAGCAGATTAAAAACTGCATACACAAGCTAAAATTAGCAGGCCTGAGACATGGTTTACAGTGCTACTTTACCTGGTGCCACAATCAGGGCTTTATTTGTAAACAAATAAGTGCCAGGGTTCTCGTCAGGAGGCCACTTCAGCTTGCACCGCATATTGCTCCTGCTCTGCTGCCAATGATAGTAACAACACAACTACTAACCATCACACTCCTACAGGTGTGACAATTCAGACTATTTCAGGCTCCTAAAACTTGTTTTCATTTTGTATGTTTATAGAATTAATAGTTACCTGTTGTTGTGGGTATCTCTTAAATATCCAGACACCACCACCTTGTGGCAGACTGTCAAAAGCTCTACTGTTGGCAATTAATTGCTGGTGCAGGAAACTATAAGCTCAAATTAAGCACTGGCCGCACAATGAATGCTGAAGCTGCATTTAATTTATAGGCCATGGGTACAGGCAATGCCATTTACAATGGGCTTACAAGTAAACTAAATGTGCCAATTAGGTGTAGTCCAATTTTACCATGTTTGAATGAGAGAGCACAAGCACTTTAGCACTGGTGGCATGGGTAAAGTGCACAGTCTTAATACCAACAAAAATAAGTACAGCCAAAATCTGGACGTGAAAGCAATAAGTTAGGGAAGGCGTGCAGCACCCATTGGGCTCAAAGGGCTTCTTCAGACCCCCACGCACCCCCCCATCGTGTGTGGCAGCCCGGGATGAGACATCTTCCCGGGCACACAAACAGCCACACCGAGTACTTCACAGTTCTTTAAAAGACCATTCGCTTGTTAATGAGGCTTTCTTGTTGTTTCACCCCTTCTTAGCCCCCCTGCATCTCCACTCTGCCTATTGCTGGAAGAATTACCCGTTCTCCCCCGCCCCCACCCCCACCCACCCACAATCCCGAAATGTGGCTCTAGTTGCATCTCTGAGTTAGAGACAATATCACGTCGAGGATGTCAGGTCTAATGGGAACTATTAACCAAGGTCCCAACAACCTAAACACGAAAATGCAAGGGATGTTTTAGTAATGGTGTAATGTTTTTAGTTCATATTGTTTAAAACGTTTTAACGGCTCACACATTTTGTGTCAAAGTAATTGAAGGTATTTGTTGATGCGATGTTTGAACAACGCAGACGGTATCTGAAAATCTAAAAAATTGCAATATTGAGCTCTTTCAAAAATTGTAAGTGATCTGCGTTTTTTTTGTTGTTGTTTGTTTTTTTACATTTTCCCTCTGGCCAATTTGTTTAGCTTGTAGTTTTTATATAGTCTGAAGTCAGAGTTGTTGCAGGGAGCATGACAGAAGAGGATGTAGCTTGCAGTATATATATAACGCTATGACGTTTGCTATGGACAGAGTAGCTTTGTGAGCACAGATGGGCCTGGCACAGCTGGCAGCTCGCTTCATTGTTGTGTGCGTTGCAGTCAAATTAGCCCTCGAGAAGTGCCCTTCGGTACCAGGGTGGCTCTGCTGCTGTTGCCACGCACAATAGGCGTGTGTTCAAGCACTGCTCTGATTTGCATCTCCAACGCTGGCCCGTCCGTCTGTGCCAAGAGCCTCCCTGGCACTGCCCGCCGCTGACACTGCCTCATTGAAGCCACGACGACGCGACAAGAGGCAAAAGCTACTTCCGTGTGATAAGAATGGCCCTATCCTTCTTCTGTAGTTTAATTACCATTCTGTTAAAATCCCAAGTGCATTCAATTTTCTCTGTCTGCACCACAATGAATGAATTAAAGTTGTGCGCCTTTTATTCTTCACTGCGTTCTGGTGGTTAATACAAATCCTCTTTCCATTGGGTGGCCTTCCAGCATTGGATTCGTATTTTACCTGTCAGTTTCCCGATCTATCTTGAATCGACCAGCAACACTGCAATAATACGAGCTATGAACAAGGCAGTAAAATAAAACGGGCATTTTTTGTCTCTATCTGTCACTGAATGCTTGAAGTTGTCCTGTATCTCGGTGCTGAGCCTCACTGTGGCACAGGCAGAATCGCCTCGGACACACTGGACTATACATTGATTTGCCAAAGATCACACATTGTGGCCAAGAGTGGAATTTAGGAGAAAGAAGTAGTACATATTGTTGAGGATTCTCATCCTAAAGGATGCAACATAATTCTGCGAAAAAGAGGTGACTGGTTGTGCGTGTTTGGCTGTTTAGCTGAGCCTCAATTCATTTTGAAATGATGGTAGCTTTTGTATAGCGTTTCATACACCCACCAAGACCTACCAAGGTAACGCAATAAGTGAGTAAGTACTGTGGGGTGTATGTTCAAGAAAATGTCTGACATTGTCAAAACTCTGGGACGCACCGTATTCACAAGAAAACCGCGCACCCCTGTGTTTTCCCTAGCGCTAGCATTAAATTTAGCTGCCTAGTGCCAACGCAGGCACCCTTGCACCATGGTGGAAGAGTGCCTGCGTTGCAGGGAGTGATTGTTTATGTGAAGGAGGGTGTCCTTTCCTGCACATAAACAATCACTAATGACTTCTATGTGTGCTGCAGAATACAGAAGTAGCAAATCATCATTATTTAATTATTGTTGTCCCTTCCTGCAAATAAACAATCATTAATGGCATTTTGCTTTTTCTATGTGTGCTGCAGAATTCAGCACACACAGAAAAAGCAAAAACAAGGAGAAATGAAAGTATTTCTCCTCATCTAGCCGTACTAATGCCTGATCTTGCATGGTGTAAGTTTTTGGCGCTGCCTCAGATTTACTCCTCCTTGTAAATCTGGGCAGCGTGAAAAGCAATGAGTATTATGGTAGAACGCCCACAGCAACACCCACTGCACGCCCCTATCACGCTAAGTGATACTTGTAAAGGGGTCTTATTTACAAGGTGGTGTTAAGCCACAGAAAATGGCTTAACGCCACTTTGTAAATATGGAGAAGGGCATATCGCCACCAGAATGTTGCTAAAAGGGATATACTGGTAGTGATATCCCATTGTAAATATGCCCCTGTGTGTGCTGAGCATGGTTGACAGGTTATGCATTTTCAATGTGACTTACGTGGGACAGGTCGGGAGTCGTTTGTGAGGTTCAGAGAAGTGCTCCATTCGTGTCATGGAGAGCCCGAAGCAGCTAGAGCATGAATTGAGCCAATTAATGTAAGATAGATAGAGGCACCTTTCCATATATACTTACCATCTTCCATCAGAATGTGGAAAAGGGGTTGAAAGAAGAAGAAAGGTTTAAAGGGGGAGGAGGAAGGCAGGGAGATTTCACTAGAAATATAGGTTGATGTGAACGCAATTCAGATATAATGATTGCACAACTGATTATCAAGCACAGAAATATCGTGGACGAAATATTAAGGACTAAAAAATGGAAAGGTAAGTGCATATAGAGAAAGTATAGATGTACTGTTCCCAACTCCACATCTATGTGCCTGAGATATATATGTATCTTTTTCCAGGTAAATATATTCGAAGTTAGGTGTAGAAAATCCATACTCACTTTCCTTTTGATATTTCGATTTCAATATTTGCCCTCAATATACCCATACCACAATATTCTGTCTTCAGTATTTAGAGGGCACACTGATATAGTCAGTCGTTGTTGGGTGTGCTTCTGCCCTTTTAGCAACATATTATAAGCAAAATTAACCAAGACGCGCTTGCTGAGCACAAGATGGCGGAGTGCTCCTCGGGGGCGCTTGCTGTTTAACGAACGCGAGCCCAAGCCCAGCAGCAGTTGTAGGACGCAGCAGGACGTGAGGCCGCAGCACTGGAACCAGAGGAGAAGATGCCCTCTGCAGAGATCGGAGAAGTTTGCGGGCGGTACTCAGCCGCTATTCCTGAAGCTCACGTGGGACCGAACGGAGCAGCCTGAGTCCAATTCATGAAGAAAAGCTGCCATACTGGCGAGCCTATGTAAAAAGGGAAGAGCAGGAGAAACTCACTGGGTGATTAAACTGATGGGCTTGAGAGCAGGTGAGCCGTGAACACCGGAGATCAGGCTGCCTGGCTCTAAGATGGCGGCTGCCTGGGACAGAGCCCTGATAAAAGTGATCTACTATTGCCTGCTGATGAAAGGCCTGGGCCCCCACATTTCCTGATGTTGCTGCATGCCTAGCCTTATTGAAGAGTGCACAGCTTTAACGGATTGGAGAGGCTCAGGTCATTGAGACTCAGATCCTACCATAGTCTGCCAGAAACATCCTGCCTTGAAAGAGAGTCAGCCTGCCAAACATCTCCCCACCTCACTGTTTGATCGCACTGGAATACAGGAACTATTGAGGGAAGCATGGAACACGCTGCAGTATGCTCTGAGGAACGAGATGGACAAGCGCCACAGAGCAAGAACCTTTTGATGTTTGATTTACGCTCAGGGTTTCCCAGTAACAACGGGACTGGTGCGGCAGATGGAGCTATGACGAGGCCCCCGGGCTGAAACCATGAGTATTGTACTTACCATGGAGACTGAGCAACATGGCCGATGCCCGGTGGAGCTGTTTAGGCAGCTATAGAGGAGTTTGCCTCTGGTTCACCCCTTCTGCCATCACCTATCCAGCCGTATATTAGACATAGTTTTTATTCGTCTCCCCGTTGTGTTTTCTTCCCTCCATCACCTCCTCCCTCCATGAACCTGTGGATACCTCTCCTTTCCAGCTGATACGTTAATTTCTCTTTACTGTGTAATCACTGTTTTTCTCCTTACGTTTCTTCTTGGCTCCTGTAACTGATGTAATTTTGTAACCTGTAACTCGCTGATCCTCATGTAAAGCCACGGTGCCCGAGCAACTTTGGCTGATGCCCGGTGGAGCGGTCATATGCAGCTATGGAGGATTTTGGCTCTGGTTCACCCCTCAGCGGGCATATACCCAGCTGGACATCGTTTTCCTCGCCTCCCTGTTGTGTTTTCCTACCTGCATTCCTTACCCTCATTTACCATTCTCCCTCTACCGCTTCACTCCCCATAAGACGTGTGTACGCGCTAATAATCTCACATTATTGTGTAATCTCATGTTTCTTCTTTTCTCCTATGTCTATACTTGTCTAAGTAATTATGGAACCTGTAACTCACTGATCCTCATGTAAAGCACTCTGATACCTCTGGGTCTTGCCAGCGCTATATACAACTTTGCAAATAAAACTAAAAATAACTAGCGCTGCCCAATGTAAAAAAAAGCACAGAGAGAGAGAGAGAGTGTGTTTTTACTTGTTATTTGTTTGAAAATATCAACCAGGGACCAGGCTCCTCGGACGTTGTCAGTAGATGCTTCACGTCAGCCAACAAACGTAAATAGGTTTCTTAGTGCCTACTTTCACTTTGTCCATTTCGTATAATTCTCTGTGGAGGATGCGTAATGGATGATGGATGACAGGTCTTATTGCAGTCTTACCCTTATGTTGGTGTCGATTTCTTTACACTACTGGTCACAGAGCACCATGAAACCTTTGGTATGTATCTAGGAGCTATACTAAATAAATATAATTTGTTGTTTAATAGCACACTTCTGCCAATGTTACAGCCGGATAGCTCCTTTGTTTTCTAGGATCTACAGGTGTTGCACATACCCTTTGATGTGTGTTTTGATGATGTTGGTGGACTGGGATAGAAGGTGGTCAGCACTGGTGAGGTAGTAACAAGTTGTTATTGGTGACTGGCACCAGTGTGAGCACAATCTGCGATTTCTGTGGCTTCGCAGTGAGAGGGAGACATTAAATTGTTCAAAAGGGTGCTCGTACGTGGTGCATAGTCAATGAAGGGTGTATATTGTGGATTGTGTGCTGTATCCATAGAATGTGGTATGAGCATGATGTCAGCTGTAGGGTAATTCTGTTACATTGCCTTAGTTGGAGAGTTAGAGTTTCGCTGATGCCCAACAGTTCAATGTGCCTGGTCTGTGGTGTTGAGTCGATGAGCTAGATTGGTTGACTGTAGGTAGTGTTGCGTGTTTATCTAGGTTCCTGATCGATACTGTGACCTTATGCCCCTATTCGGCTATAAATCCATTTATTCCCTATATTGGCATAACCGTTCAAGTGCGATTTTCAGAAAAGTCATCTCTGGCCTCACACGAACAGAGCCACATTCCAGCATAGCTCTCTGCCACTTCCTTTGCGACCAATTAGTGCAATGACAGAGCAGAAGTCACTATCTGATATTCCTAGATTAACACTCCGAGTTCTTCAACAAGATAAAAACTCAGCAAACCTGGAAATCCCCGCTTGCTGTGTTTTGATTAGTAATGGAACTCTAATGAGCAACTGATAACTATCACTTTCTAGTGACATCTTTAATTGACGTCTTATGTCCAGCAAACTTGCGTCAAACCCGGCACCTGTCAGGTATAAATATTACCAACGTTGCCTTAAGCAATGAGCTACTGTTGCTGATGCTAGCTGCCTGCAAGACCCCGTGTTGGTGAATCTAGCACTCTGTTGCTGCAGCCTGCTGTCCCCTTGGTGGTGAAGCTACTGATACCATTATCGCTGCTAAAGCGCGAACGATGGTGCAGTATGCTTAGGAGCTGAACAGCCGTCCCTCTGCGAAGACATCCAGCAGATTCCAGCTGCCCGCGGACGCTGTCCCCCCTCCTTCCTCGACGCACTGAAGAGACCCGCTGCCTTTCTCCTGCAGAGAAATCCAGCTCCGGCGTTTCCGGTCTACCCTCGCGGGTGACTGGGATATCGAGAGTGACCCCTGAAGGAGATACCAATCCTCCATCATTCTATTCAGAGGTATGGTGTTGACTAAACCCTTAGACGAGAATTCTTGAAAACAAACCTTGGCAAAACCAACTTAACTTAAAGCTACTTACTTACTCCCCTTCCACGTGTTAGGCTTAGGTCAGGCACACTGGGGTAGGCTTAGTTAGAAGCACCAGTTGAGTATGTTAGCCTAATGTATATATGACTGTATATATGTTTTATTACTTTTAAACCATTGTATGGCTAAGAAATCATATCAATGCTTTTACAGTTCTATTTCGCAATACTTATCTTACTGTACGTACTTTTTATAATAACAAGTCTTGCAATTGTGGCAATACATTTCTCTTGTACGAGAAGAAAGACTGTTCAATAAATGTTAACCCTTTATTGACAAACGCCCGTCTCTCTATTCTCTACATCTCGTGAAAGTAAACTGCACTAGACTGACTGAGTGAAATACATGTCTATTGTTTCACACGACCCTAGAGATTGACTCTTGATCTGAGGAGCAAAGTTGTCATGTTGCACGGTTGTTGGAAAGCTGAATCCCTTCTTGTCTGTGCCAGGGAAGCTGATCACTTCCTATGCAGAGAAGAAAGTTTCCAGTGACCTCTGAGCTAGTTGGTAACACAACCCAATTAAGTTTAGCATAGTCAGTGGAGGCCTGGAATATCCGCAGTTCCACGTCGATACTACTGTTTATGTTATTCCAATGCGCAGGGCCTAGTGGGAAACTAGGAACTACACTACATGGTGCCCAACGTTTGGTAAGGCGATAAACTAACGCAAGACGGTAGAGTAACTCAGTTGTGCATATTTCACACAGACCCCTTTCTCCCGTAAATACTCCAATAGACGTCTGGAGTGGGTGAAAGGTTAAAATCCGCCCGACCTTAGTAGGAAGAGATTCCTATGTAAAGCTCTGGTTTATTCAACGTTGAAGGATACAGTGTTCCAAAATATTGTGCACCTAATCTTTGTCTCCTTGGAGACCTACTCTGCAAACCTTGCATTTTTTACAATGCCAGAAAATAACGGAACCACTGGGGGCGCAGCAGATGCGACTCAGCAAGGTCCCGAATACACAGACCCGGATGCTATTATCATCCCGGTCCACTTAAGAAGATCTATAACTTTAAAACTTATAGAAAACGGACTGACACCACAAGGTGGTACAGTAATTTTCGTGATAGAGGCTCACAAGTATCGGCAGACAGAGGTATTCTATTCATGGATAAACTTTCCAGCGGTAAACGCTAGAACAAAAGAGTTTCACTATTACAAAATAGAGAAACCTCCGGAAGAGTACGCTCCTTTCGAGGAGATTGAAATTCCACTTAAATTTCAAGAGCACCTGCTCTGGTTTAATGGCGCCCTAAAACATAATGATCACATTACCAGGCTCGGTCCACTAGGTAGACCAGGAGCAACGTGGCCGGTTCTAGCCAGCTACACACCACATCCGGACATTGCAAAAATGTCAAAGGAAGATCTCTTAGTTAACATAGGAGAATTAACAAAAGCTTATAGAGAGTTAGTAAAATTATTTATTAAAAATAATTCAAATACTCCTAAAAAGAGCTGGGATGGAAATAAACAATCCACTCCCAAGGAAAAAGTTTTCCAGTCCAGAGGAAGGTCTCCTCGACGGAGGGAAAGAACTCCGACTCGAGAACGCCAGTCTCCCCAGCGGGAGCCCTCTGAGAAAAGATATAACCTTAGAAATAGGGATAATCTGAAAAAACCTGATAGATATCAAAGTATTGATACACGTCCCTCTCGATCTTTTCCACAGAATTCGGAAAGAAGAGGACGGTCAGACCCAGGAGAGCACACCAAGTCCAAGGACAAGGAACCTGCTCAAAATAAGAAATATCAATTTCAGAAAAAGAAGGTAGCCAGTATTAGAGTAATCAACCATGCCGAGAATACTGAGGACACAGTTGAAAAACGGGGAGTGGGCATTGACAATGTTGGACAGTGCAGCAGAAATCAGTATAGCGCGCAAGATCTTGATGAGTCATCTGGAGACAGTGGACACGAATGAATTAATTCAGGTTGAAACTGCCGACGCCAGACTTAGCGAGCCCCATAAAATATACGAAATAACATTGCGTATAGAGGGTGATAAGACTAGGAAAATTAAGGGTCTATTTTGGGATAAACTCTCAAAAGGCTATGATATTCTGTTAGCTGAAAAAGATTGGCCCCCGGAGTTTGTCAGGGAGTGCCCTCGTGGCGAAGAAGTGATTATGCCTGCCTTCTCGAATCACATTCCGATTCACAAAAAATATACATATGCAAGGAAATGGGCAGTGGCCCAGGCACCTGCATTATATAAAAATCATGTAGGATGGGATGAGGACTCACCTCCTCACAAAATCCAATTAAAAAGTGAACCAACTGCCCAACGGCAGTATCCCATAAAGCAAGAAGCTAAAAAACAAGTCAGGGAGATCTTAGATCAACTTGAATACCAGGGGGTGATTGAAACATGCACCTCTCAAATGAACAATCCTTTGTTTCCTGTCTCCAAACCAGACAATTCATATCGTCTAGTTTTGGACTACAGACACCTTAATACATGTTGCAAAACTTTTGCAGTACAAAACTCGCATAGTGCAGCCCTAATGAATAACATAGTTAGGAAAAAATATAAAACGACATTAGACATTTCTAATGGTTTCTTTTGTCAAAACATTGCACCAGAAAGCAGATATTTGACCGCTTTCTCTGCATTTGGGTCACAGAAAAAATTCTGTCGACTCCCACAGGGGTTCAAGAACAGCCCAGGACTATTCTCAGCTAGGGTAACAGAGTTACTACAAATATATGATGATGAGGCATTATCTTACGTAGATGATATTTATCTCACAGACGACGACTTGGATACTCATTTGAAAAGAGTGAACACCATTATACTTGGGTTCGCAGCAGAGGGTTACAAATTCAACTTTAAAAAGTCTCGAATTGCCCATCTGACAGTACTGTTCTTAGGGTACGAATTATCAAGTGAAGGGAAAAGCCTAGCGGACAACTTCTTAGAGAAGTGCGCTGTACTCCAAGCTCCAAAAACGCTGAAGAATTTACAATCCATTCTAGGTTTTCTGAATTTCGGAAGAACTTACATTCTAAATTACGCAGAGAGGGTTAAACCTCTCTACGAACTAATTAAACCTGATTTTAAACAAATCAATTGGACTCAAAAACACACAGAAATTTTGAGATCGCTGCAAACAGACATGTTAGCAAAAACAAAATTAGATACACGTGACAACACGATCGATCTTGTAATCCGAGTCATCCCAGGAAGATGCGGATTCACGTACCTAACCTCTAATGAGGGAGAAAAGGTACCAATTTCAATTAAATCTCACTTGTACACACAAGCAGAAAAAGCATTCAGTTCCACAGAAAGAACTGTGAAAGCAGTGCAAATCGCATTAGCAAATGAACGAGAACTAGCACACGGCAAACAGATTAATATCCTTACAGCGGAATCCGCCTTCGAGGCGCTATTCAGCCCAGTAAACCTGCCTACAGTGTCACTGGATCCGAAGTGGATACAGTGTGTAGATTCTCTAGGAGCGGAAGACGTGAAATACTATTTCGCCCCGCAATTCGAAGAACTGAATGATTTAGAATATGAAGAAGAATATCCTCTGCCAATCGAAATTCTGCCTCTCCCACAATATGCCTGTATAATCTATACAGATAGCTTTGTACAGCATTTCAACGTAGAGAGCAAATCCTACGCAGCGTGTGCGATCATTAAAGGTCGTTGGCTGTGCGGTAAATTCAGACCGAAAGTAAAAAAAACTGAATCTGTAAGAAACTGTTCGGTTCAGAGAACTGAAATCAGATCTTTAAAGATGGCGCTCAAAAATGCAGAACGTGAATTCCCGACACTTATAGTGTGCGATTCTCATTTTTGCGTCAACTCTTACAACAATAAACTGCAGAGTTGGATCGAAAACAACTACAAAGATGACACAGGTGCCACAATAAAGCATAAATTGCTCTGGAACGAGGTAGCTCTTTTAAACAAAGAACTACAAAAGACTCAAGTGATTCACGCACAGAGTCTTCAACGTGATGGCGTTCACGTTGCAGGGAATTCATTGGCTAATACAGCCACAGCGGAAGCAACTAAACCGGCTTCCGTAGCCACAAAAAAGCGTACAGATAAATACATAGACGGGGAAACCATGCTGGCAGTAAAAACAACCATAAAAAGGCGACTGTGCAGCACTACCCGTAAACTATCCACTCAATTATGCATACATAATCGATGCAAACTCCGTTCCTTTTGCTCGAATCCCTGGAGTGGGGGACAGAGTAATTCCAAACAGGAGCAGGAGGGGCTTCCTCTTACTGGAAGCACACATGGGGTTGGGTCTGAGACACCAAACAATCAAAGCCTCTCTGAAAGAATTACAATCAGAGTACTGGTGGCCAGGAATGAGTATAGATATTCAATGTTTTGCTCAAAATTGTGAAAACTGCAACAGAGATCGCAGTAATGAACAGGCCAGTGTAGTTTCAGGATCCCTTCTAGAAAGCATAAGGCGGTCTATCTGCGCAATCAAAGAAGAGAAGCGCGTCCCAGTGTACACCATTAAGACGAAAAGCACTTAAAAAATGAGGCCTCCAGCGCTCGGCTGACGCTAGAACAGTTATAAAAGATTTGCGAGTCTTTATCGGCACATACGCAATTACCACGTTCCATTCTGACCAGGGTCCTGCTTTCAGCTCTCGAGCTTATAAGGAGGCCATGGCTAGCATGGGAATTGGGTTGCAGTATTCTTGTCCGTCGCACCCCGAAGGGAACAGTGTGGTAGAAAGAAAAAACTGTGACATAAAGCAATCTATAACAGCGAAGGTATTAGGTTCAGGCGCTGGGTGGGTCAAACATTTAATAAGTGTCCAGACTAGTCTTAACAACATGCCAAGAAATTCTCTAAAAGGTTTCAGCCCATACGAACTATTGTTCGGAATTAGAATGCGTGTTCAGGACCTCGATAGTCAGGTGTCAGTGGTACAAGAAAAAACAACAGACTTTGACATCAAAGATCGTTTGGCTGTTTTACAGGAACTGAATGAAACAAGAAAATCATTGAGCAACATAAAGTTTAAGCAACAGCCAAGTACCACTGACGAGGCACCACCAGCAACAGCCCCAGCAAGGCCTGTCTGGATTCCAAAGATTGGGGATCTAGTCAGAGAAAAGATCGCGGTGAAGAAGGAATTTGGGCCTTCTTACAGAAAAGCAGTACCTGTCTTAGCAGTCACCGGAACAAGATCAGTTGTGCTACCGCCCCTTGCTGGTAAAAAGGAGAACAGAGTCGTGTCTATCGATCTGGTAAAACCACAAGCATGTGGCCTATAATCAACAGTAGGCCCAGTGGACTCCCAAGAAACAACAGAATACCCAAACTTGCAACAATCCAAGAGGTTCAAACTGAAAGACTAATCACATTCGATCAGCCTGCAGTGCACAATGAAGGACTATGCAATAATGCCATGGAACTCGTGCCTCTTGAAACACAGATTGAAACAGTTCGTCAAGAAACAACACCAGTCTACAATGATGTGGCATCAGAAAGTGCTACCGAAAGACAGATTGAAAGAACAATCCCATCAATTGACAGAACTGCCTCTGGTTATTTCATCAACTTCGACAACTTCTCTGAAGATTTTAATGACCCCGAAGTGATGCCAGAAACAAAAAAGTATTCTAAAGAAAATACAGCAGGACTCCTTCAACAAATCAAAGAATTATATCTGGATTCACCGTTGATTGAGCATTGGATTATCTCAGGGGTATTCATACTCCTACTATGCCTAATTTTAGTTTTAATTTTAGGAAAGTTTATTACAATTGAATGGACACAGCAAGTCAGAACATCAACCTAGTCCTGAAACCACACAGATCATCCCACGTGAAGAAAAGAGAACTGTCAACAGTAAATGTCACAGCAATTCTAATACCTGGTGGGGTAGTATGGGAGAAAACAGACTATGAGATATATGGTCCGGTCGAAATCCTGAAGTATCCTCATCAACTAAAGGTTTCCTTAAGTGACTTTGTGACACCTAGTACATTCTCTGATGATTGGGACTTTAACAGTATTAATGACATGATGTCTGATTTAGTAATGTCAGCTAGATTCACAGATCATGATTATTTACAAGGTTCATCTAGTTATGAGCAGTTATTCTGTTACACCCACTATGGGGATCATTACCTGCATAAATCTGCACAGCCTAGAAATGTTTTTATGTATAATCAATGGGAACATTGTTCTACACCACCTAAAAGCAGTTCTAAAGCATTTTTTGAGAAATTCAAAGACTTCTCAGGGTTTAACACCAGTGATGCAGAAACATTTTATTACAAACTGTTAGATAAAACAGGAATGAAAACAATGCTGACAAATTCTAAATTGATATATTCAGAAGCATTTTATGACAAAATGATGACATTTGGTTTTGATTATTGGAAAAATAATATTGAAACGAAAACAATTTGGGGTACAAAAGATTGGCAGGTGCAAGGCATTGAAGCACTATTTAGAACCTGCATGATACCAGAACAAATGTTGTTTTTAAATGACACAATACACCAAACATCTTGTCTTGGCCTAGCTAAGATCAAAGACCTTAAAACACCGTCTATACCAAAGCCAATACCTGAGAATACAACCACAGATATTGAGTTAGACGTGTCACAAATTTTACATTTCAACAGAACAAATCCTGATTGGAAAAAATGGTTAATCTGGCCTACAGACACAAATAGCTGTCAAGATAGATTCCTGAATAAAACACCGGGGTTAAAAATGACCAGATTAGACTCGAGATACTCCCAGAGACAACATCCAGGGATTATAACAACATACAGTGTAGGGAAACTCTGCCTTGAATGGCTAAAATCATCCACACTGGCTGAAATTAAGCAACACGTGTCTTTACTAAAAGATGGTGCTGATTTGCGCGATTTCATTCTTGGACCACGCAAACAGCGTCAAAAGCGTTTCATAGCGACCAGTATCTATGCTGCTTACAACGAGGCTTGGAAAGTAAAGCAAATTGAAACTGCTGGAAAAATACGAGAAATTGATCGTATTAATTTGGAGAAATCACTTTCTGTAGTAGACAATGGGTTAATGACTCTGTCTTCCAGAATATATTCGTTGGACAATATTGTATCCTCTGCCTTTGATGTGATAGACAGAGATTTGCTTATGTTACAACAGGGCCAGTCTCAATTACGCTCTATTATAGAATTAGGCTGGACGCTGCAAAATCTTCGTTCAGGCTATGTGCCTTGGCGTTTAATCAACACAACGTCATTATTTTCCAGTTTTAACCTTACTGATAAACAGATCGTTTGGCACAGAAAGGAGCAGACTATACAATCCTGAGCATCGAAAAACTCGAGAGATTACCATTGACAATGTCAGAGAGTCCTGTCATTGAATGGATAATACACGGAATTATCACAATTCCGATAACAACTTTCCGATTTAAAAAGTGCCTTAAGTACATACCTGCTGGCCAATATGAACAATTGGGTAAAGGATATGTAAAATCTGAATGGAAATTACCATACACTCATTCTTGCTATAGTGACAGTGACAAAAATGTATTTCTTAGTGGTGAGAACTGTAAACATTCACTAAGCGGTATACTTTTGTGTCAGGGTATTAATTTACACGGAGCATGTGATGGAAATTCTAACAACCTTTCATGCCACCAGCTAGTCACACCTGCAACTCAGATAGAGCCCTTCTTTATGCAACTCGCAAACGGGAGTTACATTCTTAGAACGGATCACAGATGTTGTGGCCTCGTGCCAGGGAAAAGTTATCTAGTAGAAGTAACATCCATGGTCAAATGCTGTATGCAAGCATTGTTTCCGAGTGGGCCTGCAGACACAGTGACTCCCATCTGGCCTCATCTGAATCTCTATTCTATACGAATTGATACATTAAGCAAAATGAAATCTGTACTTTTACAGACAACAGTGCCTATAACGTCATCAAAAGAGACGTATGATCTTCTAGTTGCAAGGACAGCTACTGAAGTTCATGACCTTTTATCAACAAATTGCCCCGTGCATTTCGTAGAAATGTTCAGCCAACTCCTTAACATGTCTAGTGCAACAAGCATCCCAGGCATATTTAAGACAGTCTTTACGGGACTGCTAACACCCTTCCAGGCAAATTTGGGAATCGTTCCTAATTTTGTACACTCTGTTTTTGGCGGCATACCATTATTTTTGGGACTCGTAGCAGGGATTTTATTTTTGACCCTCCTGCTTCGTTATGGCAAGCCTCGGCTCAGACATAGCTCCCATGGGAATGGAAGAGACAATCCTAGCAATGCGCTACCGGGACAGGATAACTAACGTCCTTGGATTGGCCAGGCTGAGAGATCTAAACATGACCTGGTTCCTTTCATTCAGACCGATATGGCAAAATTGCATTTTACCTGTGCTACGGTGTATGCTTTGCGGCGATGAATGCGTGTTGGACATCTGTCTTTCACTTCCATCAGCAGTACCAATGGACGTCGATACTTTGCTCAGTCCAATAACGGCTCACGCATTGTGTTGTCCCCAGCGGCTACCAATCCTGATGACGGCATTCGTGGAGACTCCTGTGCTACAACCAAGTGGTAACAGTGGAGCGAGTGACAAAAGCAACATCATCCAGGTACAACGTTCTGTGAGCATTGCTGGTCCCGACTATGATGACAGCAATCATTCTCACACCTGCCAAGTTACAGCGCTATCTAATTTGGTTGAACTGTCACCTGAATTTGTAGACCAATTCTTTGAGAGCCTGTCTGATACGATGTTCTCACCCGTACAGAAACAATAACTTTTAGAAGCTTTTCCGACACACAGCGTTCCCATGAACTCTGAATTCGGCCTTCAGTTTTGATCAACAAAAACTGCAAAAGCTTTGAAACTCTATTTTTCCCCGTTCAAGCAATAATTCTTTGAATTGGACATTTTTAATATTGACCTTTTTTTGGCACGAACAATTCTTTGCTTAACGTAAAAACTATTCTTAGAGAACAGAAGCTTCACACTTCTATTTCTAAACACATCTAGAGACATAACAACATTACACCAGCCTCTAGCACATGTTATTACAATGCATTTATATATGATGATTTATCTCGCCTTTCTTCTGTCAGAGATACTTCATGTGTAATTCCTTTTTGCATAATCGTTCAATGATTTCATATGCAATAATTTTTGAATGATTTCTATGCTTCAAAAAACGTACAGTATCTAAATTTCATGTATTTCAAGTACGCCTATTTCGAATGCATTTATGTATTTTGGGGTGGGCAATGTTACACATGCATCTAATTGCTTTAGTTTTAGTAATTTGATGGACATGAATACGTGGAGTGGGTGTTGCGTGTTTATCTAGGTTCCTGATCGATACTGTGACCTTATGCCCTTATTCGGCTATAAATCCATTTATTCCCTATATTGGCATAACCGTTCAAGTGCGATTTTCAGAAAAGTCATCTCTGGCCTCACACGAACAGAGCCACATTCCAGCATAGCTCTCTGCCACTTCCTTTGCGACCAATTAGTGCAATGACAGAGCAGAAGTCACTATCTGATATTCCTAGATTAACACTCCGAGTTCTTCAACAAGATAAAAACTCAGCAAACCTGGAAATCCCTGCTTGCTGTGTTTTGATTAGTAATGGAACTCTAATGAGCAACTGATAACTATCACTTCCTAGTGACATCTTTAATTGACGTCTTATGTCCAGCAAACTTGCGTCAAACCCGGCACCTGTCAGGTATAAATATTACCAACGTTGCCTTAAGCAATGAGCTACTGTTGCTGATGCTAGCTGCCTGCAAGACCCCGTGTTGGTGAATCTAGCACTCTGTCGCTGCAGCCTGCTGTCCCCTTGGTGGTGAAGCTACTGATACCATTATCGCTGCTAAAGCGCGAACGATGGTGCAGTACGCTTAGGAGCTGAACAGCCGTCCCTCTGCGAAGACATCCAGCAGATTCCAGCTGCCCGCGGACGCTGTCCCCCCTCCTTCCTCGACGCGCTGAAGAGACCCGCTGCCTTTCTCCTGCAGAGAAATCCAGCTCCGGCGTTTCCGGTCTACCCTCACGGGTGACTGGGATATCGAGAGTGACCCCTGAAGGAGATACCAATCCTCCATCATTCTATTCAGAGGTATGGTGTTGACTAAACCCTTAGACGAGAATTCTTGAAAACAAACCTTGGCAAAACCAACTTAACTTAAAGCTACTTACTTACTCCCCTTCCACGTGTTAGGCTTAGGTCAGGCACACTGGGGTAGGCTTAGTTAGAAGCACCAGTTGAGTATGTTAGCCTAATGTATATATGACTGTATATATGTGTTATTACTTTTAAACCATTGTATGGCTAAGAAACCATATCAATGCTTTTACAGTTCTATTTCGCAATACTTATCTTACTGTACGTACTTTTTATAATAACAAGTCTTGCAATTGTGGCAATACATTTCTCTTGTACGAGAAGAAAGACTGTTCAATAAATGTTAACCCTTTATTGACAAACGCCCGTCTCTCTATTCTCTACATCTCGTGAAAGTAAACTGCACTAGACTGACTGAGTGAAATACATGTCTATTGTTTCACACGACCCTAGAGATTGACTCTTGATCTGAGGAGCAAAGTTGTCATGTTGCACGGTTGTTGGAAAGCTGAATCCCTTCTTGTCTCTGCCAGGGAAGCTGATCACTTCCTATGCAGAGAAGAAAGTTTCCAGTGACCTCTGAGCTAGTTGGTAACACAACCCAATTAAGTTTAGCATAGTCAGTGGAGGCCTGGAATATCCGCAGTTCCACGTCGATACTACTGTTTATGTTATTCCAATGCGCAGGGCCTAGTGGGAAACTAGGAACTACACTACAGTAGGTTTTGGGTATGTGTTGTTTAGTGATAAGTGGTGGGTAGCTGGTGTGTAATGTGTAATATTATATAATGTTAATAAAATATAGAGGTGTCCAGTGGCTTGGTGTGTTGCCACTGAAGAGCATCCAGTTGGTTGTATGTCAAATTATCGACTACAGAAATATTTGTCACAAACATATTATAGCTAAAATATTGACATCCAACATATGGAGTTAAGTACCTATGGTAATTACAGATTTATTATTTTTACTTCGTGTTTATGTACCTTGATATTATGTATATGGGCAAGATACGTAGATGGGAACGCTGCTTGATTTGTAAAAAAATAAGTGCCAAGGCCCTCGTCCAGAGGCCAGTGCAGCTTGCTTCACCCATTGCCCGCACCAACGCTGCCAATGACAATTCAGGCTATTCCAGTCCCACAAAGCTATATGAATGGCTTGGGAGGCAGCTATTAGTCTTTCTTAAACTATATTAATAATGAAATGTTGTTCTGCTCATCTCTAAATTAGACAGGCATCGCCACCACGTGGCAGCTTTCATAAGTGCTGGTGTTGACAATTACATAGCGGCGCCAAGAACCGGAAACCACCAGCTCAAATTAAGCGCTGGTGGCGTTAAGTAGAGTAGAGCTATAGTTACCTATATACCCTTACCTTGTCAATATTTTTGTCATCGGTATTTTTGCAAAAATATTTTTGAAGCCAATATTCTATAAACTAAATAAATATTCCAATGGCATACCGTTTGGGGTTGTTAGTTTTCCAGTTGGATAGGGTTGGGACAAAAATGGGCCTGGGCATGAAAAAGAAAGTGTCATACATTTACACAGTAGGTCTTTTCGTTCAAAATCGCTTGTGTTGTTCTGGGGGAGACCAAAAAGGGTATATAGTCAAAGAAGGCAACAGTGTGACCAAAGTGGGTACATAGCTCAAATGAGGGTGTACTGGCAGGGCTGAGGGTATGCCACTAATAAATGAGGGGAAGTGGATTAAATGTTTTTTCAGGCTGGAGATCACTCTTCAAAAACATACGAGGACTTTGTTAAAAGCATGCTAATTAAATGTAGCTATGTACAGAGAACATAGTAGGAAAGGTCAAAGTAACAATAACACTTAAATAGCAAACCCGTAAAAAGGCTCATTAGCAAATTATGAATCTTACTTGTCATACAGTACAAAACAATGAAAAAAGGATGCCTAGCTAGCCGAAACTTTACAGAGAAACATATGTTTATAGATTAAAGGATTCATTGATTGTTTGTCAGGCACTATTTGTCTTAAAATAATATTATTCAGAAATATTTACAATGCACAATGCACAAAAACATTGTTCATCAAAAGAAGATTTAAATGTAATTTCAACATTTAACACACAATGTACTAAATATACATGCATATGAAAATCACACCATGGAGTATGAATATCAATTGAGATGCGTCATTTAGTGAAAGAATATTTAATTAACATATTTGGAACAGATTCAAGCCCATCACCCACACTCATACAAGCATCCACACCAGTGAATAATTTGTAAAAACATAAGTGCCAGGGCTCTTGTCAGGAGGCAGCTTGCACCAACCCATTTCTACTGTTAGCACCTCATAAAACAGAATCATAAAAGTGGAGAGGATGTGGCATAATCGCCAGAACTTCCGACCTCAGAGCTGGGGATCCAGGTTTGAGTCTCAGTGTGCCTCAACATCCTGTGATTCTGAGCAAATCACTTAGAGCCTGATTACAACTTTTTGGTGGAGCAGTAGCGCGGGGTGCAAACCGCTGCGCCACCGCTCCTCGGAAGGTTGCTACCGGCCGCCTGCCAGATTATGACTTTTCAGTAGTCTGGCAGGTGGGTGGCGTGGTGGACCCATGGTGGTGCCTCTTTTAAAGGCTGTGGTGCCTTTGGAAAAGGCAACACAATGGGACCGCTCTACAAGGTTCTTGCACGGCATGGACTCAAAAGTCCATGCCATGCGAAAACCTTTGTGCATGCACACAAGGGGGGCACATGTTAAGCCCTTCTGTGTGCATCCACATGCGGTTGAGGCACAGGGGGGTCCTGTAGGACCCTCTTTGTTTTGTCTCTTCCAAGGTTTACGTGGAGGAAGAACCTCCAAGTAAACCCTGGAGGATGATGAAACTCGTAATATGCTTGGAGGGACATCGACGGTAGTCCAACCGGCCAACTCCTAATGGGGCGGTCGGACTGCCGGTGTGGCGGTGGCTGAATCTGCCACCATCGCGACACCACGAGTCTGTGGTCCTCATACTGCCGTCTCGTAATCAGACTTTATATCTCCCAGGGCCTACCATAAATTAATGTGTCCTTAAATAGTTCTCATGAAAAGCACATGATGGTTAAGTGCTGGTGCTGGGCACCGGAAACCACTGGATCAAATTAAGCACTGATGCACGCCAAGAAAAACAGGCGCTCTGTTGAAAATAAAAAGATTCTGCATGTCAGGATGGCCATCGCTTCCATCTCTGAAAGTAGCCCTGTCATCATCACCTCTCTAGAGGAAGGCCAAAACGCCCAGGTGGGAAGGGACTTCCCAACCCTATATCAGCTCAATGGAGGGGAACACCATTCGTATGTCCAAGACTTGAGTGGAAGACCCTCTGGTATGGCTTCCCCTGACACTGCTCTCGATCTCTGGATTCACTCAGGCCAACTAGCCCCAGCCTCTATTTTTAAGTTTGACGTGTGACGGCTGCTGTGCTATTGTATTAAATCAATACATAATCTAGGGGACTTCAGTTGAGTCTCCTTCATCCATTGACTAAGAAACCTTGAGAAAATTGACAAACACATCTTGAATCAGCCCACATCAGTATTTAGTTGTTTAGGTCGATCCTGGGCAGTGCATGCATTGCTCTGTGAGGCATGCTGTATTCAGGTAGGGATATGAAGCTCTGCCCACTCTCCGCCCATATTTTTCATTGGCTTTTGTCATTGTCCTTTATAAACTGTAGCTTTTCATTGGTCAATAGACTTAGTAGTCCCTCCTTAGTACCGCCTTGTCTAATCTTGTAACCTCCCATAAGGACTGGCCCTCTTATTTGTGTTGTTACTCAGTAGGCTTTAATTATAGCATCCAAGCATATTATTTCCTTTAATTGTTTTCACCTGCCTGCTGTTGGCAAGACACGCTCTCTCCTAATGCTTTTTTTTAAAAATAGTACGGCACACCACAGTGGCCGCAGCACCTTCGGTTTATTTGCGGCGCCGAACGCCAGTGTTTTGTATGACTATTTATTCCTTATTTTGTTGTTGTATACAAGCGCCCCATTCCGCGCTTTCACATTATTAGCGTCCGCGCCCCTTTCTTTAGACGAGACGCATCTAAAAGAAGGGGCGCGGCCGCCATTAAAGTGAAAACGCAGTTTGGGGTGCTTTTATAAAAAAATTATTTATTTGTCAAATTGACAAAAAAATTTTTTTTGTAAAAGCACACCATATCGCGCTTTCACTTTAAAGGTGGGCGCGCCCATTTCTTTAGATGCAGCTTGTCTAAAGAACCGGGTGCGACCTTTATTAACGTAAAAGCTCAGCATGGGGCGCTTCTAAACTACAAAAAATGTTTGCAATGCAATAGGTCTCGCATTTACGAGAATTTATGCTATGGTCCTTTACAATGCCAATAGATAAAACTGTAAATGCGACACCTATTGCATTGCAAATGCTTGTTCTATCTGATGTTTGGATCTATTTTTCAACCTCTATTTGAAAGCATTAGGGAACGTTTTACATCTGAAAAGTATGATCGATCAACACACATTTAATACTTGATCTCAGCCATTCATTGCATACACAAAGCAAACATTTTGAAATTGTTTTGCCCAGTACAGCAGCAGGGAGTTTTTATGGCTTTTGTCAGTGCTTGAGTCCAAGTGTCATACCTATTGGCCTGGTCATAACTTTTTCTTTAGCTGAGTCTGGTCTCCAGGATATCATCTTGCAGACTGACACTCTGACTGACTCTAAACCAATCACTCTGGCATCAAAACTATCTCCCACCATTAATCTCTCATGCCACTTCAGTCATACATGAAGCACAGTAGCATCAACCTTGAGTGACTAGATGCACCCAATCAATATTAAGGACTCCCTCAGGAGGTATGTTCTAAACAGAATGCAAACAGTTACCAGGGTCCAGTAGGTGGTATATTGGGCACCATAAATGGGTGTCAGCACAGGCTTGCACTAGTCTCACAGGTCATTGTGGGTGGCCCTCTGGTCTTGAGGTTCAGTAGAAGCCATGGCCTCCCCTTCTCTCGTGGGGAACCACCTGCAGAATACAGAGATTTTCACCAGGCTGGCAGGGATGTGCATTCAACAGAGTTGTCGGTATAGTGGCATTGAATTTTTCTGAGCAGGCGAGGCGCCGTATTTATTGTGCGAGCTTGGTAAGGTTGGTTTGTTTTCAAGAAACAGTCTACCAAAGGCTGGAGTTTGTTTCTTGAAAAGAAAACAATACACATTACCTGCAGGGAGCTTTCATCCTGCACATAGGGTCCACTGGACATTTTCCTACCCAGCACTGCCATGCCATGCATGCCTGTCCTGTGTAGGGAGAAGGATGTATAGAGGCCATGGCAGCCATCACTGTGACGTCAGCTGACTGACCTGTGATGGACCTGATGTCTGTTCAAAGGTGTTTGCCAGCGGAGGATCCACCGGTGTAAACTCAGTGCTCCCCGCTGGAACACAGTAAGGGAATCGCACTTTTGACTTCCACTCCACAAAACTCTAAATTACCCTCTTAGTCTGTCAAAGTGGAAATATGAACCTAATTGTTGTGCCCAAGCGTACTGGGTGAGTTGTGCTTCGTGGACCTCTCTAGCTCAGCAAAGAAAACACACTCATGCAAGTTACTGTAGTGGGGGTGGAAGACCACAAGCGGTCTCAGCTCATTTTATTTATAGAGCTCGGGCCATGCCTGGCCCAAGGATGCAGTTGCAACAATATCCGGCGCACCTGCCAGCAGAACAACAGGACTGCTGACCTTCCACATCCCATCCCAACCTAGTTCTTTGCCAGAGTTTGCACGCATCTATCCAGGTGGCATGCAAAGTCTTTGAGATGGATGCTTGGTTGAGGATTAGGACTCAGGCGATATCGTGGATGTTGACTGCGGCCAGGAAAGTATACTGGACATTGGGGCATCCTCGACTATAGCTGGAGGCCTGCAGGCTGGCTCCATATCAGGTGTGGGGTTCTCTTACCCCCAAAGCCAGCTCCTGTCTTCTGCCTCGCCACCATCCATAGTTTGGTCTTGTGGGGCCACCTCCACTTTCTTGAACCAGGAGATGTTCCAGGCCACGGTCTCATGTCCCTTCGTGGCCGTTACCATGGTTCCTTCCACCTTGACCACAGTCCATGATCCTGGCTTGTACTGTGTCCTAAATTTCCATCCAGGTCTCCGTCCTTGATGACTACTTGGTCCTCCGGCCGAAGGTCGCAATGCTTGGCCCCCCTTCTGTGGCTGGCTGCTGCATTTCACTGTTCCCTTCACGTATGGGCTTCATCCTCATTGTATGGGGGTGGTGTTCACCCAGGGCTCACAGGGATGGTGTCTCGGCGCAACTCATTAAACATCAGAGTCCATTGTGCCTGTTGGGGGGTGCTGTGTGGTGTGCTTCTGTAGCCCAGTGGGAACAGCTGTAGGGGGCACTCTGGGTTAGCGTGTTCGGCCACCACAATCTGCAGCATTTTATTGAGTGTCCTCATGAACCTTTCGATTTCCCCATTGGCTTGTGGCCACTGGGGGGTGATGTTGCACTCCATGATGTTTCATGAAGTCGCTGAATTATCCTCCTTGGAAGGGAGGGCCATTGTCCCACTTGATGTCGGCGGGGAAGCCAAAAATTGCAAATACCTTTTCCAGTATGGGAGCCACCAGTGGGAATGTCATTGAGCTGATAACTTCGACAATGGGATACATGGAGTAAGTGTCCATCATTGCTAGTGTGACCATCCCATTTGGGAAGCTCCCAAAGTCTATGCTCACTTTCTCCTAGGGCGCTTTGCATGATTCTTCCATTATTATTGATGCAGGTCTTTCTGAAGTGCTAGTCAGTTGGCACGCCAGGCACGTCATACTGTTTCTTCCACTTGTTACCCCAATCCGGGGAACTATACTTTCTCCCGCATCCTTGACTTTTACTTCATTGACCCCTGGTATCCTCCGTGGGGCAATTGTGTTTTACGTGGTGGTGCAGGGCTGCTTAGATGAAAATGCAGGATCCTCTTAAGTACTCAGTTCATTCCTCACTCTCCACATCATCATGAGGTATTCGTGATCGTGCCCCGACCAGTCGTCGGTGTCTTATAGGAAGTTTTGCCACATGCCCCTTGGACGGCATTCTGCAACTTGGCGAATATCGGGTCTGCTGCAGCTGCCTCCATGATGTCGGCCTGAGTCAGGGCTCGGGGACATGCTGCTGCCGAGATCATGTTGATGTGTGCTTCCATTGTTTCGATCTCTTGGATTTCACACTGGGCATCCATTGGTATTGGGTGGTCGGAGAGGAAGTTGGCTGGGTTCTTTGCCCTGGGTTGGTAGACTACCTCCATCAGGTACTTCTGCAGTTGGATGGCACACCATTCAATACTGGGAGGTGGGTACAGTGCTGACCCTCTGAATAGGGGCACAAGTGGCTGATGGTCTGTCACTACCTTGAAGGGCTGACCACTTATGTAGAGATGGAAATGCCTGTATGCCCACTTGATTGCTAGAGCTTCCCGTTCGATTTCAGCATATCGTGCTTCGGTGGGTGACAGGACAGAGCTTTACAGGCAAATGCCAAGCCTGCCCACTGCCCTGGCTCTTGTTCCTGGGCCAGAACTGCCCTGAGGCCTACTAGGCTGGCATCCTCTGGCAGTTTGGTGCGTTTTTCTGGATCGAAGTACACCAGCGTGGTGTAGCCGAGGAGCCGAGGAGGGCACCCTTGGTGTGCTGGAATACTGCTTCCTCACAGTGACCCCAACTGGGTGTCTGTCCGAGTTAGGGCTCTCAACGGTTCAGCAATGGTGGCCCAGTCTGGGATGAATCGGCCACAGCCTTCCTGGCTTAACGCCGCACTCCTATCAAAAAATATATTCCCCCTTGACCTCTATAACTTTAACGGTATATATCCAACACTTTAATTTTGGTATTTTAATACATAAGGGCAAACAACAAGAAAAGTTTTTTTTGGAACTTTATAATTTTATTATTTTTTTCATTAGTTGTATTTCTTAGTACAAAAGTTTTTTCCCCATTTATCGATTTATCACATCAGTTAATATATTTTATCAAAAAACACATAGTATAAAACACATCATATTGTAATATCATCAGTAAAAAACTATTTCATGCAGGGAAAACAATATACAAAACAATCAACACTCTCACAGGTACATACACCCCTTACTTATCATGCATACTACATTCATTCTTGATTCTGCGTCTGAGGGATCGCAGGTGGTAGTGCAAATTAATACGCAAGGTCGACGCGTTTCGGCAGTGTAGACCG
This sequence comes from Lissotriton vulgaris, assembly GCF_964263255.1. Taxonomy (NCBI): domain Eukaryota; kingdom Metazoa; phylum Chordata; class Amphibia; order Caudata; family Salamandridae; genus Lissotriton; species Lissotriton vulgaris. Next base: position 304,257,966 of record NC_141693.1, on the reverse strand, counting down.
CCTTCCTCAGGACCTGTCTTGCAGAATACTCATGCACAAACAATATTTTTATGGCCCCTGCATGGTTGGGTATCTGTAACGATAAATGACATGCAATTGTTTCATTTGTTTTTCATAATCCTTTTTTTCCATTGTTTTCATCAGTTACGTTGCCCTATGTATAACCAAGAGAACACTATTCATTTGCATATATTACTTTAGTTGCTATGACTCTCTTGTGGTTGAACCTGAAATGAGCAGCAGGATGACATCCCTGTGTCTCTCATAGTTGACACAAAACTTAAACCAAATGAGTTATCCCCAAGTTCTATATCAATGAACGTGTTTAAAATTTCATGAACACTCAAGTACTGTTGTTAGAGAAGACTTATTGAATGAGATTTATCTTATATATCCACAATTTATGCTAGATGACAGGTAGAAGATATTATCATTTAAGACATAAGGTGACATAAATAGATAAGTACAATTCTATGTTTGACTGCATGTGTTATCTATTTTGAGACTTACTCACATGCAAAATAATTTTTTCAACATGACAGGTTGAGAGTATTGTCACTAAGATCAAAAACAAAGTACCTTCAATTCTGGGAAAGGATTCCTATCAGGCTTCAAGTATTGACTTCAGGGCTTATTTTTGTATTACTTCCTGTATAAGATTAGGAACAGAATCTGTCACTATTCTGAGATGTTGTCTTTATAAAAGAGGAGTTTATCAAGTAATTATACACCAATTGCTTACCTATTTTATCAGATATTATCTTTTTCTGCTGGTTGTTGGTGCAAAGGCTTGTTATTTATAGATCCGATGTTTAACTGCAGAAATCCAAAAATAAACAGAGAACAAACCCTGACTATCTGATGCTTAGTATAGAAGGAAAATGTATTGGTTATTTATTGATGTTGCCTCTATGTTACTGACCTTGTTGCCACAATGTCTGAAACTTGGAGCATGAAGTAACTCTCTCAGTGGTTATAAACGCGAGTAACCGTTGTGTCATTATTTTCGAAACCGTGGTGTATCTGCAGAGGTATTGAGACAAAACACATAGACCTAATCTTACTACCGTTTTAAATTACACAGATTTTAAGATTATAATTAGGTATGTCGGAATTTAAGAACTAACCTTGTCTATAGGTGTAATACATCTTTCCCGCAAAGCGTTCTCTGACGGCGGAAAGTGAGGGCGACCTGAGGCAGCACTGCGCCTTTCAAAGTTCAGTTCCAGGGAAACATTAATTTAGATGCTCTAAAAGTAGACGAAAAAAGCACCCTCGTCAGAACTATTTTCTAGCGCTCGCTTATCTTTTTAAATGCTATCGCGTATGATAAGTTGCTAGCTACGCTGTGCGCTGTACTTACTTCAGTTCCTCTTTCATTAGGTCAAAAGTATTCCAAACGTTTTCGCACTCGCACTGCTCGGGGAGCCTAACATGTTGTTGTTATTCAAGTTACCTATATACGTTGTTTTCGCGCCATGTAACTGATCACATGGTTGGAGTCCTCGCAGCCAATACCCAATGGTGTAAAAGGAGATGTTGACAACACTCGGCAGTCGGGTATATTTCCTCTTCGGGAGCGCCTACAGTGCGATCATGTGACTAGAATAACGCAGCGGCCATTTCTGAGTGGTGATTTAGTTATCTGTTTTTTGCGTGATATATGATAAATCTTGTATCACTATTTACTTAGTGGAATTTAAATTGTAACTTCTATATGTTCGGTTTATTTACGAAGTTTATACCAATACCCAACGGTGTTAAAGGAGGTATTGACACCACTCTGCAGTCGGGTATATTTCGTCATTGGGAGCGCCTAGAATGCGGTCACATGATTAGAATAGCGCGGCGGCCATTACTGAGGGGTGATTTGATTACCTTTTTACGTGATATGTGATAAATCTTATATCACTATTTTCTCAGTGGAATTTAAATTGTGATATATATATGTACGGTTTATTTACAAAGTTTATTATGTCACATACCACGAAATATTCTCATTTAGGCCTCTTTTGACACTGTCAAAGTAAAAAATCCAAAAACATTCCCGTTTTTTCCTAGTTATCTCTGGTAATTCTCCTTTCCTGCATTGAATTTTTTCCAGTATACACCACTTTAATTCTGACTCATTGTGGTTATGATCTGTACAATGTTGGGTCAGAGGTGATGTCAACTTATTTGTTCGCACTGATGATTTGTGTTCGCTATATCTTAGCCTAAATTCGCGTCCAGTCTCGCCTATGTATGGCAATCCACAAGGGCATACGATATAGTAGACGATGTTTTTACTGCGACAGTTTGTGAATGATCTTAAAGTAATCATTTTGTCATTGTGAGATAGACTATTGCCTATGATTGCAGAATCACACGCATGACAATTACCACATTTGTGATTACCTCGAATTGTATCTCCACTTGTCAGCGTAGTTTGTTTCTCTACTGAGACCATTTTACTTCTGGTGTGGACCAGACGATCTCTCAAATTTTGGTTACGTCGATATGTCACTAATGGTTTTTCTAGGTTTGTTTCACCTTCAACTTCTAATATTCTCCAGTTTTTATTAATTATGTTTTTAATTTTGTAGTTGAGTGTGGAGTGATTTACAACACATACAATTTTGTCTTGACTCTTATTTCTCTTATGAAAAAAAGGATTATGAAAAACAAATGAAACAATTGCATGTCATTTATCGTTACAGATACCCAACCATGCAGGGGCCATAAAAATATTGTTTGTGCATGAGTATTCTGCAAGACAGGTCCTGAGGAAGGCGGTCTACACTGCCGAAACGCATCGACCTTGCGTATTAATTTGCACTACCACCTGCGATCCCTCAGACGCAGAATCAAGAATGAATGTAGTATGCATGATAAGTAAGGGGTGTATGTACCTGTGAGAGTGTTGATTGTTTTGTATATTGTTTTCCCTGCATGAAATAGTTTTTTACTGATGATATTACAATATGATGTGTTTTATACTATGTGTTTTTTGATAAAATATATTAACTGATGTGATAAATCGATAAATGGGGAAAAAACTTTTGTACTAAGAAATACAACTAATGAAAAAAATAATAAAATTATAAAGTTCCAAAAAAAACTTTTCTTGTTGTTTGCCCTTATGTATTAAAATACCAAAATTAAAGTGTTGGATATATACCGTTAAAGTTATAGAGGTCAAGGGGGAATATATTTTTTGATAGTGTTTTGCTTTTCCTCTCTTTCCCTGACCATTGTAGTAAAAATAGAGGGGGTCCCATTCTTATGCTAATTAACGCCGCACTCCGCCACTTCTGAAACGCAGGACTGCACCGTATTTACAACAACATCGTGCAGCCTTGTGTTTTACCCTGCGCTGGCACAAAAATTAGCAGCCTAGTGCCAATGCAGACACCCTTGCTAGGGTGGCCAGCCGTCTGTTAATTTCACGGATCGTCCGTAATTTGCATCTCACGGCGTTTGTCCGTGATGATCCCTTTTACGGACGCCTTTTGTCCGTAATTTTGGGCATTGGGAAACATCACTGTATCCCTGCCAGAAGTCTCAGCTCCCTGATGAGGCCGCCTCACACTACTCTAAGCACAAGAGCAGCCCCACCCTGCCCATTGTCATTCTGCATGTGGCTGATTGCCACATACAGAATGATAATGGGCCAGTCTGTACTCTTACTGCATGTGGTGGGCCTCCTCCTGCCTCAGTCTGGGGCAGGACATTGAGTCAGGTGGAAGAAATGAACAAAAACGCCCATGCTGCTTGGTGAGAATCCAGCTCATGAAAAGGTGGTGCAAAGATTAAAAAAAGGGTTATGGGTCTTTCACTGCCTCATCATTTTAATACTGACGCATTTTCAATGTTATATTTAACAAAGCCATGGTTGCTGCTTTTTTTATTTTGAACAACTAGCAACCTTTGACAAAGCCATTAATTATGGCGTGTAGGTGTAGCACTACTTGTGTTATATATCTGGATGCAATGACAGAAGCAGCAAGTTACCAGTCGGGCAGCACACTATGCTAAGCACAGATTTTTAGCTTAGATGTTTTAAGCCATGCCCTTAATTACATCGAACACCCCCTTTGGAGAGACCCCCTAGTTTTTTCATTCCTCTTAAAGCCCTGGAAACAACACCATGTCACAGTGGCACTGTGCATCATGCATGACTCATGACTTCCACTTTTTCAGATTGTCTATGTACAGGCGCATACTGAGCCCTCACCCGCCCCACCCCTTGCTTTAGGAACTACAGCATGGGTGAAGTCCTTGATGGACCTCTTCTGTCTGTAACTCAGCAGACAAAGGCTCAGCTCATAATTAATGTGAAAAGGTGTGTAGGTAAAGGGATGGGTGGATGGCTGAATGGATTAGTGAAAGAGTGTATGGATGAAGAGAAAGGATGGATGGATGAGTGAGTGAAAGGATGGATGGATGAGAGAAAAGGTAAATAGATGGATGGATGTATGGGTGGAATGGTAGATGGATGGGTCAAATGATGGATGGATGAGTGAAAGGATGGATGGATGAGTGAATGGGTGATGGATGAGTGAATAGGTGATGGATGAGTGAACTAATGGATGGATTGATGAATTGATAAGTGAAAGGGTGAATGGATGGATGGATGAGTGAAAGGGTGGATGTAAGGCTGGATGAGAGAGTGAAAGGGAGGGTGGTTGGACAGAAGGGTGGATAGATGAGTGATTGTGCGAAAGGGTGGATGGAAGAGAGAAAGGATGGATGGGTGAGTAAAGGAGTGAAAAGGTGGATGGATGGATGAGTGAAAGGATGGGTGTGTGATAGGGTCAATGGATGGATTCATGAATGAACGAGTAGATGCATGGGTGGATGGAAGGATGGATGGCTAAATGAAAGAGAGAAAGGTAGGATGGATGGATAAAAAGAGTGGATGGGTGGAAGGATGAGTGAGTGCGTGGATGAATGAGTACGTGAAAGGATGGCTGGATGTGTGAAAGGGTAGATGGCTGAATGGATGAGTGAATTGGTGGATGAGTGGAAGAGTGAATAGATTAATGTATGGATGGATAAGGTGAAAGGATGAATTGAGGGATGGCTGAGTGAAAAGGGGGATGGAGGGATGGATGAGTGGAATGATGGTAAGATAGATTATGGATAGGTTTGCAAATGGTTGAATATTGATATGGATGGGCACACAGATGGAAGGACAGAAGGAATGGTGAAAGACTGAATGATGAATGAAAGAATGATTACACTTTGTAACCCCCATTATCTTAAGTACATTTCCTATAGATTGACTTTAACATTTATATGAGTCATTGTTTCTATATAATATGTGTGTGATGTAAAGCACTCCGACACCCTGTCCTACGTACTTGGGATGAGTAGCACTATAAAAAAAATTAAATACACATGAGAGAGGGTCTATGTGAAGAGGAGGGTCACCATTGAAGGATGTTAGCAAGGCCGGACTGGTCATCAGTCTTTATCTGAGACGCTGTTAAGGTGGGGGGCAGGGGGTGGTTTTGTTACTACAAAAAGACCTGCACATTTGCTCAAAGCTGCGCACATACTGTGCACAATTGTCTCAACCTAATATAAACTTCTTTTCACTTAAGTGGTTGTCTATTTATTTACTTATATACAATTGTGTGACCTCTTCTGATGTGTGTGTAAAACTTACATTTTGTCCTGAATTTTGACCTCCTGTCCTGAATTTTTGTCCTGAATTTTGACCGGTTGTCCTGAATTTTTACACTCACCGTCCTGAATTGGCACCCATGCCAGTTTGTCACCCAAACCCTTGCACCATAGTGCAAGGGTGTCTGCGTTGAGGGAAGATTGTGTATGTGCACGAACAATAAATAATCTTCAAATTGAGTTTTGGCACTTCTCTGTGTGCAACTTAATGCAGCACACATAGAAATTGCAAACAATTTTTTTTAAATAATTGTTTATGTGCAGGAAGGAATACCTTCCTGCACATAAACAATCAATGGTGTTTTGCAGTTTATATGTGTGCTGCACAACGCAGCACACATGGAAACAGAAAAAACGAGGAGAAATTAAACATTTCTACTAGTTGCGCCTGTTTAAGACCAGGTTTTCCCTGGTCTTAATTTTGGTGCTGCCTCCTATTTACACCACCCTTGTAAATAGAGGGCATCGTCAAAATCAATGTGTGTTGTGGTGGAACGCCCACCACAACACCCATTGCCATCCCCTTTCAAGCTAAGTGTGGCGTGAAAGGATGCCTTGTTTACAAGAGCTTTAATCCGTGCTAAGTGGCTTAACACTGCCTTTGAAATAATGCAAAGCCCTATCGCCACCACAAGGTCTGAAAAAGTGAAGCTGTCGTGGCAATAGGAGCTTGTAAATATGCCCCACGGTTGGAGTCTCACTGTCGGATCAACATCCTGTGATTCTGGCTAAAATCATGTAATCTTTCAGTGCCTACCAATAATAAATGTGTCCTAGTGTAATGTAACTGGTGCTCAAGTAAAGAGCTCTGTTACCTTTGGCTGGAGGTCGCGTTGTATAAAACGGAAAAACATTTGTTATTTTAAAGTATTCCGGGGTGTTCATGGCAGGGGCGGCCTTAGGCATGTGCAAGCTGTGCACCTGCACAGGGCCCCCAAACCCCAGGGGCCACTATGCCAAAATATATCCTTAATATAATAATCCTCTGAGGATGGATACATATTTGCGCGGTGGCCCCTGGCAGGGATTTGGCGGCTCCAGCTTTGTTCCACTTCCAAACACCCTGACCCCCCTCTTCACTGGCCTCCGCACTCCGCCCCGCCCAGACCCCCTCTTCCGGGGGCCCCACCTACGCTCCCTGCCCAGGGCCACCATGAGCCTAGAGCCGCCCCTGGGGCATCCGTTATCAAGCTTTGTCTGTGACCGGCACGTCATAGAATTTGATTTTGGACGAGCCTGTCACGACTTCGAGGTGGATAAAATAAAGAGTTCATTAGTAGGTAACACGTCACTATATAGCGCTACAAGGCGGTGAGAACATCATAGCAAGTGCTGCATAAAAAGAGGATCGTCAAAATAAAAAAGCGCGCGTTCTCTGAACCCATTACTGTGGGTTTCTTCATCCTATTTTTTGCCGCCTCCCCAGATCAGAAATGAGTCATTACCGTGCCAGCCGTCCCGGCTCTCAGGTGGCTGGGCACAGGGGTTCCCAGGGGTGGCATCAACCCGTTGTGTTTGTTCGTTTCCATTGCTGGTTGGGGCCTCTTGGGTCCTGCTCGGTGTTCGCGCTGATTAAAGCTCTACGGAATATTCTTACATCACGACAGGTAAACACAGACGCCATGTTCGAATCCTGATAATGAAGCAGCAGTGTCTTTGTTTAAAAGCGATGAGCTTATTAGGTTAATATTATTAAATAAAAAATCGGAAAGAAAACTTCTGCGCAGTAGGTCATGGAAAGACATGGGGGCTTATTTACAATCCTCTTGCGCCACTTTTGCGTCACTTTTCACATATTAAAAATGACGCAAAAGCGGCGCAAAGGCCTTGTAAATCTTCCCCATGGAGTTCGCAGGTTTCGGACCTACTTCCGGGAAAGAAAGCCACGTGACATGCATCAGCGTGTAGAAATGTCAATGGTGATGAATTGGACACGAATACGTGCTGGAGAAAGGCACCACTGTGGGATATCACTTTTTTCTTGGTTTTATCCATGTGGTAAAAATATTTTTTCCCTTGGAGAAACGAACTTCTTGCCCTACATACCCACAACGTTTTGGGGTGTTCCGTTTCCCTTCCCTCCCTTAAGAGTGTCTACGCCAGCCCTTGGCTTATGGAAATGAACCAGAGGCGTTTGTGAAATTTCAAAAACGGTGTGTGTTTGTGGGCATCACAAATTTACATGGCACAGTACGCCTCGATGGGATTAACTTGTGACATTACACAAATGTGGGTCGCCTTTTGGGGCTGCCTTGCAGGTATGGAGTCAGCCAGTTTTTATTGTAAAAGTACTTTAGGACCAAAATTGGCTTCGGGAATTGGGTTCAGTTTTTACAGAACAGCACTGCTCTATTGTCAAATCTGGATGTACTGTGCCATACAGGCCAACATTTTAGAAGAGGAAAGTGGGCGTTTAAAAAAAACAATAACAGGGCGAATGTATTTTTTTTTCAATTGACTTCTATTGAAGCAGATACAATTTTCGGTGGGAAACCGTCAAAATAAAGTTATTTTTTGCTTCAGAAATCTGGAGTCTCCCGCCTGAAGCGGGTATATTGTCATGTATGACTGTGCAGCTTCCCAATCATGGACACACACACTGTCAAATGAGGAGAGGAGTTAGGACAGATTGGTGCCTTGTTTGATCAATTACCACCATCTTCCCAGTTCTATGTTAAGAGTTCATGTAAGCCTTGTTTCTTAGGTTTTTAAGTCTGTATATACCTCGTAATTCAGATTTACTGTTCAGTGCTTATTGTTGAGATCAGACACTCACTTGGACCGTGAGGCCATACTGCAGAAGCTTGCCGCAGTGCAAAAAAAAGAACAAACCATTTTGTACTGTTGTTATCTGCATAATATTAAGTTAGAAATATATTTTTCCAGAGTCTGTATCACAGAAAGCTTTTTGACCCAGGGCTAACCTGCAAAATCACATCATGGATCCATGCTTCTTTTTCATGTGGCATAAAGCTTTTTACACACCATGAACTGCCCTTCCTTAGAACGAGCACTGGCAAAGTCAAAGGTCTGACTTTAATGTGTTACTGCATGTAGTGTTAGCACATTGAAGCAAAACGAGCAGGAGAGAGCCAGTAAAAGCAGCCAGAGAGGGCATTAGTTGTAAACAAGTACCACATTTAGTTCAATGCAAGCACTCAAGCTAAGGCTGCAAAATACAGTGATCGCACTCATTGTGCTAAGGTAATCTAATTATGTATATCAGCAAAAGCGTATTTAAGAAATTAAACATTCTAAAAAAGTATTGATCACAAAAACCAATGATTGTTAATTCTGACCATCATTCACATTTATTTTTCCTTGAATATCAGAAAGATGCCTTGATGATGGTCAAACAGTTCCTTAGGATGTTAATGTCATCAGTCCATACAGGGATTTCAATGTATGCGGTATCACAAGGGTACGCCTTGCTGCAGATCTTTGTGGTGTTATTTACAGTGATCCCTATACAGCCAACACGTTTCACCCCTAAGTCTGGGCTTTTTCAAGGCTTTGTCTCTCTGGTGTTTTTAGCTCTTTATACTCTCAGTCCTCCCCTTCCTACTGGTAGCTATGGGAGGAAACACCGGGCATTACACCGGATATTGAAGAGGCATCTTTATGAGATTCAAGAAAAATAAATGTAAATGATGGACAGAATTAACAGTCATTGGTTTTTGTGATCTAAACTTTGTTACAATATTTAATTTCTTAATTGTATCTTTGCTGATTTAAAGAATTAGGTTACCATAACACAATAAATGTGACCATCATTGGGGGCAAAAGCCACTCTTTCATACAAAAACATGTAGTTAAACAGACAGAATAGTTGGCGCAACCCATATCTGAGTGCACTTTTCCCACCACAATTCACAGTAAAGAAACAAGAAGGGGCATTTGTGAATGGAACAAGGAGTGTTTGGCCTACCCAAAAGTACTCAAAAATACACTGAAACATCCTATAGGTGAGAGATAAATACTCCACTAGGCAGAGCCAAGACGTGATTTGCAATGTCTTAGGCCAATATCTGAAAGATGTTGGTGGAAGAAAGCCAACTGTTGGAATGGGCTGATCCAAAGCCCCACTCCATATACATTGTAAGCAGTAGGTCTCTTTGAGACCTGTGCTATCAACACACCTACCTAAAAAAAATCACATAATGATTTTTCAATGCTTTTGGTATATATTTAATGAAAATGGAACAAAATTATTTTGCTTCAAACATATTCCTAACTTTTCGAATTTAAATGTAGAGGGCATTTATTGTCTCCATATATTAACATTTAATACGATGTTGCAGTTTAGAAAATACTGCTCTCTATTCCATATAACACAAACAGCAAAAATGGTAAAAATGGATATTATGTGATTTTTGTTTTGGTTTTTGTTGTTTTTGTGCACCAAGACAAAGTTTCTGTAACATGACCCAATGCCTTTGCTATGTCCGTGCTATACAACACCTAAAGAATTGATACAACCTCTTTAATTAGTGTACAGTCTTGGTTATGAGCTCTCCTGCACCCACATATGGAAAGAAATATTTTAACAAAACGGCTTCCTCTGGAGACGCATGAGCTGAAGTGGTGTACGAAAGCTGGTAGCCTTGCCCTGGAATACTGCGGCTAACTGATGTGAAACCTATTTACAAAATATTGACAAATAATGTAAATCTAATATGAATACAAATTGTTTTGATTTAGTAATATACACTTGTAACACATGAAAATGCCTATGCAATTTTGTATAATTTTTGTTTTTGCCTCTTGTAAAGCATTGGTTACATATGTGATTATAATTTTCACAGTGTTCCCCTGATGAAGGTGCACACACCGAAATGCATTGGGAAGTGTTGGACGCATCACTGAAAGATTGGAATTTGGAAAATTGGAAAATTTTGCTTATATGAACACTGAATACAGAGAATGAATCTTTGTTCTCTTGTTCTTCCTTTTGTTCTTTAATGTAATTGTTGCTTTCATGTTGATACTATCACATCATTTAGTTAAAGACTGGTAAGAATTGTGATATTTCACAGTGAATCTCATGTTGACTGATTGTCATACAAATGATGGAATTTGTGAGGGACATTACTCAACATCATATTGGATATCATAGTGCAAAATAGTTTGTGAAAAATTGAAGTACTTCATGCAGTCGTATGTATTTGTGTTAATGATTTGTAATTTCAATTGGCAGCACCTAATAGGGCAACTTTTTGAACAGTGCACCCTGGGACTTAAACACAATGGGCTAGATGTATCAACATACCCTTTTGCGATTTCCAAATAGCGATTTTTAAGGAATCGCTATTTGGGAATTGCAAAATGGCATGTATGTAGAAATTTGCTATTTTTTAGCGATTTCTTAATATTCCTTATTTGCGATTAGCAAATTGCTAATCGCAAATAAGGAATAATTTCACATTCATTTCTATGGGCCAGGAGGCCCCTAGGAATGAATGTGAAATTATTCTCAATTTGCGATTCGCAATTTGCGAATCACAAATTGTGAATAATTTCAAGGGTGCAGGGGTGTCTCAAGGACATCCTGCTGCACCCCTGAAAATTACATGTGTGTGCATATGGCGCACATACTTGCCCTAAGGGCATGTATGAGCGTCACATGGCACCTTTACAAATTTCATAAAGTGCATTTGTAAAAGAATTCGCAAATTACCACCAACTGCAAGTTGGTGGTAATTTGCGATTTCTTAGCCAAAATTTGCTAAAATTAAATGTTTCATACATAGCATTTAAGAAATCGCAATTTGCGATTTCTTAAATGCTTGCGCAATGTTAAGGAATTGCAAAATGTGCGATTCCTTAATATTGCTAACTTTTTGCATGATACATCTCATTTCCCGTTCTTGTCGCAAACGCTGCTATTTTGCAAATTGCAGCGTTTGCCACAAGAAAAAAGCTTGATACATCTACCCCATAGTGTTTAAACTCAAAGGCAGCATCTTTCCACCTTAAAAAACAAAAAATATGAAATCTACAGCTGAAATTCTCTAGTCTATGCAAGTTTATTTTATGCACGTACTTGGCGGTGGTATGCAATAAGCAGGAACCAGTGTGCTTACAGTTTTGCAGCTGACGCCCCTACTGCGTAGAACTAACATACCCGACCCACTCTATCAAGCAGAACCACCCACCCACTCACACAATCTTTGTACAAGAGCGGCTGTTAGACTGTATTGATATGAAAAAAGTGCCATTCTTATCATCATGCACACTACCAAAACACCTCCTACCAAAGTAATGCTACAAACCCACACCCAACCAACCAAACACACTGGTGGTATGTACAAGCATTAGCTACTTTTTCGTTCCTCCACACTGCACCGCATGTTTATCTCGGTTACAGATACAACTTGCATGGATGGGGAAAGAGGCACCTGAGAGCAGGGTATACCGAGTCCTTCAGTGAGAAGGGCATTCCCTGCTTCCACTTTCAAGCTCTTTATTTGACTCAATGTCTCGGCTAAGGAGAAATACATGATTTAGTGATTGATTTAGAGTTTGACTGAGAGAGTGCTCTGTCACAACGAAGATGGAGTACCTTGCTGTCAAACTCAAGGTCTGAATGCCTTATTCAGTGGAGGGTGGACATTAAAGGTCATATTTCCAAGGAAAGTGGCGGGGTGAGGCGCTAACATTCCTGACTTAACGCCTCACTCCGCCACTTCAGAAATGCAGGGCTGCACCAAATTTACAAGAATATGGTGCAGCCCTACATTTCCCCCTGCGCTGGCGCTACACTTAGCAGCCTAGCGCTGACGCAGGCACCGTTGCACCATAGTGCAAGGGTGTCGGCGTGCAGGGGAAGATTGTTTATCTACAGGAAGGTCCCACTTCCTGCACATAAGCAATCTTTAAATGCAGTTTTGGAACTTCTACGTGTGCTCCTTAATGCAGCACACTTAGAAGTTGCAAAACGGGATTTTACAAAAAATGATTGTTTATGTGCAGGTAGGGGGACCTTCCTGGACATAAACACATGAAAACAGCAAAAACAAGGAGAAATGAAACATTTCTCCTCGTTGTGCCAGAGTAAGACAGATTTTCCTGGTCTTAATTCTGGCGCGGCCTCCAATTTACGCTTCCCCTGTAACAGAATCAATGGTGTTTGTGGTGGAACGCCCACAGCGACACCCATTGCCCTCCCCTTTCACGCTAAGCATAGCATGATGGTGGGCCTTATTTACAAGACACTGTAAGCCACATTAAGTGGCTTAACGCTGCCTAGTAAATAAGGCGAAGCCCCTATCGCCACAGGAACATCGTAAAAAGTGACGTTCCCTTGGGGAAAGGGGCTTGTAAATATGCCCCTAAGTATGTTGACAAGGGAGCCTATTCCAGCTCTGTTGCAGATGTACTCCTTCCATGGCCCAACGGAGAACAGGCCGTTGGAGTTTAGCCAACAGACCGCCATTCAATGTAGAGTCAATTTAGCCCCAGTAAAAAAACATAAGTACCCTCAACATAGCTTTTCATTATTCTAAAACAAACTCCCACTTTGGGAGTTTGTTTTAGAAAAATGGAAAACATGATAAAAGTTGGACGGATGTCCGTCATGTTTGACAGATTCAACATTGACAGGAACCACCATGATAGCCGTACCTGTCATTGCTTATAGTTGTCTGCGGGGCTGGCAAAGGAAACAGTGCATTGATGAGCAGTGTTTACTTTCTCCAGCTTCCATTGGAGCTGCCCTTTAAGTTCTCCAAAAATAAATAAAGTCAACAGTTCAATGGGAACTGTGATTAAATAAATAGTTGTAAACAAGTTATTGCCATGTTTTAATATTTTTACCACATTGAAAATTATTGTATTTGATCAAGACCTTCACCTATGTGCTTTGTACTAGTGATAGTGCTAAACAAAATTAATAAAAATTGAATTAACAATAAGGAGTAATTTTAAGCCAATAGCATAGATCATATTCTATATATGTATAGGGTGATTCACAAAAAACGAGTAAAACTATACTTGGGATTTTTAAATCTATGTTCAAGTGTGATTTTATTACTTTTTGCAATTAACAAATACTGATTGGAATCCACATGCAAGCTATACTCGAAGCTGGTTCAAGTAGGGATTTGTTGGAAGTTCCAAGATTTGATTCCATTCCCATTGAATGAGATTCTCCAGGGCAGAAAACTCCACACGGTGAGAATGGATTCCACAGTGCAAATGCAATTTTTTTTTTCTCTGCTTAAACTGTGGAGAAGCCCCTTCCACCAAACCTCCACCAAATTTGATGGTGATCCATTCTCCTTCCCACCGTGGCAAATGATTTACAGCAGCACAAACTTCCAAAGTAAGCCTTGGAACAATGAGTAACGCCCTCAATCCCCGCTCTTGAATTCTGGATTTAAAAGTGCATGGTGGAGATGTCAGCATCTGCAACAGGGCTTACACCTCCCAGAAATCCATGGATGGATCCAGGTAAGTGAGGCTTTTGGTCTTAAATCTATGTTTAAAATCAAATGTGCCTTTGTGAATAGGGCCAATGGTCCATTTCAATTAATACAGGAGACATAACTACTATTTAAAAAAAATATGATGGCCCACCTAGATTTATGAATACATTTCTAGTTGAGGTACACTCCAGGAGAACCAGTAAATGATCACATTTCATGGTATAAATAATCTAGGTTCCCGGTGTTAGTCTGTGTTTTGTGGCACTGTGTTCTCCTTTTAATGAAACATAATTTTTCATATAAAACAATGATAAATGAGTACTATTCCCCTATACATCATGGCAGCACCCTACTTAAAAAATAAAGGTGTTATCTAAAATAAACATCAATCTGTGTTGTGCTGTTATACTGAACATGCTATTATAACGGGACAATTATTGAACTATCATTAGGGTTAAGGTCATGTGACAACATTTCCAGGGAAGATTTAGGGTCAAATGTCATATGATATCAGTCTAATGATGTCAGTGAGGTCAAAGGGTGTGTGGTGTGATTTCTGCTACCCCTGGAATTTTGGCAAATGTGTGTGTGTGTCAATGTGTTTCCTTGCATACTGTCACAAATGACATCATGACGCCATCAATGCAATCACTGGTGGGATAACATATCACATCACTATGTACGACATACGGATATGTGTAAACATACAAACACGAATTAAGCAAGCAGCAAAATGAAACAAATGGTGTATATACATAATAGTGCAGTAAAATTACAAGAAAATCACAGAAGAGAGATGGAAAGAGATGTTTCTTTACAAGGCCAGAGAAACAAGAAAAAGCCGAGTGGAAATAAACGGGTACTTAATATAAATATATTTCTGGCTATGAACACACAGCGGGGGTGGGATGGGCCTTTAAATTTGAGTTTCTTGCTAAGTGGATTTTACATCGCGTTTCATACGCTGGAAATTTCAGCCTTCAAATGTTGATTGCAGAGTCACCCGAATCTCCCACGGGGCGAGTTGTTTTTCTGGTCTTAATTGCGCGACGAGTAAAGGTGTCCCCCTGGGGCGCTCTGAGCTGGGGCGACAAACCTTAGAAAGGTTATTGCGTGCAACGGCTCCAAAAGTTGGTTTCACTGCCAAATTGGAATTTAGATGGCAGAAGAGCGTATTAGGTAGGTCCGTTGAAATTGGCTAAAATTATTGCCGAAAAGTTAAACAAATCCAAAATTCTAAAATAATCTAGAGGGTGTTTTATTACAGCAACATTATTTCGACCCTGGAGAGCTGTGTTATTCGAGCTTCATCGTGTGGGTCGTTAATTCAGAGATGATAAAAAAAAACAGAAATGTTAATGCCAAATCGTAGCATAAATCGCAGGTGGCACATATTTGGGGGTCCGGGTGGTTCGACTGATCGGCGCTGTTATAGACTCTTTGATATAAATATTGTATTCTCTTATTGTAGCGCAAACCACAAACGGCATCACATACAATTTATTCGAATGGTAAACAATATTATCTAATACATTATTATATGGTACGATGTCATGGAAATCAATATAAAGGGAGACGACGTAGTGGCATGACGATATTAAAGCGGTTAATAAAGTGTCATCAAATTAAGTAGCGCCTACATGCAATGCAAAACCAGTAACTAAAGAACGTATCGCCCTGTAAATAGAAGAATTAACATTAAAAAAAATTTACGAACTAAAAAACACCACATTTTCGAAGGTGTAAACAGGGGAGATCAGCATAAAAACAGATTTAACATGTTATTATTAAATTATTGCAGGGTTACGTTTTGGGGCTTTATTGTAGCTTTTAATTTTCCCACTGGAGCACATTAATGTCTGTGAAAAGTCGTATATATTCAATTCTTCGTTTAAATGTCCTTGTGGGTCTTTTGAGCAAGCCTGGATTGTCAGGTCATAAGGGGCCCTCGTTGACCTGCTGGTGATGATATTGGCACAACATAGCCCCCCAGCCCCCATGGTGCAGGAGGTGGGGTCCGAGCTCCAGGGGGCCTGGGAGCTCCTGACTGAGTCCAGAGGGGGGTGGGCACTCCATGTAGTTTGGCAGGGGGTCCCACTCAAGTTGTGTTATTCTACTGGGTGATGGACAGTACTGCCCAGGTTGAAAAAGGTGCTCTGAGACTTTGGAAAAAGGTTAAGAGCAACTCAGTCAACTAAAAGCTGGTTTCAGTCAATATCTGGTGCACGATGGATGCTCTGAACAAAGATGGTTTGCTTAGACCAAAAAAAATCAACGGGGGAGAATTGCTTCTGGGGATCAATACATGATGCTGGGACCTTGGATACTCCTGGCTAGTTACCTTGTTCAGTTATTTCGTTGATAGTGCTTTAAGATAAAAGGGTCTTTTTTGAAGCATGGAAGTAGCCTGCCTGCAGGAACAGAGACCACCCACTCCTTCCAGCAGTGAGCGGCCTGCCACATTTTGAGATTTGCAGAAAGGGCATCAGCAAGTGCACTTTCGGTAAACTTGAATGCCGAGCAGGCCGTCATGCTGTTTTGGTCCTATCAGTACTCAGCCTTTTTCAGACGCAACCCTCCCTAAAAGAATACATCAATGTCCCTAATTTGGAGGGAGTTATCTCCCTGAGTATCACAAATATTTTTTTTTACCAGGCCAGGAGTGCCACACGTTGAGATCTAGGTGACTCCGTAGTGCTAGCATAGCTCTAATAGTTAGCTAATAGACCCCCTGTGTTTCTTATGGTGTATATTAATTTGTGCAAGTAACCGGGTCAATGGTTAACATCCGCAGAGCTAGATTAGGCTCGGCCATCAGAAAGGTGGCCGGCCTCCCCCCTATGAATGAGATGGGTCTGTAAGTGTGTGCATGAGTCTCTAAGTGAGTCTGTGAGTGGGTGTGCGAGTCTGTGTGAGTACATGAGTCTGTGAGTGAGTCTGTACGTTCATGAGTCTCTGAGCGGGTCTGTGAGTGAGTGCACGAGTCTCTGAGTGGGTCTGTGAGTGAGTGCATGAGTCTCTAAGTGGGTCTGCGAGTGAATGTATGAGTCTTTGAGTGGGTCAATGAGTGGATACATGAATTTCTTAGTGCGTCTTTAAGTGGGTGTGTGAGTGTTTGAGTGGGTCTGTGAGTGACTGCGTCAGAATATCAATGGGTCTGTGAGGGACTGAGTGAGTGTCTGTCTGGGTCTCTAAGTGACTGCATGAGAATATGAGTGGGGCTCTGAGTGAGTGCATGAGTATCTGAGTAGATCAGTGATTGGATGCATCAGTCTCTCAGTGAGTATGTGAGTGAATGTGTGAATCTGAGTGGGCCTGTGAGTGGGTGCATAAATGTTTGACTGGGTCTGTGAGTTGGGTAAATTAGTCTCTGAGTGTGTCTGTGAGTCGACACATCTGTCTCTCAGTGGGTTTCTGAGTAGGTTTCTCAGTGTCTGAGAGGGTCTGTGAGTGACTACATCAGAATATCAATGGGTCTGTGAGTGACTACATGAGTGTCTGTATGGTCTCTGAGTGAGTGCATGAGAATATGAGTGGGGCTGTGAGTGAGTGCATTAGTGTCTGAGTAGATCTGTGAGTGGATGCATCACTCTGAGTGGGTGTGTGAATCTCTTAGTGGGTCTGTGAGTGGGTGTATGAGTGCACCAGAGGCTCTCTGAGTGGGTGTATGAGTTTTGAATGGGTATGTGAGTGGATCCATGAGTTTGTGATTGGCTCTATGAGTAGGAGTAGGAGTGAGCCTGTAAGTGGGTGCATGAAAGTCACAGAGGGTCTTTGGGTTGGTGTGTGAGTCCCTGAGTGAGTCTTTGATTGGGTGCATTTTGTTTCTGAGTGGGTCTGTGAATGGGTACATCCGTGTCTGAGTGGGTCTATGAGTGGGTGTCTGAAAGGGTTTATGATTGGGTGCACAAGTTTCTCAGGAGGTCTCTTAGTGGATGTTTGAGTGTCTGAGTGTTCGCGTTTGTGGGTGTTTCCTTGCATCGCGGCCAGGCTTAGCTCCGCCCCCCGCCCTCACCGACCGGCCGGGCTTTGCTCCGCCGGTCCAGCGCCACAGACCACTTGCCAGACTGCAAGCCCCAGGAGCCACAGGGGCTCATTGCGCTTTCCCATGCGCCAGGAGGCGCATAAAGACTCGCCTGCACCCTCGTCCCGCGAGGACGTGCGGGGACGCGCCGGGCTAAGCCCGGGCAAAGGGCGGGCCCTCTGTGGCCCTCAGAGGACCGAGAAGGACGGGACGGGCCACCCCCTTGGCTCCTACTGAACAAGGTATAGTGAGACTTCGACCTACATCTCTGCTCATACTGTCGCCTCAAGACACTGGGACTTTCATTGACTGTTCGCTGCACCTTCGCCATGCCTCTTAAGGGGGCTCCCAAACCCAGTATTCCCCCAAGTGACTCTAGTAGGGGGAGGTTAGACTGCTATGTAGACAGGGTATTATCACCCGTTATTCATGATTTGGAAGATCTAGAAACTCGTTTGCCCTCACATAGCGTAGCCTGCAAACACCCCGAGGCGCAGCTAGCCGACACAGCATCAAGTTTGTCCTGGTTGGAGGAATTGAACGCCCTATGTCACATTCGATATGCACCAGTCGAAACCATAGCAGACACACCCCAAGCCCTTTCCCGCCCAATACTTCCCGTACATTTGTAGTCTAGCTCATTATTGAATGCAAACGATAACTTTCTGGCTGCCCCTCCCTTATCCCTGTCAGTAAAAGCAAACACCAAACAACTTGGGAACCCTAAAACTCCTACGGTCAAAAGAAAGCGTTCCGGGGATAACTGAATGGGGAGGGAAGCAAAACTGCTACAGCCATGCACAAGTTCCTCACCGTCCGTCAGCACCCTACCTACAGCTTCCCAGGCCTGCGATAACATTGAATCCTTTGCACCAACCTACCAGGCAGCTCTTCTGGACCTGATTAAACGCCTGGTCACCTCTCTAATATCCCCTTTGACTGCAAGAATCAATTCCCTAGGGGATAGGTTAAGGGATATAGAGACCTCAATTAGGGCACCGACTCAACCTAATAAGAACCTGGCAGGACTTAGCCAACCACAGCCCTTACCCGCTACTGTGGTTTCTAAGTTAGCTCCTCAAAGAAATAGCATCCCTCTCAACAGACCTACGGTCCAACAGAACTGCCCATGTATCTCCTCGTCATCCGATATCGAGCCCACTACCACCAAGAGTATCATCGCTGATGTAGGGGTGCCAAACGTTCCCACACCTCATGAGGAGAAAACTACTAACCTAGATTATACTAAACATATACATTTGCCTCCAATGGCCGCCCCCTTTGTCTGTGTTCTCACTGGTGTTTTACCAATTACAAAGGGAAAAACCGAGAGACTAGAGGATCTAAAACACAAGGTCATCTATTGGCTGTCTAGGAACCGACCCTTGCCAGTGAACATTGATGGTGCTATTCGAAGTGTTAGAAGGGTGGGTTGGCTCGGCCCCCTTCCAAAAGATCTCCCAGGCGACCTGGTGTTAGTTAGATTCTGGAGTGATCGGGTCGTGCCTTATTTACAAACCTGGTTTCCACAATTAGTGGATGGCCCGATCTCTGTCTGGGGACTCCATGATTTCTACCCTAGGTCCCGCTACCCTCGGCCCTTAAATTCAAGACTAGAGAGAAAACCCAATTTTTCAGAAAGAACAAGTTTAGAAATTAATTATCGGCCGGATCGGAGTGTGTATGTACAGAATGGTTTCAACAACCCCATCCCAAATTATTTTCCATGAAGTGTCTGTAGCAGTGGTATCCAGTGACTAGCAATTCGTTTGAATTGATTTAATAATGTCTTAATTTATTATAAATTATTGTAATGAAATGGTTCTCAATGATGTGTATATAATGAATGTTGCTTTTATGATTTTATGTATCAAAATCGAATAAATCTAATCTGATCTGATCTGAGTGTCTGAGTAAGTTTGTGAGTGACTGCATCGGAATATCAATGGTTCTGTGAGTAAGTGCATCAGTGTCTGTATGTGTATTTGAGGGAGCGAATGAGAATATAAGTGGATCTCTGAGTGAGTGCATGAGAGTCTGAGCGGATCTGTAAGTGGATACTTCAGTCTCTGAGCTGGCGTACGTGAGTGGGTGTGTGAATCTGTGAGTGGGTGCATGCGTCTCTGACTGAGTCTGTGAGTGGATACATGAGTCTCTGAGTGGGTCTGTGAGTGAGGGCGTGAGTCTCTGAATGGGTCCATCAGTGGGCATGTCTGTCTCTGGGCGGGTGGCTGAGTGGGTGTGTGATTGCCTAAGGGAAACTGAGGGTGGGTGTATACATTTTAAAAAAAAATGTTTCAGTGATATTTGCAAATGTGTTGTAACGTATATTCGCAAATTCATCGCGACATTACATGGGGAGCCGCGCCAACCGTCATGGCGAATTTGCATATACCTTGAGTGGAAAAAAAGCTTTTTTGCTATATTATACTCATAAGGGTTTCCTCAGACACCCCTATATTCCTTTCATGGGCGAGGGCACAGGCAACCTGATCCCTTATGCCACTTTCTATCATTTGGTTTGAGCTTCGGGGACTGCTCCGATGAGATAAAATGGCAGCCGCAATTCTCTACTCAAGTTGCGGCCAGACAATCACGCCATGCCTGTTGTTGTGTGCATTTGTGATTAATTACGAAATCATCACAAATTTGCCATGAATGCAGAGATACAGTCACGCAATATCTTATGCATATTGTAACCTTCAGCTCTTAGTGTTTAGATCACGCAGTGGATTTACAAAATTCTAGAGTGGGAGACTTTTAGTGTATTTGGTCATCAAATACTCCCCCTTACAATCTTTGAGCAGTCAATCCGCCAGAACTTGCCAATGTGAGGCATGTACCTGGCGGCTATGCCGATCCACGGTTTGATCGATAATGGAAGATTATATATACGGTATTTAAATGCTGCTCATTTCACTGTTTCTTGTTAGGAGAATATGTATAGGATATACAAGAATTGTACGGTGACTATGCCGATCCACGGCGTGATCTAAACACTAAGTGCTGAAGCTTACAATATGCATAAGATATTGCGTGACTCACCATGTAGAAATATGTAAATATGTATAGTAAATGCTTAATGTATTTAGTAACTTGTACATGAATATCTGTATATATATATATATGTATAGTTGGAACTGGGACACACTGTTTACTAATGGCGCGCGCGATAGTCTCATCCCTAGATTTATGGTTCATGAAGTAAATGAGTTAAAATGGCCCCTTGCAGTGTCGTGCTATAAACACTGACGAAGGCAATCCGAAACACGTCTGTTTTGTGAGGAATAAAGACTTGAAACAAATCCCCCCGTGAGTGCTGTACTCTTTGTCTAAAGGACAGGAATCAAGAGTTGGAGCTGAATATATATATATATATATATATATATATATATATATATATATATATATATATATATATATATATATATATATATTCACTGAAAAAACCATAGGTTTCACACCAGTTATAGTTAGCTGGAAATTTTACTGACATAAAACCATTGAAATTCCACGTTATAGTCAGTTGGACTCACTATAGCTTGCGGGTGTAATGCACTGCTGATGACGTCACATATTACATCACTCATGACATGGTCAGTGACATCACTCATGACATCACTGATGACACCATCCAGTGAATGTGTGTCTTTCTGAAAAATAAATATGTTTTATATATGTATATGTAAAGGTTGATGGAAGAATAAATGTCTAAATAAGTGTTTTAATGAATGTTTTAAAAAAAAAATTGATTGGTTAACTGGCTTATTAAGTGTATCTTAGTGAATACATATATTAGCGAGTAATGTTTAAATATTTAAATATATGTATCAGTGTTTCACTTTGTGTATAATTGGCTGCATGGGTTGGTGAGTAGCTACATGTGTGTGTATATGGGTTATTAGATGTTTTTTTAGTATTAGTATGAGTCTCTGTATGGTTTAGTGGGGGTATTACTTAGCACATAGATGCATCAATGACTAACTCACTGTTTGTATGTGTTTTGAAGACAGCATATGTGCAGGACTGTATGGGTGGATGAGTGTGTATATGTGTGTGTTAGTGAGTGAATGACTGTCTCACTAGTGTCTTTATCAGTAACAACATATGTTTTAATCTAGTATATGTGAGTATTGATGTTTATAAGTGAGTATATGTGAGATTGTAAGAGTTCCTGTTTAAATAAGTATGTGTTTCTATAAGTGATTGTTTAAGAGAGTAAGTATGTGTAAGTTTCCTTAGAAGTAAGGTGGTAGTGTGTGTATAGTTGTATATGCAAATAAATGGATGTTCAATAGTTTATTTGCATGTGTGAGTATGTGTGTGAGTAAATTTTGGATGACTGTCGGTGTGTAACAAGATATATAGGTGTATCACTACATATGATGAGTGAGTATATGTATGAGTGACTATATAGAAATGTTGGTGAATGAGTGGATGTGAATATAGATGGTGGTATTACTGAATTGGTTGTTGTAACTGGTATGGATCTCTCCATTTTTTTTGAAAATGTTAATTTCTATTTTCGAATATGTGTTTTAAGGGTTACATTACACTGAAAGGAGGTCTGTCACTCTGTCACAAAGATGGTGTCATCAGTGATGTCATGAGTGATGTCACTGACCATGTCATGAGTGATGTAATATGTGACGTCATCAGCAGTGCATTACACGTGCAAGTTATAGTGAGTCCAACTAACTGTAACGTGGAATTTCAATGGTTTTATGTCAGTAAAATTTCCAGCTAACTATAACTGGTGTGAAACCTATGGTTTTTTCAGTGAATTTAATAGGTTTTTTTAAATGCTAATTCCTAACTATAACTGGTGTGAAACCTATAGTTTTTTCAGTGAATTTCATAGGTTTTTTAAATGCTAATTCCTAACTATGTATAAGGCCCCAAACCTATGTTTTTTTCTTTGAATTTCAAAATTTGGTTAATAGCAAATGTCTATAGCTATGAAATTTAATATTTTTTAAAATGATTGAATCCTATATTTTATTTGTATTTTAAACAATTTGTATTTTTTTTATTTTTTATTTTTGACCCTGGAGCGCTCCCGGGGCGCGCCCCGGTGAGCGCCCCGTAGAGCGTAGTCGTTTGAAGCGCCCCGGTGCGCGAACCGGGAAGCGTCCCGTTAGCGCCAATGTCGCGAACGAAAACATGATCGTGGCGTATCGCGTAGCCGCGTCCTCGTGATACGCACGGTGTAAGCGCACCCGGAAGCACTCGAGCGAATACGCTCGCGCAACGTAACTATCTGACGCGCTTACGCGACGCGACATGGGGTGCACCCCCGGGCGCGCCCGGGGGCGCATCGCGTAAGCACGTCGGTCATGTGACCTGAAAATGACACTTTTAATTGGTGCAGAACAGTTTTAGTTTTATAATGATGAAATCCCTGGTCTTGTGACCTGAAAATAACACTTCTCATTGGTTCAGGCCTTTTTTTTTCCAAATGATGAAAGACACCACCTTTTTTCCTTATTCTGACTTTGTCCTTTGACTGAGGAAGACCTGATTGTACCTCTCTGTACCTTTTTGATCTATATAATGGCTTCAGTAGCAGCCGCAGCTGGTGCATCTGCACCACCACCACCACCACAACCACCAAGAGGACCACCGCAAGACTACATTGGTGGTCAACAAGAGGAGGAAGAGGAGGAGGAGGAGGAGGAGGGGAGGAGAAGATGGCTTGAAGAACACAATACCCCATACCAGCCAAGACCACACATTATATGGGAGTTTTTTTCGAACCCAGAGGCCAGCCAAGTTGACTTGCCTAATCTGTGGCATGGAACTTTCTAGGGGGAACCCTAATAAAAAATATTAATTCGGAAACAACACAATGATTAGACACATGCAGCGCAGGCATCCAATAAACTATTCTGCTGCAGAGATGAGGGAACTGGCCAGAAACCCTCCCCAAACTACAAGCACCACCTTGAAAAGAAAGCAACGCACTCCGTCGGGACAAGAGGCAAGAAAGACGATGCCTTGCATTCAGCCACGGTTTGCAGATTTCCGAATAACCTGTAAATATTGCGGGAAGACCATCTCCTACGGAGAACAGAGCGTAAAGCTCACCGTCCTTGCTGGGGACAACCACAAATGACCCAATAAACCCTAATTATTTCTTTTCTTTTTTTTTTTGCTCCAGTTGAGCCATTTTCAATTCCCTGTTTTTTCGTTTCTCCGCATGAAAAATACAAAAAAATATAAAACTGTTCAGAAAACCCCCAAAAAGTTAAAAATGTTCAAAAAAACAATAAAAAAATATAAAACAACAAAAAGAAGAAAAAAAACTGTTCTTTTTAGAACTACCTCCAATTTATAAAAAAAAGCTACATTTTTTAAAAACTCTGTCATTCTTTTTTCTCCATGGTCCGCTCCCCGGTGCGCGTACCGGGCGCTCCCCCCGCGCAAAAAAAAATGTTTTGGGCCCCGCTGGGCCCTTTTATGGCCCCCACATCAAACCTAGGGGTCAGGGGGGTCTATCCCTGCCCCCTTATGGTCATTTCCCCCTTTTTTTTCCACCTCTTGTGTCTTGATCCTACCGAGACACAAGATGGCGGCCGCTCCGGACTGTTTTGAATGTTTACAGACACCCGAGAGCCAATCAGCTTTCCGTGCGCACCTCGCGTGTCGCGCCAGAAGCGCTCCCCGGGGCGCTGCCATAGATATATATACTTTTTGGAACCTAAATTACTCAAAATCCACTGGAGCACATATCTTGAGACATAGCAAAGGCACATCGGGCTACCAGTCCCTACATTTTTGCCAAGTTTGGTGGTAATCCATTCAGCCGTTCGGGCTAAAAGTGAGTTCGACCGCCCTATGGAAATTAACATGGGGAAAACACGTTTTAGGACCCCCCTTTTATCTCGGCCCCCGCTTGACGAATCCCCCCCAAACTTTCAAGGAAGGACCGGAGCTCCGCGAGGCAAATTTGAGGAAATTGTCAGGCAGATTCGTCAACCGGCGCCAAAGTTATTCCAAATAGAATTTTGAGATTTTGCATTGAAAAAAATTCGAACTATAACTACCTACTGGCAACCGCCAGTAGGTAATATATATATATATATATATATATTTTTGTCCTACAAATTGCCTTAAGCATTCGGAAGGCACACGCATTGCTCCGCTATCCAGCAGTATCATGCAGCCTGTTCGCTCACCCTGTGTGCCAATTAAAATAGCCGACGCGTTTCAGGGCTTACAGCCCCTTCTTCCTGGGCAATGATACACACATACAAAGCCTGCATTTCTCTTTTCCGATTTTTATTTCATCACGCTCCTGCCTGCCCATGGGCGTGTCCTCGTTACACTTCCCTCGATGATTTCTGGGGCTTGGAGTCCTCAATGCAGGTAAGTATGTTCATGGGTGTATTGTCAATCAAAGTTCATTTAGTCTCTAAGTGAGTCACAGGGCTTTGAAACAGGCCAGTTTTGCATATTTGAGCAACGTGCTGTTTAGTACCTGAAATGTTCAGAGATACAGCCTCTGCCAGCTGGTGATTTTCGTTTCCTCCAACTGCCGACGGTGCTCTTCCCACGGCCAGGCCGCCGTGCGATAATTTTGTCCTACAAATTGCCTTAAGCATTCGGAAGGCACACGCATTGCTCCGCCATCCAGCAGTATCATGCAGCCTGTTCGCTCACCCTGTGTGCCAATTAAAATAGCTGACGCGTTTCAGGGCTTACAGCCCCTTCTTCCTGGGCAATGATACACACATACAAAGCCTGCATTTCTCTTTTCCGATTTTTATTTCATCACGCTCCTGCCTGCCCATGGGCGTGTCCTCGTTACACTTCCCTCGATGATTTCTGGGGCTTGGAGTCCTCAATGCAGGTAAGTATGTTCATGGGTGTATTGTCAATCAAAGTTCATTTAGTCTCTAAGTGAGTCACAGGGCTTTGAAACAGGCCAGTTTTGCATATTTGAGCAACGTGCTGTTTAGTACCTGAAATGTTCAGAGATACAGCCTCTGCCAGCTGGTGATTTTCGTTTCCTCCAACTGCCGACGGTGCTCTTCCCACGGCCAGGCTGCCGTGCGATAATTTTGTCCTACAAATTGCCTTAAGCATTCGGAAGGCACACGCATTGCTCCGCCATCCAGCAGTATCATGCAGCCTGTTCGCTCACCCTGTGTGCCAATTAAAATAGCCGACGCGTTTCAGGGCTTACAGCCCCTTCTTCCTGGGCAATGATACACACATACAAAGCCTGCATTTCTCTTTTCCGATTTTTATTTCATCACGCTCCTGCCTGCCCATGGGCGTGTCCTCGTTACACTTCCCTCGATGATTTCTGGGGCTTGGAGTCCTCAATGCAGGTAAGTATGTTCATGGGTGTATTGTCAATCAAAGTTCATTTAGTCTCTAAGTGAGTCACAGGGCTTTGAAACAGGCCAGTTTTGCATATTTGAGCAACGCGCTGTTTAGTACCTGAAATGTTCAGAGATACAGCCTCTGCCAGCTGGTGATTTTCGTTTCCTCCAACTGCCGACGGTGCTCTTCCCACGGCCAGGCCGCCGTGCGATAATTTTGTCCTACAAATTGCCTTAAGCATTCGGAAGGCACACGCATTGCTCCGCCATCCAGCAGTATCATGCAGCCTGTTCGCTCACCCTGTGTGCCAATTAAAATAGCCGACGCGTTTCAGGGCTTACAGCCCCTTCTTCCTGGGCAATGATACACACATACAAAGCCTGCATTTCTCTTTTCCGATTTTTATTTCATCACGCTCCTGCCTGCCCATGGGCGTGTCCTCGTTACACTTCCCTCAATGATTTCTGGGGCTTGGAGTCCTCAATGCAGGTAAGTATGTTCATGGGTGTATTGTCAATCAAAGTTCATTTAGTTCATATATATCTATATCCATCACAAACAGTTGCCCACTGTGAGGAGCCCGCACAATTCTGTATCTTAGTACAATGAGGTCACAGCCAGCTCTCAGTCACAAAACTGGCAAAGTACAGTTCTCTTGGCTCTACGCGTTCCGAAATTGGTTTCTTGTTCACGAGCCTGAATAACACTGCAACACCAGCGAAGGTTTGGACCAGCTGCTCTTTATTTAAATCAGACCCCGCCTTTCTGAGCTCGATCTGCAGCTTGCACAAGTGTGTGCCGTTGTGCATCATGGTATTAGCAGTTCAAGCCTTACAGTACTACCCAAGTGGGTGCTGCTGTTGCAAAAAAATAAAATCAAAGTGTCCCCCAAGTGGGTCAATGTCAGTTGGGTGGCAGCGCCTGCTGTCTTGCACAGAACACTCACTGTTTAAACGGAATTGTCCTTGATGCGGCGCCAGCCTTTCCAACGCCGCAGGTCCGTGCACTGCGGAGGGGCTTCCTCATCAGTGATGTCAAATGAGATGTCCTCAGTGATGTCATTTGAGATGTCATCAGTGATGTCATCAGTGATGTCACTGCCCATGTCATGAATGATGTAATATGTGACATCATCAGCAGTGGATTGCGGGTGCGCGAAATATAGTTAGTACAAATAACTATATAGGAGCAATTTCAATGGTTTTTTAAATGCTAATTCCTAACTATATAAGGCCTGAAACCTATGGTTTTTTAAGTGAATTTGCAAGGTTTCTAAAATGCTAATTCCTAACTATATAAGGCCTGAAACCTATGGTTTTTTAAGTGAATATATATATATATATGGAATTCACGGGTCCTGCTCTTTCCCTCCACACTCCACTCCACGGAGGGCAAGCATAGGAAGACAGCACTGAACGGCAGGAAACAATTCAATTTTAGTGATTTATTTTTCTCTTATTCGTTTTTTCGCATATAGCAAAGTGCTCGTGCAAACAGGGAATACAAAATGACCTAAGCATTTCTGCCACAAGCCTTCGTTTGGGTCATTGAGTCTAAAGAGCAGAGTGTCATTTAAAGGGGACTACACAAGTCCCTCCCTTGACCAATTAAAAGGCATTTAAAGGAACACTACAAATATATGCCGAAGTTGATGACTAACAATATAAGATGTATCAGGAGAGGTGTATTTTTAATAAGGTAAAGTACCTATTTGTATCTCTTTTGGCTTCTATAACAAATTATTTCTATGCACTAATAACATATTTGTTCTCTTCCATGGATGTGTCTATTTTCTTAATCAAGCTACATATATGATCTTCTTGTCACTAACATTCAAAATTAACTAAAATGTTATGATAAGTATAACGTGTCAGTGCTTTAAGAATAAATGTTCAATTTGTCACACTGGTATTAAAAATGACAATAAAGTGCAAACACAAAATACCCTTAAAAAGTACATGTGCAAATCACAGAGCCACAACAACCTCAACAGCATTGGGCTAGATTCTACAATCACAACCTTAAAGTGCAAATGTCAAGTCTAACTCTTGGACATATGTGCAATTAATTCAAGAATTAGAGATACAACCATCTACGAGTAAAATTCACTGCAATAAATCACATATCCAAAAGTGCTAGTGCAAAGTAAGATTTTAGATGTTCGGCTCTGAAGCAATTCATCATCATGATAAAGTATCTTAAAGATCACACCCAATATATCTTATAACATCACATGATTGTAACAGAACTATTGTAAGAACCGCTCTAATCACTGATTATATATAATCATTTCAGTCAAAATCAATACAGTTTCTAATATCAAATTAATCCAAATGGATCTTCTCCATCAGAGCTAGGCATGCAAAGCCCACGGGAGAGGGAGAGGAGAGGTACACTGGAAGGAGAAAGGGAGATAAGGAGGAAGAACAGAGGAGAAGAGAAAGAGAAATGGAAGATCGAGGATCACAGATCGAAGATGGCAGGAACACTAGAGTCATTGTACAATTCCCAAAGAAGTACAGTTCACAGAAAAGTATATAACTCAGCATCAGTATTTAGACCCCACAAAAACTCAGTTTCTACTGTTATGATCCATTTAGATTCTGCTTTTCTCAAAGTCAATTCACAGTCCCCGTCTCTGATTCTCCATGAAATATGTTCAATACCCAAAAATTTGAATTTCTTCATGTCTCCATCATGCTCTTTCCAGATATGACATATGTAAAATCCTTATTCAATATTGCTTTCATGTGCTGTAAAATTTGCAGCTTCAATTTGTTTACAGTACTGCCTTTATATTGTTTGCCACACTTGCATTCCAACACATAAACTACGAGTGTAGTTTCACATAGAATCCTTTCCTTGATCCTTCTCCACGCACCAGTAAAAGTCACACATTCTTGTCGATTCTGGCGTTACTTGCAAGCTTTACATTTATGACATTTATAGAAACCGTTGGTTTTTAACCAATCCACTTCCATCATTTGGCCCAGGATTTTGCAAGTAGCTCTGTGTTAGTGAGTCACCCAACGAGGGTGCCTTTCTGTATGTGATGTTAAGATGTTCAGTTGTACAGGCCCTCAAATCCTCACCTTTCCTGAGTACTTTCTAATTATTTTGTAAGGCATCTGTGATTGCTCCACTTGAGGTGTTAAATTGTGTAATGAATCTGAGATAATCTTGGGTGTTTTCTTCATTACCAACCCTATTTTTGGAAATAGCAGGGAATCCCTTTTCCTATGTTTAGCTCTCAATTTCACATTGTCTAAGACCATTACGGGCTATCCCCTTCTCAGAAATCTGGCATACATCTGATCTAGTTGAGTTAGAAATTCTTTTTCTTCTGAGCAGTTTCTGCTAGCTCGCAGAAACTCACTGTAGGGTACACTCCATTTCAGTGATTTCGGATGGCCCCTGTTAGCTGCAAGAATACTATTGCAAGCTGTTGGTTTACGGAACAAAGTGGTACATATTTTTTCATCTTCTATATAGATAAATATCTTTGAATAATCGAACTCTGATTGACTCAAGACATAGGTAAAATTCAGGTGAAGGGCTTTGTTGTTGAGAGATTTAAAAAATAATTCCAGTTCCTCAGTAGCTCCTTCCCAAATCAGAAAAAGATCATCTATATAACATACTCAAATTATTACTTTGTCCGTTATTTCTTTACAATTCTCGGACCAGATATATTTGGCCTCCCAGTAACCCATTGTAAGATTAGCATAAGTAGGTGCAAAGGATGTTCCCATTGCTGTACCTTTATTATGCTCGTAAAATTTTTGTCAAATACAAACACATTATTCATCAAGCAGAATTTCATCATATTCAGAATCATCTGTGTATGATTAAGTAAACTAAGATAACGTGTCCTCAGGAAGAACTCACAGGCTTGGAATCCATTCTCATGTTTTTGTTTTTTTTTAAAACCTTTATTGCAGCATTCATAAGGTACAAGTATGGGCCTACAACCACAGGGGCCGGCCGCTAAAAGAAGTGAGACCTGATATATCAAAATATAACACAGCTCCTCAGCCGACAACCCTGAGGTCCGGCAGCGATTCAGGATGGATCTCGTACTGGAACGCATTGATAACTCACAGGATATAATAAAGGTTTCATTTTATATTATTTAAATAGGCGGATCAGGTGCCATACAATCCAGCAATAAGGCACGAGGGACAAGCAAAGAAAACAGGATATGCAGATAAGAAGCCATTCATGGGACTCTGGCGTTAAGACTTACGATTCGGAGTAAAAAATAGAGCAATGTACATTTTCGTGAACGCCAGTTCTCAGGGCCCGCACACCCAGAAGTACGACGTAACGTAGAAAGCAAGGGCACTAAGCACCAGATCTCAATGAGGCAAAATGGAGCACAAACCATACTGATCCTAATGGAATAAAGGGAAGGGAGAAAAGAAAGGCCATAGAAAATAAAAAAGCAAAATAAAAAAACCCCATCCTGCACCCTTGCCAATGGCTATAGCCTAACCCCACTAGCAGCGTGCCTGTCGCCCCATTAACCTAAACCCCAAAGAAAGGGAAGAAAAGAAGAATGGAGGAGGGCATAATCGTACGATGTTCCCAACCCCTTAGTCCCCCCGCCTAACACAGATCTCCCCTGCCGCAAAGGACGGATGTGGAGCTACTCTTACAAAGAACCACAGGGGGTACCGTGATACATCGCCCAGCCTCTCTAATCAAACAATTGCAGTTCAAGCATCAATAACAGTAGTTCCAAGTCGTCCCGATGCAATTGACCTAACCCTGACCCTTCCGAAGCAGCACTCGAACCCTCCCCAGAGAGACCCATGAGCAAACATCCAAGGCATGAATGAGAAGGAAGCCGTCGAAAGTCACTCCATTACCACTTGTAGCTGCTAAGTTGCAGTACCCTCGCCGGACCGTCACAATGTTTCTCACCCCGGGATCGTAGAATCTCTAAAGAAGGGAGCGACCACCACACGATGAGGGGAGAGTCTGCAGCACAGGTCTCCGGGGGGGGGGGGACGCCACACGATACTTCCAAAGTCGATGGTGATGTAAGGTACAGTGACACACTCATGGCCTCGGGGACACAATCTTCCAAAGCACCGTCCGTTGGTTCCAATAGTCGCATCCCTACTCGTTCTCTCACGGGCTCCTCACACAAAGTCAAAATGGCCGCTGCTGGAGTGGATGTAGAATGTTGATTCAACCGTAGGGCAGGGTCCGGTACCTCGAGCAGAATCCCAGTTAGGCATGCATCCATTATAGTCAAAGACACATCCATTTGCGAGTGAAACGCCCAAAGTTCTGACAGTATTGACCTTAACGTTAGCCCAGATGTTGTGTGATCCATATTATCAAGTTCGGTACCAGTCACGATCAGCTCCCCGGGTGAAACTGGCATTTTCGGGGGGAGCGAACAGGATCACGAGAGGGTAAGCGTGGACGGTGACCCGTCGTTATCCACAGCCGCTGTAACCCGGCGGAACACCGCAGGCCGGGGTCCCGACCCGGCGAGTCCCGGCAGGAATCAATGTCGGGTCCGCGGGATGGGCATCCCCACCCTCAGTCGCAAGCAGGTCACCTCTCTCCCGATGCTGGGAAAGGAAAACAATCGCCACCTAATGCAGGCATAAAGGAAGTCTCCACTGCGATCGACCGGACCCTGCCAAGGTCCCCAACCGATGTTGTTGCACTGCAGCCCGGCCTTGCAGATACTCGAGGCCCCGGCTTCACCGCTGGAGCAAGCCACGATTTTCAACTCGGTGTAAGTTCGTCAAATCAGGCGATTAAAAACGTCGAGATTTCGCCATCAGAGTGAGGAATACTTCATACAAGCAGAGGCTGGGCGTAAGGTCAGGATATTGTACAGGATCTTGCGGCGGAATACGGAGATCGGCGGAGCCGGGAACCTAAGCAGCCATCTTGTTTGCCGTCGTAGTTCCTCCCCTCCATCCTCATGTTTAATAGAGGTATACAGCAATACCACGTCAATGGTGGCCCTCACATAGTTTTATTTCCATAGTATACCTCCAATACGATTTAAAAAGTCAATTGTATCACGGATATAGAATGGTACGGTTTCAACATATGAAAAGAGGGAGATATCTATAAACATAGATGTATTCCAATAGTGAACCACATGAGCTTACAATGGGCCGTCTGGGAGGATTTTCCAGGCTTTCATGTTCTTTTGCCAGCACACATATGGTGGGAGAGGTAGGCCTTGTTCTTAATAAGTACTGAAATTAATCATCATCCATCAGGTGTTTGTTAAGAGCGACTACACACCCATAAGGGTCTCAAGGCGCAGGGGGGTCACAGGTTCCAGTCTATCAAGGATGTGTTGGATCATCTTTTAGATGCACATAATTTGTTGGGTCATTCATTTGCCTTTTCACCTCTACATAATATTTTTTGCTGCCCATCACTACGGTATTACCGCCTTTACTGAGGGCTTAATGGTGATATCATTATCCGGCCGGAGATCATATATATATATATATATATATATAGATATATATATATATATATATATATATATCTATATATATGTATATATATATATATATATATATATATATATATATATATATATATATATATATATATATATATATATATATATATATATATATTCAGAAAGGGAGCCCAATGTGGAAGAGCCGCACAGCAGGTTAAATCTTCAGTTTCTTTAATGGAAGTTTTGCAAAGTACAGGAAAAGCACTCGTACTGCAGGAATTCACCTTTCCGTCCGACGCGTTTCATGCTGATGACAGCATTTCATCAGGGACTCAGGTTTTGTAAGAAACTGCCGGCGCTCACTTTTAAACGCCTGATGTTTGTTCAAGTCCGCCTCAGTGGGCGTCGCCACTTCTCATGGCATCCTGGTACTTGTGGTGTTCTTTATTTCCCAAGTAGGCCGAGTGCTGTGCTTGCTTCAAATTTACATTATATTACCCCAGTGGGTTGCGGCAAAAGTCTCTTCCTGATATTTGCACATTCTTAAACCGCCAAAACCACTCCTGCTCCTTACCGCGATTCCGTGATATATGGCAACGCAGGTCCGTGTGTCAACGGCAGGGCTCTTCCGCGACCTAGGCTTGGCCGCTTAATATCAATTCAGAAAAGGAGCCCAATGTGGAAGAGCCGCACAGCAGGTTAAATCTTCAGTTTCTTTAATGGAAGTTTTGCAAAGTACAGGAAAAGCACTCGTACTGCAGGAATTCACCTTTCCGTCCGACGCGTTTCATGCTGATGACAGCATTTCATGACAGCATGCCATGAGAAGTGGCGACGCCCACTGAGGCGGACTTGAACAAACATCAGGTGTTTAAAAGTGAGCGCCGGCAGTTTCTTACAAAACCTGAGTCCCTGATGAAATGCTGTCATCAGCATGAAACACGTCGGACGGAAAGGTGAATTCCTGCAGTACGAGTGCTTTTCCTGTACTTTGCAAAACTCCCATTAAAGAAACTGAAGATTTAACCTGCTGTGCGGCTCTTCCACATTGGGCTCCTTTTCTGAATTGATAGATATATATATATATATATTACAGAACAGATATCCAGGGAACAGGAAATCAAGCGAGCCCACACAACGATAGATGCAGCAGGTAAGTTTATTCCTGGCAGAAAAGATATATATATATATATATATATATATTTCAGCAAAGGAATTTTTACACGGCACTCTCCTTGGTGTAAAATAATTATTTTATTCAGACCTCTTTCTCCTTATAAGTGTGAATTATATTCACACCAAGGAGAGTGCCGTGTAAAAATTCCTTTGCTGAGATATATTACAGCGAGAGGTGGCCCTGTCTCACCACGAGCACCAGCTGGAAGGTGCTCTCCCCGCAAAGGACCGTGTTTGCTGAATGTATATATATATATATATACATATATATACAATACAACTTGTCTCCAAAGTGCCTCGAGCACAGACAGGTAAGCAGACAGCAAAAATGGGACAGAGTCAGACTTGTTCTTCGTGAATGCTTTTATTTGTGCATAAAATGGTGCATTTCGTCAGAAGCGTTTCGGGCACGTCCGTGCCCTTGCTCATATATATATCAATACAAAATATGAGCTGAAACGTCCTTAGAATGTAAGCCCTATGTGATCAAGAAGCACACCTCGTGCAATACAGAATACGCAGTTTATGTGTTATTTTGTCCCTGTCGTTTAGGAATGTAGAATATACTGTCAATATATATCTATGTTGTCTGTTAATAATATGTGGAATGTATATATGTACATAATGTGTTTTTAATTGGGAGGTGGATCGCACCCCATATTGACTAATTTTGGTACTCATTGTTGAGTGAGGTCAAGGATTAAATCTGATGCCCTATGATGGTCACAGTGGGATGCCAGTAAGTCTAGAAAAACGATGGTTTCTGATATAATGGTGGCTGACTTAAGGGAACATCTGTTGGTATTGATGTCTCAATGAAGGATCTATGATTACTGAAGGCTTTTGGCACTATGGTTTATTCACACTGTACATAAAATACTGTCTTGCGACAAAATAACAATTGGACCACGATCTATATTGACATTTCCATGTTCTGATTAACATAACTATGGATATAGCTAGATCAATTGTGACCTATCCAAGATGGCCACCATGAATAAGGGACCACTGTGGTGCAACCCTCTATATTTATTTATTTCCTAAATATGTTTTTTGATCTGTCTAACATGCCCAACAGGGAAATTAGGGTTTGAGAAATATAATCACACTATAAACATAGTCTCAACCGTTCTACTATTGACCCAAGCCAAGATGGCCGACGCCGATCCCTCGAGAACAGCGTCCACAATCCAACCAGTTTATTCATTCATTTCCTTCTTGTTTGCAAAACAATATAATGGTGGAACTGGGGCTGTCTTCTCCGGTGAGGGATTGGATTTTCTCAAAAAACTGTCTTGAATTTTTTCGATAATCGGGGTAAAACAGACCCGACACGTCACGTCTGGTCCTTCCTCGATATCGCTACCTTGTATGGCAGCTTACTTAGTCGTTGCCGTCCTAAAGCATGCTTGCTGCCTCCAGTACTGGGATTCTGTTTTAACGAGCAGACGCATATGGTGAGCGCTGGGAGGAATAGTACCGTAGTTTGACTGGTTCCTATCTAGAATTTCAGCGGTTTTCGTAATACCTCTGCTTTGTTTTTTCTAGCTGCTCGAGTGCATTTGGAAATTTGGAGCACTTAATACCGTCCAGAACGGGTCCCTTAATAACAGAGGAGGAGGACATGTTTTAAATATAGTGGGACTAACTAACAGGTAACCATCCCTCTAGCGATACCCCAGCCATATCGATTTCACTAAGTAGTGGAAATGGGGACTTGTTGGCCCTAATTTTATATACTTTCTCATTAATATTTTTTCAGAAACACACCTATTAACAACAGGACACTGACGTTCAGACTTTAACTGGAGATTACAAGGTACTTATGAGTAGTCCTTTTCCAGTTATAATCGACATCCAGTAGCATCCAATACTGATTTTTTACCAAATCCCACTGTTCATTCATTGTTATAGGACTGAGAACCACCTGTTCTGCGTGGGAATTATCACCACTTTACTCCGTTCAGGGTAAGCAAATTCACAAATGGGTATACTCTCTTAGACACCCAGGTCAGGCAACAGTTTAAATACGTATTCATCTTCTCTTTTTTATAGGGTCATCTAGAAACCTTTGGTTGCCCTCCTTTTTATTGTCCTGATGAAGACTCGCATGGCCCAGGCATAAATGACCGTATGGCCCTAAGACGAGTCGAAACGTCAACGCTGTATATAAAAAACCTGGACCCTGTTGTTTGTTGTATTGATGTGCAAACATTTATGATATATTTATCTTTGAAATAGATGAGAAATTTCATTCAAATAACTCAGTGGTCAGGTTTCATAGGACGGGTGAATGTGGATCCGTCAATGTGTTGCTAATTGATTTGAATATTTTATGTCACCATTCCTTGAATTTTTTCCTTTCCAATCACTTTACACATCCTTTCTGCACCTCTTTGTTTGTTGCACGCTCCGTTTGGGGCAACCACTATGATCTGTAATGTTTTGCAGTTATAAATTATGGTATTTATTTGACCATGAGACAATGGATTAAAAATATTGCTCTTTGTGGATACTGTTGCTTGCTTTATGCCCTTATTATTATATTGTTTCATGAATATAGGCATCTATGGATAGAGCTGATTAATGTACATAGTCCTAAATTTGCTCAGACAATGATCATTCACTGATTAACTCAGTTCATAAATCATAGAGGTCTTGGACCATTGTTTTTCCGATAATTACTAGCGGCAGCACAAGGTAGATGTATGCTTTAACTTATGCTTGCATTTTAGGTTTTCTTTCATTTATATTTCAGACTTAGGCATTTTTACATTTTTGCTTACTTAGGCATTGTATGTGAGATGTATTCTGAAAAGCTTATTCACAAGTAGCCTAGTCTGTTTTCACTCGCTATGGTGAAAAGGTGTCACGTGTTATACATAAAATGAAAAGCAACGTAGGATCAAACACTCGTGAACAAGGGAGTGATCCTGAAACGCGTCAAGTGTAATTCTTGCCAGACCCGATTGCTGAATAAATCGACGTTTGCTGCACTAAACTCTGTTTTTGTGTCCGTGACTGCTGCTTTTCGAGAAAGGAGAAAGGAGACCAGTCGTGGTGCATATATATATATATATGTTTGGCCAAAACACATTATGGTAAACAGGTAGCAATAAACAGTTTGCACAAAGAAAGAACTTGGAGTCTGTGCTGGGTGGGATTTCAATCGACTGAAAGGAATGTGTGTATATATATACATATACCTATATATCCATGCACACTATCACACAATACAACTATACAGCGGGTAGAATGATAATATAACAGGATACATATACTGGCAATGAAACTCTGGGAAATAAAAAAAAACATGAAATTAGACTATGCGACTCGGTTCCATACACCTTACTTGTCTCAATGGTAGGTTACACAGCAGTCATACTTAAATCCATAAGGAAAATGTCGGCTACACTATTTTTGCTTACTAAACAACAGGTTGCAGTGGGATGGATGAGAGGCTCTGTTCCTAAATTTGAGAAATGGGTGCATGCTGTAACTTGGTGAAAAGTAAATACTGATGTTTATTATCTGCTCATACCTTCTAAAAGTAGATCAAAATACTTCTGGATTGTGACACCTAAACGATATGGTTTCACAACAATGTATGGATATAATAGACTAGCCACAAAAAAATCAATAGAACAGAATGTGTTGACATATTAACCTATGGACTTGGTACTGCATGGATGTAAGGCAACATTAATGCAGTTCTTATGTCTATTTTAATTTTAAGTGTCTCACTACATATATGATCATTTATGCTGAACCAACTGATGCCATGTGCTGATTCTTGAAAATATCTACTACGTACCTTTGTGTAATGCAGCAGTCATGTTTGATCAGTCAAGTTTTCATGACCTTTTTCATATCTGAACGTATATTTTTTTAAAGAGAAATTGTGTTATAAAGTAAGCTAAAGATTAATTTGCCTCTAATAAAATTATTGAAATGATTAACAAGAGTAACCTGTCTATGGCTCCTGTAGCTGACATGATGTACGCCAGCAGCCAACCATAGCCAGTCCCCTGCACTAGACAGTACAGATATAACTTGTCGTATTCTGTCTCAGCATCAGCCTACCCATCCATGCACATTACAGGCCCTATTCTCCAAGGTAAATTTACTCTTGTAGACTCACTCCCTTGTAAATTTACTGTTGCACTGAGATGTAAGTCTCCACTTTTGCTGTTCACCATTTTTGAGTGTAGATTTACACCTAAGTGTAGACTTACATGTCTCCACTTCAAGCATTTGGAGATATCAAAGACAGAAGTTGCAAGTGTAAAGTTACTACTAGTAACGTTTCACACATAGGGGGAGATCTCCGTCAGCTGGGTACCTTTCTCCCTGTGATAAAGTATAGGGAAAAGTAGTAAAGTTCATTAATGCTTAACCTAGAAGTAATAAATGAATGTGTTGCAGCACATTTACTCATCAAATTGAATGTGTATTACATAATTAAATAATTCAAATGTCAGATTATAAACATAATGTTTAACCAAATTTAAGAAAAACAATAGCATTAATACATTTATAAAGTTTAAAGGTTTAATTCAATTATTTCTTTAAGTTAATTATACATTTTTAAAGTGATAACAATTTTAATTTATTATTTATTTATATACATTTAATTTAGAAGATGAAATAATTTCATGTATTTATTTTTATTTCCTATGGGATGTTGTACGTGTTAGACCCTGCCTTTATCACTTTCCATGGGAGTGAGATGCAGTACCTGTGAGTGCCCTTGTGTGGTGCTAGACTTACTTCAAAGTTAAACTGGAGTAAATTTACTACTAAAACATATACTGGTGGGTGCAGAGATCTCCTTACATGCGGCAGAAGCAGAAGTGTCCACACGCAGCCTT
The DNA here is from genome assembly GCF_964263255.1 of Lissotriton vulgaris. Classification (NCBI taxonomy): domain Eukaryota; kingdom Metazoa; phylum Chordata; class Amphibia; order Caudata; family Salamandridae; genus Lissotriton; species Lissotriton vulgaris. The sequence continues at coordinate 304,219,014 of NC_141693.1, read as the reverse complement.
GTGAATTGTATTTTGAAGTATCTGTGGAGTACTACTGTGATGCTTCCAAATGTACTGCAAAATGCAGTTTGTGAATCCGGCCTTATAACCTAAAACCCTTAACCTTTTGTGTACTGCTCTCACTACTTAAATCAGTAACTTTGTACTCGTTTTACTTTGCTTTGGGCAAGCCTTACTAATATTTCTGCAGTAATTTGTGAAAGCTGCTGTCTTCTTCATTTGGTGATTATTTATTTGCTGGCGGTTATGATTGTGGTTAACTATTGTGCTATAGACGTTTTTGCAACAACATAAAAGACATGTTTGTAAAACATACATTCTCCCCCACAGAGGTCACTTGGATCTCCAGATAGAAGACAGATTTTTTTTCGACCCAGCTCATTTTTGTCAAATTCAGATGATGTCCCATTTCTTCTCGGTAATCTTCATTACCCCGATTAAGGTTCTCCTCGTCCTAGTCATGTCCCCTCCCTGCCCCCCTCTTTTGTTGTGTGTAGTCTTGTTAATAGCAGGCATGGAGACGGGTGGGTGTTGCCTTTATTCTATGGAAATTAAAAAAAGACTAGCATTTTAAAGTGTTTGTCGGGAGGCGGGGCCAACTCCTATTGTAATGACTGGGACGAGGAGGACTTATGAGGGGGTAATGGAAGGCTAAGTGGACTTGCATGCATTCGAACCTGTGACCATGGGATCAAACTCCATAGCATGCATCAGTCTACCAGGGGCAGCCTTAGGCATGTGCAAGCTGTGCACCTGCACAGGGCCGCCAAACCCCAGGGGCCGCCACGTCAATATATATATCCTTAATATAATAATCCTCTGAGGATGGATACATATTTGCGTGGTGGCCCCTGGCAGGGATTTGGCGGGCTCCGGCTCTGTTCTACTTCCAAACACCCTGACACCTCCCCCTCCCTCTTCACTGGCCTCCGCACTCCACCCCGCCCGGACCCCCTCTTCCGGGGCCCCCTACCTACGCTCCCTGCCCAGGGCCGCCATGAGCCTAGAGCCGCCCCTGAGTCTACTGAGCAGCCATACATTGCATTGGTTTGCATACCTATTTTACATGTTTTGTCATCCAGTGCTTTGATGCCTTGTGTTTTATTAGGACACTATAACATTTTAACTAAATTACACATAAAAAATTCGATCACTTCAGTCTCCTAATGACTGGGACATCTTCGGAATTTAGGGGGATACTGGAACATAGCTGCCCCATATTGATGTACGAATTATACAAGGTGCAATATTAAACTGTAAAAAGGGTAGCAAATCTTAATTCACAACCCATGCTTTTAGGAACAGACACCAAATGGAATCAGGAGTTGGATTCATAATTCTAGTTGCGCACCATTTGAGCCCCCCCGGAATGTCATGCTGCCACACATATTCTAATTATTAGCGACCTGGGTGGTGAGGACAGTGAAGCAGGCAAAGCGAGGATAATTGGAAATAGTAGGTAGTTGGTAGGAGTAAGAGAATCCAACAGGGAGGAGAGGTGTCAGTGAATTTAGACATTTGACAACACATATGCAATGGAACTGTATTTGAAAATCAATAAATAGCCAGTGCTGACATACACTAAAGGCAAAAATACCTCAATTATGTGCTTCTCCTGTTTAGAGGTCTTCGCTATGCCATGTTTTTAGGCAGTGCTTAATTTGAGACGGTGATTGCAGGTGCTGGTTACCAGCACTCGGTTTTGTGGACCAGGGCTTATTTTTCAGCATCAGACTTTGACCCCGAGCAAGACAGAGGAGAAAGACAAATACAGGATGACAGTAACAACAGGAAAAATGAGAAAAGAAAAAAGAACCTGCAAGAGTGAGATAAAGAAATAGAAAAAATAGGGTGGTGGAAGAAAGACATATGAGATGGAATTAAGACCAGGCATCGTAGTGTGCACCCTGAATATCGACCCCAAAATATCGATGGAATGCAATATCGAGGGCAAAATATCAGAAACAAATATCAAAAGGTAAGTAAGCCTAAATTTACTATGCCTAACTCTACATATATGTACCTATGCGGTAAATAAATATGCAAGGTTCTTAGATGTGTGGTAGGAACAGTAAATCCATACTTCTCTTTATGAACCTAGGGGCATATTACCAAGCAATAGCGATAATTATCGATATGCATGGTTAGCGGCTAAAATTATATTGCCGCGCTCCGACGATTTTTACCGCTGAGATACCTTGATATTATCAAGGTGTATCTCAAAAGCGGTAAAAATCCTGCGAAATGCATGAATATCGCTGAAAAATCAGCAATATTCATGCATTATCATGACAATGCTCTTAGCCATGTTATCCACCTACCATTGGATAACATGGCTAAGAACTGCTCTGGCCAGGCGTTAACTTTTGGAGATATTCGCGCTTAGCGCAAATATTTCCAAAAGTAAGGCTTTGTTGATAATTGGAGATAGCAATATTAGCGACTGTTTCCAGTCGCTAACATCTTGGCACGCCCACTTTGCATGTCATTAGCGATAAATATCGCTGACATGCAAAGTGGGCCCCAAGATGATCGCTATCTCCTACTAGCTAGCGACAGCTAGGTAATAGGGCGATAAAATTATCGCCGCTTTAGCGGGAAAAAGTCCCGCTAAGGCGGCGATAATGGCCCTTGGTAATATGCCCCCTATTCTGTTATCGATATTCTTGTACCACAATATTCTGGGGTGGCGATACTCAGCAGTACAATCAGCAGCCTTGGTATTTGTCCATTCCCGGGACTGAGCAGGCTCCTAAGAAAACCTTAGGCCACAGTACTTTTTTTTTTAATTAAGCACTGTTCTTAAGTAAGCACATTGTGAAAACGAGAAATATGTTTGATCTGTTGGCAAAAATCATCTAATTTCTTCACTGCCCAATTAAGGAAACACATTCTCACTGCTTTCGAAGGTCCAAACCGTGCCCCTTCTTGGGTACTGCAGAGTAAAAACTTTAAAAAAGGCTCATATAAGAGGACTAAGATAAAACTGTAGAGCATTATCACAGACATGCTTGGAAGCATGCTAAAATATTTCCCACATTTCTTAAATGTGAAAAGAAATACATAATCCCGAACAAAATTACCTTTCAATGTCCTTGTTACCTTAAAGGTACAAAAAATATATATATAATGACAAAGACATGTTGTTATATTTTAACCACGGTCAGATATTACATTTCCAAAATGATCCCAGGTATTTCATAGAATCTATGCATAGCCCAGCAAACAATATAGATAATAGGCCTTCTCCTGTGTCTTACGGTAAGACAAGGGCTGCTCCAAACATGTTGTCGTGAGTCTCTGGAGGCTGTCTTAGGGTTATTCTGAGATAATCAACGGTTATCAAATAATTATCCACCCACTGAGCCTGAAAAGGAGTTCTCCGAAAACAATTATTTCATATTTTTTTTTGTTCTTTGGGTGAAATTATGACAAGCTTTGTCCTAACACACAGGTTTGCAGGTTTTCGCTATTATAGCTGAGAAAATTAAGAGAGGCAGATCTGTAAAGCAGAAAATACCTGCTGGTGGCTGCTAGCAGACAATAAACAGATGGAGTAAAAAAAAATCTAAGCACATTTTATTAATTTTCCAAGGTACAGGATGGGTAATGCCCAAAGCATACATTGTAAATACAGTTCCATGTAGAAAATACCACGTTTTTGTAAACCTCATCAAACTGGCTTGCGATGGAGTACATTTTTTAATAAAATTCAGATTGGTGTGTGCATGTACACAGGGAACACAAGCATGCACAATGTCAGAGATGGAAATGGACAGGAACCACACTTTCTTGTGCACCATCTCAGCTAATACCCCCCAATGTTCTGCTCACAAGTGGGGGGGGGGGGGGGTTCTGGGAGGATGAAGTCCAGCTGGTAACAGGTGTGAGAAAATGGAAATGTCAGCGTCATAGTTTGATAAAATGATGCATATATGAGAAGTAATTGATGACCTATCAGGCTGCTCCCTGCCTGGCAGTGACTTTATTCTTGGATTTGAAGTGGTGCAGCAAAGGTGTCTTGGGCTCCAACACACTGCATGACACTCTCCCCCTCATCTTTTGGCCAGTCTGAAACGGACTAGTTCAGTGTGCTGTGAGCTCCAGACACAAAGCCCTGGTTCAACTGCACCTGCTACACAAACGACAGCTGCACTTCTGTAAGCCTGTACACAGCAACCATCTCTAGTTGGTGAGGTGTTGGAGTAGAATACCACTGTGTCCATCATTGCAAAACTTCCTATCTGCAGGAGTAAACCCCAGGACCTGAGGCACACAATGATGGCCGAGTGGCTTTGGAACTGGGGAACCAGGGTTCAATCCCCGGTTCAGCTCAACATCTGCTGATTCTTAGCAAATTATTTAATCTGCCTATGTCTAAAAATGTATAACGAGTGGTTCTCTTGTAAAAGGCTCTGATGTTCTCAGGCCATGTTCACGCTACATGAATCTGCAAAAAAAGCCAAGTTGATGTTTGAACGCATAATCGAAGGCAAGTGTTTTGCATTCAGAGGTTTAAGGGAGAGAACGGTGCTGATCCACTTGGATTAGGAGAGGGTGACTTTAGGAAAGATAACCCACCCAGTTGTAACTTGGTGGGCATTAGCGAACCTTCCCAGTGGATACAGTTTGCACACTCGCACCTCGTCCCAAAATGGGGTGAAGTATGTGTACAGATTGGGTCTTAAAAACAATGGAAATTCTCCTTTGGGATAGAAACTCCGCTGATTGGCTCTGGAGAGACCGCCCCTATCCTGCATCGTTTTCCCTTTTTGCGCTTTTATTTTTCCCCATTGAGCCACGCAATCGTCCAGCTCAGTGTGAGGCCTCCTTGTTAGATGCAAACTCAATATACAAACAACAACTCTACCTCATTACTTTAAGAAAAGCTATTCGTCAAACGACTATCTTTTCTTAAAGTAATTAGGTAGAGTTTTTGTTTGTATATTGAGTTTGCATTTATTTCCCCTGCTTCTCTACCTTTAGCTATTATCAGGAGTCCCCTTGTTTATGAGCACCTCCTTGTTATATGGACTGCGACCCCAGGGAAGTGTTATGAACAAAATGTGGGCACCCAGAGTGCTCCACCTTTGAGAGAATAGTTTCTGCTCCCACCAGCTGGGATTTGTGGGACCTGCAGTGGTGGCCACATTGATGATAAAAAGAAAGAGACAGGCCTTTTTACCTGTATCCTTCACAAAATACCATATGATCATAGAGTGTATGGTGGTAATATGTAAATGCCAATTCGCATCCCGAGCAGCACACAGCAGAGCCAGCATGACATTTACAACAATATCCACATACAACATTCAAAATGCAGTGAGATATCTATTGTCATGACGAAGATGTTCCAGGAACACAATAAAGCTGTTTTACTTCAGCAGAGGCAGCATTCTGCAAGAGGTAGTCTAATCTCTGTCGGCATAGGTCTTTTGCAAAGTCATTAACATCCTCCATGAAGGAGTAGACTACCTGAATGTTCTCTTCATAATCCTTCTCCACCCAGGGGATAGATAAATTCCAACTAAGCGAGTCTCAAAATAGCTTCAAACACACTTGTGTACTCTAACTGCACAATTGTACATACAACCTTCTAGTACTAATGATCATGTCTGCTTTAATGCAAAGGTTGCGAAGGCCAGTGTCTTTAAAGCGTTTTCCAAGAATGGACATGACACTGTAAAAGGTGTCAAAGGTGCCCTTACCAAGAATGATTCTGTTGTACATTGCTTTATGCTTCCACACTATCTCAGTTGCTTTTGCATTGAGAGCTTGATCCATGACCACCCCAATTCCCTTATCAGCTCTGTTTCAAATTTTCAGAAATAGTTGTGAACTCAGTTGAAGAGCATTAATGGTGGGCAAGTATCCTGTGAGAACATAACATAACACGTGTATTTGTAAGGCGCACGTTAACCCTGCGGTCTCTTGGCGCTGAATAACAGATGTTCATTGTTACCCAACTCAATGGTACTCATTTTATCGACCTCAGATGGATGAAAGGCTGAGTGGACCCGCTGAGATTTGAACCTGTGACCATGAGGTCATACACAGGACTCTGCAATGGACGCATTAGTCCACTGAGCCACCAGACCCAGCACATTAATTAGGTCTCTTGTACTGATGTTAAATCCTGCCCAACTTGGTATTATCTTTGTAAGGCTTGCTTCTTGTTTTGCAACAACCCAGAATATGTTCTTATTTTGTGCAAGCTTCAATTGGGTAACAGATTTCGGCATGACTTCGGTACATGTCATCAATGGCTGAGGCGCAGCTCGTTCACCAGAAACATACATGAACAATTCTTCAGTATTTGTGGTAGTCAATGTTCTTTGCTTTTGTTCCTCAATGCTTGGGAAAGGAGCTTTAAAAGGTTGAGGTCAAAATACTTGGGCTGCAGAGCTATACCATTGACTCGATGTAATTGTCCCCTTAACAGTAGGAGTCTCTTCCACTTATCTATATTATCCCAAGCTAACAAACCTTTCTAAACTCTTCCCTCTGAGTCCTCCCCTCCAAAACTCATTTTTACTCATCCAAAAGCCTCTTCCTACTGCTAAGACCTGAAAAAAAATCCTTCACTCTTTTATCCCTCCACTATCCTTTTCAATCGAAATTAACAGACTAACATGTTCACTTCTCAAATTCCATATTAAACTAAACTAATATACTACTCAAATAACTGAATAACATATCCACTACTCAAATAATTCATATTTTTTTTTTACTATACTAATTTTCAACAGTAATCTTTTAGGGGTTCCGGAGTGGCGTGCTACTCGCCAGAAAAGCGCTTCAACTACCATCAGGGGTAACAAGTGCTATATGAATGCAGATCTTTCTTCCCCTTTTATCCCACCACTATCCTTCTCACTCCAAGTAACTGACTAATATCCACCACTGAAATTACTTCATATTTCACCATATTAATTCACTGTTAATCCTTTATAGGCTTCCTGAATAGCGTGTGTCAACAAGCGCTATATAAATACAAACCTTTGTCCTCCTCTATCCTTCTGCTATCATTCCAAATCCAATAAACTGACTAACCTATCCACCACTTAAAATGTACTTGCATGTTTCACTATACTAATTTAACTCTAAACCTTTATGGGTCCCGGAGTAGCGTGCTACTTGCCGAAAAAGCGCTTCGACGCCTCGTCAGTGGTAGTAAGCGCTATATAAATGCAATTACAATACAATACAATACAATACAGAGAGATGGATGTATGCCTTTCTGTGTGAAAAGGTCACTAGTCTCGCCTCACTGAGGTATTTCACTTCCATCTGAGTGGTGCAAGAGTGGAAGGGATATTCACACTGTGTCTATGGCGCTTGTGGGCTTGTCTGACAGAGTGCACGTTGACGTCTGTGTGTGTGTATGCATGGGTGTGTGTTTTTGTATGTCACCCATTGACCATGTGACCTTGGAACATACTCACCACCCTCAATGTCCTGGTGTAGAGGGTATAGCATCATGTCGGTGGACGTTGTCAGGATACCTCCCTTTGAAGTGCCTCTGTCAGACAGTCTCAGGTCCACCTCTTCTTTCTGCCAGATATGTGTCCACAAAGGATTGGGCCTTCTGCCTTTGCCCAATTGCAGAGTGGGCTGCAGATTCCGGCGTGCTTGGGACCTGCCGACATCGAGCGATGGACCACGCTCTCTTAAAAGGTGGCGGGTGCAGTATTGACAGCAGGGCAAGGCATGTGGTACATTTGGTAACTGAAGCCCCTATGTGCACAATCCTTTGACTTTTGGTAACTGGAGATGGTGAAGTGTAAGGGCGTTTAAGCCTCTTGCTTAGCTGTGAGGGCATTTAGTGGTTGGCGGTCTGTATGGCAAGGTCTACCCTCTTACAGAAAGTACCATTTATTTCTATAAGATATGCTAACACAAAATGACTGTAATGTGTTTCCAAGTCAGGTTTGAGGTTGTCTGCACTAGCTACTAAAATAAAGGAATATTTTGTATTCTTCAGTGCGCCGCAGCTCTTGAGTATTCTGTGTTTGTTGTGTCAAATGTCCTTTGCACTCCTGTTTTATGTTTCTTCTTTCTAGAATACATTCGGCTTGTTTTGTTGCTTCATTTTTCCTAGTATTGAATTGCTCTGTTTGCTATTTTGAGAGTTTTTTCATGCATGTGAGTTTTTCTCCCTTAGGTGCCATCTTTATATCTTGTCTCCTTTCTTTCTGAGCTTCTTTGAGTTACCATTGACCAGCATCTCCTTTTCATCCTTTAGTTAGTCCAGAAGACAGTGCTGAGGTTGCTGGGGATGGTCTCCCTTATCAACTCTGCGCCAGACACCAAGGTAAAGTTAGAAAGATGTAACCTGCCATTAATACCAGTAAACACCTGTGGTCATGAAGAATGTGATTGGAAGTCCCCATAGGAATTTAAACAATTCAGGAGAGTTGATGGTCAGCCGTGGTGATTAATACTGACCAGTTTGACCAATACATTGGTCCAGTATCCTGTGTGAACATGAAAGTAGATGTGCACCAGTAGTGTGGAGGAAGTACTAAATTCCAGAAACAGAGTCTGCTTGACTGTTGTCTTCTTGCCAGACTAAGGACTGAAAATGATCAGGAATCCTGTTGGAAGTGCTGCTGGTCACACTTGGTAGGAGAAGAGTCCTGCTTGCTGCAAGAAGAGACACTGGACTGCACACTAAAGGGGAGAGTCAGCATGGAAGAAGGAGTTTACCAGCCCAGATGCATAAGGTTGTCTGGGAGCAGTTGCTGCATTCCTATACAAGAGGAAGAAACAAGAAGTATCATTAGCCGGGGCCTTGTGAAATTATCATGTCTTGCAACATAATTGGTAAGCAACACTTTGTCTAATATCCTGTCAGGGCCACAGGGGAACCTATGTGTCTAGCTTTAGCCTACTGGATGTAAGCTTGATTCTTTTCTGCAACAACTTTGTCTTATCATCTAATTATTCATGGCAGAAGCAGGCGTCCCTATGAAAGGGTACCTTCCAGAAGGAAAAAATAAAGGTGAAATCCCCTACTAAGATTTGACATAGAGTAGCGTCTTATACAGCATAGAGATTCCAGTGGAAAGGCAATGCAATCAACTTTAATTACCAAGAATTGTGGACTTCTGTGAACCATGTCATACCCGATCAACCAGACCCTGGACATTGCTCCCATCACACCCCCTTTGATCGGCACTGCCAAATCTTGGTGAGCTCTTCTGGTCATTTTGAGAGGTGGGCATCACTTAACGCATGACAGTGTCTAGGCAAAGGCACGGAAATCCAGCAACAACCTGCAACCCTTCAAAGAGGTGTGTGATCCCCAAATCAAATTTCCCTCTGAACAGGAGCAAGTGGCCACTGAACTGTAACAAGAGGGAAACTATGTTTGGTGTTGCTTTTTTTGACTGCCTGATCTTTGAACTGTGTTTTGGTATCACATAATTAGTATTTGTCAAGAGAATTGAAAAACACTGCCCATTAACTGAGCATCATTTGAAGAGCCTGTGCTCAGCATGTAGGTACTATAATAATGTTTGGACTAAGATCTATGGCCCAGAGGGGACTAGAGAGTGATGTTGTAAGGGAATGTTAATCTTATATTTAGCATTAGATGTTTGGTGTACTAAAGTATTGCTCTATTTAAAAAAGAAAGCAGTGACTGGACAGTTAGTTATTGAGGTGTGTTGAGTTTGTTGGCCTGTGTTCTGTGTGTTTGGCCCACACCACCGTCTTGAGTAAACCTTGGACTCTCTGCGTGTTTACCATTGAGAGTCAAATGCTAATGGGCATCACTTCCATGTAGGTCGAATAGTACTGTTACTCTGCAATACCAACAGTAGAGTACTCCCATTGTCGTAATTGGTGCCCAGTAACCTGCGACTTCTCTGTGTCCCCAGTCTCACAAAGGAATATTAATGTGTTTTAATACGTTGATGTGTCAAGCCTTGATCTGCTATGACTTTGCACCATTCCTCCTATTTACAAGGTTGCGCTAAACAACTTAACATTGCTTAACGCACCTTCTAAATATGCCCTTTTCTGTAGCAGTCTGCTGCAGCAAAGGGGCGGGCAATAGTTGCTGCAGTGGGTATTCCACCGCAACACCCTTTGCCTTTTGATGCTGCCCCATATTTACAAGGATGGGACAGCGTAAAAAACTAAAGAGAGGTAATACCTGGGATTAGAATGGCGATACGAAGAAAAATCATTAATTTCTCCCCATTTTATACTATGCAGCACGCATAGAAAGAGCAAATTGCCATTATTGATCATTGATTGTTATGTGCAGGAAGGTTCTCCTTCCTGCACATAAACAATCGCCCCTGCAGCGCAGGCACCCTTGCAACATGGCGCAAGGGTGCCTGCACTGGTGCTAGGCATCTTTTTTAGTGCTAGAGGAAACGCAGGGGTGTGCCGTATTTTTGTAAATATGGCACATTCTTGCTTTTTGAAAATGTCTGAGCGCAGTGTTGCCAAATTTGGCCTAGAACTAGGCGAACTGCAACTCTCAAACTTTTTCACTGACTAAAGAAAAAGGGTAAGCATGGCAGCAGTTGCATACAATGGGTAGAGTTCCATTACATTACATTGTGTAGTAGTGACACTTCAATATATAGTGCTTAGTAAAGCGAGAGGTGCGATGTGAAGGAATGAATACGTTATTTTTTATTATTCCTAAAAAGGAGTTTGGATTTTAAAGGGTGGAGGGTTGGATGCAAAAGTTGTGTTTAAAATGTTCAATGGCTGTTTTAGAATGAAGTAGTGTACTGGTCTAGGCCATGCAGACATGTGTTGCTTGGACATTGCAGTTCAACAATACCTTCCAACTGGCTCCATATCATGTGTGGCACTTTCAGTCATTTATGCATTTTATTATCTTATCCAACAGAAATAAATAGAAAAAAAGCAGAAGTGATCTGTACATTGCAACTTGTTGATCCTACAACATGTTGAATTAGGGGAATTTTGGAATAGATTTTAACATTAGAAATCTGGCCTAACAACCCCAACAGGCAAACTGGCTTTGACTAAAAAACCGAGGGCTGGCTGAAAGTGCCAAACATGACACCATATTTCCGGTCAGCTATGGAAGGAGTGGAGAGGGAGCATATATTATAAGGGATAAAATACCTCCAGTGATACATGAAAAGGATACTGCATGACACCTTGGAGTTCAGTAACTAAGGACACTACGCACACAGCCTCACGACTCTGTAAGGTAACAGATGTTCTTTGTGACACGAATGTCCTTATGATGTAGGACGGTACTTTATCTTGTGTACAACACACATTAACACATCATGACCATAAAAATTAACTGATCAATATGTCCTCACTGTCAGATACCTCTACAAATGTCAATACCTCAACACAAAAAGCACAATTGCAGAACAACCATTTCAAATGAATGTCACATCACTACTCAAACAAATATAACAACTCCCCCACACACATCAACATACTCTCTTCTTCTCTCTTTCATCTCTGATTTTCTCCTTTTACAATTGATGGCTAGGTAGCAATATTTTTGTATAATTTGTACCTTGACATTGTTTAGTTTTGACTGTTACCTTTCTTCTTGTAGAGGCAAATATTAATACTTTGTCAACATTTATTCTAAACAGCGTAGGTGACAGCAACATTGTATCCAGCTAATGGCCCGCCGCATCCTAACAGCCAGCTGCTCAAATATGAAGGTGTCTGGGGATGTCGTGTGACATGCTCCCCAGGTTCCTATTTCAACAGCACCTAATTGTACATAGTGTTCAACTCGGCACAGGAGAAATGCAGACCCATGTGCATTTGCACTTTCTTCCTTTTCTCTATTTTTTCTCCACATTGACAACATTTTTCCTTGATGAGAAACCCCTGTCCTTACACCCTCTCCAAATCTGGGGGTGATCCACCTTCCATATTGACTCCATTTCTGGGGTGGCAAAGGGACTGCAATGAGCTTATGTATGCCAAAAAACTCATAGATATGTGGGATTTCACAAGAATTCAAGAAAAACTGTACCTCCAACCACCCACTCCGCAATGTTTGCATGAGGTTTACTACTGCTGATTTTTCTACAACTAAAGAAGATACATCTGCAACATTTACTCCCACCAGGAATCATACTGGAATTCGAGAGAGGCATAAATAATGCCTTTTTTGGGCTATAAACATATGATATTAGCCCAAAAAAGACTTTATGAATTTGGCCCATTGTGTTGTTTAAGTTCAGGGCACTTCAGGAATCAAAGCGGATCTTTTCTTTGTCTAGGAGGAGGCTTTATCCATGTACTAGGCCTCTCTTAACATTTCCAGATGTACATCTGAGGTGTGCTGCACCCGGTTAGGAAAGGCTTCAAACCATTGATAACTTTGTTCTCCACTCTGGACCAGGTTTTGCCAGGTCAAAGATTCTTCAGTGCCTACCTAATCTGCACGAGGTTAACTGTACTAATCATTATGAGCCAGATAAAAAAAGCATTCCAGGATGGCTAATGAGAGTGGGTGGTCCTCTGCTAGGGAAGAAGATGTTATATCCTATGCTGACCTGGTAAGATAGAAGATAACCCTCAAGTGTCTAAATGATTCCTATATCCAGAATCAACTTCCTTTTTGTTCTGTATACATGCTCCTGCTGAGTGTAAATCCGGATTGGTTAAGTGTAATATGTGTTAACATGGGGTGTACATTTTACCATATCCTTCTAGCAGGCAGCTTATTGAGATGCCTGCTTGTGATGCCATCTTGTCTGAAAGAATACCAGTTTGTTTGACCATTCCAGTCAGGGAGCTTCTTGCCAAGAGATATCTTAAATGATCAACTAACCTGTTCCTGCTACTAACCAACTTCTTTATTTCAGTAGCATTTTTTATTTACAGAGATTTGAAATGACACAGCTTCAGTAGTATGTTATAAGATATATTACTAAAAAGCCTAGAAAAAAGTTGGTTTGTGGTGTTTTCTGTGGATGAATGACGGTACAACGCGTACCGTCACAACGCATCCCTTTACACCGCGTCCCTTACTACGCAAGTCGTTACCACGACTTGCGTTGGGGGCGCGGATTTCGAATAGTATAATTTACTATTCTAACACCAGTCCCCGTGGACCCTAGGGAAGGTGTTGGGATAGTAAATTTACTATTTTTAATCCTTTAGCGCCCTCCAGCGCAAGTCGTGGTAACGACTTGCGTTGTAATGGACGCGTTGTAAAGGTCACGCGGAGTAAAATCCGCGTGGTAAAGGATGTTTGCCGTTTTCTGTAACATAGCAAAAAAAACAATTGATGGACGGATGCTGAACAATGTGAAACACTCACCTCAGTCACAGATCTGGCCCTAAATCCATTGTTTTTTACTTCCCATGCCATTCCAGTTTGGACCCATGCAAAAACAACAATTGATGGACAGAATGCAGAACAATGTCATACATTCACCCCGTACAGAGATCTGGGCCTAAATCCATCGTTTTTTTGCTCACCATGCCATTCCAGTTTGAACCCAGCCATATGCAAATCAGTCTTGACCCTTTGCCCAATGGGAACAGTCCAGCGCTAACTGCCAGGCCAGGTCCTCCCTGGACTGGAAACAAACATCCTAGGACCGGTTTCGGGGTTTCATCCCTCTTCAGCCAGGATGGCTTGACTCCAGTGGCATGGAGAGCATGGGACCCACGTCTGGGCATACCCGTCCCACTCAGGGTTGCAAAAACAACAAATGATGGACAGAATGCAGAACAATGTCATACATTCACCCCATTCCAGAGATCTGGGCCTAAATCCATTGTTCTTTTGCTCACCATGCCATTCCAGTTTGAACCCAGCCATATGCAAATCAGTCTTGACCCTGCTCATCCATTAATTGTTTTTATTTTTTTTTTTTGCGTTTTTCACCTGGCCTGGTGTGATAATACACAATTTGGATGGGGTTAAAAACTGAAAATTACTCATCAATAATTTCACTATTGAGCTTAACATTACAAACATGGTACATTTGTACAGTAAGCATTTGATTACACATTAAACTGTGTATTTAAACTGTGTGCATTAAGTGCAGTAAATATTTATACATAAAACGTAATCACAATGATAATAATAAAAAAAAAAACTTTTTGGAGAGATACATTTTTGTCTCAATAGGATCAGTCAAATTCGTCTGTCTATAAATTTCACTAAGTGACAAATAGGAAAGTCGTCTGTGTCTTGAAAACAGGCTGCCATTGCCTGAATGGTTGATTGAATATTCATGTGACAAAATGCAGTTTGCAGTATAATTTTCCTCTTTTTTTGCATTATGTAGGGATGCTTCGGATTCGATGGGTTAGAGATTTGGTTTTATAACTACAATGTCAACAATGCTTATCGACGATTGTGCCCTTAATTCTGCTCTCTGAAGCAAAAAGGAACAATGTCAAACTAAGTCAAAGTAGGTGTTATTTGAAGTGTCATGGGTTTGTTGCACGCTGGTTTTTGTTTTTGATTGCTTGTCACCAATAGGCCCCTCAGAGTGATTTCCCAAAATGACAGCATTTCAGATACTGTTTGAGAGCCAAATTCCGTTGTCAAACATGTAGCTGGGGATTGATTATTTTTCCGTTCTACATTTGCCCCTGCTATGTGCCTGGACCTTTTTAATTTATTTTGAGCAAGGTGTGCCTTCCAGATTCCCTACTGGGTTATATTTTAATAACTAAGTTATTTGCCAGCTTAGATAAATTGTTTGTGGCATATGGCTGCTTTCCTTTCTCTTTACTGTGTTAAACAAGTTTACCTGATGAAACACTGGGGTCACTCAGGAATAGTCGAGTACATTCCCTCCATTTCTAGTAAAGTGTGTAGAGCTTCCTGGTATATGAGGGTGCAAACTTCCCAATTAGATTTGTAAGTGTTAGTGTGGGGGATAATTGCAGCCAGAAAAGTGCAATGTGTCCTTTCCTTTTCTTGGACGTGGAACTCACGTCACGAGTTGGATTCTGCAAAGGTCAGTGAATCTCTTTGTTAGGTGAATTCCTTTGTTAGATCCCTTTTATTTAGAGGAGTTCGCCAGGTCATCGTTAAAATGCCCCATTAGTAGGAAGATTGTATCTGGTAATTAAGCAACCTGTGAAGGTATGAATTTTAGGACTTTTGCCTATCTTATTGTCCAGAGGAATACTGTCCAGAGCCTGTCCAGGGTATACAGACATTGCAGACCAATAACTTTACGTTTGCTCCTCTACTCCTCAGTAGTATCTATAGGGATAAGATATAGTCTGATTCTATTATTTTCTCTGCTGCACTCTTGTCCAATCGAGTAGAAATATGTTTCGACTCGATTGGACACTCCTGCAAAATGGTCTTTTTTCTGGAAATGTAATTGCTCCTTTTTGCCCAAGATCTAAAGTTGTGTAATGGTACTTTGTTTGGATGAAGGTTTTATTTATTTTTTGAGTGCATCTGATGTTATGGCTTGAAGGAATGCAGTTATGTTTGCCTGTTAGAAATGTTATCTAAACTTGTGTTAACTGCAGTAGAGCTATTAAGCAGTGGAGACTAATAACATTAACAATTAAATACATTAAGCTTTTAGACAGTCTTGTAGCATACCAGCTAGGTATGTAATTTACTGATTTAGTTTTCCGAACATGGATTAACATGAAACACTAATTTAACTTCTTGTCAAGTACCCAAATCTGAAATCACTCTTTTTAATTATGGCGTCTTAATTACATATCTACTTTTTCCAGTTGAGACATATTTTCTGGGTTGCATATCAGAGTATGTTATTGCCTAATAGGCTGGTCTAAATGCATTGTAATGCTGGTTAGAAGATGTTTTAGATGTAGGGGAAGATTTGCACTGTGAAGTGTCGTTGGGCGTTACCAGCAGGCGCATGAAGCCAGTAAACTACTACACCATTAATTATCACTGAACTATTGGAAGTTGGCTCACACTGGTCACATATAGACTGAGGGCCTCATTTAGTGTTTGGCGGACACGTTATTTCATCACAAATGTGACAGATGGTCCATCCAGTATATCATTTGGTTTGAGCTACAGGATTCCGGTGCTCGGCTCCGGCACTTAATTCTAAACACCGGTAATAATGACAAATCGACCACATGGTGGCAATGCCAGTCTAATTTTAAGATGAGCACAACAACAGTGTTCAATATTACAATATACATTAAAATGAATAATACCTTCTGCCCAAGCCATTCTTTGAGCTTTGGATGACCTGGAATAGACTGAATTGTCACAGTTGTATTCGTACAATGGTTAGCAATTGTGTAGGTACTCTCATTGGCTGTACTGACAGGGGCAATGGGTGGTGCATTGTGCAGATGCCTCCTGAGAAGGGCCCTGGCACTTACATTTAAAAAAAATAACCACTGGTGCTGTCTGCCTTTTTAGGTCTCACCTGAGACAGCGCATGCGCTGTCTCTGTGAGACTTTTAGTAAGTGGCTCTTAAAAGTGCCACCAGAGGCTTTTGCTGGCCTACAGCTTGCGTTCACAGCTGCCATCTGTGTTTTTTTGCTGTAATCAGGCACCTTTGCTTGCACTACCCCCTCCCTTTTCCACCATCCTCCTGGTCAGCTTCCTTTGTGTCTTCTAGCTGTGAATCATGCTCCTCTGCTCACACTCCCCCTTCCTTCTGCCCCTCCTCCCCCTCCTCTTCGTCAGTTTCATTTGTGTCTTCTATCACTGTGAATGCTCCTGCTTCCACCAGACACACACACCATCAGTTGTCAGTGCATGCTTCCACAAGGCACACCCACTACCAGTCGTCAGTGCACGCTTCCACCAGGCACACACACCACCAGCCACCTGTGCACGCTTCCACCAGGCACACACACCACCAGCTGTCAGTGCACGCTTCCACCAGGCACACACACCACCAGCCGTCAGTGCACGCTTTCACCAGGCACACACACACCACCAGCCGTCGATGCACCCTTCCACCAGGCACATGCACCACCAGCTGTCAGTGCACGCTTTCACCAGGCACACACACACCACCAGCCGTCGATGCACGCTTCCACCAGGCACACGCACCACCAGCTGTCAGTGCACGCTTTCACCAGGCACAAACACCACCAACCTTCAGTGCAAACTTCCACAGGGCACACACACCACCAGCTGTCAGTGCAACACTTTCACTGGGCACACACACCACCAGCCGTCAGTGCATGTTTCCACCAGGCACACACACCACCAGCCGTCAGTGCACGCTTCCACCAGGCACACACACCACCAGCCATTAGTGCACACTTCCACCAGGCACACATGCCACCAGACGTCAGTGCACGCTTCCACCAGGCACACACCACCAGCTGTCAGTGCATGCCTCCACCAGGCACACACGCCACCAGCCATCAGTGCACCCTTCCACCAGGCACACACACCACCAGCCATCAGTGCACGCTTTCACCAGGCACACACACCACCAGACGTCAGTGTACGCTTTCACTGGGCACACACACCACCAGCCGTCAATGCACGCTTTCACCTGGCACACACACCACCAGCCGTCAGTGCATGCTTTCACCGGGCACACACACCACCAGCCATCAGTGCACACTTCCACCAGGCCCACACCCCACCAGCCGTCAGTGCACGCTTCTACCAGGCACACACTACCAGCCGTCAGTGCACACTTTCATCAGGCGTGCACACTTTCATCAGGCACACACACTATCAGCCGTCACACAACTACCAGCCATCGGTGCATGCTTCCACCAGGCACACACCACTAGCCGTCAATGCACGCTTTCACCAGGCACACACACACACCACTAGCCGTCGGTGCACGCTTTCACCAGGCACACACACCACCAGCCATCAGTGCACACTTTCACCAGGCACACACACCACCAGCCGTCAGTGCACGCTTCCACCAGGCACACACACCACCAGCCGTCAGTGCACACTTCCACCAGGCACACACACCACCAGCCATCAGTGCACGCTTTCACAAGGCACATACACCACCAGCCGTCAGTCTTGAGTCAGGCTCTTCTTAGAGTTTCTTGGTAAGTATGTGTTCGATGCCTGGGAAGGAGTGGGTCGAGTTTCCTTAAAGCATGCTGAGTATGCAGGTGCAGTGCATGAACTCCTATGTGAGTGAGTCATGCTGCCTAGGGCTCACTCACTCCACACTTGTAAATTGCGCCTGCACCAGGCTTTTTCTCATTTGCAAAGATTAGCTAAGTGTGGGAATGGGAACTAACATCTCCCATTTTCACAGTGTGTGTGGGAAGGATAGAAATTGAGTGTTCCCAATTGACAATGGTCTCTCTCTCAACAGGGTGCACTCCTTGAGTACCTGGTCTAGCGATCCTGGGTGTTATAAAGGGCAGACGTCTGAGTGACAGTGTATTATCAAAGGAGAATATTTTGGATGTTCTAAGTTTAGCCACTCTCAACATTTTAAATGAGTCTATAAAAGACATTTTGATGTTAACAAGAGCAGAACTCTGAGTGATTTTATGTTTTATCAATACTATAGATTTTGATTACATTTGTCTGGGTAATAACAACCACGGTGCTCTTATTGAGGTATTATTAATGGCAGACTCATGAAGGACGTGGATTATCAAGAGCAGTGCTTCAAATGCATGTTGAGTTTTGAAAAAACAGAGATCAGAGTATATGAACTTGGGTAACATCATGGGCTGGGCTCTGTTTACGATCAGTTTGTTATTGGGTATAACCTCTCAGTGAATCCGGAGAATATGGAAAGCTCTGAGAGCAGAGCTGTTTACACTCTAAGGGGTATATTTACAAAGAAATGGCACAGTGCGGCCCCACACGCAATTTAGCAGAGCGGAGTCATCTAAAAAATTGAGGAATGTGCCATATTTACAAGAATGTGCAGTACATATAGAAGGAGCAAAAAACAAAGAGAAATACAAGTATTTTTTCACGTTGCACCACTCTAACGCCTCCTATTGAATAGTATTAGTTTTTGGCACTGCCTCAGATTTACTGATCCTTGTAAATCTGGGGCAGCGGAAAATGCAATGGGTGTTGCGTGGAAACGTCCACAGCAACACCCATTGCACGCCCATTTGACGCATATACCGGCATAAAAGAGTACGATATTTACAAGGCGGTGTTAAACCATGCAAAGTGACTTAGTACTGCCTTGCAAATGTGGAGCAAGGCGCTGCAAATGGGATGCTCCGGTGGCGCAATGCCCTTGTAAATATGCCCCTAATTATTTTTAAGACAAAAGGATGTTATAACAATAGCACATCATATGCATACTGTGCATGAACTATTCATGTTGTCCGAGTCTATATAAGCACCACTAACAAACACCATCCAAAAAACGTTATTGATTACCTTCACAGAAAATGGCAGCCTTCATTATTTCTCTATATTATTTTGGTTAGCAAGAATGGCCTTTTCAGATTCAAACTGTAAATAATTGGAAATAATGTAATATAGTTTAGTATAGAATGGTGAAGGAGTAATGATTGCCCTACTAACTCCCACTGCCATTTACTAGAGGACTATCAACTAGTGAGCTACCCACAACTGAAGTGTGGCTCACTGGTTAGAGCAGGCAGACCCTGAAGCAGAGGTCAGACCCGGGACCAGGGTTCAATTCCTGACGTGGCAGGGTCTTGAGCTCAAATGTCCATGGACTCGATAATTCTCGCTTCGGTGCCTGACCTAATCATGGGTTCACACTCTGCAACTCTGGGCATTAAGCTTGCTTAATCTCCACAACGGCCCCCCCGCGGCGGGATGCCTGGCTTTCACCTTGGGGATGCCCTGTAGGGGCTATCTCACAGGGAAAAGCCAGGACGGGTTCCCAAGGCAAGTGCGGAGATACCCCTTCGGGGGTTGATTCAGGCGCTATATAAGAAACATAATAAAAATAAATAAAAACTGATTTGCTTACACACATGAGGCCCCCTAATCACCAGCCCACCCACCTCAGAGGAGGAACACGAAGGGCAGTGCATACTCTTTGCTACATGCATTCTCCTATCAGAATACCAATTCTTGACTCATTATCATGAGACTAAAGACAACATCTGCTGCACTGGACATGCGGGTTTCCTTTTAGACAGTAATCATACAGAGATTAGTCTAGGCGTAACTGATTGTGTTGTGAGGCATCAACGCCGTTAAATCATATCAACTTCCCTTTCCTAGTGTGAAAGAGTCATTAATGCAGCTTCTGGCTTATTGATTTGATTTGGAGCTGCATCTATATAGTGCTTCATAGCTCTGTTAAGGTGCTGAATCACTCAATAATTTGTCACAAACAAAATAACCCCTATATTCTTGTTGGCTGTTACTGTAAGATCTGCATTGTTTGCACTGTGTTGCAGAATGGCTCAGCACCCAACAGAACACTTTGGACAGAACAATTCACAGGCCTCCAACATAGCATAGACATGCCATCTCATTGGTTGCCATGGTGTTCCAATAGCACTCAACTCCAAATTAACTTACTACAGGACACAACAAAAAGAACACTTAACAAGCACCCAACTCATAAAAGATATTGCATAAGTAGTTGGGTATCAACCTGCTCTCAAAGCCACATTCCACCGAAACACAACACACACTAAAACATCCAATGTGAAAGACAATTCACATATTCGTTCAACAATGTTTAAATAAATGTTAAAATGGCTTCTGCTTTGGGTATTTACTCATAACATACACATTAATAATTCAGAATTGCAGAGGATTGTTAACCCCTGAACAAGCCTTACCTAACTGTAATTCTCACCTGCCGTTTGCGCAGGGGGTGAGATGCAAGGTCTGAAACAAGGTCTCAACTTCCCACACCCAGCCGTGCAGGCTCACCACTGTCAAAGCCAACACAGTGGAAACAGGGGAACAGGAAAATCAAAACAGGGAAAGCAAAGGGCGACACATCACAATCAATCAATCGATCAATCAGAGTACTTGTAAAGCGCGCTACTCACCTGTGAGGGTCCCAAGGCACTGAGGGGAGGGGGTTGATGCTACTGCTCGAAGAGCCAGGTCTTGAGGAGTCTTCTGAAGGCGAGTAGGTCTTGGGTCTGCCGTATGTGGGTAGGGAGGGTGTTCCAGGTCTTGGTGGCGAGGTAGGAGAAGGATCCGCCGCCGGAGGTCGTTCGTTGGATGCTGGGGACAGCGGCGAGGGCGGAGCGGAGCTGGCGGGTGGGGGTGTGGAATCTGAGTCTGCTGTTCGGGTAGGCTGGTCTGGCATTGTGGAGTGCTTTGTGTGCGTGGGTAAGGAGCTTGAAGGTGATCCTCTTGTTGACGGGGAGCCAGTGTAGGTCTCTCAGGTGGGGGGTGATGTGGCTGCGGCGGGGGACGTTGACGATCAGTCGGGCGGAGGCGTTTTGGATACGTTGTAGTCGTCGTAGGTGTTTGGCTGGGATTTCTGTGTAGAGTGTGTTGCCGTCGTCCAGTCTGCTGCTGACGAGGGCCTGTGTAACCGTTCTTCTTGTTTCGGTCGAGATCCACTTATATATCCTGCGGAGCATGCGTAGGGTGTTGTAGCAGGAGGAGGAGACGGCGTTGACCTGCTTAGACATGGAGAGGGAGGAGTGGAGGATGAATCCTAGATTGCGTGCATGGTTGATGGGTGTTGGTGCTGTTCCCAGTGTGGTCGGCCACCAGGAGTCGTCCCAGGCTGAGGGGGTGGGTCCAAGGATGAGGACCTCCATCTTGTCCGAGTTCAGCTTCAGACGGCTGCTCCTCATCCAATCGGCGACGGCCTTCCCTCCCTCGTGGAGGTTGGTTTTGGCGGTGTGTGGGTCCTTGGTGAGGGAAAGGTTGAGCTGGGTGTCGTCAGCATAGGAGATGATGTTGAGGTCGTGATGGCGGGCCACTTGTGCGAGGGGGGCCATGCAGATATTGAACAGCGTTGGGCTGAGGGATGAGCCCTGGGGGACGCCGCAGATGATGTCGGTGGCTTCGGATCGGAAGGGTGGGAGGCGGACGCTCTGGGTTCTGCCAGAGAGGAAGGGGGTGGTCCAGTCAAGAGCCTTCTCTTGGATTCCCAAAAAGGGGTGGTGAGGGACAGAGTCTCTGAATTAAGCAGAAAGCTCTCACCCTGTCAAGAGATCAGGGCTAGATCCAACACCGTTTTTTAGCTCACTGCACCATCCCAGTTTCAGAACCTGGCTGTATGCAAATTAGTCTGTTCCTGTCCCAGCGCATGATGGGAACAGGGCAAACCAAACTACAAAAGCCAATTCTTACACTGGGAAGGAAACAAGCTCCCGGGGACCGGTTTCTGGCATTACAGCCGTCTTCGGCCCGGTTTGCTTGAATCCTGATGGTGCAATGAGCAAGGGTCTCACATCTGAGAATACCCTTCCACGCTTAGGGTGGACAAAAATATTTACAAAAAGGGGTGGTGAGGGACAGGGTCTCTGAATTAAGCAGAAAGTTCTCACCCTGTCAAGAGATCAGGGCTAGATCCAACACCGTTTTTTAGCTCACTGCACCATCCCAGTTTCAGAACCTGGCTGTATGCAAATTAGTCTGTTCCTGTCCCAGTGCATGATGGGAACAGGGCAAACCAAACTACAAAAGCCAATTCTTACACTGGGAAGGAAACAAGCTCCCGGGGACCGGTTTCTGGCATTACAGCCGTCTTCGGCCCGGTTTGCTTGAATCCTGATGGTGCAATGAGCAAGGGTCTCACATCTGAGAATACCCTTCCACGCTTAGGGTGGACAAAAATATTCTCTTGGATTCCAGCTTCTAGGAGGCGTGTCTTTAGAATGCAATGGCAGACCGTGTCGAAGGCAGCTGACAGGTCCAGGAGGATGAGGGCTGATGTTTCCCTGTTGTCTAGTTGGTGCCTGATGTCGTCTGTCTCGGCAATGAGGGCTGTCTCGGTGCTGTGGTTTCGTCTGAACCCGGACTGGGACGGGTCCAAGATGTTGTTGTCTTCGAGGTGGCGGGCCAGGTGCATGTTGACGATTTTCTCGATGACCTTTGCCAGGAACGGGAGCAGGGAGATGGGCTGGACGGAAGTTCTTTAGGTCCTTGGGGTCTGCTTTGGGTTTCTTGAGGAGGGCGTTGATTTCGGCGTGCTTCCAGCTTTCCGGGAATGTTGCTGTTTCGAAGGAGATGTTGATGACCTTCCGTAGTTGGGGTGCGATGGCTGCGTCTTGAGGTTCCGTGACAATCGTAAGTGATGTTTTCGACTTGCCCGAATATGGTCGAGTCTGGTATCTATGAACCGCAAATAACGAGTTTAGTGGGTGTACGCGTTTTCGCTGTGCTAGCCTAAACCGTTCGTTTGTTTCGTGGGTTTCTTCATCTGAACCCACGGGTTCCATTTTAGATATGGCATCCATTTTGTTTCTTGCCCTCAAGTAGCCAGCGAACGAACGCTGTCCGCTTCGTGACCCTGGGATTCCCAAACTCTTGCGGAAGACACGTGTTCCTTTGAGGGTGTCTTTATGATGAGGGGGATGACACTGTAAGGCAGATGGCCCCGCTCGAGGCTCATCTTGCCGTGCCGGTCTATTGTCTCAGTTGTGCATTCATTAGGCACGTCTCCTTTGATCCCTGCAAATCGTGTTTCCTGATACCACCCCTTTTACACTCTCTTCGATCTGTTCGCTATCCACGTCTTCCTCTGCACCTGTTTCTGTCTCTTCCTTGATTCGTTTACAGTCGAACGGAATGTACTAATGGTGGGAAGATGTACTTTTACAGTTGGGAACTGCCAAATGCTACTGTAATTATGTTCCGGGCCCTGAATACATGAAAGCGACCCCCTATGACATTTACTGTGGGAACCGGGTTGTAATCTTTTGTCCATCATGTTATCCTATGACGGAAAACTGCATAAAAAGAGCGATCCACAGATACAATTCGAAGCAGTCTCCTTGAACCTACACGTGTTGTACTTCTTGTGACTTCTGTGTTCCCTGCAGTAATAAACCTCGAATCTTTGACGCCGAAGGAAGTGTCCCGTGTCTCTGTCATTTGTACGCCGGAACAGGTTACCCACGAAGGTTTTAGGTGTTATCCCTGGCACCGCTGGGTCTTAGAAAAACTCAGTCCTTCAGTTGGCGCCCACGTGGGGCTGCATCAGCGGTACCGGTCCAAAGCCCGACGATCGTGAGGAACTTCGTGTGAAATCTCCGAGGGAAGGTGCACCCCGCTTCATCGATCCTGTTGTCGAAACAAGTGGCCCGACGACTTTTCCCGCCTCCTGACGGCTGCGACGGACTGCTGCCCTGACTGTAGACCTGTTTTGGCGCCTGGCGTAGACCTTGGTACAGCGAGACGATTGATGGGCCTTCCGGGTGACGCCACTGATTTTTGAGTTAAGTATTTGTGGGTCGCTCCCAGAGTCCTTTGTTGTTGTGGGTGCTTAGTTGTTGCATGGTTCCATTGCATTTGTGGTTCTTGGTATTTTGTTCTTTGTCGTGCTATTTGACGTCTGCAGTCGCCAAAAACCAAGGGTTTTTGCACTTTTGCAGGGACATTGTAATCCTATAACCCTTGACGTTTGTGAAACTCGGTTAGTGTGCACGATGCCTGGCCGTAGTACTTTGTTCAGTTGCTTTAGAGGCTGTGGTGCGGATTCCCGGCTGGAGGACTCGTGTCCGATACCTCCGGTTGGAACTCCAACTTATGAATTATATAGTCGACATGGTTTGGGTCCAATTACATTCAATGAGTGTTGGGTTCGCTACACCAAAAAAGACGGTGTCCTTAGTTGGCCACCTCATGGTAGTTTTGAGGCCCCGATTTTAGATAATCTTGAAGCTAAATTGTTCCAAAGAAAAGCAAGGCCGGCCATGTTTGATTCCTTTCGGTTGTGGCGTAAAGAAGCCAAGCAGAAAGAAATTAAGCAGCTTAAACGTAATAAGAGAGAAGGGATCGTTACAACGATGAGAAATGCAGAGCAATTTCAGCGAGACAAGGAGGAGAAGGAAAAGGAAGTTTTTGATAGATTGTAGCGCATGACAGTCGATAAGTGTTACCCCGCTTTACCGACGGGTACGGATAAGAAGGGAGAGGAAGTAGTAGAGGACCCTTTGTTGTCCTATCTATTGAAGTCGCCACCTCCGTATGCACAGGATACCACCGTTCCTGTGGTTCAACCTGCTCCTGTTCCTCAACCTGCTCCTGTTCCTCTACCTGCTCCTGTTCCTACTGCTCCTCCGTCTATACCGTCTCATACTCCTGTTCCCGCTGCTTCCACTGTTGTGGTTACTCCTGCTGTCCCTTCTGTTTCTGACACTTCTCTTGTTACCCCGTTGCTTTACTCTTCTACCCCGTCTGTTCAACGTCGTGTTCCTTCTGTTGCTGCTAACTTCTTCACCTCTCTTGGACCGATTCTTGGGTCCGCTGGTTCTGATGCTCCCCAAAGACGTAGCCAGCTTCCTGGTGGTAGGGAACGTGACGCGCTATATAATATGGCGACAAATTGGATTAGATATCCCCTTAGGAATCCTCCACATGTGGTTGTTGATACGTTTTCTCAATTCAATGAGCCAACACAAAGATTTGTGTTTGAAGAAATGTGCAAGCTCTTACGTGATCAGATATCAGCTGATGCGGCTGACGATGTATTGGCTGCTCTAACTGACCTTCAGCTTCAGTTTGCGAGCGGAATAATGGTGGGTAGCAATGTTCGACGTGCTGTCGAGCAGTTGCTATCTTTTCGTCCTGCTATAATGCCTCGAGCATTGTTTAACGACGAAACTGAGGAACTGACAACAGCGCCTGGTCAGTTTCCTATGCGCGAAGTTCCACCAGTGTGGATGCCAGGTAACCCTGGTGCTGCCCCTCCGGTCTTACCACATTTCCAGAGAGTATGGATACATCTTCCGTGGAAACGATCGGAAGTCTTGCAGGTGAAGCAATCTTTGCCTGACCCTCGCAAAAATCCTGCAGGGTACTATAAAGAATTGTCGTAGCTAGTGGATGCTACGATAATGAATCTTGCCGACATCGATATGCTGTCGGCAATGTCGTACCGCAACCGGTATGGGCAAAGATTCGTCAGCAAGATCATGCAGCAGAATTAGGTGGTGACTGGGCTGCACTTAGTGCCGCTGATGCCTTGCAAGTTGGTGGGGCTAAGCCTGAACAGTTGATTGCCAATCTGCCTCAGAGAATAATTACTCTTATGAAAACGCTTATGCCAGCTATGAAAGTCAACTGGGACAAATTGTCCGCTTGCAAGCAAAAGAAGGATGAGAGTGTCTCTGATTTCTTTACGAGATTTGAGGAGGCATTCATTGATCACAGTGGTCAAGATATGGGCACTGAGGGAGGTCAGAGGTTGTTTGTGGACAAATTTGTGTCGAATTTGCTGCTGGACCTAAGCAACAAATTAAAGAATTCAGAGAGTGCGTGGGCTGTTTCCACCTCTACTCAGATATTGGCTACGGCCCAATATTATGAGAATAGAGAGAAAGAGGAAAGTGATTGTGCGGACAAAAAGAGGAAGAGCTCAAAACGAAAGTGCTGCTGCAGCAAGCTTATCCTCCGCGTTCGAATCAGAGTGATTCGCAGCAGCGGAATCGATCGCAGTCTCAGTCCAATAGGTCACAATCACGGAATGACTCCTCTTCGCAGAGATCTATGTTGGGGTACAATCAGTGTGCCTATTGTAGGGGTGAGGGTCATTTGAAATTTGATTGTCCAGTTTTGCGTGATCGAAATAGTGGTAATTCATCTAGAGGAGGCCGCAGTGGTCCTCAACAGGCCTCACGAGGTAGAGGTCGCGGTGTTCAAAATGATCGTTCTAACAATTCTTCTGATTCTAATAATTGTTTCGATCAGCGTGGATTGTCGCAAGGCAGATCCGCACAGTACAATGTGGATGATTATTACGTCGATCAGGGTACTGACGACGGTAATTACTAGGACAGCCATAGACAAGGAGAGGGAGTAGTATCAGTTCCGGTTGATCAGAGAGGGCCTTACGTCACAGTGGCCACCTCGGGCGTAGTTGAGCCTTTTCTGTTGGACACTGGTGCAGCGAAAAGTTCCATCATGCATTCGAAACTCCCTGGCGCACCTTTGTCTGGCTTAACAAATGTTTCCGTTGGATTCTCTGGCGCCCTTGTTAGCAATCCGGTTTCACGCCCTTTGCCACTTACAAATAGGCCTCGTGAGCTGCAAGCTCCTTTGATTTTGACTACTGGTTGTGGTGAAAATCTTTTGGGTCTGGATTTGCTGAAACGTCTGTATGCGACTTTGTATTGTTCTCCTGCGGGAGTGAAGCTTACATTGGGTGAGAGAGTTATCTCTCCTATGTACTTGTCCATTGATAAGCTTCCACCGGAATTGAGTTCTCTTCCTGCATCTTTGTGGGCAACAGGTCCCAATGACGTGGGCCTGCTTGACATCTCCCCTTATGCTGTTCACTTGAAATCTAATGTGCGTTTACCACGTATTCCCCAGTATCGTATCTCCCTTGATGGTGAGCGAGCGCTGTTAGCGATCATCTACGATTTGATCGAAAAAGATGTTATCGAGGAGACTCGGGGAAACGTGTGTAATAGCCCTGTGCTGCCCATTCTGAAACGCACTGATCCATCTAAGCCTCCTGTTTATCGTTTTGTCATCGATTTACGGGAGGTGAATAAAATTGTGATTCCTCAGTTCCCTGTGGTGCCCGACATTACAGCTTTACTGACTCTGATTCCAGCCTCTGCATCTTGGTTTTCAGTGATCGATCTGAAGAATGCTTTCTTTAGCATTCCGATTGCTGAAGAGAGTAGGGACCTTTTCGGTTTCTCTCTAGGTGGCCGCAGCTTTAGGTTTAAATGCGCTCCTCAGGGCTACTGTGAGAGTCCATCGATATACAGCCAAGCCCTGAAAAGCCAACTTGACGCGTTTGTGTTGCCAGCCGGTGCGGCCTTGATCCAATATGTCGACGACTTATTGGTGGCTGCGGACACTCAGGACATTTGCAAAATTGCTACGGTGTCGTTGTTGCAGCATCTCTGTGACTTACATCACAAGGTGTCACCTTCTAAACTGCAATATTGTTGCCAAGAAGTAACCTATCTAGGTCACTTATTGTCAAAGGAGGGAAGAAGGTTGACCCCAGAGAGAATTGCAGCGATTGCTCGAATGACTGTGCCAACAACTCAGAGAGATGTGTGTGCCTTTTTAGGTATCACGTCATACTGCAGGCAATGGATTCCAAATTTTTCATTGCTAGCGAAACCATTGGTGGCTCTTACGTGCAAGGATGTTCCAACTCCTTTACCATGGACGGAAGAATGTCAGAAAAGTTTTTCTGAACTGCGTGATGCGTTGTGTTCGGCCCCTGTCTTAGGTACTCCTGACTACAGTAAGCCGTTTACACTATACGTTCACGAGAGGGAAGGTTGTGCGTTGAGTGTCTTGGCGCAACAATTTGGTGGTAAGCAGCGTCCATGTGCATATTTTTCCTCGACCTTGGACCCAGTAGCTAGAGCATTGCCAAGTTGTTTGAGAGCAACAGCGGCAGCTGCGGTGTCCATCCGACAATCTGCAGGATTGGTCATGGATAATATGCTTACGGTGATGGTTCCGCATGCAGTTGACACTCTCTTGAATCGTACGAAAACCCAACATCTGACGAGCGCAAGGTTGTCTGGGTCTGAGTTGACGCTTCTGGCAAGTCACATTCAAATAAAGCGCTGTAATGTCCTAAACCCGGCGACTTTGTTGCCAATCAATATGGAATCAGATGAGGTAGCACCCCATGACTGTTACCTACGAACTGAGGAGGAAACAAAAGGTTGTGTTGACCTGAAAAATACTCCATTGGAAGACCCCGATGGTACCTTGTATGTGGATGGTTCGTGTTTTAAGTTGCCGAATGGTGATGTGACGACTGCGTATGCTGTGGTGACGTTGAGTTCGGTTGTGGAGACTGCGGGATTAAATCAGAATTCTGCACAGGCGGCAGAGCTGATTGCCTTGACTA
Source organism: Lissotriton vulgaris (assembly GCF_964263255.1). Classification (NCBI taxonomy): domain Eukaryota; kingdom Metazoa; phylum Chordata; class Amphibia; order Caudata; family Salamandridae; genus Lissotriton; species Lissotriton vulgaris. The sequence continues at coordinate 304,190,127 of NC_141693.1, read as the reverse complement.
GAGCGTGTGCTTTGTCGAAAGGGAAACGGGTGAATGTGTTTACAGACAGCCAGTATGCGTTTGGTGTTGCGCACAGCTTTGGACGATTGTGGAGAGAGAGAGGTTTTATGACATCGCATGGTACAAAGATTCAGCATGGACAGCTTGTGAATGATCTTTTGGATGCACTTACATTGCCCAAGCAGGTGGCGATTATTAAATGTAGTGCACACCGCAAGGTGACGGATGATGTTGGTCGTGGCAATGCGTTCGCTGATGAGATTGCTAAGGAGACTGCAAGGAATCTTACAACTAGAATGTATGTGACGAGTTCGGTAAGGTGGCCTGCAGAAACTGGTATGTGCGAAGACACTATCGAGAGTGTGAAAGCGATTCAGAATGAGGCCACCGAGACTGAAAAGACCAAGTGGAAAGAGAGTACGGGAAAGCTGGATGCGAATGACTGTTGGATTGATTTGTCCGAGAATAAGAGGTGGATGTTGCTGGATGCGTATGTGCTAGCTGTTGTGACGATGGCACACGGCTTGTCACATATTAGTGCGAAAGGTATCTGTAAGTTGTTGTCCCCTGTATGGAAGAATGATGGTATCGCTAGGTGTGCTGAGAGACTGGTCAAGAATTGTATGATATGTATGATGTACAATCCTGGTAAGGGAACTCCTACACCCCCTGGCCATTTTGTTCCCCCTTCATGTCCCTTTGAGATGATCCAGTTAGACTTCATCCATATGGAACGATGCAATAACCTAAAATACGTTTTAGTTGTGGTTTGCGCATTCTCCCGATGGATCGAAGCCTACCCTCTTAAAGACAATACTGCCTTGTCCACCGCAAAAGTCCTGCTGAAGGAATACTTTCCTCGGTATGGAATGCCACGGATTGTATGGTCTGATAACGGAAGTGAGTTTGTGGGGAGTGTGATGAAGAGTGTGTGTAAGGGCCTTGGAATTACACAAAAATTCCACAGCGCCAATCATCCCCAGTCAGCAGGTTTGGTTGAGGGGTACAATGGCACTCTCAAATTAAAACTCGCGAAGATTCAGGCTACGACTGGTCTCTCGTGGCCTGGCGCTTTGCCTTTAGCTCTTCTGTCAACTAGGGCGACTGTACACTCTCGAGTAGGGCTCAGCCCATATGAGATTGTGTTCGGCCGTCCTGCTAATATTTGGGGGGTCCCTAGTCCCAGTGTGTTTTCTGATCTTGAGAACCCAATGTTGATCGATTATCTTCATGATCTGACTGCTAAACTGAGGTTAATTCACCAACAGGTCTTATATATAACACTAGAGACAAATAAAAAAAATATTTTTGCTTCCTACCCTGACATTCACGTTACCCCATTACCACTTTGAACATTCTTGAATAACTGATTTTGTAAATTTTGAGTCTTTTTCTGCATATGTGTATTTGTTTCCACAGCTAGGAGATTTTGTATATATTATCTGATTAAAGTACCTTACATCCGGGTAGACCGTAGGGCCGCGCGGGTACTTCCTTCTGGTTAGTAGGTCCTGACACTAGGTCGGAGACCGTCGATTCCTAGGAACTCTTGGGAATTGACTATTGCTACACAGAACGAAGTGCGTCAAGAACGTTGCGGACGGTTTTAGAGGATGGCTTTCTCGAAGCTGTTGGAATTGGAAAAGGCTCAAGCTCAAAGATTCGAATTGCATAGAATTGTACATACTAAATGCTTCATGTTTCAGGTGTTCCTTCTATTCCTAACTGTTTCTTCGTTATTGGTGGGTGGGGTGTATTATATGATACAGTCATTGTTGCCTTCTGCCTCACCTACCCCTTCTTCTGAACCTAAACCTACCTCCACTGTTTCTCCTCATTCCTTCCACATCTTACCCCAACACGAGCAGGTTAGACGTGCGGAATTCATGAACAATTCCTTCGTTCAGCTCCTTCATCAGCATCAGTTGGTGATGAACACTAACAATTGTTGGGTGTGTGGGTTAATGCCACATACCACCGATAAGGGAATTCCGTACTTGGTCCTTCCTTACAGTTCCCAGGGTTCAGCTCGAGCATTCCAAACAATGTTTCGTAGCGCACTAGATTCTTACCCCCATCGAGAGCCACGCACTGCAGATCATGGTCCTGGCCCGTATCACAAGCCTTTGGCAAGAGCGATTGCCGATTTAGATAGGGATATCTTCGACGCATTGCTTATCCCAGAGGAAGAGGTGCGAGCATACCGAGATCTGAGTGAGGCTGAGTATAGCATGTCAGTGGGTGATCGGCAGCTTAAGAGCTCGTCTCCGATCTGGATCGTACCCCATCTCGGTAATTTCTGTCTGAAAGGCCTAGGCCGAAGCCCACAAGCTCAGCTCGGGAGGAGTGCCTGTACCAAAACGTATGTTTTGCCGTCGGCCTCGTCCCCTGTTCTTTTGACGGCCAAGGGTACGTACTTTGTTTGTTATGACCGCGCATATACATGGCTGCCTCGTGACTTCTCAGGCACATGTTATATTGCGAACCTGTTGCCACCGACCTTTACTGTTGGGTCGGATTATCACAAGACCAGAGTTGTGAGAGGCGTAATTAGCGAAGAGGACACTGCCGGTCAAGAAGCAGGAGACTTCTTCAAGGGTTTCTTGCCGTTTTGGGGACCTATGATCAATAGTAGGAACCTGAGACAGTTGATTCGAGTGGTGGAATCGACTGCTAATATCACTGCAAGTGCCCTTGGCAACATCACAGCAGAGCTTCAGGCGGACAGGCTTATGACGTTACAAAATCGTATGGTTTTAGACGTCGTCTTAGCAGATCGAGGTGGAGTATGTAAGGTGATCCATTCGAGCTGTTGTATTTTCATTCCTGACAACGCTCCGACTGTCTATCAAGCCATCACGAAGTTGCATAAAATCTCCGAGTCCATACACGTGGACGTAGGGGAGTGGACGCTACTAGGGTGGTTTTGGGGCCTAATGTCGACTTGGGGTTGGAAGATTCTGATGATCATTGGGGTTGTTGTAGCATTCCTGTTCACGTGTTGTCTTTGTGTGCAGTGTGGTCCTGCCTTATGTGGCCTCTGTGCTACGACGTGTATAAGGCGGCCGCCTGTTACCAAAGGAACGCTGATGGATAGAATTATGTTGCAGCAGCATCTGGATGGTTTGATGAATATCGAAATCGATTCTGATTCTGACTAGTGCTTGCCTACATGAGGGCAAAAGGAGCGTCTGAGGTTCCGTGACAATCGTAAGTGGTGTTTTCGACTTGCCCGAATATGGTCGAGTCTGGTATCTATGAACCGCAAATAACGAGTTTAGTGGGTGTACGCGTTTTCGCTGTGCTAGCCTAAACCGTTCGTTTGTTTCGTGGGTTTCTTCATCTGAACCCACGGGTTCCATTTTAGATATGGCATCCATTTTGTTTCTTGCCCTCAAGTAGCCAGCAAACGGACTCTGTCCGCTTCGTGACCCTGGGATTCCCAAACTCTTGCGGAAGACACGTGTTCCTTTGAGGGTGTCTTTATGATGAGGGGGATGACACTGTAAGGCAGATGGCCCCGCTCGAGGCTCATATTGCCGTGCCGGTCTATTGTCTCAGTTGTGCATTCATTAGGCACGTCTCCTTTGATCCCTGCAAATCGTGTTTCCTGATACCACCCCTTTTACACTCTCTTCGATCTGTTCGCTATCCACGTCTTCCTCTGCACCTGTTTCTGTCTCTTCCTTGATTCGTTTACAGTCGAATGGAATGTACTAATGGTGGGAAGATGTACTTTTACAGTTGGGAACTGCCAAATGCTACTGTAATTATGTTCCGGGCCCTGAATACATGAAAGCGACCCCCTATGACATTTACTGTGGGAACCGGGTTGTAATCTTTTGTCCATCATGTTATCCTATGACGGAAAACTGCATAAAAAGAGCGATCCACAGATACAATTCGAAGCAGTCTCCTTGAACCTACACGTGTTGTACTTCTTGTGACTTCTGTGTTCCCTGCAGTAATAAACCTCGAATCTTTGACGCCGAAGGAAGTGTCCCGTGTCTCTGTCATTTGTACGCCGGAACAGGTTACACACGAAGGTTTTAGGTGTTATCCCTGGCACCGCTGGGTCTTAGAAAAACCCAGTCCTTCAGTCTGCTTTGTTGAATACGTGGTGTGGGCACGGGTCAGACGGAGATCCTGAGTGAATGGAGTTCATGACCTTACGTGTCTCGTCGTCATTGATGTTGGACCAGGAGGTTAGACAGTTGGAGCTGCTGGTGTTCACAGGGTAGGTGGAGTCTGGCGTAGTCGTGGCGGTCGTGGTGTTGAAGCTGTCGTGGATGTCAGAGATCTTGCAGTGGAAGAAGATGGCCAGTGAGTCGCACAGTTCTTATGAGGGCGGGATGTCGTTGGCATTGGTGCTGGGGTTGGAGAGTTTTTTACGATGCTGAAGAACTCTTTGCTGTTGTGTGCGTTCTTATCCAAGCGGTCTTTGAAGGAGGTTCTCTTGGCTAATCTGATGGGGTGGTGGTGTCTGCGGGTGGCGTCCTTGTGGGCTGCGTGGTTGTCCGGTGTGCGTTCGTGGAGCCATGTCTTCCCCAGTTTCCGGCATGTGCGTTTAGAGGTCTGGAGCTCGTCGGTGAACCAGGTGGCTCTCTTGTTGGTGTGGCTGTTGGAGGGTTTCTTGAGCGGGGAGAGGGTGTTGGCGCAGTCGTCGATCCACTGTCTGAAGCGCTTCAGGTATGGATAGTCTCATTGAGGGGTCTTTATGTGGTTCCTGTAGTGGAGATACAGTTATAAGTATTACCATGTGCATGTGTTTTGGTGATAATGCATTGCACACAATTAGTGTGGTACTTTTGGATATAACCCCCTGTCTAAGGTCCCTCTTCCGCTTAGGTATACATGGTATCAGACAGCAGTATCAGTTGTATCATCTAGTTGAGGAAGATTAAATCATTAGGTGTTTTCCCAAGTAGAACAGCAGGATAATATAGTTAAGGAAGTATATACTATAACTGACCTAAAGATGGCTAGCTTTGAATCCAATTAAAGCACCATTTATTCATATCCAATTAAAATAAGGAAAAAAAACTAAAAATAAATACTCCAGAAATCGATAAGTTTACAGAAGAAAAAAGAAAATACACAAAAATGTGCAGGGCAAAGGTACAATGAACCCCTTAAATAGTCAGGAGGCTAATTTATATTTATATTGTCCTTACAGCCTTTAAGCATTGTCAGCAAGGAAGCAGAATTTCCATACACCATGGAGACATACATCAGAAAAGTACATTGATAAATATTCAGATCAAAGCAAATGTTACCGCCATTAGGAGCGTGGTTCTTTAGAACATTTTGTTTTTCTTTTACATTTTCAGGAGCAACATGAAGGTCCCTGCAGTGCCAGGCGAGTGGAAGAGATACAGGAAGTGAAGACGCAATCACTGAAACAGATCTCCAACAAGGGAACGTCTGCCAACGTCTGCACAACCTGGAAGGAATCAGGTAAGTGTCAGAGGGACAGGGCGAAAGACCCACACACGTCAACTAGAATGTGAAGTGCTCTTCCGCCCTGCTAGGCCTCCTTTATTCCTGTCTTGCTCAGCCCCGCGTGCATATGCAATCAGGAGCGGAGCAGGCCCAACACTAACTGACAGATCAGAGAAGTTAGAAATTGATTCCAGCATCGCAAAATCAGTTTCCTTGAACAACAGGTCCTTCAGGGTTACATTCTAGCTACTACCCTCTTTAATGTATACATAAAAAGCCCCTTGGGGATCATACTAAAGAGTTCATGAATCCATTATCATCAATATCCTGCCTTTAATTATATCTTAAGGTCTCCTCCCCAAATTTCCCACCTAGCCAATAATCTAAATGCTGTTCGGTGCTGTATGACTGCCCATCATTTAAAACTTCATCCATCCAAACATTTACTTGTCCCATTCACCGGTGTCAATACACTCCTGTTTGGACTAATTCAGCATTTTCAATTGCTAACCTTTCACCGTCTTCAATTCCAAATCCCTAGGAGGCATCCTAGAGAAAACTCTCACTCTCAAGTCAACATCATAGAAAAAATGTCAGTGTTCATAACATAACACATATTTGTAAAGCGCATGTTCACTTAAAGGTATCTTGGTGCTGGATAACAGATGTTTATTATTATCCAACTCAATGGTACTCATTATCGACCTTAAAAGGATGAAAGGTGGAGTGGACCAGTGGGATTTGAACCTATGACCAGGAGTTCAGACGCAGGCCTCTACAATGGATGCATTAGTTCACTAAGCCACCAGACCGGCTCAACAGTTTCTACCCAGGCGAAATATTTACTTCAGTCCTGTACAAGATCTTAAAACTTTAGTACAGTCGCTGGTGTTGTCAAGACTCCACTACTGCAATTCTCAACTAACCTGTCTTCCCAAAATGCATGTTGCTTCATGTGAGAAATGGGGCATTCGTTGAGGTGGTTAAGACCTCAACTCTAGTAATATCGATAATCCTTGTCAGGGTGAACCATTAAAGTGAAGAAATATACCTTGAACTTAACTCCCTCGTAGAGATGGGATAGAGCAGAAAGGCTTAACTTAAAGCAAACAGGTAAAGTGTTTGTGCAGTACTAAATCAGAACTATAGTTGAAATAAAAAACAATGAAAATCCCAATACGGAGTAGAACAAAAGACTGCTATTTTACAAGCAAATTGACAAAAATCCAATAAGGGAAACTGGAGATCAACATTTTTCAAGTGTTAAGTTGAACCAGCACAAAGAAGCACAAAGTGTCAATGATTGTCAATGGTCGCTGCACAACAGGACCTAGCCACAATTTGATGATCACTGCGATTGGGCATGGGTCTGATGCACTTACCAGGTTCATCCTGGTCAAAGATTTTACCTTCTGACTTTAGTCCTATAAGTCCCAATACACCACCGAAGTACTCTTCTAAAGCCTCCCAGGACCGCATTGGAGGCACTTAGAGACTCCCATGGTGGCAGGCAGAGGCCAACAGGAGGGGCCAGCGCAGGTCCAGTTGTCACTGGTCAGCTGGGAAGTTGCAGGAAGAGGTTTTCCTGTATTTTTAACCGGATGTCAGCCATATGACTCTTGAAATCTTTTTCTTTGTCCTGGGTACAAGACAAAGAAAGAGAAGGTTCAGCTTTCTAGGCTCTTCGCAGATCTTAGATACCATGTTTAGTCCTCTTCTTATCTTCCACAGGTCCAGAAGTGTTCTGAAGTAGGTGCCTGGAGATGCCACGTGTATGCCTGGCATGAGCTAGATGGGGGGAATGACCCCAGGGGATGTCCTAACCAACAGGGCAAAGGTTCCTGGACTAACCCAACTCACTTTGGGCATTTACACGCTGGGCAAAATATTCGTCAACTCTAAACGGGCTCTGAAGGTTGGTTGTGTATGAGGAGTGTATTTTGGTAATCCTAGTTCTTCCCCCATCTAACACTGAAGTCCTGTTTCAGGCCGTCACTGTACCCCCAACAAATTCAGAGTCAGAAATCTGATAGAAAAAGCGGAGCTTCCAGCTACCAGAAAGTTGATATACACAAATTGTTTTGGTATTCTGTTTCCTTCATTTGAAGTGTGCCCCAAATGCTATATGAAAAACCTCAGCCGACCGGTCAAGCAGGTCTTGACAATTCAGCAGGATCTGACACCATGACATCAACACAACGCTTACTGTGATGGAGGCTTGTCTGGCAGTGGGGACAAGAGAACCCAGGTTGTTAGCTGCATCTGCTTGTGACTGGGTACGCCTCTTTGACGTTAATCAATTTCTTGAGTCCACCCACAGGCCATCCTGTCAAGGCCACAACAACACCTCCTCACAACACATAAGGTCTTTTTTCTCTGGCCTGGGAGCAAGTTCACACTTAATTCATGCCTATTAAAATGCTAATTACTGGCCAGCAGAAATGAGAGCATAATGCAGATCTATCTTTCAAGGACTTTAGGCGGCACAAAAGTGACATTCCAAAAATTCACTTTTCAAAATGTGTATCACAAATCGGACTTCACCAGTGAATTGGGCACGCAATACACATTAGGTAAGTTAAATATCCCAATTAAGTGTATAACAATTTCATAATGTTGAAAGGAGGAGCACAAGCACTTTTCCTTGGTTAGCACGGGTAAAGTGTACAGAGTTCTATAGCCAGCAAAAATGGGGTTCAGCAAAAATAGGCAAAAAAATCTGAGATGACACTGTAGAAGGGGCACATTTTTAACACTCCCCTAAAAGAAGCTTTACATTCAGCAGCACTTTTCATTTTTGGAGGCAAAATGAATGACCATATCTCTCCAATACTGTTGATGCTCTATTGACTTACCATTAATGCCTGAGCAATATACAAACTGGCCTGCATCATGCACAATGCCCTTTACACCTCTACTTCACAATACCTGGCTGCTAAGCTAAAGAGATCTGTGAGAAGCGGATATTATGGCCCTATCAATTTCTAAAAGTGCTACCATAGTCTGAAAAACTTTATCTCCAACCTTATGTACCACTACCTTACTGACAATATTTAAATCTGAATTGAAAGCCCTTAAATCTGAATTGAAAGACATTTCAGTTAATCTCTCTTCTCTCCACCAACCCATCTCAGACTTATATGCTGCACTGAACATTGCCTTGAGGCTTACACTACCATCAATGTTCTATTATATTTTATTTAGTCTTGTACCGGTTTAAACGTTGTTACTCAATATTTATTAGTAATAATTCTCATATTTTGTGCTGTTCCTATTGACGTACCTATTAAATTTTTGCCACGCAATAGTTATAACTGCAATAACTTATAATTCTCATGTAATGTTTTGTTTCTATTGTAAGGCTCTGCAAAACCTTTGGGTAATGTTACTCCTCTGTAAAATTAAAAAAATATATATCGTTATTTAAAACATCCGAAAAGAGATTTGCTTTGGATAAACTTATGGTATATTTAATAAAATCCTCACAGTTTGCTATAGAAATTTCAATAATCTCACCACTCCCTCTGGTCCCGACCACATTTACTACTGAGCAGTAAACCTGTATGTGAGGAGCTCTTCCCACAGAAAAGATGGGTGAGGTGGAGGTAGGTTTGTTAACTTTGTAGCAAGTAAATAGTACTACTGTAGTACTACTTTATGTACTACAGAAAGTAGTTTGTGAATCAGGCGTGCTGTGTCTTTTTCTGTAGCATTTTCACCCCTTCCATGCTCATGACGGAACGGTTCCGTCATGAGCATCGGTCGAGCTGTGCTTATGACGGAACAGTTCCGTCATGACCACGCCCGTTTTCATTAGGGCTCAGCACCGGGGGGGAATCGGGGCCGCACAGAAGGGGTTAATGCCTTTTACTATAAGGCCCTTTCTATTGGAATGCCTTACAATCTGTCATGCATGTGTGAGCATCAATTTTCTGTCAATAAAAAGAGTATTACAATTTGAGCTTGTCCTAACATTAGCTTGTGTTTACACTGCCCTCCATCTTGCCTCAACATCACAATGTATCATGTGATGATTGTTTTTGATTCCGGTTTTAAATAAAACCAGTCTGGTTTTCACTTGAAAAAGCAGACAGTGTCCTCACATAAATGCCCTCGCTCTGCTGAATCAAGGACGGTTCTTACTGTCCCAGATAATGTTAACAATGTATCAGCTTAACTGTGCAGCTAAGTCTGTAAGAATAGTTGAATCTCAATGTAGCACTATGTTGAGAAAATCTTCAAATGTATTCTGTAGTAAAAATATTTCTTCTACAATGTTTTCTATTGGTCCAAAACCCTGAGAATCATGTATTCCAGCAGAATGTATGAAAGTCTTTGTCTAAAGCCCTATATAAGAGTGTGGATTCTGTTGGCAAAAGAGACTTTCTACTCCCCATTTTAAAAGGCAATCAATCCTATGCCAGATTTTATTTAGAACTTTACTCAGTTCTCTGAACTTATGACTTATATGCTTTGCTGATGAACTTGTTTATGGCACTCTTCTATATTTGCCTATGAATTCTTATATAAAGCACTGAAAAGAGAATCTTTGTCCGTCATTATTAGAATGTTTCAGCATCATTGCATCAGTTTTCCTAATTAACAGAGGCGGTCTCAGTCGGGGAGCACTAAAGTCCATATCAGGACTACACTGCTCCTGGTCTTAGATGTTGGCACGTTCTATGCATTAGAATTTGATATAGATGGCCGCACCAACAGATCTGGTAGCAGAGGTGGCGGTTCCAAGTGGAGCCGATTTATAGCTTCAAATTAATTGACTGTAGAACCAAGTACCATACCTTAATGGGCTATACGGTTTGTCCCGAGATTTAAATTGACAAACCCCAATCCAATTCTGGTTTCAGAGAGACGAGGTGGCTGACAGAAGAACAACAATTTGAGTATCCATAGGGACTGCATGCGAAATGAGGGAATAAAGTAAGCAGTGCAGTGTATGCTGGGAGTTGTAGTAAGCATGCAAAAAAGAGATAATTTAGGGCAAATGTTGTATAGCTCTAACTAGCAGCCCGTCCCGACCTTGCCCGGGTATGAATTGCTGCCGGCCAGTAGTATATTGTTTTGTAGGATTTCGTTTTGATAGCATTTCTTATCTGTGACAGACCTGTTAAACTCTCCGATTCACAGTGCACTGCTGATGCACTTAAGAGTGCGCGTTCAGTACTATGTGAACTTGAGTTTCCCTACTTTATTTTTCCTTGCAATATTATATAGCGCGAACTCGACAACATGGCATGAGCACAATTTACATTACAGAAGAACACATTCATTTGTAGTAGGCACGGGGAGACAAAGCGATTTGCCTGGAATCACAGGATGTTGAGCTGATGCCGAAATTTGAACGTAGCTCCCCAGCTCTAAAGTTTGCAATTCTAGAGCTTGTGGCGGGAGGTGTGTCTAAAAGTGTATGTCGGTGCTGGCCATCAATGAGAGGGACCTGTGCATTTTTCAAATGGGTGGTGAAAAAAATATGAGTATGTTGCTGGAGATGTGGGCCGCCGTGCCACCAATGTACTTATCGGGGGAGGGTAAACACCCATTATTCCGCAAGTTTTTTCCGCATACCATCACTCCGCATACTTTCATTACGAAAGTACCATGACTCTGCAATGCCATTATAACGCATGGCATTACATTTTATATGCTTTTACCACGCATACATTAACAAAGAAATTCGTTGTAAATGTATGAATGGTAAAAGCATGTTTTTTTTTAATGTTTGGATAAGGTAAGTATGGGTATAGGGTACATGTTTTGGGGTACTGAGGTATATGTTTTGGGGTGTTTGGGTACTTTAAGGGTTCAGATATAGTTTTCGGTTATGGGGTACAGGGGTAGTTTTAGGGTTTAGGGATAAGAATGGGTTTTGGGGTACAGTGGTATTTTTAGGGTTCAGGGCTAGGTTTGGGTTTTGAGGTATAGGGTATATTTATAGGGTTAAGATGGGTTAGTGTTTAAGGGTGTTGGGGTATTTTAAGGTGTAAGGGTTTGTTATGATTATGGGGTGCAGGGGTATTTAAAGGGAGCAGGGTGGGATTAGCACACGATATGAGACATGGCATGAAGGGCGGAAGGTACCACACGCCCCCAGCATTTGTCACGCCCCCAGCACACGCCCACAGCACAACGCAGACACGCCCACAAGGGACTACTTTGCTGGCACAGTTCTTTTAACTTTTAAATGTATAAGGTGGGCGTCTGCATAGCCTATGTCCTTCTGCTGCAACTGCCCTTTCTAACGCTGTATTGGGTGTTGTGATTGGTGCTGTGGTTCCAGAGATTACCCGCCTCAAAGGTTTGGGCTCTCTCTTTATTATATTAGTATGGATATGGATTGTCGTATTCGCTGAAATTATAATTATTGAGGTTCTGATTATGTTTTTTTTTAACTTTTGTTCAGTGGTACCTCAAGTCGCAAATTAAATCAATAAACTTGGTGTACTGTAAAGCGCTATCAGATACACCAAATTAGATATGTAACTTTCAAGGGTGAGTGTATTAACAGAGCTCAGTGGTGATTTGTTCCTTAGTGCACAGGGATTAGACACGCTGTGTAGTGACTTTCGCAGGTAAAGAGCTCACTGCATTGCGAGAGTAGTTAAAATCCTTGTTTCTTTAAAAAACGTTTGTGTTATCGAAGCAGGCAAATGGAGTACAGATTAAAAAGAAACTCAAGTGTAATTGGAGTGTTATGTCAGCACATTGCTGCGTAGAGATTGACTGCACTGTAACGGTGTGACCTTTGACAGAGATGCACTGGGGTTCGTGGACGGATTAGGGTGATTTGTCGGTATGAGAAGAGAGAAGGTTGAACAGGGCCTGCTTGTGATCAATGTAATAATGGGGTATCTGCTGTCAAAAAGAGAGAAGGATGGGGAGCGCGCGGCGCGCTGAACCTAGATTGCCGCAACTTGAAGAGCTTAGTCCAGACGAGCAGCGCTCGTATACGAAGGGCAGACTCCAAGGCAGCATTCCTGCATAAAAACGGCTGATTTTGCCGTCGAAAGTGTTCAGGCAGTTATGGGCATGTTTTCTGCTTCAAAATGCTTTTTTTGAGCATTTTATGACCTAAAAACTGTTTCTGTGACTAGCAGCCGCCATTTTTTTTTCTGCGCAGCGTTTTTTTCTTCCTTTTTCTTGCTGCAACCTTGTGTCTTGCCTTCGTGGTTCCCTTTCTTCTACAATGTGGAATTACCTATTTTTTCATGTACATGATATCTTGGGCCGGAAAATCCTCAATGCACCTATGCTGTGACTTTTGCAAATTACCTCAGGTATACATCTTTCAATAGGATCCTAATCACATCTGCGCAGTGTTAAAAAGGATATACGCATATTCATCTGATAGCTTTGGCGGCTGACACTGCTCATATATTGTCTGGCAGCCCATTCCATTGGGTTTTTACTGTACTTTCAATTTGTTAACTTTGGGCTCTTCATTTCAACGCCTTTGGTTTCCGCCTGGAATGGACTTCCTCATCTTTGTCAATATATGGTTCAACTGATCGTTGCTTCATATTGACCTTCTTTTCGCCAATACTATTCAGTGCTTCCAACAATTGCTCCTACTGTGCTCTAATTTTCACTTTTTTCCTCAACCCTTCTGGGATAATACCTTCAAAATGGATTCCTCACTCTCAACCAAAGCCCACGGTACTCCTTCTTGTACTCGTAAGGACCCTGCTGCATCTTCGGGTAAACGCATCAAGAAGGATCCTCCGTCTCCGTCCAAATCTCCGCTGCTTATCACTCTAGAGGACATCATGGAGGAACTGCGCCTCATTCGCCCCTTTATGACAGACACAGCCACAACTCTTCAGAGGCTGGACGAAAAATGGTCCAGTCTTGATACGAGACTTACAGATGTAGAACAAAAAGTTAGTGACGCTCAGGATGTTGTAGCCAAGGTCGCTAGCTTAACCAAACAAGTTGATCAGCTTAAAAAGACCTCAGAAGATTTGGAAAACCGCAATAGGCGCAATAACCTGCGCATTTATGGAATTCCGGAAGGTTCTAAAGGGTTGGACATCATCCAATTCCTGAAGACTCAAGTCCTTCAAATTGTTCGCCTCCCTAAACTCATGGATGTTAACATTCAAAGAGCCCATCGTCTTGGACCAAAGAATTCATCACCTACTTCTAAGCCCAGAGGTATTATTGCTTACTTCCTCCTATATTCAGATCTTATGATGATTCTCCATTCCGCCAAACAGCATAAGCAGATGCTCTGGTCTGGTCACAAAGTCTTCTTTACTGAAGATGTTTCTAGACCAACTGCTGCTCGACGAAAAGAATTCTTGGACTTGAGACCTGCGCTGAGATCCATGAATACTCGCTATGGCCTAATTCAAACTTGTTTTTTCAAAGTAACTTATAAAGAAAGGTCCTTTAGCTTTGAAGATCCTGCTGACCTTTGGAAGTTCATCCATACTCACAAGGGAGAACTTATGGAATTGAGCAAACCTTAGTTGTTTTGTTAATTGCTTGTTGTTTTGTACAGTCTAATTTTTCCCTCCATATTTTGTATGTTGCTATAACAATCTCTCTGTGTTTTACTCTTCCTTGTTTCACAGGTCTCCCCTTTGCAGTTTTATTGTATACACTTCCTATACGTGTCATCCCGATGTCTGTATTGTACTATTCATTCCGCTGCCACTCCTTCCTAATTGTGTGGTAAGTTCCCTTCATTTGTCTTATTCGGTTACCTTTAGTCTTCGGACTCCTTATTACTTCATTTTTTTTGTCATAATTATTGCATAGGTAACCCTTTTTGTTTCCTTGTCTCTTGCTCGTGCGGCTGTCTTGTTCCTCGCTGCCCCCCTCCCACAGTAATGTCTCCTGTTCAAGTGTCCTCTATGACTAAAGCCACTCAGCTTTTTTTCATCCTTTCTTTGACTTCGCCTCTTGATTCTGTGTCCCTTTTTGCTCCTCTTTTCTCAATTTCACCTTTTCTTTCTTCCCTCCTTTTTTAGGGCTCGCTAGTACTGCATCCGAAGGATGCGTCCAGCAGGAGCCTTTTAGTTGCCTGACTCGAGGGAATGGGGACAAGCGTGTGTTACTAGCTTTTCTCCTGGATTTGGGTGCGCGAACGCGTACGTCGGCTCCGTCCACGTGTGCACACACAGTCAGCCACCACACAGACTGAAACACACGCGCGCTTCCCCCCACCAGTCATCGGCTCTTTCTACACACGCACGCATGCATACATACACACACACACAGACACACGCGCACAGACACACGCGCACAGACGCACAGACACACTCGCACACACACAAACGCGCGCACCCCCCCTCCCCCCACTCACCGAGTTCTTTTCGTGTGTTCCTCTCTCCCTCCGCAGGCAGCGGGTCATCCTCAGCAGCAGGCGGGGCTCTCCACGAGCACGGGAGCCCCGCTAGCTGACACGCAAATCTTCCGGCTGACGGGCACAGGAGCGCTTCAGCACAGGAGCGCGGGGTAGGCTCCCGTCTGCTTCCTGTCTTTTTGCGGCCCCGCCCCCGTCCCAACACAGGTTGCCTGGCTTCCTGTTCAAGCCGGGCTGCGGCGGTGAATTTTGTTTTTCAATGAGGGGGTTGAATTTTCACTGTTTGGGTGCCAGCTTCTTATCCAAAGTGTGTGATCTTGGCCAAAAACCGATTCCCAGGAGCAAATGAGTAATGAAAGAAAATGTGTTAATTAGGGCTCTTCGTAAATTGGGATGCATAAAACCTAGTAGCTGCATAATGATATTAGGCCTACTTGGAGCACTTTATACTTTACTTTCTTTATTTTGTGGGTGATATGGCAGACACTAACTAGCACACTACTTGAGTATTAATTTATATTCTGCATTTGTCAGTTTTAATTCGGCTAGAGCTTGTTCTCTGCTGATGGAAGCCCAGTAACCTGTCCTCTTGCCGGAAACAAGCTTTTCTTTCAGGCAGAAGCAATGGCGTTCACATAAGATTACAATCATAAAGCCCTGTCCTTTACAAAAGGGCATTGCTCCTCCACGATCCTCTGATCCCCAGTTGTTGTTCAGGTAACTGTTTAGAACAATGGTGTTCTCATCAAAGCGCGGGTTCAGATGGAAGGCAGTGCCGCCATGGAACTTCAGGTTGATAGCAAACCTCTTAGCATGGTGCGGAACGGTCCCGGAAATTCTGATTACTTTAGAAGGGTATCAACCCCCATGGATGTGTGAGTGGTACGGCACAGGACATTGTTGGCCATGCGGTGGAAATTGTTGAGTTGGATATGGATGGAACGATCCTCCGGGAGGGCACGTAGAAGGTGGGAAAGACGGAGGGAACCCCCCATGACCATGAAAAGACACATTTTCCAATTCCACATTTCCAGTTATGTGCACGGCGTTAACTCTATGGAGCGGAATCCGGTGCTTGTACTCCACTAAATGTTTTCCGTTGACTGACACTATATAACAGTGATGGTTCACAAGGAACCTGATTTCAAAACGGTGGCCCTTGTGAAAAGGCATCTCATGCTTTCTCTCCTCTTTTCCCCATTGGTTCCTCTCCTTGGTGTTGCAAACAACGACACCACCTTCGGAAAAGCGCGGGTTGAAGTGGAAAGCGATGTTCTCAGACGGCGCGCAATGATCACACTGCAAGTTCACATAAAACGTGTCACCATGATGACTGACAGTGCCACTAATCACCAACACGGTCCCATCGCTGAGGCTGCCGGAGATACCTTGGGTGAAGGGCACCCACGGTCTGTAGAACTGGTTGTGAGGATGGCCGACCTGCATCTTGGCTTCCTGGATGCTCCGTTGGTGGTGAGGATGTGGTTATTGTACCTGGTTAATAAGGAAAGCATGCAGCAATCATGACAGCTAAAACTGCCCTGTGCTCCAAGACAGTGAGAGACAGTCTTCAATAGTCCCCCTGCCTACAGTACGGTGGATGCCTAAGTAACATATTAAACCACTGGTAAGTAGGGTTGCCACCTTTTACAAAGACATACCTGTCATTATTTTTTCACCTCGTTTTAAGATTTAAGAGTCAAACATGACATACAACGTTATAAAAATGGTCTTTCTAAAGTGGATTCGTTTTTATAGATCACCTTTGTGTCTGATTTGGAAAGGGTCAAAAATGATGCAGTACACATCTGTGTATCCTCTTACATTAGTTGTACTTTCAGGTACCCTTTCTGGTGCACATGTTGCTGAAGGTCTTTTAGCAGCACTACACCTAGAGAGTCAGAAACCTTTGGCCTACCCAGCAGTGGATACATGTTAAGGTATGGGCAAAGAGCCTTTCAGGAGGCCTCCTTATAAAGCTAGCTCTGTTCTGCAGCTCAGTATTGCCCTGATTAAATTGACTAATTCGTTTTTTTAACAGATTGTTTTAAATACTGTTTTTCCTTTTTAATGTGGGTGATATCTGAGAGTCTATAATGGACATTTTGGAGAGACATGCTGTTTTTATATTTGATGTAACTTCTATAAAAAAAGTTTCTTTTAGACCAAAACGGTACCTCTCAAACATCACAGAGATTACTTGCATCAATATTACTATGCTGCTGCTGTGTTAAATGTTGGAAACATGAGTCTTAATCCTTCAATATTAAATGTAAACACAATTAAAATTTGGACGAATGTTCCCTGATCACATCACTTGCCTATCCCTGAGGCCTGCACTACTGGGCATTCATTGTCCACAAAAAATGCATTTGACAAAGGTTTGAAGCACTGGGCTAATAACAGCTGGCTATTTAATATGAATTAGCCAAAGGGATGTGGTAGTCTGCAAATATCAGCTGCCCATATGATGTGCATAGACTTTCACAACTTGCCGCATATAATATACCAACCAAACAGAAGCCTGCACAAGTGGACATTTCTGGCTCGGGCATGTGACATTTGCAGACCTCTAGTATATGCACTGTAATGCTTAAGGCAAAAACATAAATAAAAGGCATTGCCATTTACAATGCCAATAGCTCTAACTCTAATAGCTAATGCTTGTCTTTCCTTTCCTCTCCCTGGATCACTTTTTCCTTATCACTTTCTTCTACTTTCTTTCTAGCAATCTCTTACCTATTCTCTCTATTTAGCATCCTTCTTCTTTTTTAATTCTACCTTTGATTCTCTATTACTTTTTCAATTTGCTCTTGTCTCTCTTTCTGTGGTGGTTATAGGGCTCAATTTTTTGCTCATTAACCTTTTTCTAATTTCCCTACATTCCAAACCTATTTTCTTTCTATTTACAACTCTGCTATTCCTCAAAGCCTTCCCTCTATCTGTTTGCCTATTCTTCTGAAAACTTCAAAGATGAATGGTCTCCGTGTCATTTCTAGGAATGTTAAAGGTATTCGCAACCCTGTTAAGAAACAACATGTTTTATCTCACTTAGCAAGACTAAAATGTCACGTTGCAATGTTGCAAGAAACTCACCTTTTGCTTAAAGATTTGTCTTCACTGCGCAAACAATGGGTGCTCTCCGGCGGAGAACAACAAAAATGGTGTTATTATTCTGTTTCACAAATCGTTATCTATCTGAGCTTCATGATACTAATGGTAGATGGTTGTTTTTAGATGTTATTGTTAATAATACAAATTTATCTTTCTTCAATGTTTATGGCCCTATTGGTGTAAACGTAACTTTTTGGAACGATTTTTCCATGCTTCTTTCCTCTCATGCGACCGATGATTTAACTGTTGGTGGCGATTGTAATCAGCTCATGGACCCATTTGAGATCGGAATCTCATGCCAGATATGTACCCAACAAGGTGCAAAAATCCTTTTACAAAGCCATCTCCTCCAGAGGCCTAATTGATTCCTGGAGGATCTCACACCATGATTCATTGGAATTCTCCTTTTTTTCTCCCATTCATGCATCACACTCTCGTATAGACTATATTTTCCTCACTCAACACACTTTCCAATTTATGACTAACTCAGAAATAGGTTCTATCCTTATCTCAGACCATGCCCCTGTCATACTGGATGTTGACTACCCCTCACCCACTCCTACCACTAGGCGCTGGCGCTTCAATAACTTCCTCCTCCTTGATCCTCAGTTCACTGAGCACTTCAGTCTTTTCATGGAGGAATTTTTCCACAATAACCTTTACTCCACGTCTCAATTTCACTTTATTTGGGATGCTTTTAAGGCTGCTGCCAGAGGCTTCATTATAGATTTTGTCTCTTGGAAGAAGAAGAAAGCCCTCTCTCAGTCTTCACATATTCTTAAACAAATAAAAGAGCTCGAACATCTTTTTTTCACCACTAATTCCCCTGATACACTTTCCTCCCTCATTCAAGCGAAAATACAATACAACAAACACTCATGGGATTCTGCTTGCAATAACCTCCTTAAATTTAGTGCGAAAATCTATGGCGGAGGCAATAAAGCAGGAAAATCCCTTGCGAATTATCTCAAAATTAAAAAACAAAAATCCAAAATCACTGTTATTACTGATGTCCATGGGAATCGACATTTCACTGATGACAAGATTATTGACTGCTTTGTCCAATATTACTCCTCTTTATATACTCCGGAATCTACCCCTTCTTCAGCCCAAATTGATTATTTTTTTCACACTTTTCCCAAATCCCCTGACACTCGTACAGACCTCTGCTCTCTCGATGTACCTATTTCTGAAAAAGAAATACTCCTTTCTATTACTCTTCTACCCAAAGATAAATCACCTGGTCCAGATGGATTCACTGTTCGCTTCTATTTTTATTTTAAGAACACTCTACTACCACACTTATTTTCTTTGATCAATAATTTTCTTATCATGGGGGAATCCAAAGGTTCTTTTACACAGGCGATGTTATGTTTACTCCCCAAAAAAGATAAAGATCCATCTCGCTGTAAAAATTATCGGCCCATTTCATTGATAAATACGGATTGTAAAATATATGCCATTTGAATAAACAATGTAATTCCCGATCTTATTAATATCTATCAATCTGGGTTTGTCAAGGGTAGATCTATTACGGATAACTCGAGAACTCTTCTTAATATCATTCACCTTGCTTCAAAGATGAACTCCCCAGTTGCAGCCATCACTTTAGATGCTGAAAAAGCATTTGATAGGGTTAGTTGGGATTTTATGTTCGGTGCGCTTAGGTGGCCCGGTTTTTGTCCCCACATCATGAATTATATTCACTTGTTATATTCCGCCCCCTCTACTTCTATTTGGGGTAATGGTTCTCAATCTTCTTATTTTCCTCTTCATAGAGGTACCAGACAAGGTTGTCCCCTGTCCCCCCTTCTTTTCATTTTAGCTTTAGAACCTTTCCCAGAAAAAAATCAGACGCTCAACATCTTATACTTTTTTTTATATAGGAAAAACAATACTAAATTTACTGCATACACAGACGATATTTTACTCTATATTTCTAATCCAGTCACTTCTTTACCTGCACGCTTCTCTTTATTACAAGAATACTCCTTAGTCTCAGGCTACAAATTGAATAAAGATAAATCTGAAGTTTTACCCCTTATTAAATTTTGCCTTCCTCACATGTTCCATGGCTCTGGTTTTAAATGGAATCCCAAAAATATCAAGTGTTTAGGCATCCTATACACTAATACTATCAAAGAGACTATTAAAATTAATCATAACGATATTCTCACTAAGCTCTCTTCACTTTATTTTTATCTTGGTGGGGGAGATTAGCAACTATTAAAATTATGCTCCTCCCTATTGTCAATTTTTATCTTTCAATGCTTCCCATTTCACTCCCTCTCTACTTTTTTACACTTATTAACCGCACTCTTATCAAATTCTTATGGAATAATCGCAAAGCTAGGATTTATCTTTCTTGTCTACAACATCCTAAGGATTTGGGTGGAGTTAACTTTCCTAACCTCACTCGCTTTCACTCTGCCTTTACCTTAAAACAAATTTGGCCTTTCTTAGTAGATTCCTCCCCTCTTCCTGTGACAGCTTGGAGCACAATAGAACTAGCGCAACTTTCACCTTTCTCTTTTCTTACAGCTATTTGCTTATCTAAACCTCCCAAAAGTTTCCTCCCACCCACATTCAAGCACTCAAAAACATTTGCCCTCTCTCTATTCGGCTCTTTTTTATCACAAGCTCAATTTCATTCTCTTTCTCCGATTTGGTACAGCAAATCCTTAAGGATTAACAATAAAGCGCTTTTTTGGAAAGAATGGATTGATAAAGGCGTTATTCTTTGCGATAGTCTTCTCAAAGATGGTTCTTTGAAGGATTTCTCTGATATCCGTACATCCTTTCATCTGTCCAACAAATATTCTTCCCAATTTCCCTTGCTCTCTCATATCCCAAAATAGTTCCTTATCCACCATTGTCCCATCAGATTCCCCTCGACCTGACTTCACTACTCCTTTCAAAGCTGCTGCTATTTACAAATTACTTCCCAGCCCCACTACAGATCGGTTCAAATCTAAACTTGAGCTTATCTGGGAAAATGATTTATTGCAGGAATTTTCCTTTCCAATTTGGGACTCTATTTGGTCTAAAATTCACATTGTTTCTCATTCTGCCAGTACCACACAGCTTTATATTTTTTTTACAACAGGCTCTTTTGTACTCCCTCTGATTTATTTAAATTTAAAACCTCAGATTCTAAGAAATGCTGGTCCTGTTCATGTGCTGCTAGTGATTTTCTTCATATGTTTTTTTCATTGTCCATTGGTCAAATCCCTTTGGTCTCATATCTGGTTTAAGATAAATGATATTTTAAGTATGAACCACCCCTTTGATATTGTTCATAGTTTTCTGGGTGGCTCCTCTCCCATTTGGAATGTTCAATGTATTGTTCGTAAGTTTATAGATTTGTACATAGCTATTTCTTTGCAGATAATTACAACAAATTGGAAAGATACTTCGAAGATCTCATATAATGCTTGGTGGAATCTGTTGTGTCATCACCATAGACTTGATCGGGCTTTTGCTAATACTGTACCTCTTTTAATCAAAAAAGACTTGTTATGGTTACCATTAACTAATTTACTTTCCAGACATGTTTCATGAATTTCCCTTATTATCTATGAGCTAGATTGCCTTTTCTTTCCCTTCCTCCTTCCTCCCTTTTCTTCATCTTCCCTCCCCTCCTTCTCTCATCACAAAATACCCTTAAAAGCGTTTTCTCTTGGTACAGTTTCTAATTCCCTTTTGGGATCTTTTGTTTTACCTATATATTGTGTTACCTGTTTATCTATTTTAATGCTTTCTGTATTGTAATACTGTTTTACATGGTTTATCTTATTCAATAAAGCTTGCTAAACTAAAAAAAAAAGAGAGAGAGAAGGATGCAAATAAGGGAGAAAAGTTTCCCCCCGAAGGCATCCCAACTATAATTGACAGCAACGAAAAGGATCACACATATGCATGTGGCTTTACCAATGGTACAAATGTACTTCCAAAGATGGGGAGCTTTGATGTTACCTGAGTGGAACCTTCCACATTCCCAGAATTTATGTAGAAAAATGTATGATCAAAAACTGCAACTCAGACCGCACAATTTGAAGTGCTAAATCTGGAACAAACGGCGAGTGAGAAAAAGAGAAAGACATTTGAATTTAAGATTCTTAGTAGGGCTCTTCATAGAGAATGGATCAAGATGAAGAAAGGCAAAGAAGCTGTAGGGAGGAGGTTATTGAAACAGTACCAGTATATTCTCTATTAAAAAAGGAAGAAAAGGAAAAGGGGGAAAAAGAAAAACCTGAGAAAGAACCAGATACAGAACGTGAGGTGGAAGATGCCTCATAGAAGAATCTCCTAGTTTTACACCACCCCCATACAATGGCACAGCTACAGGCACGCAAAGTGCTACTGCATCAGTGCTGCCAGAGAACGCAGTGACTACAGGATTCTCAGTAGAAATCTGTGCACCCCCAAGTTATACAGAGAAACCTGTTTCGTTATCTACTCTACTCAGACTCCCATATCAGTTACAATAAGTTCCATACTCCAGCCGAGTATCAGTCCGAGTATCAGTCAGGACCTCCGCTAGCTTAGCTCAGAGACAATCTGTCTCAAGTTTACCGCACGATTCAACACCAAGCACAAGAAGCATGGCTTATCCTGCAAATGCGATCAACAGAGGCAATATGGGTCAGATTACCAGCACAAGCGTGTCAGTTAGCTCACCTGGTGCAGGTCAAACAACCTATCCCAGTTAAAGACGGGATGCGAGGAGCTGATGAAAGGAAATGTGGGAATGGATTATTTAGGATACTAAGGAGAAAATTAGTTGCTTTATACGTGAAAGGAAACAGAGAGAGTGGCAAAAGAGGCCCAGGCCAAGATGGAGAACCTAGTAGAAGAATGTGGTATTGATATAACACAGCAAAAGAAGTTGTGAAGGAATGCTAGGATGAATACAAGTGAGAAGGAATTATGAATATTAAAACTGCGAGGTTTACAAATGCATGTAAAGGAACTGATCAAAAGCATAACAGAGTGGAGTGACACTGAGAAGCTCCAAAAATTGTGGTCCAAGACAGAAAGGATTAAAGTGAAGGAAAGGGGAAAAGAGGGAGAAAACGTAGCAGGTAGGAAAGAGGTAAAAGAGTTTCCCCTGCCAGAGGTGCAAAGAGGATTGTAGGTAAATGTCCCATGGTCTCGATCAGATATTTCCTATTTCACCAAATTCCCTTCCAAAGCTAAGAGAAAATCATGGTAAGTGTTACACTAAAATGGAGCAAATTGTGACCATTTCTAAAGTATTGTGGGAAGACTTGGATGTTTTGTTTGAGGTAGTGGTCCCAAAGGATCTGTGGGTGGAATGTAAGAGCTGTTAAATGGCCCTCACAGGAACTGCAATGGATGCCAGGGACCAATGCTCTTTCACTTGTCAGTAGGACCAAGTATGATTACGTCAGAAGACACCTAAAGACTAAGGTTCCCCAAAGTGAGTTTAATTGGCCAAAAATATATTGAATGTCTCAGAAGCCCAAAGAATCTGTAAACGCTTATTTTGAGAGACTAGAGCAGGTGTGTAGGTGGCACTGGGGGATAAATGGTCCTTTAGGCGTAAATATGAGAGGATTTCTTGCCTCTTTTATATATGGGCTGAGGCCTGAAATCAGCATCAAATCATTCAAGGCATCCTCTGTTGGCATAGTAAATCAGTTGACAAGATCTTACAGTATGTGAAATATTGAAAGGAAAACTTGGAGGCTAAACGAAAGGGACTGAAGGAGAAGAGCATGATTGTCCAGACACAGTTGACCCCATATGCAGGGATGAAGGGACTTAAGTTCCCATCCCATGTGTCTGAATTAGACCCTAATTTCGGAATGTTAATGCAAAGACTTTCCCTGAACTGCAGTGGAAATAAATGTGGAATGGGAAGAGGTTGGGATACATGGCAGGGACGAATATAAGTGCCCTAAAGAAGGTTACACAGTGCAGCGAAGATGTAACACACTAAACCCATCCTCCCTGTTACCAACCCCAGAAAGATGATGAAATGACTTTGACCATGACTGTATCAGTGTAACTGAGTTGTGCATAAAACCAAGGCCTGACATACTTGATGTTCCTCTTAACGAATCCGACCATACATTTTTGTTCATGTCTAAGAGACCTACAAGGTATCTTAAGGGCTGCTCAGGCTATATGTACTTTGAGTGTAATAGTGGAAGCATCTTACTTGTGCCATTTAATTTCTGCACAAGTTGCTCAGTTGACAGCCCTTACCAGAGCCAGTTGTACTTCAGAAGGCTCTCAAGTTACCACTTGCACTGACAGCTAGTGTGGGTTTGGAGTTGTGCACCCTTTTGGTCAGTTATGGTTCCAGTGGGGATTTTTGATTCTGGTTGGCAGCCCCCTCCGCACTGGGTTGTATGTTTTAAATCTGTTAACTGCCCTCCAATTGCTAAGGGAGATTTCAGTGGTGAGGTGTGCTGCACATAAGAGCGGCAACGATTTTGTCATCGGAGGCAACTGCTAGGTGGATGAAGCCCCCAATAGTATGCTCTTGAGTCCAGGACCTTTCACCTAGATGAACCATGTAAAACAGAAGGAGAGACGGTGACCATTATGTTATTTAATACTGTACACACATTGAATGAGTTAAAAGAATTATAATAAGCTGCCCCAGAGATAGAAAAGGATAAGTGTGAAAGGATAGGAGGCGCTATTTGGGGGTCAAATAAAGAAAGCCAGTTCTCCCAGATTTCCTTGTACCAGAATGGTGAGACTCATGCATGGTCCAACTAATATGGGAAGTGATTAAATGGTGTCCACTTTCCGTTCTTGCTGGTTTCATTCACAGTTCAGAATGATGGCAGGAGATTTGTGCCTAAGATGTGTGATCTTCCAAAATCAAAATATGGGCAGGAGAGTTGTGGTGACTATGGGCCACAATAGAAAATATGAAAGTCCATTTAATCGCCTTCAGATTGACTTTGTGGAAATGCCACAATGTAATCAGCTGAGGTACAACCTCATCAGAGCATGCTTGTTTTCACAATGGATCGAGGCTTATCTCACCAAGAGATGCTACAGTCTTACAGTTGCCAAATTATTGCTGCAGGAGTTAATATTTCGAATCAGGATGCCAATTCATCTTGAATTGGATCAAAGGATACACTTCAAGAGTGAAGCGATGCAGGTGATATGTACAGCTCTAGGAATTGACCAAAGGTTTCATTGTAGCTACAGGGGAAACAACCTTTACAACGCAACTTTTACAACGCACTACCATTACAAAAAAACTTTTACAACGCAACATCCATTACATTGCATGCCATAACAACGCAACCATTACAACGCATGACACTACAACGAATACCACTACAACACATGTCATTACAACGCAGTCATTACAACGCATACCATTACAACGCATACCATCACAACACATACCATCACAACGCATAGTACCCTTACACTATCCAACACTTACCCTACTGTTGCACCCCCTGGAGTTAGAATAGTAATTTTTACCCTTACACTATCCAACACTTACCCTAATGTTGCATCCCCTGGAGTTAGAATATTAATTTTTACCCCTACACTATCCAACACTTACCCTACTGTTGCACCCCCCTGGAGTTAGAATAGTAATTTTTACCCCACACTATCCAATACTTACCATACATGCAATGTAATGGTATGCGTTGTAATGGTATGCGTTGTAAAGGTAGTATGCGTTGTAATGGAATGCATTGTAAATGTCGTTTTTAAAAATTCGTTGTAATGGCATGCGTTGTAATGGAATGCGTTGTAATGGATGTTGCGCTGTAAAAAATGTGTTGTAAAGGTATGTGTTGTAAACGTCATACATCCTAGCTACAGACCAGAAGCACAGGGAATAGCAGATAGACTGGACTGGACTATCAAAGCAACATTTTCTAAAGCTTGTGCTCTACATTGCTTAAATGGCCAAATGGACTTCCTTTAGTGCACATGAGTATCTGAAGTACCCCATTTAATAGAACTTTATTATCAACACATGAAGTGTTGATGGGGAGTGCTATGCATATACCTTCTGTCCCGGCAGCTACCCTTGTGAATATCAAAGATGACAAGGTCCTCGAGTACTGCAAGGGATTGTCTGACGTGGCACGTTCTATCTCCCATCTGGTTGACATTCCTACTCCAGTAGTCCAATAATCCCTGGGGCATGTTTTGAACCCCGGTGACTGGATTCACGTTAAAAAAAAACATGTTCACAAGTCCTGCCTGGACGAGCGCTGACGTAGACCCTATCGGGTGATCCTGGTTATAAGTGTATGGTCTCACTTCTCCAGCAGCATGACAGTGTATACAGCTATAATGTGTATTATAAATTGTTGTCCAAGGATGTAAAGGTAATGGAGGTTTAGGATTGTTACATTTGTTCTTATCTTCCTGCTTCAGCAGCTGAGGGAGCAACTTACTTTCGCCTACCTCTATCATACTCCTTTTCTGTCTTCCTAAATCTCTTTCACCACCTGCATACAATTAAACTCTTTTATTCTGATTTTGGTAATTCCTTAGAGAATGTACCTGTTGTCAATCGATCAATTAGGATTCTTGTGAAGCCTGGCTATCCGTCTGTATGGGTCTCAAGGCGCGGGGGTGGATCTGCAATTCACTCGAAGAGCCAGGTCTTGAAGTTCTCCCGGAATTGATGCAGAGACAGTGATTACCTGAGATGTGGAGGCTGGGAGTTCCAGGTCTTTGCAGAGAGGTATGGAAAGGATCTTTCTCCAGCTGCGGTCTTGTGGATCCGTGGGATGGTGGCTAGGGTGAGTTGGGTGGAGCGGAGATGTCTGGGGGGTAAATGGTCAAAATATTGATTCCAAAATATAGACTGACCTAAATATCGACTCCAAAATATAGAATGGACAAAATATCGAATGGACAGAATATAGACATCAAAAATATCGTTTTGAAGGTAAGTAATGTAATATCGATTTAAAAAATATAGACAGTCAAAATATCGAAGTACATAATATAGTTTATTAAAAATATCGAATTTTTATTATCGAATTTTTTTAAGTGTTTTGTATGTTAGTATATGTGTGAAAAGTGTATATATTTTTGTAATTTATTTTAAGTAATTAATTTTATGTTATTTAATTTTTGCGTAATTTAATTCTGTAGCGGGTTGTGGGTTTATAGGGGAATAGAGTGGGAAGTAATTTAATTATAATTAATTAAATGTGTTAATTAATTGGTATTTATTTAGAATAAATTGTTAATTAATTTTTAATTGGAAATTAATTAATTCTTAATCGATAATTAATTTTTATTAATTGATTAATTGATAATTATGTGAATTATATTAATTTATTTTCAGTAGAGTGGGAATAGTAAAATTTACCCGTATGCTATCCAACGCTTTCCCTACTGTTGCACTCTCTGGAGTGGGAATAGTAATTTTTACCCCTACGATATCCAACGCTTTCCCTACTGTTGCCCTCTCTGGAATGGGAATAGTAATTTTTACCCCTACGCTATCCAACGCGTTCCCTACTATTGCACTCTCTGGAGTGGGAATAGTAATTTTTACCCATACGCTATTCAACGCTTTCCCTACTGTTGCACTCTCTGGAGTGGGAATAGTAATTTTTACCCCTATGCTATCCTACGGTAATAATATTGTGTATTTTTTATTAATATTATGTTTATATATATATATATATGTTTAACAGATATGATTGTATATTTTTTTTTATAAGTTAAATTAGTTATTTAATAATTCTAAGGTAATTTAAGTATTTTTAAGTATATTTTAGCTATTTATTTTTAATATTTTTTTAATTTTACATTATTTTTAAGAAATTCAATATTTTTACAAAGTATATATATATAAACGATATTTTGGGTTTGATATTTTGGTACTTACCTGTTTGTAGATAGGAATTCGACATTTTGTCTGTCGATATTTTGGAATCTATATTTTGGGTAGTCTATATTTTGTCCCTCGATATTTAGGCAGTGATCCGTCTGGTGGGTGTTGGGAAGGAGAGGCCGCGGTTGAAGTACGCAGGTCTAGCATTATGAAGGTCTTTGTAGGCGTGCGTGAGGAGCTTGAAGGTAATGCTGTTGTTGAGTGGGAGCAAGTCGAGGTCTCTCAGGTGACCGGTGATGTAACTGCGACGGGGGATGTTCAGAATGAGTCTGGCGGAGTAATTCTAGATGTTCTGCAGTTTCTTTAGGAGCTTTTTGGTGGAGGTTTAGACTGTTGCTGTAGTCCAGTCTGCTGCTGATGAGTAGATGGATGACTATTTTCCTGGACTCCGTGGGGACCCACTTGAAAATCTTCCGAAGCAGACAGAGTGGGTTGAAACAGGTGGATGAGGCAGCTCTGATTTGGTGGTTCATGGAGAGCATGGAGTCTAGGATGATGCTGAGGTTACATGCTTGGTCCATGGGTGTGGGGGTTCCGAGCACTGCAGGCCACCAGGAGTCGTTCCAAGTGGAGGAGGTGGAGCCCAGGATGAGGACTTCGGTCTTGTCTGAGTTGAGCTTGAGGCAGCTATCCTTCATCCTGGTGGTGACTGCCTTCATCCTGCTGTGGAAGTTGCTCTTGGCGGCTGTGGGTTTGTCTGTGAGGGAGAGAATCAGCTGGGTGTCATTGGTGTAGGAGACACCGTTGAGTTCATGGCTTCTGATGATGGCTGCAAGCAAGGCCATGTAGATGTTGAAGAGGGTGGGGCTCAGGGAGGATCCCTGGAGCACTCTGCAGCTGATCAATGTGGGTTCTGAGTAGAACTGTGGAAGTCCGACTATGTGTTTGGCCAGTGAGGAAGGAGCAGATCCATTCTAGGGCTTTTCAAGGATGCTGATGTTGTGCAGTCTTGCTCAGAAGGTGTCATGTCTGATGGTGTCAAAGGCTGCGGAGAGGTCCAGTAGAAGGAGGGCTGCAGTTTTGCCTCAGTCGAGGAGTGTGTGGATGTCATCTGTAGCGCCAAGGAGCGCAGTCTTGGTGCTGTGGTTGCTTCTGAAGCCCGACTGGGAGAGGTCCAGAATGTGGTTTGTTTAGATGAACTCGGAGAGTTGGACGTTGATGACCTTCTCAATTACTTTGGCTGGGAAGGGGAGCAGAGGGATGGGTCTGTAGTTCTTGAAGTCCATGGGGTCGGCAGAGGGTTTTTTCAGCAGGGGGTTGACCTCTGCGTGTTTCCAGTATTCAGGGAAGGTGGCAGACTCAATGGAGCAGTTGATGGAACCCCAGAGTTTGGGGGTGATGGAGGTGCCGGCTCTGTTGAAGATGTGGTGAGGGCAGGAATCTGAGCAGCCTCCAGAGTGGATGCTCTTCATGATCCTGAGGGTGTCATCAGAGGTGAGGGTGGTCCATTTGGGCAGGGTCTGGAACCATTGGGTGCGGTGGTTGCAGGTGGGGTGGGTGGGTGGCTTGCAAAACTGTTGTCGATCTCCTTGATTTTGTGGTGGAAGAAGCTGGCAAGGTTGTCGCAGAGAGGTCTTCAGGGGGGGAAGGGGGGGGACGTCTGCTGTGTCCGTGCTGGGTTTTACGAATTTGTTGACCACGTTGTCATTGGAGAAAATCTGTATCTATGAGCTACTAAACACATGTCTTGCCCTCACAAAGGGTCAAAATCAAAGGATCAGTGTGGGTATATGATGACATTCTTTACCCATGTGACTAATATGAACACTAATAATCATAGCATCTATGAGGTAACCTGCAAAGTTAACCAAGATGAGAGGATACCTGTAGATGAATTGATCTATTATACAAATGAGTTAGATTTTCCACTTGAGCAACATATTAGGCAAAGAAGGCAATGTTCTAAGCAGATTCTTAGTGATATTTTCGGGACACTCAGACCCTCCATAGGAGTACCGCTAAATGATGTAAAGATTACAAAGTTGTTTACTTTAGTTGATCAATTTGCAGCTAGTAATGCGGGTGCACAGACCGTGATTAATAAAGAATTGCTAGCAATGAGAGCTACGATTATGCAAAATAGCCTTGCATTGGACTTGCTCCTCATGAAGGAAGGCTGAGTTTGCAAAGTCATTCATGCTCCAGAATGCTTTGCATATGTTGCTTGCATAGCTAACCAGCTCAGCAGCTATATTACTAACATTACAAACATAACGGACAAGTTAACTGAGCTGGAAGAAACAGGGGCCTAGGAAGGAATAGGATCATTCTTTAGCTCCACTGGTAAGGGATTTTTCAAGATAGAAGAGTGGCTTAGTAGTGTTGGAGAATGAATTAACCCCTCTTTTGATCATACTAATCGGAATCGCATGTGTGTTCATCTTTCTGAAATTTTGCAAAGGATTTCATCACAGAAGGGAATGAATTGAGAGTATAAGAAGCTGTCGGCAACAAGCGGAAGAAAGCGGAGGAGACTCGATGTCCAGGTTGAGGAAATGCAAAGCAAGCTTTATGACACCTTGAAAGACCTAGGAGAGTTTAAGCAGAAGAATCTAAAGTTGATGAATGATGTACTGTAATAAAGAATTTGGGTGATCATTAAACTCATCAGAGGCGGGGTAGTGAGTGTCAGTTTTCTGTCAATAAAAAGAGCATTACATTTTGAACTTGTGCTAACATTGACTTGTGTTTACACTGCCCTCTATCTTGTCTCAAAGTCACAATATATCATGTGATGACTGTTGTTGATTCTGGTTCTGATTAAAATTAGTCCAGTTTTAAAAAGCAGAAAGTGTTCTCAGGGAAATGTCCTCATTGTGCTGAATCAAGGACTGTTTTTACTGTCCCAGGATATGTTAACAATGCATCAGCTTAACTGTGCAGCTAACACTGTGAGAATGGTGCAACTCAATGTACCACTATGTTGAGAACAGCTTCTAATGTTTTTGTAGTTAAATGTTTCTTCTAGAATGTTTCGCATTGGTCCAAAACCCTGACAATCATGTATTCCCACTGTAGTGTAGTTCCTAGTTTCCCACTAGGCCCTGCGCATTGGAATAACATAAACAGTAGTATCGACGTGGAACTGCGGATATTCCAGGCCTCCACTGACTATGCTAAACTTAATTGGGTTGTGTTACCAACTAGCTCAGAGGTCACTGGAAACTTTCTTCTCTGCATAGGAAGTGATCAGCTTCCTTGGCACAGACAAGAAGGGATTCAGCTTTCCAACAACCGTGCAACATGACAACTTTGCTCCTCAGATCAAGAGTCGATCTCTAGGGTCGTGTGAAACAATAGACACAGATTTCACTCAGTCAGTCTAGTGCAGTTTACTTTCACAGTATGTAGAGAATAGAGAGACGGGCGTGTATCAATAAAGGTTAACATTTATTGAACAGTCTTTCTTCTCATACAAGAGAAATGTATTGCCACAATTGCAATAACTGTTATTATAAAAAGTACGTACAGTAAGATAAGTATTGCGAAATAGAACTGTAAAAGCATTGATATGGTTTCTTAGCCATACAATGGTTTAAAAGTAATAAAACATATATACAGTCATATATACATTAGGCTAACATACTCAACTGGTGCTTCTAACTAAGCCTACCCCAGTGTGCCTGACCTAAGCCTAACACGTGAGAAGGGGGAGTAAGTAAGTAGCTTAAGTTAAGTTGGTTTTGCCAAGGTTTGTTTCAAGAATTCTCGTCTAAGGGTTTAGTCAACACCATACCTCTGAATAGAATGATGGAGGATTGGTATCTCCTTCAGGGGTCTCTCTCGATATCCCAGTCACCTGCGAGGGTAAACTGGAAGCGCCGGGACTGGATTTCTCTGCACGAGAAAGGCAGCGGCTTCTCTCAGCGCGTCGAGGAAGGAGGGGTGACAGCGTCTGCGGGCAGCTGGGCTGGATGTCTTCGCAGAGGACGGCTGCACGGCTCCTCAAGCGTACTGCACCATAGATCGCGCTGTAGCGGCGATAATGGTAATCAGTAGCTTCACCACCACAGGATAGCAGGCTGCAGCGACAGAGTGCTAGTTTTTACCAACACGGGGTCATGCAGGCAGCTGGCATCAGCAACATGTTCGCTCATTGCTTAAGGCAACGTTGGTAATATTTATACCTGACAGGTGCCGGGTTTGACGCAAGTTTGCTGGACATAAGACGTCAATTAAAGATGTCACTAGGAAGTGATAGTTATCAGTTGCTCATTAGAGTTCCATTACTAATCAAAACATAGCAAGCGGGGATTTCCAGGTTTGCTAAGTTTTTATCTTGTTGAAGAACTCGGAGTGTTATCTAGGAATATCAGATAGTGACTGCTGCTCTGTCATTGCACTAATTGGTCGCAAAGGAAGTAGCAGAGAGTCATGCTGGAATGTGGCTCTGTGGCTCTGCTCGTGTGAGGCCAGAGATGACTTTACAGAAAATCGCACTTGAACGGTTATGCCAATATAGGGAACAAATGGATTTATAGCCGAATAGGGGCATAAGGTCACAGTATCGATCAGGAACCTAGATAAGCACATGACACCCACTCCACGAATTCATGTCCATCAAAATTACTAAAACTAAGCAATTAGATGCATGTGTAACATGGTGTAACATAGCCCACCCCAAAATACATAAATGCATTCGAAATAGGCGTACTTGTAATACATGGAATTTAGGTACTGTACGTAGTTTTAAAAGCATAGTAATCATTCAAAAATTATTGCATATGAAATCAATGAACGATTATGCATAAAGAATTACACATGAAGTATCTCTGACAGAAGAAATGCGAGATAAATCATCACATAAAAATGCATTGTAATAATATGTGTGCTAGAGGCTGGTGTTATGTTGTTATGTCTCTAGATGTGTTTTTAGAAATAGAAGTGTGAAGCTTCTGTTCTCTAAGAATAGTTTTTACGTTAAGCAAAGAATTGTTCGTGCCAAAAGGAGAGGGTCAATATTTTTTAAAAATTGTCCAATTCAAAGAAAAAATCAGTTTACCAAAGCTCCTGGCAGTTTTATGTTGATCAAAACTGAAGGCCGAATTCAGAGTTCATGGGAACGCCGTGTGTCGGAAAGCTATTCAAAGTTATTGTTTCTCTGTGGGTGAGAACATCGTATCAGACAGGCTCGCAAAGAATTGGTCTACAAAATCAGGTGATAGTTCAACCAAATTAGATAGCGCTGAAACTTGGCAGGTGTGAGAATGATTGCTGTCATCGAAGACAGGACCAGCCCTGCTCACAGAACGTTGTACCTGGATGATGTTGCTTTTGTCACTCGCTCCACTGTTACCACTTGGCTGTAGTACAGGAGTCTCCACGAATGCCGTCATCAGGATTGGTAGCCGCTGGGGACAACACAATGCGTGAGCCGTTATTGGACTTAGCAAAGTATCGACGTCCATTGGTACTGCTGATGGAAGTGAAAGACAGATGTCCAACACGCATTCATCGCCGCAAAGCATACACCGTAGCACAGGTAAAATGCAATTTTGCCATATTGGTCTGAATGAAAGGAACCAGGTCATGTTTAGATCTCTCAGCCTGGCCAATCCGAGGACGTTAGTTATCCTGTCCCTGTAGCGCATTGCTAGGATTGTTTCTTCCATTCCCATGGGAGCTATGTCTGAGCCGAGGCTTGCCATAACGTAGCAGAAGGGTCAAAAATAGAATCCCTGCGATGAGTCCAAAAAATAGTGGAATACCACCAAAGATGGAGTGCACAAAATTAGGAAAGATTCCCAAAATTGCCTGGAAGGGTGTTAGCAGTCCCGTAAAGACTGTCTTAAATATGCCTGGGATGCTTGTAGCACTAGACATGTTAAGGAGTTGGTCGAGCATTTGTACGAAATGCACGGGGCAATTTGTTGATAAAAGGTCATGGACCTCAGTAGCCGTCCTTGCGACTAGAAGATCATATGTCTCTTTAGATGACGTTATAGGCACTGTTGTCTGTAAAAGCACAGATTTCATTTTGCTTAATGTATCAATTCGTATAGAATAGAGATTCAGACGAGGCCAGAGGGGAGTCACTAAGTCTGGAGGCCCGCTCGGGAACAATGCTTGCATGCAACATTTGACCATGGACGTTACTTGTACTAGATAACTTTGTCCGGGCGCGAGGCCACAGCACCTGTGATCCGTTCTTAGAATGTAACTCCCGTTTGCGAGTTGCATAAAGAAGGGCTCGATCTGAGTTGCAGGTGTGACTAGCTGGTGGCATGAAAGGTTGTTTGAATTGCCATCACATGCTCCGTGTAAATTAATACCCTGACACAAAAGTATACCGCTTAGTGAGTGTTTACAATTTTCACCACTAAGAAATACATTTTTGTCGCTGTCACTATAGCAAGAATGAGTGTATGGTAATTTCCATTCGGATTTAACATATCCCTTACCCAATTGTTCATACTGGCCAGCAGGTATGTATTCAAGGCATTTTTTAAAGCGGAAAGTTGTTATCGGAATTGTGATAATTCCGTGTATTATCCATTCAATGACAGGGCTCTCTGACATTGTCAATGGTAATCTCTCGAGTTTCTCGATGCTCAAGATTGTATAGTCTGCTCCTTTCTGTGCCAAACTGATCTGTTTATCAGTAAGGTTAAAAATGGAAAATAATGACGTTGTGTTGATTAAACGCCAAGGCACATAGCCTGA
Source organism: Lissotriton vulgaris (assembly GCF_964263255.1). Taxonomy (NCBI): domain Eukaryota; kingdom Metazoa; phylum Chordata; class Amphibia; order Caudata; family Salamandridae; genus Lissotriton; species Lissotriton vulgaris. The sequence continues at coordinate 304,155,703 of NC_141693.1, read as the reverse complement.
ACGAAGATTTTGCAGCGTCCAGCCTAATTCTATAATAGAGCGTAATTGAGACTGGCCATGTTGTAACATTAGCAAATCTCTGTCTATCACATCAAAGGCAGAGGATACAATATTGTCCAAAGAATATATTCTGGAAGACAGAGTCATTAACCCATTGTCTACCACAGAAAGTGATTTTTCCAAATTAATACGATCAATTTCTCGTATCTTTTCAGCAGTTTCAATTTGCTTTACTTTCCAAGCCTCGTTGTAAGCAGCATAGATGCTGGTCGCTATGAAACGCTTTTGACGCTGTTTGCGTGGTCCAAGAATGAAATCGCGCAAATCAGCACCATCTTTTAATAAAGACAAGTGTTGCTTAATTTCAGCCAGTGTGGATGTAGTTAGCCATTCTAGGCAGAGTTTCCCTACACTGTATGTGGTTATAATTCCTGGATGTTGTCTCTGGGAATATCTCGAGTCTAATCTGGTCATTTTAAACCCTGTGTTTTATTCAGGAATCTATCTTGACAGCTATTTGTGTCTGTAGGCCAGATTAACCACTTTTTCCAATCAGGATGTGTTCTGTTGAAATGTAAAATGTGTAACACGTCTAACTCATTATCTGCAGTTGTATTCTCAGCTATTGGCTTTGATATAGACGGTGTTTTAAGGTCTCTGTTCTTAGCTAGGCCAAGACAAGATGTTTGGTGTACAGTGTCATTTAGAAATAACATTTGTTCTGGTATCATGCAGGTTCTAAATAGTGCTTCTATGCCTTGCACCTGCCAATCTTTTGTACCCCAAATTGATTTCGTTTCAATATTATTTTTCCAATAATCAAAACCAAATGTCATCATTTTGTCATAAAATGCTTCTGAATATATCAATTTAGAATTTGTCAGCATTGTTTTCATTCCTGTTTTATCTAACAGTTTATAATAAAACGTTTCTGCATCACTGGTGTTAAACCCTGAAAAATATTTGAATTTCTCAAAAAATGCTTTAGAACTGCTTTTAGGTGGTGTAGAACAATGTTCCCATTGATTATACATAAAAACATTTCTAGGCTGTGCAGATTTATGCAAGTAATGATCCCCATAGTGGGTGTAACAGAATAACTGCTCTTAACTAGATGAACCTTGTAAATAATCATGATCTGTGAATCTAGCTGACATTACTAAATCAGACATCATGTCATTAATACTGTTAAAGTCCCAATCATCAGAGAATGTACTTGGTGTCACAAAGTCACTTAAGGAAACCTTTAGTTGATGAGGATACTTCAGGATTTCGACCGGACCATAGATCTCATAGTCTGTTTTCTCCCATACTACCCCACCAGGTATTGGAATTGCTGTGACATTTACTGTTGACAGTTCTCTTTTCTTCACGTGGGATGATCTGTGTGGTTTCAGGACTAGGTTGATGTTCTGACTTGCTGTGTCCATTCAATTGTAATGAACTTCCCTAAAATTAAAACTAAAATTAGGCATAGTAGGAGTATGAATACCCCTGAGATAATCCAATGCTCAATCAACGGTGAATCCAGATATAGTTCTTTGATTTGTTGAAGGAGTCCTGTTGTGTTTTCTTCAGAATACTTTTTTGTTTCTGGCATCACTTCGGGGTCGTTTAAATCTTCAGAGAAGTTGTCGAAGTTGATGAAATAACCAGAGGCAGTTCTGTCAATTGATGGGATTGTTCTTTCAATCTGTCTCTCGGTAGCACTTTCTGATGCCACATCATTGTAGACTGGTGTTGTTTCTTGACGAACTGTTTCAATCTGTGTTTCAAGAGGCACGAGTTCCATGGCATTATTGCATAGTCCTTCATTGTGCACTGCAGGCTGATCGAATGTGATGAGTCTTTCAGTTTGAACCTCTTGGATTGTTGCAAGTTTGGGTATTCTGTTGTTTCTTGGGAGTCCACTGGGCCTACTGTTGATTATAGGCCACATGCTTGTGGTTTTACCAGATCGATGGACACGACTCTGTTCTCCTTTTTACCAGCAAGGGGCGGTAGCACAACTGATCTTGTTCCGGTGACTGCTAAGACAGGTACTGCTTTTCTGTAAGAAGGCCCAAATTCCTTCTTAACCGCGATCTTTTCTCTGACTAGATCCCCAATCTTTGGAATCCAGACAGGCCTTGCTGGGGCTGTTGCGGGTGGTGCCTCGTCAGTGGTATTTGGCTGTTGCTTTAACTTTATGTTGCTTAATGATTTTCTTGTTTCATTCAGTTCCTGTAAAACAGCCAAACGGTCTTTTACTTCAAACTGCTTTGTTTCTTCTTGTACCACTGACATCTGACTATCGAGGTCCTGAACGTTCATTCTAATTCCGAACAATAGTTCGTATGGGCTGAAACCTTTTAGAGAATTTCTTGGCATGTTGTTAAGACTAGTCTGGACACTTATTAAATGTTTGACCCACCCAGCGCCTGAACCTAATACCTTCGCTGTTATAGATTGCTTTATGTCACGGTTTTTTCTTTCTACCACACTATTCCCTTCGGGGTGCGACGGACAAGAATACCGCAACCCAATTCCCATGCTGGCCATGGCCTCCTTATAGGCTCGAGAGCTAAAAGCAGGACCCTGGTCAGAATGGAACGTGGTAATTGCGTATGTGCCGATAAAGACTCGCAAATCTTTTATAACCGTTCTAGCGTCAGCCGAGTGCTGGAGGCCTCATTTTTTTAAGTGTATTTCGTCTTAACTATTAATAGGACGCAGGATGGGGTGTAGGCAGCGTTACGCTCTTTCTGACTGGTAGCCGGTAGCAAGGTTCGTTACTGCGATCCCTATTGCAGTTTTCACAGTTGTTTGCATATATTTGGTGTTCTACACTCATTCCCGGCCACCAGAATACTGATTGTAATTCAGTCAGGGATTCCTTGATCTCTCTGTGCCGTAGACCCAAACCCATGTGTGCGTCTGCTATTAAAAATATTCTCCGGTTCATGTTTGGAATTACTCTATCCCCCACTCCAGGGATTCGAGCAAAAGGAACGGAGTTTGCATCGATTATGTATGCATAATTGAGTGGATAGTTTATGGGTAGTGCTGCACAGTCGCCTTTTACGGTCTTTCTTACTGCCAGCATGGTTTCCCCGTCTATGTACTTATCTGTACGCTTTTTTGTGGCTACGGAAGCCGGGTTAGTTGCTTCCGCGGTGGCTGTATTAGCCAATGAATTCCCTGCAACGTGAACGCCATCACGCTGAAGACTCTGTGCGTGAATCACGTGAGTCTTTTGTAGTTCTTTGTGTAAAAGAGCTACCTCGTTCCAGAGCAATTTATGCTTTATTGTGGCACCTGTGTCATCTTTGTAGTCGTTTTCGATCCAACTCTGCAGTTTGTTATTGTAAGAATTGACGCAAAAATGAGAATCGCACACTATAAGTGTGGGGAATTCGCGTTCTGCATTTTCGAGCGCCATCTTTAAAGACCTGATTTCAGTTCTTTGAACCGAACAGTACTTTACTGATTCAGTTTTTGTTACTTTCGGTCTGAATTTACCGCACAGCCAACGACCTTTAATAATCGCACATGCTGCATCGTAGGATTTTCTCTCTACGTTGAAATGCTGTACAAAGCTATCTGTATAGATTATACATGCGTATTGTGGGAGAGGCAGGATTTCGATTGGCAGAGGATATTCTTCTTCATATTCCAAATCATTCAGTTCTTTGTATTGCGGGGCGAAATAGTATTTCACGTCTTCCGCTCCAAGAGAATCTATGTACTGTATCCATTTCGGATCTAGTGACACTGTAGGCAGGTTTACTGGGCTGAATAGCGCCTCGAAGGCGGATTCCGCTGTAAGGATATTAATCCGTTTGCCGTGTGCTAGTTCTCGTTCATTTGCTAATGCGATTTGCACTGCGTTCACAGTTCTTTCTGTGGGACTGAATGTTTTTTCTGCTTGTGTGTACAAGTGAGATTTAATTGAAATTGGTACCTTTTCTCCCTCATTAGAGGTTAGGTACGTGAATCCGCATCTTCCTGGGATGACTCGGATTACAAGATTGATCGTGTTGTCACGTGTATCTAATTTTGTTTTTGCTAACATGTCTGTTTGCAGTGATCTCAAAATTTCTGTGTGTTTTTGAGTCCAATTGATTTGTTTTAAATCAGGTTTAATTAGTTCGTAGAGAGGTTTAACCCTCTCTGCGTAATTTAGGATGTAAGTTCTTCCGAAATTCAGAAAACCTAGTATGGATTGTAAATTCTTCAGCGTTTTTGGAGCTTGGAGTACAGCGCACTTCTCTAAGAAGTTGTCCGCTAGGCTTTTCCCTTCACTTGATAATTCGTACCCTAAAAATAGTACTGTCAGATGGGCAATTCGGGACTTTTTAAAGTTGAATTTGTAACCCTCTGCTGCGAACCCAAGTATAATGGTGTTCACTCTTTTCAAGTGAGTATCCAAGTCGTCGTCTGTGAGATAAATATCATCTACGTAAGATAATGCTTCATCATCATAGATTTGTAGTAACTCTGTTACCCTAGCTGAGAATAGTCCTGGGCTGTTCTTGAACCCCTGTGGGAGTCGACAGAATTTTTTCTGTGACCCAAATGCGGAGAAAGCGGTCAAGTATCTGCTTTCTGGTGCAATGTTTTGACAAAAGAAACCATTAGAAATGTCTAATGTCGTTTTGTATTTTTTCCTAACTATGTTATTCATTAGGGCTGCACTATGCGAGTTTTGTACTGCAAAGGTTTTGCAACATGTATTAAGATGTCTGTAGTCCAACACTAGACGATATGAATTGTCTGGCTTGGAGACAGGAAACAAAGGATTGTTCATTTGAGAGGTGCATGTTTCAATCACCCCCTGGTACTCAAGTTGATCTAAGATCTCCCTGACCTGTTTTTTAGCTTCTTGCTTTATGGGATACTGCCGTTGGGCAGTTGGTTCACTTTTTAGTTGGATTTTGTGAGGCGGTGAATCCTCATCCCATCCTACATGATTTTTATACAATGCAGGTGCCTGGGCTACAGCCCATTTCCTTGCATATGTGTATTTTTTGTGAATCGGTATGTGATTCGAGAAGGCAGGCATAATCACTTCTTCGCCACGAGGGCACTCCCTGACAAACTCCGGGGGCCAATCTTTTTCAGCTAACAGAATATCATAGCCTTTTGAGAGCTTATCCCAAAATAGACCCCTAATTTTCCTAGTCTTATCACCCTCTATACGCAATGTTATTTCGTATATTTTATGGGGCTCGCTAAGTCTGGCGTCGGCAGTTTCAACCTGAATGTATTCATTCGTGTCCACTGTCTCCAGATGACTCATCAAGATCTTGCGCGCTATACTGATTTCTGCTGCACTGTCCATCATTGTCAATGCCCACTCCCCGTTTTTCAACTGTGTCCTCAGTATTCTCGGCATGGTTGATTACTCTAATACTGGCTACCTTCTTTTTCTGAAATTGAGATTTCTTATTTTGAGCAGGTTCCTTGTCTTTGGACTTGGTGTGCTCTCCTGGGTCTGACCGTCCTCTTCTTTCCGAATTCTGTGGAAAAGATCGAGAGGGACCTGTATCAATACTTTGATATCTATCAGGTTTTTTTATATTATCCCTATTTCTAAGGTTATATCTTTTCTCAGAGGGCTCCCTCTGGGGAGACTGGCGTTCTCGAGTCGGAGTTCTCTCCCTCCGTCGAGGAGACCTTCCTCTGGACTGGAAAACTTTTTCCTTGGGAGTGGATTGTTTATTTCCATCCCAGCTCTTTTTAGGAGTGTTTAAATTATTTTTAATAAATAATTTTTCTGGATTTTCGAGCAGTTGGGGCTTAACTGGTTTCCCACCCAAGCTGTCTCTACCTAATTCTTCATAGCATTTTTCTATGATTTTGGCAAGCTCAACAGGATCTTTTATATCTGTTTCCCTCAACTTCTGGCGGATCGCCACAGATGCTGCTTCTCCCTTTACATTGGCTAATAATATAGCCGTGACCTGCTTGAAGTCTTTCAGTAATTTCATACCTAGATTTAAAGCTGGTTCTGGACCGAATTCATTTTGAATCTGTTTTAGCACGTCTGGTATTACCGCCATAGACGGAACACCGTGTGTTTTTGTGTAAATGGAAGCAAAGACTGTACCCCAAGTGTCGCAGTCCTCCACGTGTGGTGCGATTCCCATAGGAAGGCAGATGGTCAAGATTCTGTGTTTCTCAATAGGGGTAGTATCAGGAAATACTGCCTCTATTTGAGTGATTTTCTGGGCTAACCAGAAAGGAATTTGTTCCCGTTTTACGGGTGTTTTACCAAGACATGACTGTATGTTCTGTGGTGTAATTTTATTTGTGTTCCCCTGATGAGGGGTCAGCTGGTGTGAATTAACAGCTGGCTGGACTGTTGCAGTCCGTATTACATATTGGACTAATTGCCTATGTATTTTTATTAATGTGTTTAGCTGTGCTTACAGCTCTTCTCTAGACATTCTTGTAATGTCAGGATGTGGTGTGTAGCTGGCTAGAACCGGCCACGTGGCTCCTGGTCTACCTAGTGGACCGAGCCTAGTTATGTGATCATTGTGTTTTAGGGCGCCATTAAACCAGAGCAGGTGCTCTTGAAATTTAAGTGGAATTTCAACCTCCTCGAAAGGGGCGTACTCATCCGGAGGTTCCTCTATTTTGTAATAGTGAAACTCTTGTGTTATAGCGTTTACCGCTGGAAAGTTTATCCATGAATAGAATACCTCTGTCTGCCGATACTCGTGAGCCTCTATCACGAAAATTACTGTACCACCTTGAGGTGTCAGTCCGTGTTCTATAAGTTTTAAAGTTATAGATCTTCTTAACTGGACCGGGATGATAATAGAATCCGGGTCTGCCTGTAGGAGACTCGAGTCCTCCTCTATTAGTATGGAAGCCAGCCTAGCTGCTTCTTCATTGTCTGACATTTTGAAAATGCAGTTTTTGCAGAGTAGGTCTCCAAGGAGACAAAGATTAGATGCACAATATTTTGGAACACTGTATCCTTCAACGTTGAATAAACCAGAGCTTTACATAGGAATCTCTTCCTACTAAGGTCGGGCGGATTTTAACCTTTCACCCACTCCAGACGTCTATTGGAGTATTTAAGGGAGAAAGGGGTGTGAAATATGCACGACTGAGTTACTCTACAAGTCTTGCGTTAGTTTATCGCCTTACCAAACGTTGGGCGCCATGTAGTGTAGTTCCTAGTTTCCCACTAGGCCCTGCGCATTGGAATAACATAAACAGTAGTATCGACGTGGAACTGCGGATATTCCAGGCCTCCACTGACTATGCTAAACTTAATTGGGTTGTGTTACCAACTAGCTCAGAGGTCACTGGAAACTTTCTTCTCTGCATAGGAAGTGATCAGCTTCCTTGGCACAGACAAGAAGGGATTCAGCTTTCCAACAACCGTGCAACATGACAACTTTGCTCCTCAGATCAAGAGTCGATCTCTAGGGTCGTGTGAAACAATAGACACAGATTTCACTCAGTCAGTCTAGTGCAGTTTACTTTCACAGTATGTAGAGAATAGAGAGACGGGCGTGTATCAATAAAGGTTAACATTTATTGAACAGTCTTTCTTCTCATACAAGAGAAATGTATTGCCACAATTGCAATAACTGTTATTATAAAAAGTACGTACAGTAAGATAAGTATTGCGAAATAGAACTGTAAAAGCATTGATATGGTTTCTTAGCCATACAATGGTTTAAAAGTAATAAAACATATATACAGTCATATATACATTAGGCTAACATACTCAACTGGTGCTTCTAACTAAGCCTACCCCAGTGTGCCTGACCTAAGCCTAACACGTGAGAAGGGGGAGTAAGTAAGTAGCTTAAGTTAAGTTGGTTTTGCCAAGGTTTGTTTCAAGAATTCTCGTCTAAGGGTTTAGTCAACACCATACCTCTGAATAGAATGATGGAGGATTGGTATCTCCTTCAGGGGTCTCTCTCGATATCCCAGTCACCTGCGAGGGTAAACTGGAAGCGCCGGGACTGGATTTCTCTGCACGAGAAAGGCAGCGGCTTCTCTCAGCGCGTCGAGGAAGGAGGGGTGACAGCGTCTGCGGGCAGCTGGGCTGGATGTCTTCGCAGAGGACGGCTGCACGGCTCCTCAAGCGTACTGCACCATAGATCGCGCTGTAGCGGCGATAATGGTAATCAGTAGCTTCACCACCACAGGATAGCAGGCTGCAGCGACAGAGTGCTAGTTTTTACCAACACGGGGTCATGCAGGCAGCTGGCATCAGCAACATGTTCGCTCATTGCTTAAGGCAACGTTGGTAATATTTATACCTGACAGGTGCCGGGTTTGACGCAAGTTTGCTGGACATAAGACGTCAATTAAAGATGTCACTAGGAAGTGATAGTTATCAGTTGCTCATTAGAGTTCCATTACTAATCAAAACATAGCAAGCGGGGATTTCCAGGTTTGCTAAGTTTTTATCTTGTTGAAGAACTCGGAGTGTTATCTAGGAATATCAGATAGTGACTGCTGCTCTGTCATTGCACTAATTGGTCGCAAAGGAAGTAGCAGAGAGTCATGCTGGAATGTGGCTCTGTGGCTCTGCTCGTGTGAGGCCAGAGATGACTTTACAGAAAATCGCACTTGAACGGTTATGCCAATATAGGGAACAAATGGATTTATAGCCGAATAGGGGCATAAGGTCACAGTATCGATCAGGAACCTAGATAAGCACATGACACCACAGAATGTATGAATGTCTCTGTCTAAAGCCCTATATAAGTGTGTGGATCCTGATGGTAAGAGAGACATCTTATTCTCCATCTTAGAAGGCAAATCTATGTGTACTGAATTGAATGTACTTATGACTTATATGCTTTGCTCATGGCACTCTTCTGTATTTGCCTAATAATTCCCATAAAAAGCATTGAAAAGAGAATCTTTGTCTGTCATTCTTATTGTACAGGTGTGCGCTGTGGCCTGCAGACACAACCTGGATAATGTGCGATGTTGCAATTTTACACTTCAACTCTTGGTTGTAGAGTGGGCAAAGACCATATGCGGTCTAAGATCCCTTTATTTACAGCCTCTGGCTGCGCCCAGCCAGAGGATGCACTGTGTGCATATCCCAGGCAGTGGGCTGCCCTCAAAAGAGTCTGTATGGCTCACTACATCCCTTCCCCATTTAGGTCTGAACTTCATTCCAGGATGTTCCTCAATAAGTCCTTGAATCTTTGGTTCAACTTGGGTTGGGTTCTCATATTATATTGCTGATGTTGAGAGCGGTCTGGGCCACTTTCTTGGTTGCTTTTTCCTTGGAAATCGCCTTGTCCCTCTTCACCTGTTGACTATTCCCTAGACGTCCCACCACGTTGTGGCTGAGCACCAGTGTATCAGGGTTTTTCTTCCTCCATGCTCTGCTGACCAGACCTCTCCCATTGTCTTGAACCATGATATGTTGCAACTGATTGTCGCCTACACTATTTTGGCTGATATCAACTTGCCTTCTACTCTTGTTACTTCCCAACCTCTGGCTTAAATGGCGTCCAGAACTTCCAGCCAGGCCTGCTATTAGATCAGTCAAAGCATAACCACAAACCTGCACCTTCTGGTCGGCGTGGGCAATGAAGAGCTGATTGTCCGACTCCTCCCCTTCGTATTTTCCTCAAAGGACAAGTTAGAACAGCCCTTACGAGACAAATACGCAGGGGAAAGGGGAAGTGGATCAAATAATAAAGAACAGCTGCAGAACACAGGATTACCCTCTAGCTGAATCTGCATCAGCGTATATGGTATCAGTGATGACCGACCAAGGTGAGGGCAACCTGCAGATAAAGGAATAGTACAACAAGGTTATCACAGTAGGAACAACCCTTTATGCTTACTTCCCTATTGCCTTACTCCTCACACTTCTAATACTCACTCATGTGACACACCAATGAAGCTGAACTGTTAGTTGATTAAAGGTGGAAGCCTTCCTCTTGCTTCATACATCAACTACAGGGCAGGAAAAAATATAATGGAACATTCCATAAATCCTGATATTCATTCTCTCAAAAAGTAGCAATATAAGAACAAATATATATCTCTTAATACCTAATAGGAGGATGATCCACTGTGAGCACGTAAGCCCTATAGCACAATGATCAGGAGTTAGCGCTCCGTTTTTTGGAGCGCAATTTAGGACGTTTTGAAAATAATGTCAGCTTTCCTTAATCCAAACAAAATGAAACTGCAGTCACATAAATGAAGGAAGGAGAATCCCAGGAGGAAGAGGGCGTGTCACTTACCACACTGCGTCTTTGGGTTTAAACAAGGTAAAATCAACCATTCCTAAGGGCTGGTCGGCAATGAGAAAGAAATCGGTGCTCATGCCAGGAATGTTAAAGAACAAGATAAGCCACCAAATAAACACCGCGCAGGGGAGTTCACCTCGAGTGGAGGGGCTTAATGCCAACGTGGTGTAAACAGCAGCCAGCAGGAAATATATACAGGCAGAATACCTGCTGGTTAGAATCAAGCACCCAGCACAGGGAACTCCGCGCAATCATAATCAGGAAGCACTCATTAAACACACCCACACAGAAAAGCTTCAGGAGTCTGAGTCAGGAAAGCACTCAGTGCAGACGAAAATGAAAGTACAAAGTCAGGACCCAAACAGTCTTTGCAAGCACCAGGGTGTAAGAAGGGGAGGCAATGGTATTTAAGCACCTATCATCAGGTGAGAAGTGTTATAGCTGAAGCACATTTACTACATTGCCTCAGAGGATTCTGGGACATGAAGTCCTTCCCCGGAATTAGTGTATTTTCACACGTGTCTCACGCATACATTTCCCTGTAACTCTACTGTATTTCATGGTCTGTTTCTGGAAACTACTACTATGGTATAGGATTGTGACACCTGCAGTCTTTTAAGATTGCTTGATCTCCCCGCTCCAGTTGTCTCCACGCTGCCCTTCTGTGGATACTTGCCCTTGCATTGTTGTGGCGTTGTCCATTTTGAGCGTCTTCCATATCATATTCGTGTTGAGTTCATTCCGGATGTATGGGAGTCATGTCCCTTCTGTGCCCTTTCAACTTCAAAGCCCATGAGGGGCATTGAGTTGTGCAATGGTCCCTTGGTATTCCTGCAAGAACCAGTGTATGCTGACTTTCGGGCCGGTCCCCTCATGTGTAGTATTTTATATAGTGTCTGCATGAATTGCTCAACCTCCCCATTCGCTTACGGCCATTGTGGGGTGATACGCTGATGTTTGATGCTCAGTCGCCCAAGCAAATCTTGAAACTAGGTGTGGGCGAAGCTTGCAGCGTTTTAGTCCATGGAATTCCGTGGAGTTACCAATAAACTCCGCAAAATTCAGCGGAGTATGGGACGTATTAACAAGGGCGTCTTCGCCGCTTTAGCGGCACTTTTTACAGCTAAAGCGGCAATATTTTAATCGCCCTTTCAGCAAGCTGTCACTAACAGCTGTTAGCAACAGCTTTCTGGCAAAAGCGACCGTTTTGGGGGCCGCTTTGCATGTCAGCGTTATTTATCGCTAATGACATGCAAAGTAGGCGTTCCCAACCAGGCGGGCAACTAGAGCCAAATTTCGAGGGGGGGGTCTGAAAAATATTTCGGGGGGGCTAATTCTTCCAACGATAGACAGAGTGACTGTAAGAAGGGATGAAAGCACAACAAAAGCCTAATTTACGAGTAAATGGTCTTTTAAAGACCTGTTAAGTATTCGAGTGAGGCTGCAATTAGATGCTCGCCAGCCCGCAAAGCAGTGTCAGCCCAGGCTGACAGACACGACGGGGGGGCTGAAGCCCCGCGAGCCAAATGGGTGTTACACGCCTGTTCCCAACCAAAAGACCACGGAAACAACCGCTAACAGACCTAACGCCTATTAGCAATGAGGCCCCGGCCCCGGTTAGCAATGGAAAAAGTCACGCTAACCGGGGTTATCGCAGGAATTTTTACACCTGCTAAAATCACGACTTAGCCATTATCCTCAAAGGGAGATAGATTCTAAGGCTGAATCCTCCCCTGCCTATTAGCAAGCTTTACGTTAGCAATAAAAGTTTTATCGCTGTTTAACTTGTGTTTTTGGTGGATTTCGCCGCTGTCGCTGGATCTTTTATCGCATGGGAGATAAACCTTGGTAATACTGCGATAGAATCCAGCGATAGACGGTGATAAAAAAATATGCGCTAATCGCGATTTGCGATATTTATCGCACGCCCTTGCTAATATGCCCCTGAGTTCTGTATCGCAGAGACTTAAAAAATAATTTTTTTCATGAGTTGGAATCACTATATTAGCCACTAGGTGGCTAAAAAATACCTCAAATAGGCATATCTGCATTTAGGAAAGAGTAGAGACAACATTTAAAGTGTAACATGTTGGTCAGCAATCACCATCACACACACTCCTTTATAACCCTTCAACCTGACCTGTGACGGGGTCATTATTTCCTCTTTGCAACATTATCTGGGCTTGGAGTTGGCTTGTGCAACTAGAATTAGCCTGTGCCTGCTTGTTTGTACTGCATCACACTCAATCAATCAATCAATCAGATAATTTTAAGCGCACTACTCAGGGTCTCAAGTCACTGGGGGGGGGGGGGCACGGGGGGGGGGCACGGGGGGGGGAGCGCGCTCTGGTCAGTCGAAGAGCCAGGTCTTGAGGGAAACTCTTGAAGATGTGCAGGGTGGGGGCACGTTTGATGTCGATCGGGAGCACGTTCCAGGTCTTGGCCGCGATGTAGGAGAAGGTTCTTCCACCCGTTCTTGCTCTGCGGATGCGCGGGGTTCAGCGAGGTCGGCGGATCGGAGGTTCCTCTTGGGGACGTGGAAGGAGAGTCTATCGTTGAGATATTGGGGTCCAGTGTTGTGAATGCATTTGTAGGCATGGGTGAGTATCTTGAAAGTTACTCTCTTCTCAATGGAGAGCCAGTGGAGGTTACGCAGGTGCTGGGTGATGCATTCGTATCGAGGGATGCCGAGGACAAGTCTGGCTGCGGTGTTCTGTATGGGTGCGGTGTTCAGCCAGGAAAGCAACTATTTACTGCGATAGAGCAACTTACCCACCACCAGACAGTCCAGGATCCTCGTCGGTGCAGCACTTGGAGAAGACGCTTCTGTGCACGAGGATGCGGCAGCCACACTGCACCAAATATCTTGGGGCATCAGGTAGGCCCTTTATCACCACTGGGTCAGGGGAAGGAATGGGATCCCTCTGTTACTGCCCTTTTCCGCTTTTCTAGTAAGGGACCTAATGCCGCCAGATGGGCTGCAGCCTGCGAGGGACGCACCTCCAGCTTCCAGCCAGATCTTTGGGTTGCTCTAAGGCTCAGCTGGTCCACATTACTTGATCCGCCCGAGGACACCTGGCTGTCTATGCAGTGCATCCCAATCACCCCAGCCAGCTTGTTGCGGTCTCCCCTGGCCTCGGGGTGACTAGGCAGAGTTTTGTTCAACTCCCTTCGGACAGATTCTTGCCAGTAATGATGGGAAAGAGGACCAAAAACAGGCGTGCCCACAAACAAGGTTGACAGCCAGAGCAAAAACTGTGCTTGACGCAGTGCACCAGTAAACTCTGCTCCACAAGTGGTCTGCGGAATTGTTTTGAGAACTAAGGGGAGCATGGAATGCCAAAAACTCAGTGAACTCTGCCTGCGGAGCTGAGTTCACCACCCACCCCTATGTGGAAACTCAGAACCCTGAAAGGGCCTACCGTTGTCTGTTTTGATTTAATCAGGAAGGCCGAACAAAGCAAACACCTTTTCCATGGTCGGTGCCAAGTTTGTGAATGCCGTTGATTCAATAATCTCTATGATATGGACCTTCGAGTGGCTGTCTAGGGGGCCATAGTGAGCCTTCCATCAGGGAAGCTGCCAAAATCCATGCTTACTTAGGACCAGGGAGTACCTGCTGGCTCTTCATTGATGATCGGAGCTGGCAGATCTGGGCTTCCTCTTATCTGCCAAACTGGACACTGGTGTACCAGACCGTCCCCCACTGTTTCCAGCCCCAGTAAAGACACTTTCTCCCACAACTGAGCCTTCCTCTTGGGCGCCCCCTAATGCCCCATGGATCACTGCTGCTTCCCTTTGTGTCATTTTTCAGGGATCAGCAGCTTGTGGCCTGTAGAACAAGGCCCTCATGAGCGGCACTGGGCTGGTGCAGTACTCTCCACAGCTGCGTGAGGCGTTCCTATTTCGGACCACTTCCCCTGTTCATGTCTTGCAGGAAGGCATGCCAGGTTCCTTGTTTCAGCATGTCTCTGACCTTTTTTAGGACTGAGTTTCCAGTGATTGCTTTCCCAATCTTCAGTAGATTCAGTACTCTCAGGCAAGCTTCCTGAGACAACAGCTCATCTGTTCAATTGACTTCCTCTACCACTTCTCCGTCGATGACAGGATAGGAAATCAGCAGCGTTTTGGGACCTGTGTCGGTAGATCACTTTGAAATGATAATGCTGTAGTTGAGTTGCTCACCGTTCAATAGGAGGTGGGGGATGAGGGGGCCATGCCTTTGAACAGTGGTACCAGTGGCTGGTAATCCCTGGTTACACCAAATGAACGCCAGTTGAAGTATAGATGAAAATGCCCACTTGATGGCAAGGGCTTCTCTTTAGATTTGAGCATACCTTGCCTCTGTTAGTGTGAGTGCTCTGCTCACAAATGCCAGGAGTGCCAATCTTCTTGGCTCCACTTCCTGCGTGAGTACGGCCACCAGGCCAACTGGGCTAGCCTCGACTATGAGTTCTGCTCTTTTTTTGGGTCACAATAGGCCATTGTTGACTTGTTCAATAATGTTGCCTTGACCTTCTGGAAGGCACCCATTTCCCCTGGGCCCCACACCCATTGAGCGCCCACTTTTGTTATCGCCCTCTTCCACTTTGCAATGGTTGCCAGATTGGGAGGGATCGGCCACAGTATGTGGTCATTCCCAAGAAGCTGCGTACCTCCGAGGTGTTTCAGGGTGCGGGTGCTTGCTTGATTGCTTGTGATTTTCTTGGGTTGGCTTGCACCCCTTCTTGAGTGAACACATAGTTGAAGAACTCGATGAAGGTTTGGAAGAATGATTACTTCTCCAGATGTAGGGTAATACTTTGCTCACACAGACGTTTCAGGGTTGGTCGCAGGCGTTGGTGATGTTCTTCTCCAGTGGTCTAATAGATCAAAATGTCATCACTGACATTCATGAAACCTTGTACGCCAGATAGCACTTCTCCTATTACAATCTGTAATACCTCCACTGTAGATGATACCCCAAAACTGAATTTCTTGTACTCACATAGACCCAGGTATGCAGAAAATGTTGTTATGTAGTGGCTCTCTTCCACTAGCTGGAGTTGGTGATATACAATTTTGAGGTCTAATTTTGAAAAACATCTGGCCCTATTCAGGTTGCTAGAATGTCGTCCTTAGTGGGAGTGATGTGCCACTCCATCCATGGCCTTATTCGGGAGGCGCATGTAAATGCATAGCCTCACCTCTCCGGGTTGTTTGGGTTTATCTGTGATCACCACCGGTTATACCCAGGGCATCAGGTCCGATACTTTTTCAATTACCCTCAGTCTTTCTAACCTGTTGAGCGCCTGTTCCACTAGTTGTCGCAGATTGAATGGCACACGGCGATGTCATCATCACATTTCTTTATTCGATTTGCAATAGCAATCATAAAAGCAAAGTACAAGTCATTAAAAACCTTAAGTAAACACATGATCGAATTGGAAGCTACAAATCACCTGCCATGGCCACCCAATGCTCTGTCGATCATCACGCTTTGCAGCTTAGATGTGTGTGGTGTCCAGGGTCGAATTGGTAATGGGCGAAGGGCCGGTAGCCGAGTTCTAGCTGTGGGCTGCTTTTTTGGGCACCTGGGGGCTGTCTGTACTGTTAAGATGCCACCATCAGCCCAGTGGGTGCCTGAGTGGCCTTTCAGGAGGCAGATGGGTAGAGGTATCACTCCCTTTCTCTCGCTGGGCCAGCGCATTAATACAGGCTGATTGAGCGGGGGCAGGGGGCCTGAGCAGATGTGGTCTCACTTGCATTGCATGTGTGGCTCAGCAGTCTGAACTTATCTGTGAATTTTTTTAAATCTAAGTGAAGTTAATAACACATGCCACCCACCCCCTTTCTTTTCATAAGCAGTGTTTTGCTGAAAGGCAATATGCAAATGAGGGCCACTTCTTTTTGGTGTGCTCGGTCTCATTTTTTATCCCAATACAATCCTGGCGATGTCTGTATGCTCCTGGGTTCAGATTCTACAATTCGGGTCCTGAATGGTGTCAGACACTTACCTCCTGGCAGGCCTTGCAGTGAAAAACTCCCAGCAGTTACCTCTTTGCTTGCATGTCTGGGCCTGCAGACCCTCGTTATGGGCATGAGCTAGCAGGTGTCTCAGTGCCTTGTGGGTCTCCGTGAACTTTATGGGCAAGATGCTTAGGGTGTGGTGAGCTCGACCATTGGGCCCTCTGCAGGGCACTTCTCCTGCTGTTGGGCAGGTGCCTCTTGGTGCCTAGGCATCATAATTAAGGCTCCCTGTTTTTCATTTTTACAGATTTTTACAGATAAATACAGACAGAAAACCATTTATTTTCCTGTCTGTATTTATTTTTGAATGTGGATAAAAATGGAAATTGGGTTGTTTTTGAGTGATTCTATATGCAGTCAATCATGACCTCCAGGACAAAAGCTGTGTGGATTGAGCGACAAGGGGATTATAAAAATATAGGGATTTTAATAAAGAGCCTTACACAGCAGTTGATTTCCACAACATTAATTCAAAAAGTTACATATTTTCTTACAAGTGCATATTTTACTATCTGAGTGCATATATACCGTTGAAGCCTGTCAGGCGTTCAGGCACGAGTGCACATAAACTGGTTAAATAAATGCAGAAATATACACATTTCGGCTTCATTTTTTCACAAAACCTAAAATAAATATGGATACAGGTAAAATATGCAAAAAAATATGGATAAATACAGATGGAAATGACAAGAAAATAAATACCATAAAACCGGGAGCCCTAGTCATAATCAAGACTTCCGCAAGGGTGCCGTTGAGGGAGCTCCATCGAGCACGATATTGATCCCGTTCCAGCTGCATATCTGGTCAGCCACTATCTAGGCTCCTTACATATCCACAGGGGCGCTTGACGTTGCACGACACACCCATGCTGCAGGGCGAAGTTAGCAGGGCCAAAGACCACTTCTCATGTGGCAAGATATGCGCTGCACCTCCGATGGGCGGGGTTTATAATAGCTAACATCCGCACTCCACATGGTGAATGATCAGAATGTAGCGGAGTCGTGGAGCACAGCAATTTCTCCCTCTGGCATGGAAAATGGCTCCGCTGCCACGTGGGAGACCATCCTCATCATCAATGTCCTGGTGTGTGCTTCGGCCTGCAGACAAAAACCTGGATAATGTGCATGTAGCAATAATAAACTTCACACCTGAGTTGTAGTGTGGGCAAAGACCATGTAGGGTCTGAGACTAATTTATTTATAGCATCTGGCCACCCCAGGCCAGAGGCTATACTGTGTGCCTATCTGGGCAGTGGGCTGTCCCTTAAAGTGTCCGGGTGACTCACTACACTTTTGAGAATGTTTCAGCATCATTGCAGGAGTTTTCCTAATTAAAAGAGGCAGTTCCAGTTAGGGGGCACCAAATCGGTATGGGACAAGACAGCTCCCATTCCTAGACATTGTAGTATCCTATGAGTAGGGCTTCCAGTATTATGGTATTTATTTTTTTGCCATTTCCGTCTGTATTTATCCATATTTATTTTTGGGGCATTTTATCTGTATTTATCCACATGTATTTTTGCGAGAAGCAAAAGACGACGCTACAGCTAGTATTTTTCCACATTTATTTAAATTGACCCCATATTTATGATGGGAGCACAGATTCCTGCTTGAATCTTACTTTGGGCTCCTGTTAATGGCGTTGCTAGTTCATAGGAGATGGATGGGGTATCCCAGAGCCTGCATACTCTAACGGGTGACAAGAAACGCTCTCGAAATGTACCACTGATTGATTGACTGTAAGACGAACTAACAGCTAGGTTCAGAAAGGGCGGATTTCCTCCTGCCCCAGCACACGGCAATGAATATGTTGTTCCAAATTCTGTGATAATAGTGATGGTTTGGAAGTCACACATATAGTGCTTTATAGCGCATCTCGCCTCTCTTCTGCTACTTCTAGGATATGCAAGTAACATGTCTAGTTTCTCTTCACCTTTTGCTCTTTGCCCATGATCTGCTCTCCACCTGCCACCCTTGGGCACTTGGTTTTATCAAAATTAATTCTGCCAGTTACATGATGCCTTCTTGAACAGTGGGGCCCAGGGGTGGTTGTATCAGTGCCAAGGTGAGCCCTGCTATTCCGACACAGAATATGGAACATCTGTATCCTATAGCACAGTGGGTTGGCGTGCCTGTTGTGTACACCAAGTGGGACCTCAGGCCATGTGATCAATTTTAGCAAGGCTACTCCTCCTTTCATCCTTACAAGATGCCTAAGGCTACTCCTCCTTTCATCCTTCCAAGATGCCTGCTACTTTCATGGGGTTTACTTTGCTGAGAAATAACATCTCGGCATGTTCCTTGGAGCTTTAACACTCCACAGCCTGCCAGGCTCTCAAAGGGTCTGACTGGCAACCTCCAATAAACCCTTCCAGCATTTCTCCTGTGCCTTACAAAGCAGGGGGGGGGGGCAGGTGTGCCATGTTGTACTTTTCAACCACGCCTCAACCTCTCCCCCCCCCCCCGAAAAAAATGACTCAAAACAGAAAGTTCACAATTACACTAGTGGAAATGGACTGCTGGTGTAATGGGCGTCGAGGGAGATGTAAATGAAGCCCCCTTACAATTCCTAGCTTGTCAGGTCATCCCAGAAATGGCACTTTCTCCTCCTGAAGGTGCGTCTCACCGATCTTCAACGCAGCTCTCCCCGCAATCTCCCTTTATTAAACATGCAGTCTTCCAGGAAGGTCAGTGGTGAAATAACAACACACGCCAAAGTACGGCAAGCAACAAGGGGCATCCAGGGAGTCACGAGGGGCCCCGGCTTGACTCCATACTGGGGCACGAGGCCCACGGGACCAGCAGAGCCGGGCTAAGGAAGGCGCAACTCTGAAGCACTGCAGCACGGCAAACTTTATCAGTATTTTGCCATTTCTAACTATAAATACAGACAAAGAAAAAAATGTTTTCCATCTGTATGTGTATGTTAAAATCCGTATAAATGAAAAACCGGGAGCCCTACCTATGAGTTTGGGAGTATGCAGGCAGTGTTTACCATTTCTCACCTGATAGATCTTTTTGGTTGACTAAGAGGCAAAAGGGAGCCGACATTCAAATAAACAATTTAAAGTTCATGTAACCCATTTGGTCACACAATAAGGACCAGGAACCGATAACTAAATTTAAGTGGGTTTATTACAAGTTAATAATCATTCCAGTAAATGAAAAACTCAAGAAAGTGTTATAAATGCAAGAGTTACAACAAGCAAATTAAGGCGTCAAAGCCAATTCCAGCAAGATAGCATTAAGCTTAAAATAACAACAGTCAGAACAGTACAGATGCCAAGAATTTGGATTGAGTGTTCCTTTAGGGAACTCTGCTACTCCTTCCTAAACGTGAATAGATTCTAAAGTAATGTAGCCTGGCTCTACATCTAAAATGAGAATGGTTTGAAATAAAAGTTCTCAAGGAAATGCCAAAATGCAGGAAGGTGTCAGCATAGTGGAGGCTTCAGTAGAAATCTTCTACCCCTAAGCCATTAGCCAGTGCCAGCAGCCTTTCCAGATATTGGAAAGATGAAAGGGGTATATGGTCCTTTCTATTTGTGCATCCTTGTTCATTGAGGATATATCTGTAGCCGTTTAGCCTTGAAGTATGGGAGACCACTCACCCATTCAATGCACAACTGATTTCAAAAATCAAGGTTAAAATAAATAAGGTAATTATTAGCCGGAAAATTCCATTTGGTGATGTTAAAATAATGTAAGTATTAATTCCAAATCCCATATTCAAAGAGCTATTTTTCAAGAACAGAATCGCTACTGTTCAGTTTAGCCAGTCAACACGTGTTTCACCCCTTTTTAGCTTACAAGCATGAGTCTCTACAGCAAATACACTTTAGGAGTACATTTGAATGCTTCACTCCACGTTAATAAAGTTATCAGGCGTTGGGCCAACCCTCTTACTATTGGTTATCGGATTGATATTTTTGTGCGACTGGGATGTGATGGTCAAACACATGTAGTCAACAGTGTAACCCATTTGGCTACACAATAAGGACCAAGAATCAGTAAATAAAATTAAGATGATCCAAATTAGCAGTCAGGTTAATGTAAATCAATCTCAATGCCATGCTATAAGGGTAAAGAATTACAACTGGATAGCCAAACCTTCTGAAGAAGTTCTAGTGCATCATTATGAGACAAACAAGAACTTCAGTCACAGCAATTCAAAGAATCAACAGCAGTGTTCGATCCTCAGAGAAGGGTCTTCTATCTTCTCTCCTAAATATGAGTAATATCTAAAGTCAGGAACACAAAGAAAGGGGCCAGAGGAGATTTATAGACCTGCAAGATTAAAACATCCCTAATTCAATAGACACCACACAAAAGAACCCTCGGTCTGAGAAGAAAGAGACATGTTGGCTGACGAAGAAGGCGTCCCTTTAAAGTTCGGTTTCCCTCACCCACCAAAGGTGGCAAGCTTCATCATTGGGGAACCTCCTTACACCATGAAGCCTAGTCATGGTGCAGGCTACAACCCCCTCACTGAGAGGGAGGCACTCAGGGATACTAAACCCCAGTGTGAGCTTTCAAGATGTGGTAAGGGACGCAGAGACATTGTGTCCTTTGTTTTTACCCCAGGCACATGGTAGCCTGACTAAAGACATGTGGTTAACCTTGTAACTAGTTTTAACTCACATAATTACTATACAAGCAATATTAACACACTTGGCAAATGCAACTGTTTAATGCATGGATAATAATATAATAAAATGAAGACAAGCAGATATTATTGGACGTCCTGCAAGAAATCAGGAAGATATATATACTCTAAATACATCAGATGATTAACTTGGATGTGCACACAGACTCTCACACATCACAAAGTCAATACTCAAAGAAAACACCTCAGATGATCGTAGCCACTGGAAACTGAAGGTGCACACAGACATTCACACATCACAATGACTGTCACAGCCACTGGAAACTGAATGTGCACACAGAGAGCCACGCATCAAAATGGAAACAATCAAAAATAAAACACATCGCCTGGTGCAAACTTCATCCTGGCCCACTCCAGACTCGGAGATTCACAGTCGGGGTCAGGAGACTCAGCAACTAGAGTCCATCACTGAAGATGCGTCCACCATTCAGGCTTAAAATCCCGGTTTCCAGGTCAACAAACCTCAGCTTCATAATCTCAAAACACACTAGAAGGTTCCGAGAGGCATTCCCTCTGTGCAAAGGAAACTTACTGGAATTGACCACTTTCGATGCAAGCACTCCAAAGGCAAAGGAGTTCTCACATTCCTTCTGCATTCTCATGTGTTCCAGCCTTTTTCTTAACAAAGCTTACGAAAGTCTCTGGTGGTACATTCAACAATCTCCAAAAAACAAAGCAACCCTGAACGTGAATAACCTAAACAACTTGAGTAATCTGGGGGGCTGCCTGCGTGCAAAAAGCTCAAGCAAGACAGAGTCAGAATTCAAGATGACATAAGGGCATTTCAAAGCCAGTAGTAAGAACTTCATAATATTTCCAATTTACAACACAATGCACATTTGTACACCACTGCCTATAGCCTCACACAATTCTTCTCTTATTGTACAACATTATGCACATTTGAGCACCACTGCTCATAACACTGCACTTCGAGACTAAAAAAGTACATTCCATATCTCTCTCTCACTCATGCTTTCAAATGCACATCCCACAAGTTCTGTTCTTGGCAAGCTGTTCTATTCTGTGACAGCTCCCACTTTAAAACTACAAGAGATACAAAAGAAATCTTCAAGGGAAACATGCACATGCGGGGAAACAAGGTTGTACATTCAGGCTAGGGTAAAGTAAAACACCAAAAGTCAATTAAAATCGTGGTAGTCAAAGGTCATCACGTGGTTTCAAACCATAGGAGTGCCTCTAGCACTACAGATAGTTAAGTTTAAAAGGGACTCAAAAAGTTTGGAAAGTACAGAAAAAGAGGGAAAGAATGTGGGAAGTTGTGGGAAGTTGTCAGAATTTGAGAAGCTCGGCCAAGCATCTTCTAAGGACAGGGAAATAAGTATTAGCCTGAGCCACACTTCAGCAAAGAATCAAAGGGGGAGGCTTAGAGGTCTGTACCTCTCAAAGCTCAAGGAAAAAGTGGCCAACATCCACCTGTGAGAGCACCGGTTAATACCGAATGTATTGCCTGGGTAACACCCATTGATCACACCATCAAGGGCTCCATTGTCCTTTCAATTCTCACGTTGTGATCTGAAACATTAGCAAACTCTTCCAGGGCACTACTGAGAACAACACCGTTCTTGGTTACCTGTGACTCCTTGAAAGATAAATGAGTAGAGATGGTTGCTTAATTCTCTGTCTCTCCATGTGGCTCACTGGTTAGAGCAGCAGACTCTGAAGCAGAGATCAGGTCCGGGACCAGGGTTCGTCCCGACGCGGCAGGGTCTTGGGCTCAATGTCCGTGGACTCGATAATTCTCGCCTCAGCGCCTACTCTAATCATGGGTCCCACGCTGCAACTCTGGGCAATAGCTTGCTTGATCTCCACAATGGCCCGAACAACACTGGGATGCCTGGCTTCACCTTGGGGGTGCCCATGAGGGGCATCTCACAGGGAGAGTCAGGAAGGGTTCCACAGCGTTATACAGCGCCGGGACGCCCCGTTGCTGGGGCAGCTGTGCGCTTTACAAGTATACTTCATTTACATTTACATTTTGTCAAGGTCTTCTTCTCAAGCTGTCTATCGCTAGTACATAGTTACATCTATTCTCAAACTAACAAAACCATGTGAAGATACCTGCAAAGGGAAACACACATAAGCAGAAAATGGAAAACAGTACTTTATGCAGAAAGTATACAGGCTCAGTCATGATAACTTAACATATTAACTCAATGGTGCACATTTAATATGCATGTGCACATACTACTTACAAGTGAATGACACATGTAAGTACATAAATTCAGTCTTATATTCATGCTAAATTTCAGTAAATGTGAAGTAACTTTGAATGCACAAATAAAAGTGTGACTGTGAACTACATTATGAACACCAATGTGATAGTATTAGTGGATATGTTTAGATAAATCATTCTGGTTTCTGAAGTAAATACAATTTAATAGTGTGAAGATGGTCTTATCTAATCTCTAAAGCCTATATTTTGTTTAATAAAGTTAAGGCCCACAGTGTATATGATTCCTTGATCTACAGTGAATACACTTTACTATGGAGTTTTAGTGCAACACTTTACATTAATAGCATTCGGACAAGCGATCGAAGTGCATTAAAAAAAAAAGTAAGGGGACTGTGATATTGTGCACAATGGGGGCGAGACGAGCAAGCATGGGGCGGGGACAAAGGCATGGCTAAAAACAACATACTCTGTAATTTTTTCAGATAGTCACCTTCAGGAATGTGCATATAAAGTAACACACAGCTTAAATGTAAAATAAATGCAAATTAAGTTAAGCAGTGAGAAATGCACTATTGTACTTTATGAAATCCCTATTAGTTAATGCACCTCAGAGGGCTGTTTCTGTAACCAGGGAGCCACAGAACTGAATCCTGGTTGGAGCAGTGGAGAATAGTTAGGGGTGTAACAGGCCCTGTGTTACGCCCCATTAAAAAACACACTCCACACAGCTCAGCTGATAACTCCTTTCCAATATCACTCAAAAAGAATAAATCTGTATCATTGGGAATTGTCAAGTGATTCCATTGATTAAATTCAATACTGGCTTTCGAGCTCCCTTTTATATTTGCTGATTGACTGGTTGTGCACATTTTCATTTCTTTCGAGTAAACAGGCACCCAGGCAAGAAGGCTTGTTTAGCTGTCTGCCCACCTTGCCTTTGGTTTCACAGCATGGGACACTCCCTGCGTTACACTTCAGCTTAAGCATTTTGTAGTATCCTCAGGTTATGTATATATGTTTCCTTTCACTTTGTAACTAGCTGCTCAGCCAGTGTGAGTGTTCAGTGTAGAATGTTGGTGTGATTGACATGTGGAATTTCAGGTGGCAAGTTTCCTGGAGCTGTTTTTTTTTTCAGACTCTTGTTTGTGTTCTTTGAACGCCTGTTACTAACAATCGCGGTGACAGGCACACCAGTGACATTTGTTGTTGAATTAAGCTTGCAGTGCCTATTTATAGGTTTACAATACTTAATGGTTGTCTCTTGATACACTCATCAAAAGAAAAAATGTTTTTCTGTATTTTTAAGACATGTCATGTTATGTGCACATTTCTATGTTGATTTCTATTGTTGGGAGTACTCACCCTCACTAATGCAGTACTCTGTTGTTTCTTGCATGTGTACAGGTGTCTCATCCTTGCCTTTGGGATAGGAGTGGGTCTCAGTCCCATGTTTCTTCTTACCGTTAATGTCACTGGTCATGCAAGCCTTAGTTTGGCTTATGGGGTCTTTTACCCTTTGCTACGTTTGGTATGAGTGTCAGCCCCACATCCATGCTATTGGTCTCTACATGTTTAAGTTAACCCTCTCGCTGTTTGTGGTTATGGGGTGTTTCCACATTTACGTTTGTTGGACACTTATTTGCTGTTTGGGTGTTTTGGGGTGTCAGTCCCACCACCTTGTTGTATGTCATCTTGTGTTTAAGCTGCCCTCTGCCTCATCTTGCCTTGTTGTGTGTAAGCCGCTCTGCGCCTCACGTTATCTTGTATGTATAAGTCGTCCTGCGCCTCATCTTCCTTTATCCAGTGTGTAAGCCGCCCTGTGCCTCATGTTGTCAGGATGTGTGTGTAAGGCGCCAGCGCCTCACCTCTTTTTATGTCATCATGTGTGTGTGTAAGTCACCCTGTGCTTCACTTTGACGTTATGTGTGCCACACTGTGCTGTTTTTGCTGCACTAGTTCTTGGGTGTCAGTCCCATGCAACGTTATCTACTTCACTTGGGTGTCAGTCCCATGCAACGTTATCTGCTTTGCTTGGGTGTCAGTCTCATGCAACACTACGTGTTACACTGCTTCTGTTTTGGGTCAGTGTCCCTCACATGAGGGGTGGCGTCTTTCCCTTCGCCACATTCTCCTTACGTGAGGTGTACTTATTTGGGTGCTGTTCACCCACTGTGTGAGTCTTGGGGTACTTTTTCCCATCTTTATTCTTTTCACATGTGTCTTGCTCACCTGTTGCATGTGAGCTCATGTTATACTATTTACCTTTTCTTTGTTTACTATTAAAGGAGGAGGATGGTGTTAGTGTGTGTTTTTATCCTTTCATCCTTCTTTCCTCCTTTTTGCTTGTCTGTTTTCCCTCTCGTGATGTGTTCCATCATGCAACCTTGGGTCTATGGACTGCTTTCATCTTTTGTACATTACTGTGTGTAGTTGTTTTCATTTTAGCTTGGGTCTTATTATTTTTCAGTGTTAAAAGGGAGAGGATACGTAGTATCCTCAGGTTATGTAAATATGTTTACTTTCTCTTTGTATATAGCTGCTCAGCCAGTGTGAGTGTTCCGTGTTGAATGTTGGTGTGATTGACATGTGTGGAATGCATGGGTAGAATCAGAAAATGAGGGGGGAGGTAGAGGTGTAAGCTAGGTCCACCCTCCTGATGCAATAGTAGACCTGAAACCTGAGGTGTCGGGTAAAGAACCTAGCCAAAGAAGGAAGGGATTTTCACTCAGTTTGAGTTAGAAAATCAGCAGGAAAGAGAAATTTTTTTCTTGAGTCCCCTCACTCACCAGGGTTTCCCCTTGGTGACATGCTTCATCATAGGGGCCATCTCAGTTCTCTACGAATTGAGGCCTGCTGCGACTTGCGATATTACGTAGGAGCACTTTTGTGAAGACTATGTGTAGTGCAAAAGTGTAGTGGAGTGGACAGAGGTGAGTTAAAAATGCCTTACTAGTGGGTAGTGTGTAGTGCAAAAGTGTAGTGGAGTGGACAGAGATGAGTTAAAAATACCTTACTAGTGGGCGAAATATTTTATTGTTGCTCCTAGTTTGGTATGTCTAAAAACGGTGTACGATACAAGAACACCTAGCTATAACGGGTTAGGGATCCTTAGTATACGTCAACATGTTTCGAGACTACACAGGGACCAGCCCAGTGTATGCCACTCCTAATTGGCATGAAGCTAGGCAATCTAGAAAGAAAGATTAGAAAAAATGCTGCAACTAATAAGCATGCGTAATTACATACATATGATCAAGATTTTGTCACGTAGTATTTATAAGGTAGCAAAATTGTGCCCCATGGACTTTGGGGGGATGAGGGTTCTCGTAATCCTAAATTTGGCGGGAGAGCTCCTCGCGGGATGTCACCTAGTTGGTATCTCTCCAGACCACATCTAACCTACTATAGCTAGGTGTTCTTGTATCCTACCCCGTTTTTAGACATACCCAACTAGGAGCAACAATAAAATATTTCGCCCACTAGTAAGGTATTTTAACTCACCTCTGTCCACTCCACTACACTTTTGCACTACACATAGTCTTCACAAAAGTGCTCCTACATAATATCGCAAGTCGCAGCACGCCTCAGTTCGTAGAGAACTGAGATGGCCCCTATGATGAAGCATGTCACCAAGGGGAAACCCTGGTGAGTGAGGGGACTCAAGAGAGAAATGTATCTTTCCTGTTGATTTTCTAACTCAAACTGAGTGAAAATCCCTTCCTTCTTTGGCTGGAATGCTTGGGTGCCTGGTGTTCGATTGTGTCAGTTGGAAGATGGGCTGAATAGCTAGTAGGATGCTCCTGGTGGGGCTTGCTGTAACTTCAACTTATGGGCTTAATAAACTACATCAAACTCAACTTGGCTACGTCTACTATGTCACCTGAACACGTGGGACAGCCCGCTACACCTTTCAACACTCGGAATTAACTGTCCTGGAATGGTTATCTTTTCACAGAAAGTATGGGAAATGTTTCCCTTAAATTTAAAAAGTATGGGTATGTCGTGACCCTCCAATCCCGCCCTCTTCGACCACTGGTTAGGACACACAAGTATGTAAAGCTAAGTCTATATCTATCTATATCTATATCTATATTCACTGAAAAATCCATAGGTTTCAGGGGCGTTATAGTTAGTTGGACATGTCACTTACCATGTCATGAGTGATGTAATATGTGACGTCATCAGCAGTGCATTGCAGGAGCGCGAGTTATAGTTAGCTGAATTAACTATAACGGGGGAATTTCAATGGTTTTGTATGAGTGAAATGTCCAACTAACTATAATGCCCTTGAAACCTATGGTTTTCTCATTGAATTTCTAAGGTTTTTTAAATGCTAATTTCTAACTATAACGTGCCTGAACCCTATGGTTATTTCAGTGAATTTCAAAGGTTTTTTGAATGCTAATTTGTAACTATAACGTGCCTGAAACCTATGGTTTTTTTCTGTTAATTTCAAAGGCTTTTTAAATGCTAGTTTCTAACTATGCCTACAGAGGTAGGACATGTGAAGAAAGAAGAAAAAACACACAGAAAGAAGAAAAAGAAATGCAGAAAGAAGCCACAGAAGTCATCAAAGACGAAGAAAAGTGCAGGAAGAAGGAAGACATGCAGAAAGAACAAACAGAGGAGCAGAAAGAGGCCTTGTTGCAAAATCACCCTGTACCCTCAACTTTTTCCGATGGGTACTGGTGGTGACTGACTCTGACTAACCAGTCCTAGAGCCAGTGCTATGCTAAAAGACACTTATAATGCAGTTAAAACACCTGCATACACTAGGGAACACTATGCATTGGGGTACCCCTGTGATTACCATGGCCTCCTCTGTAAGACCTTAGTACATAATAGGGCAGGGGGATTAAAACTACCTCTTAAAAAGCACCACAGTGGTGAAGGGGGGGCTGAGCTGACATGTGCAAACACGCCTTGTGGCCATTTTATTTTGGGGGATAAAGTGCCCTTGAATCCTGAGGGTCCCTTGGGTCCAACTAGCCCATTAGGTATCTCCAGTTAGCGCCACAGAGCTGTGTTGCAGAGAGATGTCAAAAGGGGCACGGCCTGGACCACCTCTCTGCAACGCAGCAGAGTGGCGCTTACTGGAAGCACCTGGTAGACTAGTTGGCCTCCAGGGGCCCTCAGGATGGAAGTGGAATTATTTCCCCAACTTATAAAGTGCCGCAGGGCGTGTTTGCACACGTCACCTCAGGCCCTGTCCCCTCCCTTCACCGGGGTGTAAACACGCCCTATGGCCTTTTTAAGTTGGGAGATTAAGTCCCCTTTAATCCTGAGGGTCCCTAGGGTCCAACTAGCCCATTAGGTACCTCCAGTAACTGCCACAGAGCTGCGTTGCAGAGAGGTATAAAAAGGGGCATCCCCTCTGAACACATCCCTGCAACGCAGCTCCCTGGCACATACTGGAGGTACCTGGTGGGCTAGTGGGCCCCCAGGGACCCTCAGTATTGAAGGGGAATTAATTCCCCAACGTACAACTCACAAGGGGGTGCGTTTGCAAAGTGGTGAACAAAGGGGGCGGGCCTGAGTTGACATGTGTGCAAACACACCCTGTGGCGCGTTTTAAGTTGGGGAATAAATTCCTCTTCAATCCTAAGGGTCCCTGGGGGCCAACTAGCCCACCTGGTACCGCCAGTGTGCGCCAGGAAGCTGTGTTGCAAAGAGGTGTTCAGCGGCCACGCCCCTTTTTACAACACACTGCAACGCAGCTCTGTGGAGCTTATTGGAGGCACATGGTGGGCTGGTTGGCCCCCAGGGTACCTCAGGATTGAGGAGGAATTAATTCCGCAACTTAAAACGCGCCACATGGCGTGTTTGCACACATGTCACCTCAGGCTCCGCCTCCTCCCTTCACTACTATACAAACGCGCCCCGTGGCGCGTTTTAAGTTGGGGGATTAAGTCCCCTTGAATCCCGAGGGTCCCTAGGGTGCAACTAGTCCACCAAGTGCCTCCATTAAGCGCCACAGATCTGCGTTGCAGAGAGGTGTAAAAATCGGCTTGGCCTCTGAACACCTCTCTGCAACGCTGCTCCCTGGCACATACTGGAGGTTCCTGGTGGGATAGTTGGCCCACAGGCACCTCCAGTATTCAAGGGGAATTAGTTTCCCATCTGCAAACACGCCAGGGGGCGCCTTTGCAGAGTGCTGCAGGGAGGGGGCGGGGCCTCCGGCACGATGCTGGTCTTTTAAAAAAAAAAAAAATTAAGAAGGGAGGCTGTGTAGCCCCCTACTTTTCCTTTTTTATCGACCCTGGAGTCCCCATTCCCCAGGGCCTGACCCCATTTTTTAATTACAAAATTGGAAGGGGGCAGCGTGGCCCTCCTCCTTAGGCCATAACCGGGGACCCCATCCCCTGGGGCATGGCCACTTTTTAGGTCTCGGCTAGCGTAGGCTGCGCTTGCGCAGTCTCGCTCGAGACTTTATGTTTCTAGTAGTGGGGCTTAAACCCGCCCCTCTTCTCCATTGGCTGGCTTCCTAAACGGCGGACAGCCATTGGAGAAGAGGTTTGTCTGTCAATATAAGCCCTGTCTTTTTCGGATTGGGGGCGTGTTTTTTCGGTCCTTTCTCTCTGTGACGTCTTCAGTCAATCAAAAAAATTGGACTAGGATTCCCCTAGGTTTGATGTGGGGGCCATAAAAGGGCCCCGCGGGGCAAAAAAAAAAAAATATTTATTTTTTCGATTTGCGCGGGGGGAGCGCCCGGTACACGCACCGGTGAGCGGACTGGGGAGCGTACCATGGGGAAAAAAGAATGACAGAGTTTTTAAAAAATGTAGCCTTTTTTATAAATTGGAGGTAGTTCTAAAAGAACTGTTTGTTTCTTCTTTTTGTTGTTTTATATTTTTTTTAATGTTTTTTGAACATTTTGTACTTTTTTGGGCTTTTATGAACTATTTTATATTTTTTTTGTTATTTTTATGGGGAGAAACAAAAAACAGGGAATTGAAAATGGCTCAACTGGAGCAACAAACAAAACAGGAAAAAAATAGGTTTTTTGGGGGCAATTGTGGGTGTCACCAGCAAGGAGGATGAGCTTTATGCTCTGTTCACCATAGGAGATGGTCTTACCACAAAAAATACATGTAATTCTGAATTCCCCAAACCGTGGTTGTATGCAAGGGATCGTCTCCCTTGTCTCTGGTCCCGATGGAGTGGGTTGCTTTCTTTTAGAGGTGGTGGTTGAAGATTGGGGAGGGTTACTGGCCAGTTCTCTCATCTCTGCAGCAGAATAGTTGTTCGGATGCTTGCGCTGCATGTGTCTAATCATGGTATTATTACCAAAAGAATATTTTTTGTTAGGGTTCCCCCTTGAAAGTTCCATGCCACAGATTAGGCAAGTCACCTTGGGCGCATTGACTTTCTTCTTGCCCTCTGGTATAGAAAAAAACTCCCATACAATGTGCTGCCTTGGCTTGTATGGGGTATTGTCTTCTTGCAGCCACCTTCTCCCCTCCTCCTCCTCCTCTTCCTCCTCCTCCTCTTCTTGACCACCAATGTAATGTTGTGGTGGTTCTCTTGGTGGTGGTGGTGGTCGTGCAGATGCTCCAGCTGCTGCTGCTACTGTAGCCATTTTAAAGTACAAAATATTTCTCAAAGATGTTCAAACAGGTCTTCCTCAGTCAAAGGACAAAGTCAGAATAAGGAAAAAAGGTGGGGTATTTCATCATTTGGGTGAAAAAAACTGTCCTGAACCAATGAAAAGTGTTATTTTCAGGTCACATGACCTGGGTTTTCATCATTTGGAAACCAAAACTGTTCTGCACCAACAAAAAGTGTTATTTTGAGGTCACATGACCCGATGCGTTGCGTAAGCGCGTCGGATGTTTACGCTGCACGATCGTATTCGCTCGAGTGCTTCCGGGTGCGCTTACGCCGTGCGTATCACGCGGACGCGGCTACGCGATACGTCACGATGATGTTTTCATTCGCGGCAATAGCGCTAACGGGACGCTAACCAGTGCGCGCCCCGGGGCGCGCCGAAAAACTGCGGTTTCCGGTGCGAACATCAGGGCGCGCACCAGGAGCGCACCAAGGCAAAAAAATATATATATATATTATTATATAAGTATACAATATAGGATTCATTATAAAAAATATTACATTTCAGAGGTTTGAGGCCCTATATATAGTTAGGAATTAGCATTTAAAAAACCTTTGAAATTCACTGAAAAAA
Source organism: Lissotriton vulgaris (assembly GCF_964263255.1). Classification (NCBI taxonomy): domain Eukaryota; kingdom Metazoa; phylum Chordata; class Amphibia; order Caudata; family Salamandridae; genus Lissotriton; species Lissotriton vulgaris. Next base: position 304,124,415 of record NC_141693.1, on the reverse strand, counting down.
CCATAGGTTTCACACCAGTTATAGTTAGCAGGAAGTTTTACTCGCATAACACCCTTGAAATTCCCACGTTAAAGTTAGTTGGACTCACTATAACTTGCGCGTGCAATGCACTGCTGATGACGTCACATATTACATCACTCATGACATGGTCAGTGACATCACTCATGACATCACTGATGACACCATCCTTGTGACAGAGTGACAGACCTCCTTTCACTGTAATGTAACCCATGAAACACATATTGAAAAATAGAAATTACAATTTTCTAAAAAATTGAGATACCCATACCAGTTACAACAACCAATTCAATAATTCCACCATCTATATACACATCCACTCATTCACCAACAGTTCTATATAGTCACTCATACATATACTCACTCATCATATGTAGTGATTCACCTATACATCCTGTTACACACCGACAGTCATCCAAAAGTTACTCTCACACATACTCACACATGCAAGTAAACTATTGAACATCCATTTATTTGCATATACAGCTATACACACACTACCACCTTACTTCTAAGGAAACTTACACATACTTACTCTCTAAAAACAATCACTTATAGAAACACATAATTATTTAAACAGGAACTCTTTCAATATCTCACTCTCACATATACTCACTTATATACATCAATACTCACATATACTAGATTAAAACATATGTAGTTACTGATAAAGACACTAGTGAGACAGTCATTCACTCACTAACACACACATATACACACCCATACAGTCCTGCACATATGCTGTCTTCAAAACACATACAAAGAGAGAGTTAGTCATTCATGCATCTATGTGATAAGTAATACCCCCACCAAACCATACAAACACTCATACTGATACTAAAAAAACATCTAATAACCCATATACCTACACATGTACCTACTCACCAACCCATGCAGCCACTTATACACAAAGTGAAACACTAATACATATATATAAATATTTAAACATTACTCACTAATATATGTATCCACTAAGAAACACTTAATAAGCCAGTTAACTAATCAATTTTTATTTTAAAAAAACATCCATTTAGACACTTATTTAAACATTTATTCTTCCATCAACTTTTACATATACATATATAAAACAAATTTATTTTTCAGAAAGACACACATTTACTGGATGGTGTCATCAGTGATGTCATGAGTGATGTCACTGACCATGTCATGAGTGATGTAATATGTGACGTCATCAGCAGTGCATTGCACGCGCAAGTTATAGTGAGTCCAACTAACTATAACGTGGGAATTTCAATGGTTTTATGTGAGTAAAACTTCCTGCTAACTATAACTGGTGTGAAACCTATGGTTTTTTCAGTGAATATACATATAGTTTACTGTTTCTGTTGAGCCCTCCACGAAGTATTGTTTGTATATTATTCATAAAAATAAAACACAGTAGTAAACTAGTGTGTTTTATTTTTATGAAGGATTTTAATGAGATTCTATTGTAATGTTTATGTCAGATGGAATATTCGACATGTATTGATTCCGAAGATTTATTGTTGTATTGTCCTGTCAAATTCAATTTTTAATTACATGCATTTGTAATACTGAATAAACAAATTTAGTTTTTTATATATATAGTTTACTGTTTCTGTTGATCCCTCCACAAAGTATTGTTTGTATATTATTCATAAAAATAAAATACAGTAGTAAACTAGTGTTTTATTTTTATGAAGGATTTTAATGAGATTCTATTGTAATGTTTATGTCAGATGGAATATTCCACATGTATTCATTCCGAAGATTTATTGTTGTGTTGTCCTGTCAAATTCAATTTTTAATCACATGCATTTGTAATAATAAATAAACAAATTCAGTTTTTTATATATATATAGTTTACTGTTTCTGTTGAGCCCTCCACGAAGTAATGTTTGTATATTTTTGTAATTGCCTAGGAGAGATTTTTTCGTACATGTCCATTTCCTGTCCTAGGAATTGAACTACTTAGTACTCAGGGGGCCTTTGATAATCACTAGCATAAACATGGAAATATCCATCCGGTTTCTAGGTCAGGCGAATAATATCCGAGATGCTGTCACTCCAGGTGACCCTGTCAAGCATCACATCCCTGTCTGAGGCGGTGCTGGACATGATCATCTGAGTCAACAGGGATTGATTCATCGTCTTTACAGCCCACAGAAGCCCAGATATTTTATTCGTGAGGTCATAGTAACCTGCACCCTATATTTATCTGGTTAATAACTTTTTGTGAGCTCTGAAATGCGAATGCCTCCATTCCCTTATATGAGCGCCACTCTATTCTGCTTTCCCTTTTTGATTTATGAACGTTATGCAGAGTGTTTAATACAAGCTTAGGTAAACCAGACAAAGTTTTAGTTAGGAGAGGAAATTCTCAGTTTGTTCTCACTGGATGATAACGAACAATTGGGGATTCAACAGCTACAAATAACACGCTAGACTGGTAGAAATTCTCCAGCCCGAGTCCATCATTAACAGTTACAGTCGGCTAGGTTAAAGAAAGGCGGCGGCAAAATGCTGTTGGGCAAATAGCGCATATAACAAGCATTTGCGATGCAATATGTCTTGCAGTTACCCGAGTTTAAGCTAATGGCATTGTAAATGACAATGCCTTTTATTTATGTTTTTAATACGAATGCTCTGTGTGTGTATGTGAGGCTGTGTGTGTGTGTGTGGCTGTATGTGTGTGTGGCTGTGTGTGTGGCTGTGTGTGTGTGTGTGTGTGTGGCTGTGTGTGTGTGTGGCTGTGTATGTGGCTGTGTGTGTGTGGCTGTGTGTGTGTGTGTGTGTGTGTGGCTCTGTGTGTGTAGCTCTGTGTGAGTGTGTGTGTGGCTCTCTGTGTGTGTGTGTGTGTGTGTGGCTCTGTGTGTGTGTGTGGCTCTGTGTGGCTCTCTCTGTGTGTGGGTCTGTGTGTGTGGTCTGTGTGTGTGTGGGTCTGTGTATGTGGGTCTGTGTGTGTGGGTCTGTGTGTGTGTATGTGTGGCTCTGTATGTGTGGCTCTATGTGTGTGTGTGTGGGTCTGTGTGTGTGTGTGGGTCTGTGTGTTTTTGTGTGGCATTTGCGAGAGATTAAGCTATTGGCAATGTAAATGACAATGCCATCTATTTATCTGTTTTCAAAACCAACACATAAATAAAAAATGTGTCATTTACAATGCCAATAGCTCTAACTTTTGCGAAGGCGAGACCATTGCATTGTAAATGCTTGTTTTACTTTCTTTAAAATTTTGGAGGGGGGCTGCGTGGCCCCCCTCCTCAGGCCATTCATGGCCCCGGGGACTCCATCCCCCGAGGCGGGCCATTCCGTTTAAACATTTTTTTTTATCATTTGGGAGGGGGGCCGCGTATGGCCACCCTCCTGGGCCAATTATAGCCCCGGGGACCTCATCCCCCCAAGGTCCTCGTCCTGCGGGAGCTAGCATTGCTTTTCCACACTGGGAGCTGCTAAGATGCAGCTCCCTATGTGGAAAAGCAATCTGCTTTGGTATTTGGAAGAGAGAACAGGTTTCCTGCTCTCTCTTCCAAATACCAAAGCAAAGTTTGCTATGGCAGAGCTGGAGCCGCGAGGCTCCCGCCTTGCCATAGCAAACTGCAGTGTCCCGGGGGTGGGCACCCCGGGACACTGCAGGAGCCGCTCCCTGGTGATCCACAGGGCCATGACAGGGCTCCAGGAGGGAGGCCGCGCTGCCCCCCTCCCAACATTACCAAAACCGCGGGGAGGTGTGAGCCCCCCCACAAATATTTTCAGAAAGCCCCAGAGGGTGGCGGTCCCCGGGGCTTGGGTGGGCTTTTGAGCCCCCCACCCATTTATTTTAGAAGCCCCGGGGGTGGGGATATTCAGGGCTGGGGGAGCCCCCCCTGCACATGTTTTTGAAAAGCCCTGGCGAGTCGGGGGTCCCCTCCATTACAATAAAAATATTGCCCCGGGACCTGGCCCACCCGGTTAAATAGGAACGAAGCACGGGAGCCCGCGCTTTGGTTTTTTTTTTTTCATCCGGATCTGCGGGTTGCCGATTTTTTTTTTTTTAAATAATAATTTTTGGGCCCTGGGGGTCCTTGTGGGACGCCCTAAGCAGGCCCAGGGGGTCAGGGTGTTTCTACCCTGCCCCTTTCCCCTTTTTTCGCGTTTGTATGACTGATTTCTTGTGCTTCGGTTCTACCGAGGCACAAGATGGCTACTAACACTTCCCGCTTTGGAGTGTAGACAACCAATTAGCATGCAGCTCGTGATCTGAGGGTGCGCGGATCCTCCGCGGCCATAGATATCGAAACTTTTTTTATTTTGATTTTCTACACACCTACTGAACGTATTTACACCATTGAAGAAAAAGGGATCTTTCTGAACCAAAGGCTACCTTTTTAGGGCTTGCCCTGCGGAATAGGAAAATAGCCCTAATGCAGCCAAACCATACTAAAGGCCAAGGGCTCTCCAGCGGATTTTGGGAAGTGCACGCCTCATGCACGAGCTTGCCTGAGCCTTCTGCCTATGAGCCTGCCAGATCTCCTCCCCTAATTATTCACTTCACTGACTCTGGCTCTTCAAAGGCACGCCTCCCCGCCCCCCGCCTGAACTTCACGGATGCTTCCCTTCTGTCCCTTAATCTCCCCGTCTTATACCTCCGCCAGTGTCTGCAGGGCTCTAAAATCCTCTCAATTTTGTACAAGTTCATACACTTTGTAGATACTTCATTTCTTTCATTATGCATTGCACACCGTTAACGTCTTTGCAATTCCGTGCGCCTCGGTCATCGCGTTACTTTTTCTTATGTTCGCTGCAGTCTGTATGTATTGACGTTCCTTGTCTTCACATTTACGACACCCTACATGTCCCCCTATCACCACATTAGCCTTCTCACAACTTAAATAAACTAGGTTGCAGTCTGCGTGTCCATAATGCTGACAGACCCGCCATAAACCACCTGCCGGCTGCAGCCTGCTTACATGAAATCAGTAGGCCGAGCCCAGCCCGGTGCAAACATTACTCCTCTCTGAATGGCGCTTACATTCCAGCATGCCCTTTCCCAGTATTTGCGCATACATAACTTGCTTATAACGCCCATCCTAAACACTTCAACGCCACCGATCGCGCCTTCCCCCCTGTGCAACCCCCTCCCCATCACCCCAGCTACATTATTTATTAAGACTTCGCATTCTTGCTTTAAAGATGGCATGTTACCCACAATCCAGACGACTTTCAGAACCACACCCACGTGTGAGCACAAGGTACAAAAAAATTGTTCTGCAATCGCTTGCTTTTTTGTGTCATGGTGTGTCTGACACTGCCGCTAAATATTCAAACACGCATCTTAAAAACAGTTCACTGCATTGTTTATAAACTGAATTTCAATAAATCAGAAGTCAAAATTATGCAGCCCGATTTCTAAACGCATCCGGTGTAACAGGAACCTACTTGAAAGGCTTCCTCTATTAAATAATCTTTCAGTGACCTTGTGCAATATTTGATAATGGACAAATCAAATTTGTCAATCATAGAAGTAATGCACCACAAACAACCATTTCCTCGGGGCTCTTGTATAAAAACAAAAATAATCGTAATGCACACACACACAAAAACACACCCCGTCCCCAACTTTCCAATCAAGAAAAGGGGTCCGACACCGCCTGGTTGAGTTCGGGTGGATTTTTCATTCAAATAGATGTTGTTAAGTGCAAGTTCCAATTCCTGTAACCTTTGGGCATACGCCTTTCAGCCGGTTTGCTTTCTTCAGTGCCAAGTTATTGAGGTAGCTTCCTTCACCTGGGGGTCCTGTAGATGCTGCAAAGGCCACTACCAGTCGAGCCTTGTCATGGCCCCTCCTGAGCCTCATAGCTGTGTTACAACTTTGCACTCACCAGACTGTTGCATGCTGGTTTGTGGAGTCCATAGTGAATGCCCCTTTTGTAAATATCTATGTATATATATATATATATACATCCCAAACAACATTTTTTTCTAATTTTCCGTATCAGAAGCATATATGTTTATTTGTTTTGCTTATCTCCCCTCAAATTAAGTCTGTAAATGAGTAGGGTGGGGAAATATAAAATGCTCGTTGGTTCTGTCCTCATATTTGGGGCACCCGGCTGGTGATGATGTCACACTGTTGTGCTGTGTGTGTGGGGGGGGTGCTCGTGTCTAAAGCTTGTAGTGTAGTTACTATTTTCCCAATAGGCCCTGCGCATTGGAATAACATAAACAGTAGTATCGACGTAGAAGTGCGGATCTTCCAGGCCTCTACTGACTATGCTAAACTTAATTGGGTTTGTTACCAACTAGCTCAGAGGTCACTGGAAACTTTCTTCTCTGAATAGGAAGTGATCAGCTTCCCTGGTACAGACAAGAAGGGATTCAGTTTTCCAACAACCGTGCAACATGACAACTTTGCTCCTCAGATAAGAGTCAATCTCTAGAGTCGTGTGAACAATAGACAGTTATTTTACTCAGTCAGTGGTGGTGCAGTTTACTTTCACAATATGTAGAGAATAGAGAGACAGGCGTTTTCAATAAAGGGTAACATTTATTGAACAGTCTTTCTTCTCGTACAAGAGAAATGAATTGCCACAATTGCAAGACTTGTTATTATAAAAAGTACGTACAGTAAGATGAGTATTGCGAAATAATACTGTAAAAGCATTGATATGGTTTCTTAGCCATACAATGGTTTAAAATGAATAAAACATATATACATTCATATATACATTAGGCTAAAATACTCAACTGGTGCTTCTAACTGCGCCTACCCCAGTGTACCTGACCTAAGCCTAATACTTGGGAGGGGAGTAAGTAAGTAGCTTTAAGTTAAGTTGGTTTTGCCAAGGTTTGCTTCAAGAATTCTCTCTAAGGGTTTAGTCAACACCATACCTCTGAAATAGAATGATGGAGGTCTGGTATCTCCTTCAGGGACTCGATATCCCAGTCACCCGCAAGGGTAGGCTGGAAACGCCGGGTCTGGATTTCTCTGCAGGAGAAAAGACAGCGTCTCTCTCAGCGCGTCAAGGAAGAGGAGGGGCAGTGTCCGCGGGCAGCTTGCATCTGCTGGGCTCTTGCAGGGCGACGGCTGTTCAGCTCCTAAGTTCACCACACCATCGTTCGCTCATTGGCAGCGATAGCAGTAGCGATAGCAGCTATGGTATGATCAGCATAACAGCAGCAGCTTCAGCGTTTGCTTAAGGCAACGTTGGTAATATTTATACCTGAAAGGTGCCTTGTTTGACATAAGTTTTTGGACATAAGACGTCAATAAAGATGTCACTAGGAAGTGATTGTCTATCAGTGCTCATTAGAGTTCTATTACTAATCAAAACATAGCAAGCGGGGCTTTCCCAGGTTGCTGAGTTTTTATCTTGTTGAAGAACTCGGAGTGTTAATCTAGGAATCTTAGATAGTAACTTCTGCTATGTCATTGCACTAATTGGCTGCAAAGGAAGTGGCAGAGGAAGCGATTCTGAAATGAGGATTGTTCATTTGAGAGGTGCATGTTTCAATCACCCCCTGGTATTCAAGTTGATCTAAGATCTCCCTGACTTGTTTTTTAGCTTCTTGCTTAATGGGATACTGCCTTTGTGCAGTTGGTTCACTTTTTAACTGGATTTTGTGGGGAGGAGAGTCCTCATCCCATCCTACATGATTTTTATATAATGCCGGTGCCTGGGCTACTGCCCATTTCCTTGCATAAGTATATTTTTTGTGAATCGGAATGTGATTCGAGAAGGCAGGCATAATCATTTCTTCGCCACGAGAGCACTCCCTGACAAACTCTGGGGGCCAGTCTTTTTCAGCTAACAGAATATCATAGCCTTTTGAGAGTTTATCCCAAAATAGACCCTTTATTTTCCTAGTCTTATCACCCTCTATACGCTATGTTATTTCGTATATCTTATGGGGCTCGCTAAGTCTGGTGTCGGCAGTTTCAACCTGAATGTATTCATTTGTGTCCACTGTCTCCAGATGACTCATCAAGATCTTGCGGGCTATAGTGATTTCTGCTGCACTGTCTAACATTGTCTGTGCCCACTCCCCGTTTTTCAACTTTGTCCTCAGTATTCTCGGCATGGTTGATTACTCTAATACTGGCTACCTTCTTTTTCGGAAATTGAGATTTTTTACTCTGAGCAGGTTCCTTGTCTTGGACTTGGTGTGCTCTCCTGGGTCTGACCGTCCTCTTCTTTCTGATTTCTGCGAAAAAGATCGAGAGGGACGTGTATCAATACTTTGATATCTATCAGGTTTTTTCAAATTATCCATATTTCTAAGGTTATATCTTTTCGCAGAGGGCTCCCTCTGGGGAGACTGGTGTTCTCGAGTCGGAGTTCTTTCCCTCCGTCGAGGAGACCTTCCTCTGGACTGGAAAACTTTTTCCTTAGGAGTGGATTGTTTATTTCCATCCCAGCTCTTTTTAGGAGTGTTTGAATAATTTTTAATAAATAATTTTTCAGGATTTTCGAGCGGTTGGGGCTTTACTGGTTTCCCACCCAAGCTGTCTCTACCTAATTCTTCATAGCATTTCTCTATGATTCTGGCAAGCCCAATTGGCTGATCTGTTATTTCTGTTTCCCTCAACTTCTGGCGGATCGCCACAGATGCTGCTTCTCCCTTTATATTGGCTAATAATATAGCCGAGACCTGCTTGAAGTCTTTCAGTAATTTCATACCCAGAGTTAAAGCAGGTTCTGGACCGTATTCATTTTGAATCTGTCTTAGTACATCTGGTATTACCGCCATAGACGGAACACCATGTGTTTTTGTGTAAATGGAAGCAAAGACTGTACCCCAAGTGTCACAGTCCTCCACGTGTGGTGCGATTCCCATAGGAAGGCAGATGGTCAAGATTCTGTGTTTCTCGATAGGGGTAGTATCCGGAAATACTGCCTCTATTTGAGTGATTTTTTGCGCCAACCAGAAAGGAATTTGTTCCTGTTTTATAAGTGTTTTACCAAGACATGACTGTATGTTCTGTGGTGTGATTTTATTAGTGTTCCCCTGATGAGGGGTCAGCTGTGGTACATTAATAGCTGGTTGGACTGTTGCAGTCCGCATTACACATTGGACTAATTGCCTATGTATTTTTATAAGTGTTTTTAGCTGTACTAACAGATCATCTTTTGACATTTTTGCAATGTCCGGATGTGGTGTGTAGCTGGCTAGAACCGGCCACGTTGCTCCTGGTCTACCTAGTGGACCGAGCCTGGTAATATGATCATTATGTTTTAGGGCGCCTTTAAACCAAAGTAAATGAAAAGGGGCGACCACTCGGTCCCCCCGAACGTATGGCGGAGTGCCTCGATCCCCCCGGGAAGCCATTTTTGGGCGGGAGGCGCGTCTCGGCTGGTATGCCCGAAGCGGCGTAGCCAGGGCGCGCTTTTTCCCGCCCTAGAGTGGGCTGGCCTAGACACCGACGTAGCCAGCCCCGCCCTAGGGGCAGGCAGGGGCGGGTTCTCGCCCGCCCTGAAGACGGATAAAGAGAGACGCAAGACCAGAAGACGTCCTCTTGTTCTTGTGCTCCGAAGCTGCACCTCCTCGCTACCCGTGAGCTCGGGACAGAACGAAGAGCCAATTTTGAGCGTTTTGATCTTTTTCTTTGTCTTCTAGATACCTCGTCGGAGAGATGCCCAAGAAAGGCGCAAAGAGAATGACGACCGAACAGATGGTGCGGGCCCTTTGCAAAGAGGTGTCCGACATAAAGAAACGGTTGGCGGAGCGAGACGGGGAGGAGGGTTCGGGCTCTGCGCCGGCTGGAGGGAGACCTAAGAGGCCGAGAAGGGTTCCAGCCGGTGGAGATGTCCCGGTTCCCTCTGCCCCGCTCGAGGCACCGACACCAGTACCGATGGAGGGGAATCCAATCCCCGTTGTCGTCACCCCGACATCCAAGGAAGACATGCCCCCCGAGCTGGCAGCACAGCTAGCAGCTTGGTTGGGGGATAGTTGTGATGGCGCCACGGCTGCCGAGGCACAGGCGCTGATAAGAGGGCTTCGTGAGAAGAGAGATGCAGCTAAAGTGACTGCGCCGTTGGCGGGAATAGACAAGCCGCAAGCGGCAGAAGCTGCGTCCGGTGCAGGTAAGCGGCCATTGCCGATTGCAAGGGACGAGTCAGCACCCTCTCGTAGAGAGAGATTGGGACAACATGTACCTTTAGCTATAAAGGAAAAGATCTGGGCTGGGGAGTACGTGAATATTTTCTCCTTGCTTGTTGATCATTATGAGGTGGAGCATGTTAGAAGTCAGAAGGACCTAATGCATCCGAGTGTTTGGCGCGCAAAAATGGCCGCCTTTAAGGTAAATGAGAATATTGGCAACTGGGGCAATGCGTGGGGTATTTTTACATCGATTTTGGGGGAACGTAGGCCCGAGTTGCTTCCTGAGTTTCCCATTTATCAATCACGAATTATGGGTTACTCGACAGCGTATCAAGGTAACCATTGGTTTTGTTATGACAATTTGTTCAGGAAAGAAAAGGAACATAACAAGAGTTTGACCTGGGATTGTTACGATTCTGTAACATGGGATAAAATGAAAGAATCGGGAATGTTAAAAATGCCATTGGTTGGGAGCAATGTTGTTGATTACTCCCGCCAAAATGTGGGGACGCCCTTTCGACCAAGTACGAGCACCGACGATCAGTCGAGGCCCGCTGGCAATACAGGGAGAAAGGGTTTCTGCTTTAATTACAACAAAGGGAAATGTACCAGGCCTCCGGGATCGTGTAAATTCAAGCACGAGTGTAGTACGTGTGGGTCGTCCCATCCTGAGTCATCGTGCAGAGCCAGAACGGGTGAGAATGGGGGTAAGGGAGGCGCCAAACAGGTCTAAACTAGTCCGAGGGGCGCCTTTACCAACCCCGATTGATACCTTGGCAATGATTCCCTGGCTCAATGAATACCCGGATCGTACTTCTGCCGGGGTGCTGCGGAACGGTTTTACACATGGTTTCCGCATCCCGGTGGGGGACTTTCAGGGTGTAGGGATTCGCAAAAATCAACTTTCCGTTTTACAACATACATCTGTAGTGCAAGAGAAAATTCAGAAAGAGGTTAGCCGGGGACGGGTCGCCGGCCCGTTTTGTGTACCCCCGGTACCGGATTTTGTTTGTTCTCCGTTAGGGGTGGTCCCCAAGAAGGACCCAGGTGAGTTTCGTTTGATCCATAATCTGTCTGCTCCACATGGTCTTTCGGTGAACGACGCAATTGATCCAGAAGTTTGTTCGGTGCGATACGCATCGTTTGATGAGGCAGTAGCCATCTTGAATCGCCTGGGGCCCGGGACGTTGATGGCGAAATCAGATATCGAGTCAGCGTTCCGGTTGCTCCCGGTACACCCAGACGATCAGCGTCTTCTGGGATTCGGGTTCCAGGGGTCATTTTACATGGATAGGTGCATGCCAATGGGATGCTCGATATCATGTGCTTATTTTGAGCAATTCAGTACTTTCCTGCAATGGGTGTTTACTAAGAAAACAGGTTTCCGAAATGTAATGCACTACCTTGACGATTTTTTGTTCCTTGGCCCCGCCGGAAATCACGAATGTGCCCAGGCCTTAGCTGAATTTTGTGTGTTGATGGGTCATTTTGGCGTGCCATTGGCACCGGGTAAAACTATGGGTCCCACGACTTGCCTCGAGTTTTTGGGGATCGAGTTGGACTCAAGGGAGGGGTGTTTCCGTTTACCAGCCAGCAAAGTGTTGAAATTCAGGACAGCCCTCCAAGTATGTTTAAAGGCATCTAAGGTTACACTGCATCAGTTGCAACAATTAGTGGGAAAGTTGAACTTTGCCTTGAGGGTGATCCCAATGGCTCGCCCCTTTTCCCGCTCAATTGCCCAATCGATGGTCGGCCTAAAGGAGGGTCATCATCGCACAAGGTTATCGGCTGAGGTCCGCCAGGACATGCGGATTTGGTTAGCATTTCTGGCGGACTTCAATGGCCGAGTCGTCTGGAACAAGCCAGCCGTGTCCTCCGAAGAGCTCGGGCTATGGACGGATTCAGCAGGAAGCATAGGCTTTGGCGCCATCTTCGGCACAAAATGGTCTGCACAAAGGTGGCCCCTATGGTGGCACGAGAAGGGGCTGACGAGTAATATTGCTTTCCTTGAACTATTTCCCATTCTGGTGGCCCTGAGAACCTGGCCAGAAGGGTTCAGAGATCATTCTGTCGTGTTCTGGTCCGACAATATGACCGTGGTAGAATGCATCAATAGTCAGGCAGCCCGTTGTAAATTGATTTTGAGGCTGCTCAAAGAAATTGTCTTACTGTGTATGCAACTGAACGTGATATTCAGAGCACAACATGTCCCAGGGGTGATGAATCAGGCGGCTGATGCACTGTCTCGTTTTTACATGCAGGCTTTCTCGGGTTTCCTTCCTTCAGCGGACCCAGAGCCGGCACCCTTCCCCGAAGCTCTCTGGTCTCTCGGTGCCCCGAACTTCGTCACCTCGTGGGAGAGAGTCTAGCACCCAGGACAAGGAAGGCATATGAAGGGGCGTTTCAGGCCTATTTAGCCTTTTTGGGAGCAGAGAGAGGGGGACTTTGGGGTCAGGAAGAGTGGGTAGTACTTTTTCTGATGTCTTTACGGAGGGCTGGGAAATCGGTGGCTACGGCCCAAAGGCATCGTGCCGCCATTTCCTTTGTTGCCAGGGCCCATGGCATCCAGGACCCGACAGCGTCTTTTACAGTACAAAGGGCGCTGCGTGGGTGGCAACGCCTAGAGGGTCGCAGAGTTGACGTAAGACGACCGATAGGTCTGGATAGGTTGTTCCAGTTACTGGCCTCACTCCCTAACACATGCTCGTCTCCTTTCGAGACCTGTTTGTTCCGGACTGCATTTACGCTAGCATTTCACGGGGCTATGAGAGTTAGTGAGCTGGTTGCAAGGAACAAACGGGATGTGGCGGGGGGCTTGTGCAGGGAACATGTTCAGATCAGGGGCGATGCGATGATTGTCTCCTTTCTCAGGTCCAAGACCGACCAAGATGGGAGGGGGGACTGCACGATCATTCGCAGGATCCCCGGGTCATCCATGTGTCCGGTACAGTGCTTAGAAGATTACCTAGCACGAAGGGTGGCATCATGGGGGGGGACATTGTTGAGGCATGCAGACGCCACCCCGCTGACGAGGTTTCAGTTTCAGCGGGTGCTTGCAATGGCCATTGCCGCAGCGGGCTTGGACCCGGGCGAATTTGGGACCCATTCCTTTCGAATAGGGGCTGCCACTGAAGCTACAGCCAGGGGTCTTAATGTAGAACAAGTAAAACGTGTGGGGCGCTGGTCCTCCAATTGTTATAAGAGGTACGTGCGATTGCACATGTTGTGAAGCGGTAATCATGTACTCACGCTTCTTGTCTTTTGTTTGTTTTCAGTTGCGCAAGCCTACGCGGCAGGGCGGACTGTGCAGTCGACCCAACACCAGGCCAGCGGTCGCACGTCACCGTCTGTGAAGAAGCAGGTGTGGGTCGTGGGCCACTCATACGTGAGACGGGCCGCAGACGTATTCAAAGCAGGTGACATGATTCACGTACCTGGGGAATACGGGTACAGAGTGTCCTTCTACGGAAGGGGCGGTCTCTGTATTGACCAGTTTCAGGCATTCTTTGAGGGTCTGTTAGAGCGGATAAGGTCACCGCCGTCCATAGTCATAGTGCATTTGGGGGGCAATGATTTGGTCACCACCGGTAGACGACTTCTCCTGGAGGCTATGCTTTCCACGGTAAGTTGGTTAGCGAGGAGAGTTCCGGGGTGCATAATTGCGTGGTCTCACATGATCCCACGAAAAGTGTGGCAGGGGGCTATCTCGATCCCTGCTTTGAATCATTCTGTTAGAAAATTGAATAACAAAGTGAGTAGGTTGTTCCGTGCCAAGACATTGCATTCGATCTCGCATAGTTGTATTAATGATGACAGTATGTATCTGGGGGATGGTGTGCATTTGTCAAGGGTGGGGAATGAGTTACTCATAGGAGACTTCTTAGCTTGGTTAAAGTCGTTAAAACATGACCTTTAGGTAGGAGTTTTGTGGGGGGTCCGGATAGCCGGTCAACTATCCGGACCTGTGGCGGTAAGGTCATGATCGGTGAGCACTAATTGGTAGATCCCTATGAGTGGGCGTCACCCAACACGGATGGGAGCGCTCGGGAGAGGTGGCCATTGGCCCCTCAAGGGGGAGGCGGTCCCGTCTAAGGGCGGGTCGCCGGAAGTAAAGGAAAGGCGGTCAAGGCCCCTTCCTTTGTAGGAGGGGTTACAGCCCCCTCCTGGGGAATTTCCCGGGGCCAGTGTCATCTGCGACGGCAGATGCGGTAAGTTGTGTGGGGTGGGGGGAGGTCCACGATACCTTCCAGATACCACACACAAGTCTTCGAACGACCTTTAAATGGCGTCGAGTCTTAAGTGCCCCCGTCAAGTCAAGGGAAATTGTTAGTAGTTGCACTTGAGGTAAGCCTCTGTGCTGTCGCCCCTCCCAAGTGGGAGGGGTAAGTCTGGTTAGGGATCTTGACACCGGTTATGACCTTGCCGTTGGCCCTTAAACGTTAGGATGTACAATTTCAGTGTTTCTAGAGAATGTTTTGTAGGATGCTAGTTCGGCTAGGAGAACCTCTGTATTAGAGAATATGTTAAGGTTAGCCAAACATCGCAATGTGATAATGAAATTGTACATAACATGAAACGTTTAATGTTTTAATTTTTTGTTTTAATAAATACGGCCGGGAGGGTCACTCCCTCCCACATCCAAAAACTTTAAGAACTGTTTCCGGTTTCCCTCCTTTTGGGGATTGTGTTGAGAGGGGGTGGCGGGTATCTCAGCCATATGAAAAGGGGCGACCACTCGGTCCCCCCGAACGTATGGCGGAGTGCCTCGATCCCCCCGGGAAGCCATTTTTGGGCGGGAGGCGCGTCTCGGCTGGTATGCCCGAAGCGGCGTAGCCAGGGCGCGCTTTTTCCCGCCCTAGAGTGGGCTGGCCTAGACACCGACGTAGCCAGCCCCGCCCTAGGGGCAGGCAGGGGCGGGTTCTCGCCCGCCCTGAAGACGGATAAAGAGAGACGCAAGACCAGAAGACGTCCTCTTGTTCTTGTGCTCCGAAGCTGCACCTCCTCGCTACCCGTGAGCTCGGGACAGAACGAAGAGCCAATTTTGACCCACCCACCAGCCCCTGAGGACAGCAAGTCATCGTGCAATAAAGTGAATGTTATAAGTATGTTTTCCGTTTCGTTTACAGGCTGTGAAAGTATCAGTTTGTTGTTGATCATAATAAAGTATGGTGAATATCGTGTAAGTTGTTACGATTAAAATGATCTGATGTAGTGTTGCATTTTAAGCATGTTCTTTGGGTCGTAGCGACCAATGTTTTCCTGGGTTTGAGTAAGAATTGTCGTATTTATTTTGGTAGGCGGTAAGGTCATGATCGGTGAGCACTAATTGGTAGATCCCTATGAGTGGGCGTCACCCAACACGGATGGGAGCGCTCGGGAGAGGTGGCCATTGGCCCCTCAAGGGGGAGGCGGTCCCGTCTAAGGGCGGGTCGCCGGAAGTAAAGGAAAGGCGGTCAAGGCCCCTTCCTTTGTAGGAGGGGTTACAGCCCCCTCCTGGGGAATTTCCCGGGGCCAGTGTCATCTGCGACGGCAGATGCGGTAAGTTGTGTGGGGTGGGGGGAGGTCCACGATACCTTCCAGATACCACACACAAGTCTTCGAACGACCTTTAAATGGCGTCGAGTCTTAAGTGCCCCCGTCAAGTCAAGGGAAATTGTTAGTAGTTGCACTTGAGGTAAGCCTCTGTGCTGTCGCCCCTCCCAAGTGGGAGGGGTAAGTCTGGTTAGGGATCTTGACACCGGTTATGACCTTGCCGTTGGCCCTTAAACGTTAGGATGTACAATTTCAGTGTTTCTAGAGAATGTTTTGTAGGATGCTAGTTCGGCTAGGAGAACCTCTGTATTAGAGAATATGTTAAGGTTAGCCAAACATCGCAATGTGATAATGAAATTGTACATAACATGAAACGTTTAATGTTTTAATTTTTTGTTTTAATAAATACGGCCGGGAGGGTCACTCCCTCCCACATCCAAAAACTTTAAGAACTGTTTCCGGTTTCCCTCCTTTTGGGGATTGTGTTGAGAGGGGGTGGCGGGTATCTCAGCCATATGCTCTTGGTATTTTAGTGGGATTTCAGTCTCCTCGAAAGGAGCGTACTCATCCGGTGGTTTCTCTATTTTGTAATAGTGAAACTCTTTTGTTCTAGCGTTTGCCGCTGGAAAGTTTATCCATGAATAGAATACCTCTGTCTGCCGATATTCGTGTGCCTCTATCACGAAAATCACTGTACCACCTTGTGGTGTCAGTCCATTTTCTATAAGTTTTAACGTTATAGAGTTTCTTAAATTGACCGGGATGATTATTGCATCCGGTTCAGTCTGTAGGAGACTCGTGTCTTCCTCTATTAGTAGGGTTGCCAATCTAGCTGCTTCCCTTTCTTCTTCACTGTCTGACATTTTATTGTCAGGAAGGTTTTTCCAAGGAGACAAAGATTAGGTGCACAATATTATGGAACACTGTATCCTTCAACGTTGAATAAACCAGAGCTTTACATAGGAATCTCTTCCTACTGAGTTCGGGCGGATTTTAACCTTTCACCCACTCCAAACGTCTATTGGAGTATTTACGGGAGAAAGGGGTCTGTGTGAAATATGCACGACTGAGTTACTCTAACGTCTTGCGTTAGTTTATCGCCTTATCAAACGTTTGGGCGCCATGTAGTGTAGTTCCTATTTTCCCAATAGGCCCGGCGTATTGGAATAACATAAACAGTAGTATCGACGTAGAAGTGCGGATCTTCCAGGCCTCTACTGACTATGCTAAACTTAATTGGGTTTGTTACCAACTAGCTCAGAGGTCACTGGAAACTTTCTTCTCTGAATAGGAAGTGATCAGCTTCCCTGGTACAGACAAGAAGGGATTCAGTTTTCCAACAACCGTGCAACATGACAACTTTTCTCCTCAGATAAGAGTCAATCTCTACAGTCGTGTGAACAATAGACAGTTATTTTACTCAGTCAGTGGTTGTGCAGTTTACTTTCACAATATGTAGAGAATAGAGAGACGGGCGTTTTCAATAAAGGGTAACATTTATTGAACAGTCTTTCTTCTCGTACAAGAGAAATGAATTGCCACAATTGCAAGACTTGTTATTATAAAAAGTACGTACAGTAAGATGAGTATTGCGAAATAATACTGTAAAAGCATTGATATGGTTTCTTAAACATACAATGGTTTAAAATGAATAAAACATATATACATTCATATATACATTAGGCTAAAAAACTCAACTGGTGCTTCTAACTACGCCTACCCCAGTGTACCTGACCTAAGCCTAATACTTGGGAGGGGAGTAAGTAAGTAGCTTTAAGTTAAGTTGGTTTTGCCAAGGTTTGCTTCAAGAATTCTCTCAAAGGGTTTAGTCAACACCATACCTCTGAAATAGAATGATGGAGGTCTGGTATCTCCTTCAGGGACTCGATATCCCAGTCACCCGCAAGGGTAGGCTGGAAACGCCGGGTCTGGATTTCTCTGCAGGAGAAAAGACAGCGTCTCTCTCAGCGCGTCGAGGAAGAGGAGGGGCAGCGTCCGCAGGCAGCTTGCATCTGCTGGGCTCTTGCAGGGGGACGGCTGTTCAGCTCCTAAGTTCACCACACCATCGTTCGCTCATTAGCAGCGATAGCAGTAGCGATAGCAGCTATGGTATCATCAGCATAACAGCAGCAGCTTCAGGGTTTGCTTAAGACAACGTTGGTAATATTTATACCTGAAAGGTGCCTTGTTTGACGTAAGTTTTTGGACATAAGACGTCAATAAAGATGTCACTAGGAAGTGATCGTCTATCAGTGCTCATTAGAGTTCTATTACTAATCAAAACATAGCAAGCGGGGCTTTCCCAGCTTGCTGAGTTTTTATCTTGTTGAAGAACTCGGAGTGTTAATCTAGGAATCTTAGATAGTAACTTCTGCTATGTCATTGCACTAATTGGCTGCAAAGGAAGTGGCAGAGGAAGCGATTCTGAAATGTGGCTCTGTTCGTGTGAGCCCAGAGACGAGTTTCTGAATATTGCATTTGATCGGTTATGCCAATATAGGGAATAAATGGATTTATAGCCGTATAGGGGCATAAGGTCACAGTATCGATCAGGGTCCTAGATTAGAACGCTACAAGCTCTTGTCCGTACTGTCTCAGTTTGCAGCCCTTCAGAGCGTCGCTCTGCGGGTGGAATGTGAGAGGCCATTGACGTGCAGCTGTGAACATGTGTCGACAGCTGCCCACAACCTCACGGGCCTCTGGGAACAGACCCCTGGCAGTCTCCCAGCCGAGAGGCCTAGGAAGCCTTCTCTCCTCGCAGCCCCCCAGCAGGACCCGGCAGATCATTCACGAAAAGACTTTATGGCTTTACAAACGAGGCAAGTGCTGCTCCAGTATGGCGCCTTGTACATAGGGATGCCTAAATGATATATTTTTGGGGTTTCTCCTAGGCTTCTATAGTTTAATAAAGATATTCTGCTTCGCCTCGTGCAGAATCACAATAAAGCTACATTTATTGTCTGTGTTGTAATCGGTATGAAACCATACAGACTTCAGAATGGCTTAAATAGCATTAATAGAATTGGTAGTGTTTCCTTTCAAATGTATTGCTTCACACTTCAGCATATAAAATACATAGTTACCGCTCATCACCTTTCGATACTGATTTTAGTTTATTGGATAATACAACTCCTTTCCACAGGTAAGATTCCTTGTTTTGTCTTCTGTGCTCTCGCTTTCTAAAAGGAAGCGTTCACCTATTGCCAGGGTCCACGCAGCGGGCAGACTTTATTTTCTATTTCAGAGCATGCCCTTGAACTGTGGTTCCCTGTCTTCATCTGAATAAAATAAAACTTCTTGCCCCCTTGCAGTGTGTCCAAACAATTAGAATACGTTTTAAAAATACAATATTTGGGTTTCCTCACCTGTTGCTTGTTTGGACAGAAGTGGGAGCTTCGGACTGCGAGCACGCTGGAGCTGCTCTTCCTGGAATCTCCTTCTACAACTACTTGCGGAACCCGCTCCGCGGGTCCCGCTTCGCCTTTGGTGCTTTGCTAGCGCTGCTGGAAGTGCGCTGTGACCGTGAGGACTGCTTTAAACTGAGCCTCTGTGGTGGTGGTGTGTGCAGGGCTGCGAGCGTGGTCAGGCGAGGACTTCAAGTCCCAGGAGCGCCTGACACTCGGCATCACCAGCAGCTGACCCGCTCTCCCTGCTGGCTCCTCCCCCGCCTCAGCGCAGCTAAATCCAGCTTGTCAGTTTCCCTGTTTGTTTCCTCACCTGTTGCTTGTTTGGACAGAAGTGGGAGCTTCGGACTGCGAGCACGCTGGAGCTGCTCTTCCTGGAATCTCCTTCTACAACTACTTGCGGAACCCGCTCCGCGGGTCCCGCTTCGCCTTTGGTGCTTTGCTAGCGCTGCTGGAAGTGCGCTGTGACCGTGAGGACTGCTTTAAACTGAGCCTCTGTGGTGGTGGTGTGTGCAGGGCTGCGAGCGTGGTCAGGCGAGGACTTCAAGTCCCAGGAGCGCCTGACACTCGGCATCACCAGCAGCTGACCCGCTCTCCCTGCTGGCTCCTCCCCCGCCTCAGCGCGGCTATAATCCTCCTTTGTGTCACCGCAACGCGGGAGCGCGCGGGAGCGCGCGGGAGCGCGCCGGGAGAAGCCCGGGACAAGGGCGGGACCGTCTGAGGCCGTCAGAGGCTGAAGAAGGCTGGGCTGGGCCCCCTCCCTTGGCTCTCCGGTATCAAATTGGTGTGTTGTTGTATCCATAGGCTTGTATTGCATTTTAAGGTTTTATTCATTCGGCGTTTTACGTCTCAATTGCTATTATTTTAATTACTCTCTCCTTTTAATATAGTCTCATGACGGCTAAAAAATTACGCTCTGGCCGAGTGATTGTGGGGAGATCTGGGTCTAAAACCAAATCCAACCCCCTAAGGAACAAAATTGCCTCTGCCATGCAATTGAAAGGTCAATGCCAGCTATTCAATTTATGGGACAAAGGGAAAGATAAACCCACTGATTTGCAGTCCCCGAATGAAATCCCAGGATCTAGCGAATCGGTGCCTGCTAATGGGGTCATTGATGTTTCCTCTAGTTTAAGCTTGGTTGCTAGTCAATCTTTGCCTATTCTAGTTAGCCCTGAAGTACTAAGGGACTCGCCTTCGGCGTCAAACAATGTACTTCTGAAACAGAATGTTCCCCTTGAATCTTTAGGTAATAAGCCCTCAAAATCTGACAAAATTGTCCCCTCCCAAGTTGTACTAATGGATGCTCCTAAAACTTCAGTGAATACTGATCTTTTTCCATCCGAGTTAGTTAAATCCCCGGTAGTAGGTAATGATTTTACGCTGCCTGACATTGATTTAACAGCTCATAGGGCGCGGGTGGGATTGTTACAGGGGATCCCAAAAGGTGAGCCCTTAGAGGAAGTAATAACGATTTCAAGTACCGGTCCTCTAAGTAGCACACCCTCTAATAAATTAGATTTTTCTCTTCCACAATTAAATTTTACATCCTGCTCAGGTCCAGTGTTGAATAATTTAGCTGAGGGGTCTCCAAATATTAATGGGAGGTTAATTTCTAATTCTTTGTCCTCTTTGGAATCAATTCTTTCTTCAATTCTAAGTTTACTTGAAAAGTTTGTGGGAGGTTCGGAATGTATTTTTGACACTGTAACACAAATTTTGCAGGTTCTCTTGTTAAGTAAAAGGGAGTTAGTGCCAGATCTCCCCATACCATCGGCTTCGCTGTTGGTGCCTCCGAAAACAAGCGCTCTCTCCACTTCGGCAGCTTTAAATTCAGCTCTATCTTCTCCGTTGACAGAAGATCAAAAGGAAAAGAAGCCTGTAGTTTTCTTAGCTGTCACCAATCCTTCCAAAGTGGTTTCGGCTGGCGCTAATTGTATAGCTCCAATTAGTGACAAGATAGAGGTAATAGTAACATCCCCTCCCACTCCTAAATCCGAAATTCCTTCCCTTTTTCCGATTTTCTCCTTGCCATCAAGTAAAGAAGAAGAGATTCCTAAAGTAAATACGGGTTTGATGGTAAAAGTGAGCCCCTTGAAATACAAAAAGAGTAGAATGAAGAAGAGGAAACCCATCCGAAGGTTCGCTAAAAAAAGACAGAGGAAACTTCTTTTTGATAAGAATGTTGAAGTAAGTATAGACGATTCCCCACAGGTGGAGCAGTCTCCTACCTCTCATGTAGAAGTCAGGGTTGTCTTACCCAAAGAAGACGCCCCTTCCTCTGGTTTAGGTCCTATAAGCTTTCCTAATCCTTTCCTTCCCAAGGTTTCCTACTCTTCTGCCAATCCTTTTTCTTATTGTAATGATAAAGCAGGATCATGTCAAGTTATTTCTAAGGTTACCTCTCCATCTGTCATCCCGTGCCTGTCCTCCTTGAATCCTACAGCAACACCTTTTCAGGTTCCATCTTCAACGACAGTTATTGTCCCAAAAGAAAAAATAAATGTGGATACGTTTTATCTCGATTTTTCTCCCTTATTTGAACCAGATTTAATTTTAAATAGATCCGCCCTATTGTTATGTTTTAAAGAGATCGAAAGTTTGAAATTAATTCAAACGTCCGATCTAGACATTGTACTTCTCCTTAACTCCTACATGGGGAAACCATTAAGATCAACAAGGGTGAAATTTCATTCGAAAGTTGTGTTAAATCTTGTTCTACAGTGGGCTGAAGAATTACAAGTTAGAGGGATTGATGTCATGCCATACTTTGGGGAAAAACGTACTCAAAGTATTTTTGCTAATTCTTTACCATCACTTCCCTCTAATACGGAAGTGCCGCTGTCGGATTGGTCTAATCTCAGATCAGAGGACTTAAAAATCTGTGTGGCTAGGAATGAAAGACTTGTTTCATATAAAAACCCTCCCCTTAAGCAGACAGTGAAGGATGATCATTCTAAATGGAGTTGGTTACCCGGTGTTCTAGTGAGTAAATCAGCTCCTGGTTCTAAACATCATTCTAATTTTTAACAGAGAGCTGAAACTTATCTCATGGAACTCGGCCGGATTCAAGGATTATAAGGAGAAATTGGGTTTGCTTCATTCTCTAAAAGCAGATATAATCTGTTTGCAGGAAACATGGGTTGAAGGAAGATTAGCCTTGGAAAAAGACTATTTTGTTTTGGATTGCAGTGCAACCAGCACTAGAAGGGGCCATGCTAAGGGAGGGTTAGCATGTTTGTTATCCAACAGATTGCAATGGAACTATTCACATTATTTAGATCCAGGAAAATTGTTCCTAGCAATAACGTTAAAAGATGTATTTGAAGATTGCCCTAATAGATTGTTGATTGTG
Source organism: Lissotriton vulgaris (assembly GCF_964263255.1). NCBI lineage: Eukaryota > Metazoa > Chordata > Amphibia > Caudata > Salamandridae > Lissotriton > Lissotriton vulgaris. The sequence goes on along the minus strand of NC_141693.1, from coordinate 304,102,047 downwards.
GTAAACATTTATATCCCCCCCAATTGTAGTTTTAATGCTGGTCTAAAAACTCTGTTCACTTTTTTAACTAAAGTGTTGGATATTTCCCCAACTCCACATGTGTTAATGTTTGGGGATTTAAATTGTAATATATCCAACTGTGGGTTGGAGTTGTTTAGAAATATTCCACTGGAAGAGTCTTTGAATATACCATCTGCCCAGTTTCCCCCCAAAATTAAAACTAACAAAAGAGGTAAACTTATATTAGATGGTTTACTTAAAGCTGAATGCTTAATAGTAAATGGGAGGCTTCCATCTGATATCCCGGCAGCTTATACTCGTAAATCTAATAAGGGAAATTCTATTATTGATTTTATCACGGTAGATTATGCAGGTTTTCACTTATTGAAGGATATGAAGGTCATTGAGACTAATCTTAGTGACCATAATGTATTGATGCTTTCTGTCTCCGTTAATCTTCCGAAAGTGGATCCGTGGAGTCTGGATACAGATTCTGTGAATTTTGATTCCAGCTCAGGGAAATGTTTTTGGAACCCGTGTACTGTTGAAAATCTGGTGCCTCTTTTGAATTTTACTGTTGAGAATTTACCCCTTTGGGAAGGGAGAGAGCTGTTGTGTTTTAATAATTTTTTAGATTCTGTGACTGTTAGTGCAAAAAAGAAACCAGGTGTGAAACAATCCCCCGTAGTCCCTCATTCTTTACGGGCTTTAAACAGAGAAATAAACAAAGTTGTAAGGGGACAATTTTTACTCTTCTCTCAAGAAGCAAAGTCGAAGTTGTCTATTTTAAAAAGAAGGAGAGCTAGGCTTAAGGCCCGCTTAAAACGTTCTAAGGAAGATGCCCTCTGGATCCAACTGAGGGAAGCTTCTTATAATGGTCAAGCCAAGACATTCTGGTCCTTAATTGGCAAAGGTTGTGGTACCAGAGCCAGTCCTTCGCCTATTGCCATAGAGGAACAGGTGTGGGTTCATTATATCGAGAAGTTGTACAGTAACAATAATTCTCTTGTTTTTAAAGTTGATTCTGATAATGTTTCACGTATACTTGACTGTCCAACGGAAAAGGAAATTGAATGTGCCATTAAGAATATGCGTTCCTCTGGTGCGATGGGTCCTGATAAAATCCCAATTTCAGTATTAAAAAACCAGAGTGAACTTTGGAGCAAAATACTCTTTCCAGTGTTTAAATTTTGTTTCTCTAGCGGAACAGTCCCCCCCTCCTGGAAAGGAAGCATTATTGTCCCTTTATATAAAAAAGGGGCAAGAGATCTACCACAAAACTATCGCCAAATTGCCTTGCTTGATGCCATTGGTAAGGTCTTTGCAAAATGTGTGCTTACTTTAATGAACCAATGGGTATCTGAACATAAAATCCTTCCCATGGAGCAAACAGGTTTTAGACAAAATCATGGAACTTTAGATAACCTGACTGCATTGCAAGTTATTAATGAAAAATATGTGAAAGTCCGTGGTGGTCAGGTATATGGCGCCTTTATTGACTTCTCCACCGCCTTTGATAAGGTAGATAGAAATTTGTTGTGGAGAAAGTTATCTAATTTAGGTATGCCCTTATTCCTTATTAAGTTAATTCGCGCCCTCTATTCTGACACTTGGTGCAGAGTTCTACTTGGAGGTGAACGTGGTGTATCTAAATTAATCCCCACTTCCAACGGGTTGAAGCAAGGTTGCCTTTTGGCTCCATTGCTATTTTCCTTATATACAGTTGACTTACCCATCACTCTTTCTGCTTGCACCGGCATTGCCCCGTCCTTGGGTGGAGTTGCAATTGCATGCCTTATGTATGCTGACGACATCCTGATTTTGGATCTCACGCCAAAGGGCCTGAACAATCGGTTGCATGCACTCTCTGATTATGCTGAAAGCCATTTCTTATCAATAAACACGGCAAAAAGCAAGGTGATTTGTTTCTCTGGTAGAAAGAAGCCTAAATGCCTTAACTATCCATGGGTTGCGGGGGGGAAAAAACTGGAATGTGTGAAATCTTATACCTTCCTAGGCAAAATTGTCACTTATAACTTAAGTGACAAACAACACATTGACACTAACTCTCGGAAGGCTATTTCGCAGGGAAAGAGTTTAGTTTCCCTGTATAAAGCCACAGGTAGAAGGCATTTTTCTATTCTCTTAGATGTTTTCAGAGCGAAAGTTCCGGCCTCCCTGTTATACGGAATTGAGTTAGTTGATCAAAAAAAGTGGAGTTTTTTAAACTCTGCGGAAGGGAAAATTTTACGTAGTTTAATTTCGGTAGGTACAGCAAATTCAACTGCCTCCTTGAGACAGGAACTGGGTTTACGTAGCAGCTGGGTTCAAGGTCTGGCAAGTATCATACGTTGGGTAGTAGCTCTATCTAAAGGTGAACCTAATACCTTAAGAGATCTTATAAAAAATGAATTATTAGGATCTTTTAATGACTTCTCACTGATTGTAAAAAACTTCAGATTTGCTGTGTTACAATTGAAATTGGACGAGGAGAATTTATTCTCATTGTCCTCTTTTCAATTAAAAACTGTCCTGAGGTCAGCATCTTGGGAATTGGGGTATTGTCAGGATAGAGATCTCTGTCTAGCGAAAAAAGGTTGTACGCCTGTTATTGAATCTTATACCCTGCGGAAAGCTCAACCGTATATGCATTGGAACATCTCCCATGGCGCCAGGCGCCTGGTATATTTACTAAGACATAATTTGCTTCCGCTGAAAGTTCTACATGCCAGCTGGTTTGGTCATTCGGCATGCTGTGATCTTTGTCAATTGTATGATCAGGACTTAGATCACGTCATGTTTGTTTGTCCTACGTTGATGTCTTGCAGGCGTAGATGGTTAAGACCAATTTGCTTACAACTTAACATATTATCTGCTTCTTCGTTTAAGGCAGCCTTGATTAACCCTCCTAATGAAATGTTTGCTTTTAAACTGTACAACTTTTTAAAATGTTTTTTGGACCTGTATTAAGATGTCTTTTGTAATTGTGATGGATTAATATTTTACGTATTTCTTGTTTTGTATGTACATGTTGTTTTATGTGGACCTCATAAAGAGTTCCTTATCATAATAAAATAAACTTGAAACTTGATACAATATTTGGCGTCCCCTGAAGCAGTTGATGTAAAATTCAAAAGATTTTGTAGTATCTTGCCTCTTCTCTTCAAGAGTGCTTGGTTATCGAATGTCCTGCAAGCCTCCCTTAAGTGGCTTATTTGATGCCAATATCACCCCTTCCGCTATTTTGGTAAAGAAGCTGAAAATAGTTCTCCTCTAACTTTATATTCAGTTCTGGCATTCATCACTTCCCAGCCTGGGCAACATTTATCATGGATGTTGTATACAATTGCATAAAGCTCAGTGAAGTAAAAGCACTGCCCATTGGCTGAATCTCATGATCAAGTGGAGTGGAAGGGATTTTTGCTGGACATCTTTTACAGAGCTTGCTGTCCCTCTGCATCAGTCTTAATCTCTCTTTGCCATCAAACCGTGTCCCAAAATGCGTTAAAGCATTACAGAACTTTACATGGCATTCCTTCCAAGGACTACCATGAAACGTCTTGCCTAAACCCAATGCTTCTGTGCATATTTTTAGCCGCACCTGTCATCACTGCTTTCTTTCCTGTGTGGTAGCACCAGGTCCGTTTTTCATCATTTTTTACGCCTACATAATCAATTCTTTTTTTTTCAAACTGTTTCCCTTCTATTTACTTCCCTTCCACTGGCCATTTGATAAATATAATTATCTTGACTTTCCTATAGTTTATCCGAGTCATTCCTCTTTCCTATTTTATGTTTATACAAATGTTCTTTGTGCCTTGAAGTTCAGAGAACAGCTACAGAATATGTTCATGGTGTCCAAAATCTGCTTGTCTTTCCTTCCTTCCTTCCTTCCTTCCTTCCTTCTTCCAATCTCCATTTTATTTTCTTCTTTACTGCCTTTCTTTTTTCCATCTTTCCTTGCATCCTTCATTATTTCATTCTTTGTTGCATTATTTCCTTCTTTCCTGCATTTTCTTTTTTCTGCTTGTTTTTTTTTTTTTTTTACCAGCGGGCAGTCGCTTGCCCTCGGCTGCTTCTATAACATTGTCCGAGTTCAAATTAGGGCGCTGTCTGCCGGGACGCTTAGCCCTCTCTTTAAGTTTATGTCTTAAAAACATTCCACGCTCTGCCTCTGTCACATACTGCCCCCCGTCCATGCTGTGTGCTAAAAATCAACATTTCTGCCCTTCTCGCGCTGATAGTCTGCCCCATGCTAAGTGTCCCTCTCAACCCAAGTACTCTGCGCCACGCTGTCAACCTGCCCACGCTCTGCCTCTCAGTCACATGCTGCCTTCTCCGTTCCCCCAACACCGTCCATGCTCCTTTCACATATTGCCTCTGATCCCCCACCCCCGTCCATACTATGTGCCCCTCTGACCCCACATCCTTGCTGCGCCCCACTCTGCCCACGCTCTGCCTCTGTCACATACTGCCCCTGCCCATGCTGTGCGCTAAAAATATGCATTTCTGTCCCTCTCACGCTTCTACTCTGTCCCATGCTATATGTCCTTGTGTTCCCAAGTACGCTGCACGCCACGCAAAAGTCAGTCTGGCCGTGGGGAATCCTAGCACTTCATCAGCCCTCCATTGATGTGGCCGCTCCTCTCCCCTGACCCCCCGCCATCATCACACTTCAGAGGAATGCGCTCCGCTCCCCCCGCCTCCCCCACAGCAATGCCGAGAGCTTGTTGTTTATAGTCTCCATTTACCACATGTTTGTTGTGGCTTTAGTTTAGGGATTACAATAGTAACACATGTACCCCACTGGGACTTACAGGTTCTGTTGGCCACTCGCTCATTATGGCTCCGTCTAAGATGGATTCCCAGTCATGGTGTTCTAGACTGTGGCTTGAGGGCACCGTGAGCCTTGTGTTTAATTTTGCTTCATCTTAGATTTCCGTAGATATATGTATGCTGCGCTTTGGGTTTGCCTAGCTCTATCTTTAGCTCTTGCGGACTTTGTAGTGTGTTCATGAGGTTGTGCAGTAGAGCATGTAGTGTGTGTCTATGTCTTACAGACTGCTTCGTAGTCCAGCAGAAGGAACATTTGCTCTCCATGCAATGTGCTTATTGTCTATCTATGACAAATTGTGTGCAGATCTGATCGGGTAGATGTTCACAGCTCTGCCGCTGCAGTGTGTTCAGAGAGAGCACATCCAGTCTTCAGGTCTGTAACTAGTGACTAATTCCAGCCTTGGTCGGAGTAGAGAGTATACAAATGTGAAGACCGACTTGCTAGCTGCAATGATGTCTGCCCTGCCACCATTTACTTCGGACCCTCACCCTCACACCCTCACTCACCCTCACTCACCCTCACACCCCTCACTCACTCTCACACCCTCTCACCCTCACTCACCCTCACAACACTCTCACCCTAGCTCACCCTCACCCCCTCACTCACCCTCACCCCCTCACCCACCCCCTCTCCCACATTCACCCTCACACACCCCCTCACCCACCCTCTCACCCTACTCATTCACCCTCTCCCCAACCCTCTCACCCACCCTCCCACTCTCACACACCCTTTCACCCTCACACACCCTTTCACCCTCACACACCCTCTCACCCTCACTCTCACCCACCCTCACCCTCACATGCCTTCACCCCCTCACACCGCCACACCCCCTCACCCTCACACACCCCCTCACACCCCTCACCCTCTCTCTCACACCGCCACACCCCCTCAGAACCCACACCCCCTCACCCTCACCCCCTCACACACCCTCACACCCCCTCACCCTCTCACCCTCACACACCCTCACCCTCACACACCCTCACTCACCCTCTCACCCTCACACACCCTCTCACACCCTCTCACCCTCACACCCCCTCACCCTCACACCCCCTCACCCTCACACCCCCTCACCCTCACACACCCTCACTTACCCTCACACACCCTCACACACCATCACGCACCATCACACACCCTCTCACCCTCACACCCTCTCACCCTCTCACCCTCACACCCCCTCACCTCACGCCTCACACTGCTGCACGCCTCACAATGCTGCTTACTGCACACTGCACACTGCTGCTTGCTGCACACTGCTGCACGCCTCACACTTCTGCACGCCTCACACTGCTCCACGCCTCACACTGCTGCACGCCTCACTCTGCTGCATGCCTCAGACTGCTGCACGCCTCAACCTCCTGCACGCCTCACACTGCTGCACACCTCACACTGCTGCACACCTCACACTGCTGCATTACTCACACTGCTGCACGCTGCACACTGCTGCATTACTCACACTGCTGCATGCTGCACACTACTGCACGACTCAAACTGCTGCACACCGCACACTGCTGCATGCTGCACACTGCTGCCTTACTCACACTGCTGCACACCGCACACTGCTGCTTGCTGCACACTGCTGCATGCTGCACACTGCTGCACGCCTCACACTTCTGTACGCCTCACACTGCTCCACGCCTCACACTGCTGCACGCCTCACTCTGCTGCATGCCTCAGACTGCTGCACGCCTCAACCTCCTGCACGCCTCACACTGCTGCACACCTCACACTGCTGCACACCTCACACTGCTGCATTACTCACACTGCTGCACGCTGCACACTGCTGCATTACTCACACTGCTGCATGCTGCACACTACTGCACGACTCACACTGCTGCACGCCTCACACTGCTGCACGCCTCACACTGCTGCCACTGCTGCATGCCTCACACTGATGCACACCTCACACCGCTGCACGCCTCACACTGCTGCAGGCCTCACAACACCACCATATCACTCTGGGACACCACCACATCACTCTGGGACACCACCACATCACTCTGGGACAGCTCCACATCCCTCTGGGACAGCACTACATCACTCTGGGACAGCATCACATCACTTTGGGACAGCACCACATCACCCTGGGACAGCACCACATCACTCGGGGGCAGCACCACATCACTCGGGGGCAGCACCACATCACTCTGGGGCAGCACCACATCACTCTGGGGCAGCACCACATCACTCTGGGGCAGCACCACATCACCACTCACAGACATCACCACTCACAGACACCACCACATCACTCACAGACACCACCACATCACTCACAGACATCACTCACAGACACCACCACATCACTCAGACACCACCACATCACTCACAGACACCACCACATCACTCACAGACACCACCACATCACTCAGCCCAACCACATCACTCAGCACCACAACAGCATCACTCAGCACCACAACAGCACTGTCCTTGCTTGCTACCAACAATAATTGCCATAGCCAATAGGGCTCGCATTAGGAAAGTGTAAGCTATTGGCTTTGTAAATAAAAATGCTATTTATATATTTTCAAAGCCAACACATATTTTAAAAAAATTGTCATTTACAATACAAATAGCTCACACTTTCCTAATGCGAGACCTATTGCATTGCAAATGCTTGTTGCTAAATTTGGTGTAATTCCGTTCAGCAGTTTGGGCTGTAGCCGTGTCTAAAGTTTATTTGAGGAAATTGCATGGGGAAAACACGTTTTGGGAGCCCCCTTTTTTCTCGGCCCACCCTTGACGAATCACCCCGATACTTTCAAGATAGGACCGGAGCGGGCCACGATTTTTGAAAATTTCACGAAGATTTGTCATTCGGCGCTAAAGTTATTGGGAATAGAATGTTGCGATTTTCCTGTGGAAACTTGGTCCTAACTGTTACTACCTACTAGCAACCGCCAGTAGGTAACATATATATATATATATATATATATATATATATATATATATATATATATATATATATATATATATATATATATATATATATATATATATATATATAATATGAGGTTTAAGTGCGGAGACAGAATTACATTGCTCCAATAAAGTTAAGAAATACAATACATATAGGGTTAAGTACACAATATAATATTGCGCTTCTGAGATGAGTAAGGAGGAGCTAAAACTTCGCATCTCCAAGTTATAATTTTATAGGGATTTCTGCACCAACCACATGCCTCAAGCTTGCTTCAGAATTTAAGTGGAGCAGAACGCTGTCGAACACATCTTATCCTTCAATAAGCAGATCAGCTTTGTGTCATTTTCTTTTTGCAATAAAATCTTATTTTGTTTAATGCACACTGCATGCATAAAACTACACAGCGATGCATGCAGAACATTTGTTAGATAGCGACGAACTTTACTAACTTTAGTTTGTTGGATTCACGAGTTGTGATTTGAAGCCAGTTGCTGTCTTTGTGGGGGTCGGGCTTGATTCGGGCTTTTTTTGAGAGGCGGAGGGACGTTATTTGTACGTAGGTCCTGGCAGCTGTAAGGAGGTGAGGCTTTAGCGGAGCGCGCGCGCTGAGGGGAAGGAAAGGTTTGAGGACCGGAGGTCGCCCACGCCCCCCCTTGAGGACCGGAAGCTTCCCTGTTCCCGGTGAGAACCGATACCGCCCCACTTTGAGGACAGGGCGCCGCTGTTTTCCATTATTCCGGAAGACCGAAGCCTACCTTTAAAGGACGGACCTAGCGCCTTCCACACCCTACAGGATACCGTCAGCAGCGAGAGCCCAAACCGCGGATAACAGCCTGGGGCCCGGACCCACATGAGCAGGCGGGAGAAGCGGGGAGCCCGGCAGGTAATTGGGGGCATTGCTAGCGGTCTTGAGGGGACTAAGGAAGGGAGAAGAGGTTTATTCAAACCCTCAAAGTATGGTAGTTCCATGATATCTTGTAATGTCAACTATCCCTCTTCCATGTGCCCCTCCTTGTTTTGGCCCCTTTTTTCTGAGTGCCCATTTCCGTTGTTAAACCCTTTTGCCCACCACCTGTGTACATAACTTTACGCCCATCCGCCCTCATACCCTTTGTACTCCAGCAGCTGCTTAGAGAGCCATTTATGTCACCCTCTTCATACGGCTACCAGATGCTTAGGTGTACCGGACTACCTCTTCCGGACACTCTGAAATGACTTCCCATCCTTCACACGTGCAGCGACCCACTCCTCCTCTTACACACCCGTCTTATTCGCTATCCAGTTACCACCCTCTCACACCCGTGTAAATAAATTTCCTCTAGTGATTAGACTTCCCCATTCCTATGACAGCCTAACTCACAAGCCTCCCCATCCCTGTTTGTAAGATTTCATCTTTATACCCACAGGCATTACCCCGTTCGTTTCGCTTCTTTAGTGGCTTTTAGTGTCCTCAATATCCTCAGTTAGCTCCTCCAGCGCTGATCAATAATTATTTTACATTCTTACAAGAGCCTTTTCATCCGGACTCCCAGGGAGCTCGGGTCACACTTCATACGACAATCCTATCCTTCTGGGCATTGACCCCTTCATATGATCACTTTGGAAGCGACGGGACCCCACCAGCTAAAACGAGAACGCTGTTTACGCACTAATCAATAGGCGTTTAGAATCTCGGTTCCCGCGAACACTGTTCCCTGGAACTACGGGGTTATGTTTACTTTAAGGTACAAACTCTTATTTTTTGCCACTGATACTCTACTTCAACTGACCGTTAGCCCATGTATGCAGGTTGACTCTACTACTCCTCCCCTATTTAATGGGCTGCCAACAGCTCATATAGGTGTGTAGCTTCAAAGTAATAGGATTTGCACAGCTCGCATAATATCTAAAAGGTGTGTACGTGCGTGTGACAGACAAATGATCAGACCTAATCGAGAGATTCGGGTGTTGACTGTAAAATGAGGAGAATATATCTAATTTATAAACTTCTGTGTAGACTTAAACGTTCGATGCAACACGTGAACAGAAATGATGTAGTTTATTTCTGTCTCTGAGCCGTTCTGAAATTCTTTTTGTGCACACATTGAAGTGTGTGTGTGTATATATATATATATATATATATATATATATATATATATATATATATATATACACCATTCATGCACGTGTGTGCGTCAAATTATATTTAACTCCGCATGGGTGCACTAAACATCCAACCTGGAAATGCAATCGCTCTTTGGCATAAGTCATATGCTGTGCTTCTATAAGAAAATTAACGCTAACAAACGTGTACCAAGCCACTGTTTACTCTTGGATATTTTGTGCCCTCTCTATATGGTAGTATTCTTATATCCTGAGTCAGTTGCCCACGCTTGTAATCCTGGCATTTGTGGGCTGTGCTCTAGGAATGGTTGCAGAACAGACGCCACCCTCCCAATAGTACACTTCCGTGCTATGTCTCTTTATGAAGGAAGGCTCTTCTCTTCACATGCTGACAGGGCCTGCATCAGGCCCACAGTGTTGGTAGTGCAAGGCTGGGCACACTGCTGTCGGCGTAACAAGGAAGAGATGTTAGAATTGACAGAAGAGAAGCTAGTGAAAACTATTTTGTTTTTAGGTGACTGACCGAAAAAAAATATGGCTATACCACGCCCATAAATAACACCGATAAGAGGCTGCTGTTGTATGTGTTTTTTTCTGTTCATGTTTTGCCTTTTGTGGTATTGTTTGAATTGTTGGCTTGATAGCACTTAGCACTTAATATTTTATGCCATTTTAAAAGGGTTTTGGTTTTTCGATTTCCAAGAATTGCTCGCCAGCCTGCGTCCAGGAGGGTTGTGCATAATTTATATTGTCTGTGTTCCTGTTATATCTGAGGTAGTGGTGGATGTTACACAGCTAGAATAAGGCATCTCCATGGCAATAAAGCCCTCGAAGGGAGGAGGAGAGGGTGTTCTAAAGCGGCCTAATTTGTGGAAAGGACTCTCTTGTTTCCATCCCCGCCTTTTGTGTGGGTTTTCGTGCAGTGTAGCAGAAATATCCTCTCCACCAAGCCCCGATCAGATCTTCTCTGCCAGCCCTAATGCTAGAGCAGTGCGATCAGGGAGCGGAAACAATACAAGGGCGTGGATGCAGTGGCAGAAAATGCAGGCAGTTAGAAATTGCATGTATAGCTGGGTGTCGACCTGATTCAGGCTATGTGCTGCTGTCGTCATTTGACGTTTCCATTAAGTCTTTAAAGGGGGCGGTGTGGAGGGGGGGTGGGTGTGAGGTGGATAAATTGCTACTTTTTCTTACTACAAGAAAAGCGATGTCTGTTTCTGGGCCTTTTTTTTGTGTGTACACAGGAAATCGTGAAATGAGGAAGCGGAGGCCAGTGACAGCTGACTCTTGAGCTGGGTGGGGGCGAGGAGAAATCCCATTACAAGCGCAAACACCGTCGTACCCTCCATCCAGATGGAAACATATAATTTATATTAACGCCTCCCAGGCGGAGGATTAATGACCTCGCATGTCATTTCTCCCATATTCATCAGCTGTTAGCTTAACTAGCCTTTGCCAAGAGAAATATATGCTTGCTTGCAATAGATATCGCTGCCGATGAAGTGTCTTACAGAACATGTCGGTCACTAGAAAAAAAACTCTCTTGCTTTATTTATTCGTGCCTGCCAGTGGTAACACGGACCGGAACCCTCCCCTCCCACCCTTTGGCTTTCAGTTTATGGATTTGCTGTTACTGGGCCCAGCAACTGCAACAAGATGGCGCTTTCAGCACTCGGAGTTTATGGTTTAACTCTTCACTGGTTGAAGAGCCTGTGCTAGGTAGGCAGTTTTATCCGCGTACTTTTCGCCTGTGCCTTAGGGAAGGGTGGGATCAGATGACACTGCAACAAAATGCAGCAAGTGCTTCGAATTCAAAGCAGATGCGTGATGTAACTGTTAAGTTATTTTTCTTACTTAAGGGTAGTCATAACCTTTGAATGTTGTTAATTCCGTTTCCACACTTGCTCTGTTCACCGTAAACTTAATTTAACTTAAATTTTGAACGAGCAAGTCAACGATAGTGTGAAGAGCTGCTATTGCACGGTTCACTTATACAATGCTACACCCCCCCTCACACACTTTAGTAACTTATATTATATCTATTGATACTGAAATAAAATTTGATACAGTTTCACTTTTGTGGGTTTCATTACTCAACATTTCCTAGTTAATGATAGCCAAGTGTACAACTAATACATAGTTCACGTTGAAAGGCAATTAAGATGGGTGCAAATAGTGTAGTGTAACGTTTTTGTGAAATATTCGTATAACCATGTATGCATGATTATTTGGAAAGAGGGGACCCACATACAAAGAAATCCTACACTTCACGGGGTGGAATCTATGGTTACCATTCAGGGCTAGTTGCAATGGCAGACTATTTGTGGATTGTTATGGCCTTTGTATGAAGGTATGATGTTGTATGCAAAGATTTGTTTTCAGGTACTTTCTGAATTGCAGGTGGGTTGGGATAGCCAGGATGTTGGGATATGATTCCAGACTTGTTAGAGCATTCCTGATTGACTTCCCCATGGTTCCATTGCAACTGCAATTGACTTATTGGATAGGCAGCTGCTTAGCCCCACTCATCCTTTTGCCACTAAGAGTCCAGGGAATAGATAGTGCGCACCCAATAATTTTGGAGGTGCAAATTAAATGTTTTTTGGAAGATAATAAAGTTGCTAATAGTTTGCAGCGGCTTTACCATTTTCTGCAACCACGCTTAATTTTTATTGTAGAGAAAGATTTGGGGAATGGACTTGGGGGGGGGGGGGGGGGGTCTTTTGACCTTCATTATTTACTTTTAGAACTTTAATCTTTAATTTGTCTTACTCAACCTCCTCCCTCGGGCATACTGAGATAGTTTATCAAAGCAGGTGACACTCTGGTACCGTCCTACTCCTCTGTTAGCCTTACTGCAACAAATTAAGGTCTGAGCCACAGCTCCATCTTGCGTGTTTGTGACAGGTGAGTCTTTACCACATTCTCGCTGGCCTGTGTGCGCCCACTTTAAAATCTGTATATAATATTACACTGGCACTACCCTGGAAGGTGCCATTGCACAAACATGCTGGTGCCATCTTGGGCTGCGTGCCTATGCCATGGTGGCATTGTACTGAGGGATGGAGGCCCCTTTGTTACTGCAAAGGCCAGGACCTGTTTCATAATTTATTGACACTCCATTATAGATACAAACATTTACAAATTATCATTGCGGAAGATCCATGAATTTGCTGCACTGTACATCAAACCAGGTGTCTTGACTAAAACTGGGCCTGAAGAGGATAGATAGTCCCTGATGTCTGCACCCTGCTCTGTGACGTGTCAGGGAACTAACATCCAACAACCCAAAACTTTCTTCTCGAACATGAGCACTTAACATGTGGCCAGCATCATTACCCTTCTAAGGGACCCCTGAACTTCTACTCTTGAACCCAGACCTTTGAATCGTGTTGGCCAGCTTAGCATGTGAGTGGGTAGTGCTGATGTGTCATTAGTAATGCACCAACACCTACAGTTAGTGTGGGTTATGACAGAGGGACTCTAGCTGCATCGTGTAGATGGGGGAGGTCAAACAAGGCCAATATGTAGTTGGGGTTAATTGTATTTGTCAGGGAGTGTGTATTTTTTTTATTTTTAAATCTTGTTTAAGACTTTGTTCCCCATCAGCCATTCAGGGCAAAATTCCAGACCACATTCTCTTTGGTCAGTTTAAAGTGATGCGAGCATCTGACTTGTTTAACTATGGTACTGCTCTCGAATGCTGGCTGGTAAAGTGAAGGGCTGCAGTCCTGTGCATCAGGCTTTAGTTACAAAAATCTACAGTTGCAGGGGGTATATATATATATATATATATACACACACACCCCCAATAAGGTCTATCTCATTTTTGTCTAAATATATTTCTATACTAAGGACCATTGTTTTAAAAAATAATCATTACTTGCCCATCACCAGGTTTCAAGATCGTATGCTGGAAAACATACTCTTTATGGCTCGCTAATAGTGTGTGGGGAGAGCCTATTTTAGCAACATGGCTCAGACTGTTTACTTAAACTTTATGTTCAAATTGAGATGATAGCACGAAAAATAGTGCTCCTCAACACACAGCAGAATTCAGGCAAGTTATGGGACAAATTCAGTGCAGCTACACTTACAGAGGAGAACCTCCATGTAGTGAATGGTAGTGTTAACTGTGCCCAAATCTATCTTCCTGTTTTATCCAAGTCATTTGATAAAGTTGATCGCATGCCACTTCTCAGACATAGAGGTAGAGAGATTATCACAAAGTTAACTTCATTCTTATCCAGTGGCCTCCCTAGCTCATCATGCTAAATCCAACCTCGCTTAGAATGTTTGTCTGCGGGCTCCTTTTGATTTCTCTGATTCTGAACGTCTAACTTAATATAAACCTGCTTTCCCAACTTGGAGAAAGCCCTGAAATACATTTTTTTGGGCATACACTGAAGATGCAAACATTTTTGTAGAGATCCGCTTAAATGTCGTGGTAATGAGTTGTGGGTTATTTGAAATTGTCTATAGTAAATGTGAGTTTAGTAATAAGAATTTATGATCATTCAATTTTTGGTCAGTGGCTTTGCGAATACTACCTCACTCTTTGGCTCTAAGGAACTAAATGCGAACTGACAAAGAACTTGGGTTTGATGCTCTTATTGAAGCTGTGACCAAATCACAGCACTGGTGGGTGCATATTCTTAGTTGTTCTCTCCTCACTACTATGGGATTCAGCCCCAATCCATTTATAGGGGTTATTTATGGGGAAAATTCAGACGGTCTTGGTTGGCGTTGGAGCACTCTATTAAATAAAAAAAAATCCACTTTTACTATTGAGACTTAATGGGTCTGTTCACATCTCATGTTTTTTTTTATTAATAGCTTAAATTAATTACTGCAAGTAATAGCATTCCATTTTAAACCCTAGATTAACTAGGGGGCTATAGCCAGCTTTTTTTTTCTTTTCTTTTAAGTATGAGAAACATTTAACTTGTTGCTTTGCCTAAATTATTAAGAGGCTTGTGCATTATTCTCAAACCATTTCATCGTTTGTTTCTAATGGATATTTCTAATCAAACGGGTTTTCAGGTATCATGTGACGGAGACCTGTACCCTCCTGAAGGCTTCAAGATTTACCACTCCTGCTAGAAGCAGAAGCTTGGGCTGTATTATGTCTGGCTTTAGTGTCTGAATCAAGCATGTTTGAAAGTTGTGACAAATGCACTTTAAAGGTGAAGTTGTACTTGTTTAGCACAAACTGAGTTGATTGTGCTCCAAATCGCAGTCCCGTTCCCTCTCAGAGTCCTTGTTCAGGTTTCCCCTCTGATGTCCAAGGAGAAATCTGCTCAGATCGCAGTCCTCTTACTGTCTCTTCCGCTCTAGAGATTGTGCCGTTGACATTCAAAGCCCAGCTTTACACCATTCATCAAACTGCAACCCCGTTCCACAGTTGGAGCTAATGTGCCCCCTTTTCTTGGGCAATCTTGAATTCCACAGCAGGTAGTAGGTTTCAAAGAGGCAGCGCTGCAGCTCTTTGGGATGATAGCCTTGGAGTGACGGTGGGCCCCAGCCGGATTTCCACTGCTAGGGTCTTCCCTGGTGCCGCCGACTCTTGTTAATTCTCCTCCTGCCAGCACTGGGCAGGGCCTCTATTCATTTGTTCAGTCATGCTAGTTTTGGCTAGCCTCGGATCTGGAGTAGAGATCTGTTAGATTTTGGTCAGGGGAAGCGGGGTAATGGGTCCCGGGCCCCAGCCGGCCTGTAGTAATATAGCTGATAAATTCAGGGTTCACTTGTTCTCAGCATTGGGAGACCCCTTCCCAATTGTGGGCAATTAGTTTGCCAGAACAAGTAGAAGTAGTCACACTTTTTTTTTTTCTTGAATAATTCCAATGTATTGCTTCATTAGAGGATCTTTGGTACTTGACTCTTGTATGTAAGCCGAGTCAATTATAGCAAGCAAAGATCATAGGACAGGTGAGCAATAGTACAGCCAACACATGGTTCGCCCCCTCGTACAGCCGACAGGCCAAGGGGCTTCCTCAGGATGTGAAATGGGTGTAGCGTAAGCGAGTCCCGCTTGGAAAAGCAAGTCCGAAATTTTCTTTGCAAGTGTGACGTCCGGTCACTGGTGTCTCGCTCGGGTCAATTGGCATGAGCTATGTTAGATTTTGACCAGTGTCTCGTTATGAGATCACAAAGTCATAGACCTGGGTGTAGGAGTATTCTCTGGCAGTGCCCAGTACTGTCTGCATTTTGAGACCATGATCAGACGGATCTAGTACAAGTTATTCAAATGTTCCACATAACGAAGTTGGGGGTTCAATTTGTTGCTCCTATACTGATGCTGGTTGTGTTAATACATTCAATGTTCTTGTAGAGCTGATACTCCATCAGAGACCAAATTGGACTTGCCATTGCATCCCCTTGAGAAGATCACTTCCTTTTTAAGTGGCACATAGGGCAGCAGAGGTCTTAAAACTGCAATTGCCAGCTGTGCAAACAAAAGCTAATTTGCGCACAGAAATCTTGTAACATGGCCTTTCAACTAAAAAACCTTTTATTTAGTCATTTTGAGGCTCTAATGAGCATGGGGGTGGTATAGGACATGCACACCAGCAACACTGTTGGGATTCCGCACCAAACGTCCACAACTTGTGTGTGTAATGAGTCGAGCAGGTTTGGTCTGCCTGAGGAAGTAGTGGGTGTCTTCTTCCTCCTCACCATCTTTCCATGAAGTTGAATTATTCTGGGTGATGGGCAACGCTTGTGGCCTAGGGCAGGGGCTGGTGGGTTGATCTGCACAGGCTAAGCTTTCTAATGTATTTCTGTTTGTGAAGTCCTTGGCTAGGCTAGGCCTTGTCGGCAATATAAAAGGTTATCTGTACCCTCTTGGCATTTCTTCATATGCCTGACCATACCTTCTGCTTTGTCACCAGTTGTAGTGTGTTTTTAGGAGGGGTTTACATATATATATATATATATATATATATATATATATATATATATATATATATATATATATATATTCCGCACCTTATTGTTTTAACACATTGGGACCTTGGCTCTTATTGTCTAAATATGCACACCCTTTGAGCCTGAGTGAAGGTGCTCTTTGAGGCTTCTGACACTGAAGACTGAATTACTCATCACTGTAACTTCTGCATGACACGTCAGTGAACCACCATATATACCATTTCAGACAAGCTGGTGTTTTGGGCTATAGTGTCCTTTCTGTCAGATATTTTTGCCATTCCGTGTGGGGCATACCTTTATGCTTCCCACATTCTTCTCTCCAACACATCCCTATTAAGGAGGGGGACGAGGTTTATATCTGTCATATTGCAAGAAATCACTTAGTTTTTACGTAAATCGTACCTTTGGTGTACAACCAACTTTTTGTGAGATTCACCAGTGTTGAAAAGGAAAGCAACTCTTCTCTGTATGGATCTGTGCGTAAAAATGAGTTGTGCCTTTGCTTAGAAGAAACCTTTTAAGTACCTTTTGGGGTAATTTGACTAGAGGTAAAACTGCCACTGTGACTTTAGATGGGGATGTTCCAGCGATGGGCGTCTGACAGGCTGCTAAGTGGGCGTCCGTCCACACCATCAACAGGCAATACTGTATCGACACACATGTCCGCAGGGAGGGTCTTTTTGCCCCCTCTATCCTGCAGGTCTTCCAGGTGTCCATTTTCAATCCCGTAATCTTTGAAGCATACTGATTGGGTATCTATTAAAAAAATGAGGCTTCTTCATTTAAAAGTATTCACCAGAGAACAGGTTATCTACTTACTCGAAAGGTCTTTCTGGTGAATACTCTAAACGCACATTCCTCATTGCTATCCAACTCCCATTCTATAGAGTAGGGCCTCCAGGTGGAACTAAAGTAGCATATTGGATACTACACCCGGTCACAATTCTAATCTGTCATTGCTGCTCTGCATCTAAGGGTGCAGAATGCTTTATTATAAACAGATGTCCATGTGCCTGAATGCCCCCTGTAAACCGCTCAGAGGCGCCTTTGAGTACGGTGAAGCTGCCATGGTGACAGATGGTGCCACCTATCTATATGCAGGAGCATTTACTAAAATGTTGC
Organism: Lissotriton vulgaris; assembly: GCF_964263255.1. Classification (NCBI taxonomy): domain Eukaryota; kingdom Metazoa; phylum Chordata; class Amphibia; order Caudata; family Salamandridae; genus Lissotriton; species Lissotriton vulgaris. The sequence goes on along the minus strand of NC_141693.1, from coordinate 304,084,138 downwards.
CATATAATTCGGGGGCATTTAAGAGGTTCGGAATCTGGGGGTAGTAACATTTGTTTTTCTTAGAAGGGTCTTCTTTTCTGATCATTTGGCAACTGTTCTTGGTTTTACTCTTAAGGTACTGTAAAATAATTGAGAGACTGTTGGCACTCCTATAATGAAGAAAGGAACACTTTTTTGAAGAGAATAGATATTTCACTTCTAGTTAGTTTCTTTAATAAAACTACCCAACGACTGTGTTGTATATCCTGTATTTCTGCATATTCTTCCTTGTGTATCAATTGTATAGATTCTGTCTCTTGTTTCGCTGGCTTTTATGGTTTCTACATCAAAAGTGGATTGGAAATGTACATTTCCGAACTTCCAAATGAATCCAGTGCTCTCTGAACTAACGTGCCTTGGATCTTGTACAGAAATTCTAACCAATAGTTGTGTGGTATAGGTTTATCTTTATTTCTCCAGCAAACTCCTGCCTAACCCTGTGCAGACTGGCCATTGACATTCTTTTTTGCCTTTTCTTGTTTACATATGATGTAATGGATCCAGCTGAGCTAGAGTATGTAAATACTCTGGAAACAGTTTAGCAAGTGTACTGACTTTATGCAAAATTGCATGTTGAATAAACAAAGGATAATGCAAATCTCTGTATTGTAACCAGGTGTGTTTTGAAACGGCGGCAGATTTTTGTCTCTTGTTTTATGTTCATCTAATGTAGAAAAATAACTGACAGATGATTGAAACTAAACCTTTGTTTTATTCCGCATTGATCCCAATGCCAAGAGGTCTGTGGTTAAATGGTATAAATGTTACCATTTGCTTGTGTAATAATCTCTGGAAAAGTAATGCCATCAGAGAATGGTGGACACAGGCAGAAGTTTTCAGCTGTGCCAGACTGCGGAGTTCCTGATTGCTTTTGTAAGACTAGACACCAACCTGTTGTGGCTTTACATGAATGTTAATAATTTTCTTGCTGGGGCAGTGTTATGAAATGAGTCCCCTATGGCTTGATCTAATTCATAGTGACGCATATGGGCATTTTCTTTGATTCTTCATGGTTTGCCTCTTTGTTTGCACAGTCCTACCTATTTTCTCGAATCCATCAGTATTAAAAGGTCCTTTTGGAAGAAGTGATACTTTTAATACTTTTAGGCCTCAATAGTTTGATCTCCCTGAAGTACAGACATCTGCCACATGTCCAGCCAGTTTTCGCTCCTCAACACACGGACCATCGGTCCTTTAGGGAGTGCATCAAGAAGACCTAACACCTTCTCGGGGTGGATCATTTTTGATGGGAAGTTTCTCTCTACAGATCTAGCAGAATGGTTGGTGGGCTCCGCCTCCAAGCATGGTAGAGTTTATACAGGCAGACTTGAAGGATCACATTTTTTTTTCAGTATAATATACTTATTACCTCCTTTTGAAGTTTCAAAGTAATATAGGAAGGAGCTTCAGTCTTAGGAAAATGAGCTTATCCTGTCCAATAATTGACGTTGGAAAAAGTGTCGAAAGAAATAAGACTTGATTGGGAGGAGACCAGATACAGCCAATTTAATGAATTATTCAATTAATTATGTCTGGCAATTTTATCTAATCCATAAAGGTAGGTGTGTGTGTGTGTGTGTCAACAGAAGTCCGCCAGTCTCCCAATCACACACGGCGGCGGGCTCGAGTGAGGAGGCGACCCTCGTAATTTTTTCCCAAAACGACTTTGCCTTCAAAGAAGTTGACTCGAGCCCAGATCCTTTTTAGCGTGCAGTTTTATTTCAACACAGAATGTCAATCCACACCCGACGCGTTTCGGTGCAGCCGCACCTTGGTCACGGGTAACAGTGTTTTCTCACATCACAGTTTTTAAAGTAAAGTTACATATAAACAACATAAACGTAGGACTACTCGTCCTCCCACCAGTGTTTGTTATACCACAGTTTGGCGGCCATATTTAAATGTGTTTCTGACCACAGGCGTAATATACATCGTATATATACAAAAACTTATAAGGACAACTCAAAATCCTAAGCAGAGTATTGTAACCGTTTACGATTGGTAAAATTGTTACATTTGGGTGCCCAAAAGCGTTCAATTCCGGTTTAACCAAGTCTCTGGTTCTCAAGTTTAGCCCAAGTGGGCAAATGTACCTTACTCAGATACTTATCGCACTGCAATTCCGCCCCAGTGGGCATTAATTCGATACGCTAAATGTAGCCCCAGTGGGCATGAATGCCTCATTGTATTTCTATTACAGTGTCCTTAAACTCGAAGAGTTTTTCTTAAATCAACAAATGTATAGTCCTGTGATTCCATCCAATGGCAACAAGGAGGGGCCAAAGGCACTAGGTTGCAATCAACAAACTGGGTTTAACATAAACAGTGACTAGAAACGACGCTCTCCAATCAAAAGTGTAGGCGAAGCAGAGACGCGAGACATGAATCCGTATTGATTCCAAGAGGCTCTCGCATGGCGAAGTAGCGCATGCGCGCTGCTAACGCCAGGCGAGACCTACAAACCCTAATTGGACCTCTTGGGCATGGCGTTGCTATTGAGAGCTCTTTGTGCTTAGTATGTGCCAACACCGGTTGTTTTGGAACATCCTGGTATACCAGGACTATCTGCATGAGAAAATGTATGCATTTAGTTTCTTGATTTTACTAAGGTGAAGATGGGCAGAGGCCATCCATGTGCCAAATAAAATGGGGCTGTGACTGCAGACTGTGTACACTAATTTTCATCGTGACCTACTAAAGAGCACCAAGGTAAATATGTTTTGACACTATTCTATCACTAATAAGCTAAAGATGAGAGTAACTACTCGTGAAATCTGTCCCAGTGTGTGTGTATTATGGGTCTGGGTTGCTGGGATATTATCGGGTATTTGGTGGTATAGTCAACAAAAAATATCTGCTGCTCTGATTTTCTTTACAAAGAGTGTGATCTTGTCCAAGACAGTTCCCTTAATAGAAAACATACTGGTTTTGCCATAAACTTGGAGAATGAACATATGAACGGGAAAAGAAAATTGGGCTCATGTTGTGGGGCAGTACGGAACGTATCACTTGATGCTGAGATTCAGGAACGTGAATACTAGGTATCCTAGAACATATACAAAAATGTTGCCACTTTAATTTATAAAACGTTAAATCTATTACAAAATGGTTTATAGCAAACAAGTAGTTTTGCCTTTGATAGGTTAAAATAAACATTTTAAGTAAATATATAGGTTTTCAGAACTACATGGGAGATTCTTAGTCTGCCTCTTCCGATTTGTTAGTGATCATTCAAGACTTTCTTTATTGTATTGTTTTGTTGGCACAGCCTTGCTGCCTATTAGCCAAACCCTCTCATTGGTAAATCTTTCTTTTACCTGAAGCACAAAAGTGGAAGCTTTCGAGGTTTGGGTGCATGGGTTACCTGATATCTATTGTACGTGTACAGGCTTTAATTCTATCTTTTATCTGTGTTGGCAAGGTTTCATACATTTTCTGTGCTGTGGATTCCAGATTTCCAATGTTCATTTTTATTAATACTGTGTATAATACTTCATGTGGGTTTTGGATCTGCTAATTTTTTTTTTTGTCAAAATCAGTGGCATGCTTCCCATTCTTTAACTTTACTTCCTCTTCATGGTTACTCCACCCCCCCCCCCCCCCCCTCGTTTTCCAAGCGAATAGCTTCTTTACCAGTCTTTGGACTGAGGTACTCTACTGCTGCTTAAATTCAGGGAACCACTTATTTTCTTTTGATTTCAGCACTTCATGGCAAATGCATGTTTTCTAGAATTTTCTTCTCCCTCCCAATGCTTGTTCTTTGAAGTACTTTCATATCTTTTTCAGTCGCCAATGTTTTTCATCTGCATCCTTTCTGTTCTGGGCATGCCCATTTTATGGTACTGGTTATTGGTTTTAAAGAATGGCTTAACTTCTCATGACTTTTTTCGTGAGTTAAAAGCATACCGGTCCTCACCCCCTATCACCAACCCATCTACAAAAAATGCCTTGATGTTTCCTAAAATGTTAATCTTGGTGATCATTTATTTTGCAGTATTCTGGATTCTATCTGATAAATTTAAGGTGCGTGTTCTGTCAGTTCCACCTCCGTATTTTCCTTCTGATCAAGGTTGGCATGCCTTATTCACCCCAAATGAAGTGTGTGATTAAAACACTCCCCATTTGTGACCCATGGGGCTCATCAGCTGTGTTGGTGTCAGTTGTCTCTTGGCCAAATTCTGCTCTCAGATGAGACCACCAATTCCGGTTCCACTGGTCACACTGATATCGTCAGCACCTGGTTTCTGATGTCTCCTTGCCCGTAATCAATTCTGAGTGAGTGAACCCTTAGTGCTTAGTCTGCCTTTTCAGGCTGCAGAAGTGTTACTTAAGAGGATGTTGCAGACAAGAATAAGAGACTAGAAGAAGACCAATCGTCCAGAATTAGTCTTTGCTAATATTATGGATGATTTTTTTGAGTTATTGGTGTTGAGATCTATAATCGAGCCACAATATTATAATCGTCTGTTCATAGTGTTTAACTTGTGCGTGTGCAGCTCCCTTATCCATTTGCTTGATTCAGAGCTTATGGTGGCTCTGAAGTTTCGGGAGGAGCCTTAATCTGCCATAGTAGCCTGGAAAACACGCCAGATGCAAAATGTTTCCTCTGCAAACATGTCTGCAGGAATTCTTATCCTCTTGCATGACCCACTTTTATTGAGTTGTTTTGAGAGCACTACACGTTTTTCCTTGCAAAAGGACTTGAAGGTTCATGAATGGGAGACTTATCCAAGTTCTTATTTACTTACTCAAAACACAAAATGTTTCTGTGAACGTCCTGACTTCCACATGAACGCCATTTATAACCAAGTCTTCTGCAATTATTAATGACCACTTTTGTAACTGCAATTTGTGATTGAACATGTCCTCTAGTGTGTTAAAGCAAATGAAGCCTGAAAAGGCCTCTATTTCCAGCCTCCAAATAAGAGGGAAAGAAAGTGCACTCTCATCGGACATCGACACGCTCTTGAGCCAAGTGTCTGGTGGCTTGGATGTAGATGAGTTCTTAACTCCGAGGCATGTGGCTGGTTCCTCATCATTGATTGGTCCCTGGGGGAGGTGGAGACATTGGAGTTTTATCCTATGTTTTTGTTGTCATTAACGAGTTATGGGCGCTTTTGTGACCATAGAGATCTTGCATACCTTAAATCCTCCAACCTTCTCCTTCCTAAGATGTCCGTTAGCCGGATGGCTCTAGGCCAGATTTCTTCAGCCATTCACATAGGGAATTTGCTTTATATAATAGGTCTTGAAATCTGGCATCACTCAAAATCTCACATTAACTAACTAGTATTTGAGCACATTCAACTGTGCTACCAAATAAGCGTCTGCATAAAAAGTTACCTCCGCCAGATATGTGTAGGAGAGCACCTTTTCCTTTGGTGAAATAGTATCAACTATGATTAACAATGTGAAATTGTCCTTGCTCCCCATTCTTTAACTATTGGTTTTGTTTGAGTTTCATTGAAATGTATTTGTGTGCATTCATGTGTTCCACTTCAAATGTAGTTTGTCATTCATGGAGATGTGACATTGATTGCCTGGAAGTTTGTAGAACTCTACAATTGTAGATAGGATGTAGGCATTTAAGTAGTGCTTTATTATGGGCAATTACCGTGGAAACTTCTGTTGAAAAAAACCTTGCATTGTGTGTAACTGTTGCATTCAGAAATGTTGCAAGAGTATGGGCATTTCTTTACGCATTCAGTAAGGGTAATGTTGGCTTTTGTCAGCTTCATGTGACATCTTGGACTCCAATATCTGTAGTGGGGATTTTTATGATGCACAGCATGTATTTTGACAAAGCTGTTCTGGATGTGAAGTTAAAATATCAAGTGGCCAGTTGGGTTATGCCTAACTGGAGAATTGATTCTTTGACACATGTAGAGCAATTTCATCCATTGTAACAGCACAGTAGTGCTTTTCCCATTGTGGCAACCTTTTATGTTAAAAAGGGGTAATGATTGTAGTTTGATACTGTACGTTTGTGTGTGGTCCGAAGAATGTGCTCATTGTGTTTTAAAACAGTTTGATTTAGAATTAAAGTAAAATTAATTTGATCTAAGAACTTTTGTACTTGATGTGTACCTGGGGTGTGGCAATTGTCCATTTTTGGGGTCCAAACACAGTGCTTGCAGGATATGCATTATCGCCTGTGTTGCTGCCTTATGATACTATGTTGTGAGTGTTGAGAAGAATGCCTTTTGAGCATAAAGAGGGGTCTGGACACTTCAGCACATACGTGCATGGTTTTAAATGCACGTTTTTGAGCAGAGCTAAAGGGCACTGTTTCTTACATGGTAGTTTGTGCTCTAAAGTCTACTCGGAAAAGGACTTCACACCAGAGATGTAACTTGAGTGTTTTGCATGTGCTTTTGTAGACATTACATATGATGAAAAGGGGCTGCTTTCATTACTGACTTTAAGGTTGGGGAAGCTAGATACCAGTTACAATTAGTCGTTTACCACTAAGTGTATGGCTGTAAGAATGGACTCGCAGCAAAGTGTTTGTCACTCCTGTGGTTCAGAGTGGCAAGTATAGGAAATTAGCTAGCCTTCAAATTCACTTGAGCAAATCAGGTATGTGTTTTAGGCCTTGTGACTTCAGGCACTAAACTTCTCTCCACCCACTGCACCCCCTCCTAGAACTAAGCAGTGGCTATTGCCACGTATCCATCTCCTCTCCCACTCAACCCGCTTAGCACTGAGCAGTCTCATGGTTTCAATTGAAATACTTTTTAAAGACTGGTTCAAATTGCTTGGCCCATTGTATAGGGTACTGTGGTATACTTAAGGCCAGTATTCCACCTGGGCCTTGAGTTCTTTACATTGGTTTTTAATGACTCTTTCCACTAGCTCTTGGGCAATGAATCAAATCTATTTTTTCACTATATTCCTCTGACTATAGATCATAGGATCTCACTGTATATGTCTCCATTTTTCATTTTGTTTCTAATATATTTTTAAGTTGTATAGTTAATTAACTTTATCTATTTTTCTAAGTAGAGTGATCGCTCACCTTGCGTCCCAAGGTCTTATTTGCAGTCCCAGAAAAATTCCACATTTTTCTTTTGTAGCGCCAAGGTTATTCGTGTATATTACAATTTTTTTCTAAAAATAGCCTTTTTTTCCATCTGGAAATTTTAACCCAAATCTCTATCACTTTTTTTTCTTCACGTCACTAGGCAGTTTAAGTGGACCCGTATTTGCTTATTGAGTTTCTCTTCGCTTCTCATCAACAGTTGTATTTATCATGCATATTTGGCAGGTAGTTTTTACAATAAAGATATTGTACACAAACATTTTCTTCAGTGTTGATATGATTCCCCAAAAGGATGCACGGACTGGTTGATCCCAACAGTACTTCTGCAAATGTTTCTGTTCCAAGTTACCTTTTTTGGTCTCGCTAGACAAGGCATGCACTTATCTCATCGAGAGCTTAACTTTGCTATTAGTGGTTTTGGAGACCCCCGCCCCCCACCCCCCAATGTTTACCATTTGTTGGGTTTATTGTCACTTATTTGCTTGTTGGGTCTCGCCTAGGCAGCACTTGCGCTATCTCTTTGAGACATGCTGTATTCACGATCTGGGCATTAAGCTCCACCCATCTTTACAATTGGCTCCTTCCTGTCGTTTGTCAGTGATGGCTTTTGATTTGTCAATGGGCTTAGTAGTCCCTCCTTAGTGCCTCCCTCTCTCCTGTTACTGCCCATAAGGACAGCCCCTCTAACATGGGTCCTTACTCTGTAGCTTTCATTAGCAGTTAGGGAGAACTATTTACTTAAAGTCTTGCTGAAGCAGGCACATACATCCTGCTGTCCGAGCCCTGGTGGCAGTGCAGTTTGTGTGGTTTTTTCCCCTACAATTTACTACAGACTGGCACTTATGTGGGTGTGCATGCCTCTGCTTTATCTGATGTTTATAAAAAATGCTCTCCGCACGCTGTGATGTTGTGCTTTAATTTTCAATATGGTGGCGGCACTATTTTTGTGGGAGCTTTATATTTACACACAAAGCACATGCTGCAATGTTGCGTTTTAACTTTAAATATTTTTTATCTTGTGTGGGTGCTTTATATTTACACAAAGCGCATGCCGCAATGTTGTGCTTTAACTTTAATTTTTTTTAATGCCCCACACTGTGCTTCAGCTATTCTGACTAGAGCCATCTGGTGTCAACTTGCGTCAGCTTCTGGGTGCCCCCTTTGGATGGATGCATTATTTGTGTCCTTGGATGGATGCATTATTTGTGTCCTTTCACTTTTTTCATTTCTTTACGCGCTACTAATTTGATCTTTGGATGTAAGCCCTCTATCAGGTTTTTCAGCTGGCTTTGTGTACTCCTCCCCCACCTGAATGCTCCTCCTCAGTCTACCTGCATTCATTTAGCTTACAGGCATGAGTTTCTCCTACCTGTGTTATTGATTTTAGATAACCATTATGATAACGTTAAAAAAATCAGTGTTCAAAGATCATCGCATTGTGAAACTCCGGTGTTTTGTGAGTACCGTGTAAGAAATGCAAGGGGGGGGGGGTGCCAGTCAACAGGGCACTTCTTCCTTAAGTTGCTGTTGGTATTTGTCCAGGTGGTATATCCACCATACAACAGCAGTTTGGCGCTTATATCGCTGCTTTGTGATTCCATTTTCTTTCAAGTATTTATTTACCATTGTACGTTGTCTTCAGTGTGCTTTGAATCAGCAAATGGCGTGTGAATTTCGTACATTCTTTTTTTTACAGCTTGTAGTGTTAATGCGTCTTGATTTTTCTTGTGGTTCCTATTAATTTCTCTTTACAAGACCTCCAGATTATGTAAAATACGTTGAGTGCATTATGATTCATATGATTATTAAGCACCTATGATGTTTGTAAGCCTATATCTACTTCTTTTGCATTCCTCGTGAGGTGACCTACATTGAATTTCCTCATGGGAACTGGACCTGTGAATGGAAAGCGATTTCATAGAAAGACCACTTTGGAATCCGTCTGTATATTTTGATATTGTGTGGATTTAGTATCCTGAGGTAATTTCCCTTTCAAAAAAGGTTTTTTATAATGGGAGGGGGGTGGATTCCAGAAGTTAAAATCGGCAAATTCGTTTTTTCTTTTTCAGGATATTGGAAAGGATGCTATATGTGGTGACACACATTAACTTATCCTCCTTTTTCTTGAAGGTTTTTAAGTTGTTCCTGGTGATAAGTACTCATTTTATAATAATTTTTGCTGGATGGATACTGCTGACAGTACTCTAATTTTTTTTTTCCCCCTTGGAATTTTGCTGACTGTGGAGTGTGTGTGTGTCTGTCTTTTATAATCCTTTATCTGGGCAGTTTCTTCTCTGTATGAAAAACTGGCCCAATGGAAGATTATTTCTAAGGATGGAAGGTATCCATTGTTAGTCAATAGGTTTGCAATAGACCTTGCATTGTTGTGATTTTTACGTCCAAAAAGGAGAGCTTCCTTCTACTAATGGTGCCTATGGATTTTAATATATATTCTTATCTTTGAGCCAGTTGGCAAATTCCTGGGCAATTTGTTCACTTCGTTTAGATTTCAAACACCCCACTGATGTAACGTTTCCAGATTTTTTTTCTATGTATCTGTTTATAACGTTCCTCATCTCTAAACCACGGACATAAAGACCGGTACACTTCGGAAGAGTACAGTACATTGATGCACAGTGTGCTTGGAAAAAATCTCGTTTTGAATTAGAAGTAATTTCTGATCGGAACAATATGAGCACAATGGAGTGCAAAGTTTTTTAGAGTCATGGAGTCTCATTTCAGGATGGAAAATGATATCTCTAAGATTTCCCTTCAGAAATGTATGTGCAAAAGGCTTCTACATCCATACTAATGAACAGTTGTTGGGGTGATTCAAAGGCTATACCCTCAAAATGCTAAAGCTGCTTGTAAGACTACAGCGCCCAACAGTGCTTGTGATGCGTCCCCACACTATCATGTCTGCAATGTACCACATTAACCTACCACTGAGCTCGAGAGCTGTGAGTGAATCTCCCTATAAAAAGTGTCTTGCTGCCACCCAGCTACTACAGCAGAGAAAAGACTGGCTAGTAAATAAGCTGGGATCAGGGAATGACTCGGGAAAGAATGGCATTAAGGCCTTCTTAAAGAAACTATTCCATTTCTAGCCCACCAGTGGGTGGAATTATTAAACAGGTCTGTGTGCCACCTCAGCATTTCCTGTTTTGTTTTTTTGTTGTTTAGGGCATAAAGTTAATTTACTAGTATTCACCCCTAGACCAAAGTGGCAGTCACTTGATTAGGAATATCTGGTATGTGCGGTGCGCACCAAGAAAGGACTTATGGTGAAAGAGAGATTGGACACATTGTTATGATGTATTGCACCTTGCACTTTACTGGTCAAATATCATTTGTTATATATCAGGATTGCGGGGATGGCGGCACGATGCTTTTTAACCTTTTTTATGACAAAGTTAATAGTGATTTTTAAAACATCTTGAATTTTTGTTTATAATTAAATCATGATATGTGGTTTTTAATTCTAAAATTGTACGTTTTTAATATTGTATAATGTATTTCTTTTTTATGAATGTGTTTATTTTTGTACAGTGCCTTTTTTTGATATTGATTTATCGAATAAAAGATCTTTGACTGACTGACTGATTAGGAATGTAGGCAAGGTGTTTGCAGCCATAATGTTTCCTGATGATCAAGGAAAGATGTTACTTTACTTACACTTCACAGAACGAACTCAGTCTAACTTGCACATTTTTATATATATTTCGTTTTTGTAGGAATGGGTTCTTGCGGTCATAGGTTTCTAGTTTAACTCTGTCAAGAGCTCAAGGCAGCATTTGTCAATCTTAAACCCTACATTCCTCTATCCTCTTGGAGTTGTTATAGTCCTAGACCACACTGCTTGCTTGTTTTATTTAAACAAGCAAGAAGGGACATAGCTTTACTATGTCTACCGTCTATCAGTTCCACTTGGGACTTGCCCCCCTGATAACTTTATCTATTTTGTCTCACCTGGGTGGGTGAATCATTGTTTAACAGTCGCTGATCATAAGCCTCATCTGTTAGGGCTTTCCTGATAATGCATAGATTTTACTTACAAAGTTTGCCTAATTGTATGACCAACATGAGGCTCATAACTCTTTAGTGTGGTGTGTGTGTGTAAGGCTCGTGGCCGACAAAACTAATATTTAAATGGTAGGAAAACTAACAATGTGTGAGATTACCATATTTTTTGAGAAGTGGGTTTACATTAATTTGAGAAAAAAAAGAACACCGTTTAAATGATTAATAACGTTGCAAGGCCATCCTGCATCACATGGAACAGAATTGGACGGAAGTGGTGTTTTGATGCACTTGCTTGCATCTGGAGCAAGTCTATAAGTGAGGCATTGTTCATTCCTTACAGTGCCGACGATACAAGAGACTGCATAGTAACGCCACCTCCCTTTTCCATAGAAAATCATTGGGCAGAAGGTTATAAAGAGATCCAGGAATTTGAGAGGAGTAAATACCTGGGGACTTGCTGCTTAAGAGGAGATGATTGAAGGCTAGTATCCAGCAGTAGGCTGAACTGCTTTCTGATGTCTGCAGTGAGAAATACATGACCTGGCATAAAATCTCTGAAAACATTAACTGATGAGGCAAGTGGTCCCGCCCCCACGCGCACATTCTTACATGTTTCCTCAGAAAAAAGAAACCGTTAACGTGACATTATAATCAGCTGTTGCTATAAAGCTAGAGCCTATGTTTAAAAAAAAATGCAAAAACACTCATTCACCATTTATAGTTCAGCAAGCTAACTATTCCCCCATTGTGCACTGCTCATCTCGCAGGCAAGGTTATCCTTTTCAATGTCATTATTCCACATATACCAACACAACTAGCCTGATGCCTCACGAATGTCCAGGGTGATCTGGTTGCATAACGCTGGCAACCTCCAGCTTTTTATAATGTGCAGCAACTAAAGATGTCGTGGCAATTTTTTAATTCGATTTAGTTCTAGTGCTATCTTGGGGTCTGACTTGACAGTGCAACTGTCTAGTGACCTTTTTGTTAATAGTACTTTAAAATACACACAGTAGGCATTCCCAACCCCGGCCCATAAGGGTATATCTCTCTCGCCACCTGCTATTGTCCGTTTGGTTTATCATTCCACCTCTTATGGGGCGCGCGCATTGTAATGTAGGAGGGACTAATTCACATTTCAATAATAAACTAATTTATCGGATATTACATTTCTCTTAGATGCATTGTATACAGAACGTAATCCTTTTGGTTTTTATTGCCGCAGGCTTAAAAAAAACAACTTTTCGGGCTCAAAATTCAAGTGAACCTTATCAGTTTTGCTAAGGCTTGTTGCAAAGACCGCCATAAGCAGAGAGGTGGTGGTGTAGCCATCATTCACAAGACGAACCTAGACATCACGGAAAGCGCACCCTACCTATACAGCTCCTTCGAATGCCTCTCTATCAATATAAAATCCTGCGCAAAGAGTGCTACACTCTGCCATCTCCTCTATCACCCACCAGGCAAATCCAAGGAATTCGAAACTCATCTATCAGATCCAATCACCCAATGTGCGCTCAACAATGCTAATAACATAATCCTGGGTGATTTCAACATTAGATGGAACGATACTAACAACTCACTCATACAATCCCTCAACAACCTTCTGCTCAAACGATCTGACACAACACTGCGCGGAAGAAACTCACTACAGAGGAGCGACACTTGACGCAATCATTGCGGACAACCACACAATCTCCGTCGACTACACCATTCCAGTAGACTGGTCAGACCACCATTTAATTCTTTTTCACATTAATCAACCAGCGCCAACTCGACTCATAACACAAGCTCCCCCTAAATGGTCAAGGAATATTGCCAAAGTCCCTCAGGCCATCCTAGAAGACGAACTAAACACTCTCCTCCCAAACTCATCGGAGCACCTCTCAACCACTGACCTCACCTCTCTCTACCACTCCAACATGACGACCACCCTTGATCGCCTGGCCCCCTTGAAATTAAAAAAACCCAGCAACATTCCATCGAGATCGTGGTTCACCACGGACATCAACGATGAAAGAAGACTTCTCAGATCCCTTGAAAGAATATGGAGGTCCAATCCATCCTCCCTGCACCGCGAACAACTCAAGACGGCACGCAGAACTTACAACAAACTCATCAAGGAAAAAAAATCTTCCTTCTTCTGCTCCGCTCTAGACAACGCAAAAAACCGCCCTAAAGAGCTCTTCAACATCATCAGAAGTCAAACATCCGAACCTAGCAAATCCGTCTTAGTGGCCTCCAAAAAACAATGCGACAACTTCGCCAACTTTTTTAACGAAAAAATCATCAAGATCGACCTTTCTCTCAGCACTGCCCCCTCTCTTCCCAACGAGAACATCACCCCAATATTGACTGACTCCACCTTATCGATCCCACCCACTCAATGGTCCGTCTTCACGCCGATTCAAGAAACAGAGATCATCAACCTGATCTCCAACGCCAAACCATCATCCCACTCCCTGGACCAGCTTCCTATAGACGTGACCAAAGCCCTGAAACACACCCTAGCTCCAATCTGGTGCAAAATCATCAACAGCTCGCTGAGCTCAGGAACCATCCCAGATTGCCTCAAGGTCAGCCAAGTCACGCCGCTACTAAAAAAAACCAGGGTTAGAAACAGAAGATATGAATAACTTTAGACCTGTGTCAAATCTCCCTCTGTTATCCAAAACACTAGAAAAATGTGTGCTCCCACAGCTAACCCAACACTTAGAGAACATCAAGCTCCTTGACCCCCACCAATCGGGTTTCAGGAAAGGATGCAGTACTGAAACTGCCATCCTCAATGTCATAGACTATCTTCACAAATCTCTCGACTCTGACCAATGCTGCCTTCTCATTCTCCTTGACCTTTCGGCCGCCTTTGATACTGTTGATCACACACTGCTCCTAAAAGCCCTTCAAAACAGAGCAGGCCTGGAACTGACGGTTTTGAATTGGTTCTCCTCCTTTCTACACAATCGCTACCAAAGAGTAAAAATCAAAAAATTTGAATCCGACCCCCTACCCGTCAGCAGAGGTGTCCCTCAAGGGTCAGTACTCTCCCCCCAACTCTTCAATATCTACATGGAACCGCTAACCACAATACTCAGGAACTCAAACATCCCCTTCCACCTCTACGCTGATGACACACAACTCTATCTGGAAACCACATGTATGGATGACATTCTCAAACTTAACGACACGCTCAAAGTCGTTTAACAATGGCTCACACAAAATCACTTACAGCTCAATCAAGAAAAAACGGAAGTTCTTCTCATCTCCAACAGAGACGATAACCCACAAATTGAAGAATGGCTCAAAGCCATCAATGTCACCCTCAAGCCAAAAGACTCTGTGAAATCCCTAGGAATCACGTTAGACCCCAAACTAAACTTGAAAAAACACATTGCCAACTCCGCCAAAAGCGCTTTCCTCAATCTGAAACTGCTCTACAAAATAAAACCTTTCCTGCCTCCCAAGGACCTCCAACAGGCCACTCAAGCTCTGGTGCTCTCCAGAATTGACTATGGAATCGCAACCCTGACCGGCTCAGCCAAATCACACCTTGGCCCCCTGAAAACCACCCTCAATGCCGCAGCTAGAATGGTCACAGGAACCAAGAAATTCGACCACATCTCCCCGGCGCTCAAGGATCTGAAATGGCTCCCTATTGAACAACGAGCAAACTTTCGAACAGCATGCCTTACACACAAAGCCCTCCACACAGGCAAACCAGAATACCTGGCTGCGAAACTCAAAATGGCTGGCCAATCCAGGACCCTCAGAAGCTCCAACACGCTTCTTCTCATCCCGTTGAAAGCGCGAAAACGCAAAACTCTAAGCAAATGCTTTGCAGTTAATGCTCCCAGGATATGGAACGCCATCCCTTCCCACATCAGAATGACATCCCACTTCCCTACATTCAAGACTTTACTCAAAGCCCTCTTCCTGGAGGACACCTGAACTGTAAGGGGATGCTCATAGTTCCACGAACTCTTGTAATCATTATGATCTGTATGTTCTTGTTGTTTTGTTATCCTCTTGAACTGCACAGCTATCAAACTTTCTTCGCCATCAAGGCACTTTGTTTTTCCCGATGTGAAGCGCTCTGATACCCCCGGGTCCAGCTAGCGCTATACAAAACTTATAATAAATAAATAAATTCCTAATATTATTTTTGTAGTTTAAAAAAATCAAGTCTTCCTATTTATGCATGTTACCAGTGTTTCATTGTCTGTTTATATTTGCTCTCACTTATGGTTCCCTCCTTCTAGGGTTGAATGCATACACTATTTTAACTCCCTGCAAACGCCAGCAAAATGTCTGCTGCGGCAGAATTTGATGAGCTGCTGGCTATATGTGCCCAGTGAGAACAAAGAAAAAAAATGCTTGGCCTTACCTTTCAGGAAGTGCCAAGAAGAAACCGGATTGAACTCGCAGGAAACGGAAACGCTACTCCCTAATTGAGCCCTAAACTGCCAGCTCATGTGGTTCTCTTGCAAGTGCACAGTATTTCGTTGAACATTTTATTTCTCTATAGCCGCGCTTTAAAATTGTTGATCTGGAAGATGTGCGCAGTTACTAGAAACATATCGTTAGATTTGAAGACATTGGATTTTTTTTAGCAGTATGGGCAATGATAAATTGTGGCACCAATGATTTACTGGAAAACTACACACATTGGACACAAACATAACTTTGTGCCCCGAATTATGATTATCTACATTTCCATAAATCTCCCGGGAGGGCATCTTAAAATCACGTTATCTCATACTATATGTAAATGGAACTCTATACCACAGGCACTTCAAAAATTAAAGTTACGTGCCCTCTGGTTCTGACATGTGTTAGTGCCTTTTTAAATGGGCCTAGACATTTTGTTTGGAAATACTCAATCCCCCTGTCTTGTTGTTAATGCTTCTTTTAATAACTTTCATTTGTGATGTTGTTCATTATATTCGTTATACCTCTTAAGTGCCACAATTATTATTTCTTAATTTGATTCAATGTTTTATGCAAATGTGTATTCCTGTAATTTTTGTTTTTCAAAGTTTTTCCAGACTTCACTTGTTTGCCTGAGCGATGCTGCCTTTTTTTCCGTAAAACTATCGGTCCGTGGCTAGCAGAAGTTATGCAGTATTGTCTCCAGTGGTTGAATATTTCAGGACTGTGGCATTTTAGTAATTGAAATTCCAGCAATGATGGTATAGTTTTGAGAAGAGATCGCATATTCTAGCTGTATCACTTCCAGGATTACGGCACACAAGTGTCCCTGTCCCAGGCCTGAGTAGTTCTCCCAGATTATTTAGGACTGACCTTTGAGTCAGTTGTTTTGCCATTGTATTTCTTTCCAAATCAAAATCATACAAAATATGTCTGGTAGAAGAGTATTTGGTCAGTTAAACTGCCATTAACGTTTTGCTTCCTCAGACCGCAGTGGGTCAGCCCATTTTATCCTCTGCTAACTTCACTTTACTGCATGCAGTTTGTGCATATTCAGTTCTGCCAAAAATAATTATTTTGCTTCAGTGACGGATCTAGTTCGAAGTATTTTGTTTTGTTTGTCATGTTTACCTTAAATATGTGGTATTTATTTGCCTGTATTTCAGGTGGCCAGTTGGATTATGATTTTTCTGTATCTCATTAAAGGCGCTGTTATAAATTGCAGCTGTTTGTGAATGGGTACTTGATTCGGTGATATGATCACCTTCACAAACTTCAAAATGCATGGCCCCGCTGAAAGACTTACTATTTATTACACATCACTAATAAAATGCCCACATGAGAGGTTTTCAAATCTATTTTAATGTTTTATGGCAAGCATATGGTGGCCTCTTTCGGTGCCTATTTTATTCCTCTAAATTTCGTAACGTAGAATTGTAATATCACTGTACCAGACTGCGAAGGCTGAGCCTATGAGAATTGCCAATGCTTGTTTTCTTTGCGTTCTAAGATTTGATTGAGTCCTCGTTATGACCCTATTATCCACATCAGCATCTGGTATGTAATGTGCCCTAGCTTTTCCATTAACCTTATAGCCCAAGTATGAAAAGCCCACATTTCTGTGACAGTGTAAACAAATCAGGCTTGTTATCTTGGGTGCTTTGTGCCATGACACTTTCCACATTACTCTAGTAGTTGAAGAATGCTTTGCTGTTTTAATTCTGATATTACCCAGTATGTAACGCATACGTTGGCATGTTGGTTTCTACATTTTGTCTGGCCCCTAGTCTTAAATGCACAAAGATTCCCATTTGCCATAGGTTTATTTCCCTGGTTAAGCCCTGGTCAGCCTTTTGTTAGATCCCTGGCATCCCATGTTGTAGTAATAACTTTATTGTATAAATCATTGATTACACTTGATCTTAAAACTTGAAAATCTAATATAACGTTTATTAAAACACCCCCGTTGTAAAAATTTGAATGCAGTACAATTCTAAAAAGCGAACTGTTGGCTGGTAGGTTATGCTTTCGACTGTCTAACTTGTTTGACATAAAATACGTTTAATTGTGAAATTTCATAAGACTGCAGATCAAAGGAATTACTGTGAACATTAAAACAAACTGACAGCATCTTAGATTATCCACATGTTGAATTCTCTAAAACATTTCCGTCAATAGTACTTACGAATGGCCAAGAACTTTGGAAGCCTCAGATGTGTTTTTTGTTTTTGTTTTGTTGCTGTGGGTAACTAGTGGTTCCAGGTGGGATACTTCCTGTTTTCATTTGTCCGTTATTTTTTATGTTTGGTGCGATGTAGCTTTATTTACTAGGATTCGGAATAACGAACCTTGAGAGTATGGGATGGTTACTGTGTGTTCCCTAGTTAACTTTAAGTGAGAGGTTATGTTCCTGAGCTGTCCCTAGGCTGGGTGAGCATCTGTAGATACAGTAGGGTGATAAAAATGTGTCTTCTCACGGTTTTCAAGCCTGGCAGCAGCCAGTAGCCAATATTCCCAGTCCAGCTTGGTTTACTTCTAGTACCAACTTTGCCATTAGTAAAACAAGTGTAGAAATTACATATGTTTTTATACTGAATTCTTATTCATGGTACAGGCGCTTTCTTGCTGCGTGGGTGTTTCTAGCAACTCGCTGTTCGGATTATCGGACTGCATAACTAGCCTATATTTCCAGACCTATTGTTTGTGGTTGATAGTTTGCCTTTCTTCAGGACTTGGCTATGTTAATGCTAGGGTCTCCGAGACAATATCACTGGGTTGTCATTCATGCAACGATTTAAAAAAAATCCCCCCACCTTTTTATTGGCATTTTGGATGACCTAAACAGTTAGACACATGTTGGCATTGATCAATGGTATATACAGTTGATACAGTGAGTCATACATAAGTGCACTATTAGATACATCATAGTGGGCGGCTTTCATACCGAGCACAGTCCATGGGCCAGTCCTTTATCTTGGGTCGCATCAGCCACTCATTTCTGATACTGATTCTATGAGTGGGGGTTCACATATGTTTCCGTGGTAGGTATTCCAACTGCCCCAGATCCAAGACCATTTTTTTAGGACAGCCCCTATGTGTATAAACTGATTTCTCTGCGATCATGGCCCCATCCATATATCTGCACCACTGGCGTAGGGTAGGTGTCTGGCAGCACCCCTAGCTCTGCGCTATATTACGTTTTGCTACTATCATGCCCATTGTCACCCAGTCCTGTGTGGTTGAGGTCCGTGGGTTTCCATACATTAGGAAGGCATCTCTTCGGTTCAGGGAGAATAGTGACCATCGCGACCTGTGGCCTGTGAAATTGTGCGCATCACTGCATTCCAGGAACCTGCAATCCCGGGGCACAGCCAAAGGGTGTGAAAGAATGTACCTGGTGTGCCACATTAGTCTGAGGCATAGTGGAGTGGGTGTCCTTTGGATTATATGTAGAAGTGTTCTAGTGTAGTAAATGCAGTGTAGAATGTTCAATTGCACCAGCTTGAGCCTGGACAGTATTGCGGCCTCCCTAGGAGGCGCCGGTGCCTCTTGCCAGTCTGCATCATCCAATTCACCCACGTCTTGTTCCCATTTGGCTTTGAGGGCCTTAGTGGGATCTGGGTGGTTGTTGTTTATTAATTTCCGATACGTCTGTGAAATGGCCTTTGTGAGGTGGTCTGTGAGGAGTCTGTCTTCCAATGGGGAAGATTCCGCCAGTCTTGTACTGTGGGGGATTAGTGTTGTGAGTGCATGTCTGATCTGGGTATACCTGAATAATTCAGTGGGAGCCAGATCGTACGTGGTCCGTAACTGAGCGAACAGGACCATCTCCCCTTTTTTCTAAAATCTCCTACCCTGGAGAAACTTATCGGGTCCCACTGCCTAAAACCTTTTGTGTTATGCAGTGTTTTTTGGAGTCCCAGAGTGTCATAGCCTGCGTTGTTACACCCTCCCACCCCATCTCTCGTTGCGCCTCAAACCATATTTTGACAGTGTGTTCCGTTCGACCGGTACGGGTACCTTTCCTAGCCTTGTTATCGAGTGCACCCGTAATCACTGCTGTTCTCAGGAGATGCCTGTCTATGTGTTATGCAGGGTCATCCTGTGATATGGGCAGCCACTGGTTAATAACAAAGTTGTGAAGCCCAATAGTGTAATTCGATATCAGGGAGGGCAAAGCTGCTGTCATACCAACTTCTCGTGAGTTTATGGAGAGCAATGAACGGCGCCCTGCCGTCCCATAATAAGAGTGGTCACTTCTGCGTTTATTGACGTAAAATATTTGGGGTGGACTGGGAATGGTGCATTTTCCAGTAAAAGAATTGGCTTGGTAGTTTGGTCTGCCCTGTTCCCATGATGCACCTGGCCAGGGACAGACTAATTTGCATGTAGCCAGGTTCTGAGCTGGGATGGTGCAGTGCGCTAAACGGTGATGGATCAAGCCCTGATCTGTTGACTGGGTAGGAGTGTTCTGCTTAATTCAGATACTCTGTCCATCACCACCCCCTTTTCTGAATCCTTTTATAGAGGGCTGCCCTACCTAGTAATGTTAACGGAAGTGAACGCCAGTGGTGAACATCACAGCGGAATCGTCGCATGGGCTCCTGAAGGCTTTTAGCAATGAACCGGGTCATATCGTGTGTGTGTGTGTGATCTAGATAGATATATATATGTCTATATATGTCTATATATGTCTACGTCACTTCCCCGTTTAAGTCTCCCAGTTCACGGTCCATTTTAATCCCTGTATGACTGGGTCCTGACGCACCCAAGCCGCGAGCGGCTCCAGCACAAGAGCGAAGAGTAGTGGTGACAGGGGACAGCCTTGTCTCGTTTTGTACTCAACATAAAATCTGTTTGTGTCCGTTCACGACCACCTGAGCCCGTCGCTGTGTATAGAGTAGTTTGACCCAAGCACAGATTTTTGGACCAAATCCCAATTGTCTTAAGGGCCACTCGACAAGGTCGAACGCCATTCGTGCGTCCAGTGATAAGAGAACTGCATCTTCTATAGTAAATTTGCGCGCTATCACTCAATTTAGGCTCTGCAGGTTAAGTGCCGTACTACGATTCAGCATAAAGCTGGATTGATCTGGGGGGTTCACCTTAGCCAGGTGTGGCTGAAGTTGCATAGCAATTGCCTTTGCCAGTATTTTTGCCTCTGCATTAATGAGTGGAATCTGTCTGTAAGGTGCACACTCGTGCAGTGGCTTGCCGGGCTTGTGAATTGCCACTATTGTGGCCAGACGCTAGTCCAGTGGTAGGATCCCTCGTTCCAGACTGTCTGTATACATATTAAGTATATGTGGTAGGACGTGCGGTGCTGCCCTTTTGTAGAATTCTACTGGAATTCCATTGAGTCCTAAAGCTTTCCCTGTGTGTAGGGCCCCTATTGCTAGCTCAAGGTCTCCTGTAGTTAGGTTCTTATCTAGAGTTTCGGCCACCTCAGTCGATAGTGGGGGCATTCTTATGTCTTTAAGGAATTCTAGATTTTCTTCCACTGTGGTGGTTGCTGTTGGGGTCTAAACTTTAAGTGTAACGCTAAGGCTTTTATTTGTTTCGGTTCTGGCGTTCAACTGCCCTCTTCTAGCCGAAGCTGCGCCACCCATTTACTAGCTAGTTCATTTTTTTTTTTTTTTTTTATCCAGCCATGCCAGAAGTTTTCCCGCCTTCTCCTTGTTCGTAAAAGGTGTGCTGAGTTTTCGCGTGCTTAGCTTTTGCCTCTTCCCATGTATAGGCTGTATACTATTGTTGCGCTAGGTGTAACCTGTGTGTTGTCTTCATCTGGCTTTACCGTTTGAAATTTCTGTCTGGGACATGTTCTGCTGTAAACTATCCATGAGCTGTTTCTGTGCTCGTTTTATGTCCTGTTATCAAAGTAATTGCTTTCCCACGAAAGCCATCTTGTAGGCCTGCCATAAAGTTGTGGGGGACTGTACTGAGTGTTTGTTTCCCTCCAAAGTAGCTCACTGTCGTTGTAAGGAGGCTCTTAGTAATTTTACGATTTTTAAGATAGCTAGGGTGAAGCGGAAACAATCTACTTAGTCTTGGGGTGGAGGCGGTGTATGTAATGAGTACAGGCAAATGATTTCCTTGATATAAATGTGTACCATGTGCTGTAATAAAAACTAGAGCTAAACAACCACATTCTCCCTTTAATTGTGGTCCTCGCTCCACCCTGCCTCGCGGATTTAAAACTACCCGCCACCTCAACTCATCAGTGCTTTGTTCCCGTAACTATGTACTTGTGTAAAGGGGGAGTGTTACTCCGTGTCTCTTATTCATTCTCCTGTGCGTTCGTAGTGTTGTGCCACCCATCAGAGTATCGACCTGACACAGTACAAATCCTGAGTGTCATCTGGGGATACTGCACTAGTCCGGTCCCTTCAGCCCGCTGAATCCTGGAGTGCGGCCCAGCCGGGTAAATTAGAGGTCTGGTCAGGAGCATTTGCTGTCTCCTCGATACATTTTCATCGTCCCGTTACCGTTGAGCGTTGTGGACTAGTATTGTGCTGCTGAGGCATGGTTTTGGCCTGTCTCGGCATCTATCTGAGTTGTCATCCTCCTTTCTTTGAGTGCCAGACGGTGTTCCCTTTTCTTCCAATTCGACCGCGGCTAATTTGGTGAATTGTTGCTGCCTTTTCGGTCCCTGTCTGCCGGGTCGTGTAGCTGGTCGCCAACTCTCTAGCCACTCTTGAGCCCTTTTCCAGTGTAGCAAAGAACCAGCTTTTCCCTTCTGCTTCTACCCGTAGCTTTGCTGGAAAAAGCATTGCATACTTATGTTCTCTACTACGTAGTTATTTTTTGACCTCTATTAAGTTGCAGCGTTGCTTCGACACAGCAGCTATATAGTCCGGGTATAGGGACACGGTACACTTTAGTTGGAGGGGGGCAATTCGAGCCGCCTGAAGGATTGTCACGGTCTCTAAAGTTGAATATGCGTGCCAGTATAGGTCGTGGGGGGGTCTCCTGGTTTGGGTCTAACCCCCGGTACTCTGTGCCCTCTCCACTGAGAAGAAGCGTGACACACCGTGTGGTTGTAGTTGTGTTTGCGCTAGGTCCTCCACGAAGAGATCCAGGCTGGCAACTTGATGCTTTCTGGAACACCAAAAAAGCAAATGTTATTGCGTCTCGAGCAGCCCTCTTGATCCTCAAGTTTTTTGGCCATTTGCCTGGCCGCCTGCTCCATTTAGGAGACCTGCTGTTGTAGTGTCGCTGTATCAGACGAGTGTGGCTGTAGTGGTTTCCACCTCTTAGTATTTATTTTTGAAACATCAGCACGCAGCAATGATGTATCGGTTGAGATTGAGCCATTGGAGGTTTGCATCTGTTGCAGGGTAGCCATGACATCCTGTAGTGTTATTTAATTTGGCTTGTCAGTCTTTGGGTCCACGCCACCGGTCACCTGTTGGGAGGGCATGTCTGGTTGCTCCTTAAGGTAGGTGTACTTATCTAATTTGTTACTCTGTATACAGCGCTGCCCTCGGGCCCCCATGGTAAATGAGGCAGAGATCACAGCAGAGTGGCACAGAGGAGGCAGTAATCACCACTGCCTGCCAATGGGGACCGATTCTCCCTGGAGTATTATGCTGTGTAGCAGGGGACGGTGACAATTACTGTGGGTCAGATTGACAATGACCCAAGTATAGACTCAGACCGATGGCCGTACTTAAATACGCGGGCTCCGGACCCTCACTCTTCTAGCGCGCTCTGCACCCTCACTCATCTAGCGCGCTCTGCCTCTCTCAGTCTTTAGTATGATCTGCCTCACCAGTGCATCGTCATTCTAGTCAGGCTGTGCTCTTGTAAAGCCGCACTGACAGCCCGCTGCTTTAGCCTGCCTCAGTAGCACCCGTCACTGCAGCGAGCACTGTTTCCTCTGACCAGGTTGACATCTGGTAGGCCGCCGCTGCCCTAGTCACTCTTAGGCACAGCCTCACGCGAGGTCCCCGGCTCGTTCGTGGGCTGCTGCTCCGCACCCCGGTGTCACTTGGTTACAGTAGCACTTTCAGAGCTCTGGTCCACCGCGTTGCACGCCACCAGTTCTCCGCAGTGTACTCCAACGAGCAATTTTTCTGGGTATCCGGATTCATGCCAGGATTTTAGGGAAGTGTCGAGACGGGTGGCGGAGCTCACCTAGGCTGCTGCCATTTTCGTTGGTTGCTAGCCATGCCGCTTTTTTTTTTTTTTTTTTGAATTCTTGTTTCGTTTCTCCTGGTAAGGGAGACCGTTCGTGATAGTTGCCTCACAACCCTTAGTTTGGGTTACAGGCTGCAGAATGTTGGCAGCAGGCTATCTGTATAGTGTTTCAGGGAGCCAGATGTTTGTGAACAGTGGGTCATTAACCGTGCGATATGCCAGGACCTGGGCCGCTAATCACTCCAAAAAGTTCATAATGGCTATCATCTCTCACCCCATGTCATCCTGGTTGTTCCGAACACACCAATTGACCCATCTGCACCAAGCTGATCTATATTGTTTATTTGTACTGTCTGCCCAAGATGCTACCAGTAGCTTTTGTGTGTCATTCGATAGGCCAGCGACTCCAACGATGCCTGAAATTCGCCAGGCCACTAAGGGCATTCTCCCTTTTTGGAACACGGAATGAGGATTGCCTCGGTGAACCCTCGGAAGGAAAGGATCGCCGGGTAGAAGGATTTGAGAATCCCAAGGAAAGTTCCAGAAGAACTGGAAACCACACTTGAGACTTACAATGCAGTGTAATCAACACCACCTTCGCTTGTTACCTGTGGATATGCGCCGTGAGCCTAATTATCGCGGGGGGAGGAAGGGGTATCCAGCCTCCCTGAACCAGTTCTGGAGAAAAGCATCTGTTGCGGCAGCTAGAAGGTCCAGTTTCCAACTGAAGAATGTTGGAAGCTGATGGTCTAGACGGGCCCTACCTGTTGTGGAGTCTCTGAAATGACTTTGGGTGCAGTTGCCACAGGCTTGAATCTGGTCAGCTCCTGGAGCACCAGTCTGCTACCACTTTGGAGGTTCCCGGAAGGTATTCAGCCGTTACCACGATGTTGTGGGAAAGGTGAAACGTCAAAAGGTCTTTGGCCAGATCCGCTAGAGCCTTGAACTTCGTACAACCGAGGTGGTTGATGTAAACGGACCACAGACATTGTCCATTTTCAAGACGCCCTGCCCTTCGTCCAGCACTGGATTGCGAAGGAGGCTGCCATCAACTCTAGGCAATTGATGTGGAGTTGGCTTTCTTTGGTGGACCACTTTCCTCCTGTAATGGAGTCCCTGCAACAGGCCCCCCAGCCTGAAGTTCTGCGGCCGATTCTATTACTAAGTCTGGATCGCAGACAGAGATGGCTCTGCCATTCCAGACTTCAATTTGGTCCAGCCACCATCTCATTTTCTTGTGGACTTCTTCTGTAATGGGCACATGATCAGACCCGTGTGGAAGTGAGAGGCCTTTAGTCGCTGCAAAGATCTGTAGTGGAGTGGCCTGGGAAAGACCGCCTATGTTGAAGCACGTGAAGGACAACCCACCGAGCTATCTGACTCAGTGAAGTGGAGGAGTGTGCTAGCATTCTCCTACCATTCACTGTGGATCTTGGTCCTCTTAGTTGCTGGAATACTCAGAGTGCGGGCTACCAAATCTATGGTAAATCCTAAGAAGGTCACCTGTCTGGACCGGATCAGAAGAGACACCTTGGTGTTTATCACAAACCCCAGGCTCTGGAGAAGCTCCACTGTTTCATGCAATCGGTGCGAGAGGCGCAACGGGCATTGTTCTAGGAGCAGGATGTTGTCCAAATAAATGAGCCGGGAGCACCTGGCTGTGCTTCCACCACTGGCTTGAAAACCTTGGTGAAGCACCATGGGGCTGACGAGAGGCGGAAAGGAAGGGATGCAAACTCGTACACCTGCGCTTTCCATTGAAATTGAATTGAAGCGTCTGTGCGGGGGAAAGATGGGGACCGCTAAGTACGTGTTTTCAAATCCAGGTGGACCATCCAATCGCTGGATTGTAGGAGGTCCCAAAAGAGATGGATGCCCTCCATCTCGAAGTGGCGGTAGACTAGCCACTGGTTGAACTCTTAGGTTTATTACCGACCATTGGCCTCCATCCGTTTTGTCTAAAAGAAATATATTGCTGAGGAAACCTCTTGGATGCAGGCTGGATGGTACAGTTGCTCCTTTTTGCAGCATGTCCGCCACTTCCTGGTCTAAGAGTGTGGCTTGATCCTGAGCAAAAACGACCGGCGGGGTCTAGCAACCTGAACGGGGTGCTGTAGAACTCTATCTGGAAACCTCTGATGGTCTGAAGTACCCAAGCGCGGACGTGGTAGACCACTAATTGTGCTCAAAACGACAACCTGCCACCCACCTTTAAATGGTGAAAAAGAGAAAGGCTCACCTGATGTGGCCAGGGGTTGGCCTCTGGCTCCTCCTCTGCCCCCTCGGCCTTTGTAGCCTCTTCAGAATTGAAAGAACTCTTGTTTGCCTGAGTCTGGGTTTTTATTGCCACCTCTTGGAGGGTCAAGAAGGATCTGCTGAATCCCCCAAGGATTCCTCTTTATCTTCCTGAAAAGTGGGGATCTCTTGGATAGTATCCACCACTCCTGCCGCTGGTCTTGCTAAATCTGCCCTCTTCAGGCATTCAAAGGCTCCCACATTCATGCGCTTTGGTGCTTCGTGGCGCACTGTGCTCTCTTTGCCTGGCGAGCATATGCTATTTTCATTATGCTGCGATCAAAGGGTCCCATGGCCTCTGCCTGGTAAATGGATGCGTCCACCTCATCACAAAACTCCTCATCAAAGGGGAGAACCTGCAGAGACTCTTCCTCCTGATTATTCATTCTCCATGATCAGAGCGGATGTGGGTAGGGCAAAAGACAGGCCGAATTAACTTCAAAGCGCTCTATGCGGTAGTAGGAAATTTACTGTATTACATTGCCAATTCTTGTGTGACTTAATCACTAATCTTTTGTGGCGCTGACCATGCCAGACGGAAATTAGGTCTTGTAGGGGGGCGAGTCGCCCTAAAACATATACCTGGTGTCCTACTAGTCTGGGCACACCCCCAACAGACCACACTCTGGTGGGCGCAAGGGCTTCCAGACTCTTCAGGATCTATGTGCATCGGATATTTGCGTGGGTGCTGTGACTGACTCGCTAATTCCACCGTCCAGAGCGGTCGGGATCAATGAGTCAGACACGCGCCCCTTGGCATTCCTGATGCACACTGCACCGCTTGCCTGGCTTCCTGAGGGAGCAGCCGGCGGAGTTTACTAGGGTGCTTGTGTGACCTCTATTTAAAGGCTGTAAACCAAACGCATTAAACATGAACCGCAGCGCAAAAATTACATCATGCGGCACGCTTAAACATACAAAGCAATATTAATTGAAGAAAAAATACACACATTCCCCACCCAGGCCTGACGAACGAGCCTGGGGCCAAAAACCCAGCAACCCCTCCCTCCTTTGCAAAACCAGGTCGTTCTCTTATTGGTAATTATGTCTCCACAATATGTTTTGGGCCCTTGCCCGCTGTGGGCACTTGGCCCACCCACACGTGTGAGGTACCATTTTTATCGCAAGACTTTAGACAATGCTGGGTGGGTGGAATTTTGTGGATCTACACAAATTCCAGAACTTTCCATCACAGAAATGTTGGGAAATCTGTTTATTTTTGTCACCGTTTGAGGTTTGCAAGGGATTCTGGGTGACAGAACCTGGTTAGAGCCTCACAAGTCACCCCTCCTGGATTCCCCTGGGTGTCTAGTTTTAAAAAATGTATAGGTTTTGTAGGTTTCCCTAGGTGCCAGCAGTGCTAGGGTTCAAAATCCACAGCCAGGCACATTGCAGAAAAAAAGGGTCAGTTTCCACTGTGAAAAAATGTGGTATGTCAGCTTTGCGTTTGGGTCATTTCCTGTTGCGGGCAGTAGGCCTACCCACACAAGTGAGGTACCATTTTTATCGGTAGACTTAAGGGAACACAGAATTGTGGAGCAACTGTTGTTCCCTATTGACTTTCGATGAATTTCTGCCTTCCAAAAGTAAGACCATGTGTAAAAAAGTCTCTGAAAAATGTCTATACGCATGCTAGCATGGGTACCCACAATTTTGGAGATGTGCAAATAGCTACTATTTCTAAACTCTATATTTTGTTCCCATTTCAGAAATACATTCGTGTCTGTATACTGATTTTTCACTGTTTATATTTTCCTAAATGAATTTCTTTATACCCGGTACACAATAAAAACCAGCTCTGTTATTGGTTCTGGGTTGCTCTGGTTCTTGGTAAACTTACAAGTCCTATATATCCCCACAACCAGAAGGGTCCAGCGGATGTAACAGTATATTGCTTTAAAACCATTCTGTCATTCTGCGAAGTTACAGTTGAAAACGTTGCCACAAATGGCTGTCTTTTTTAACTGTTTCAATTTCTCCTATTTTCAACTGTTTCTATTAGGAATGCCCCACCCCTGAAGGATTTTTATCTCCCGACGCCCGAGACATCTAGATTTCTTAGGAGGGCAAGAGGTTTTAATTTGTATTTTGTCCAAAGGACAAGTAAACAGTTTTATGGTAATCCGATACACAGCTGTTCAACCCTGTATGTCTCAGCCAGTTAAGTAGTTGCTCTGAGCAGTTTATTGGCAGTGAAAGGGTGAATGCAAAAGCTGGGTCCCCAGAACAGAACACAATGATAAAGCAGAGCTGAAAGTTGGAGCCAGCTTGATAAGCTCATTGTGAACACACTGCTGTAGAAACGACAGCAGCTGTGGAGTTTTTGATGGGCCTCTTCAGTCTGCAGGTTCACAGACAAAGGCCAATAATGGACTTGAAAGAGTGGGTGAGTGAAAGGGTGGATGTACAGATGCATGGATGAATACGTGCAAGAGTGGATGATAGATGCATAAATTAATGAGTGAAAGGGTAAATGGATAGATGCATGGATGAATGAGTGAGAGGCTGGATGGATGGATGAATGAAAGGCTGGATGGATGGATGAATGAGTGGAGTGTAAGGGTGGATGTTTAGATCCATGAATGAGTGAAAGGGTGGCTGGATAGGTGGATGGATGGATGAATGATTGGATGTATAGATGCATGGATGAATACGTGCAAGAGTGGATAATAGATCATACATTAATGAGTGAAAGGGTGAATCGATGGCTGAATGAGTGGCTGGCTGGCTGGCTGGCTGGCTGGCTGGCTGGATGTGTGAAAGAATGGGAGGATAAGTGCAAGGGTGCATGAAGGGATGTGTGAGGATGGATGGGTAAAAGTGGATTGAGTGAAAGGATGGGCAGCTTATTGAAAGGGTGGATTATTGGGTGAGAGAGTAGATGAATAGATGGCTGACTGGGTGGGGAAGAATGTATGTATGGGTGGAAGGATGGATGGATGGGTGGGTGGACAGTTGAGTGTGAAGGTGCATGGAGGGATTAGTGAAAGGGTGGATGGATATATGAGCGAAACGGAAGATGGATATAGGAGCGAAACGGAAGATGGATGGGTGAAAGTGTGGATGGATGAGCAAAAGCATAAATGGATGAAGTGAAAGGGTAGGTGGAAAGATGTGTGAAAAGGAGGATGGATTGGATGGATGGGTGAGCGGATGGATGGATGAATGAAAGGAAGGCTGGATGGATCAGTTGGATTGATAGGTTTGAAGATGGCAGGATGGGCTTTAGCAGCTACAGTATGGGTGGAGCTCTTGATGGGTCTCTTCTGTCTGCAGCTCGTCAGACTTGTAATTAATTTGAAAGGATGAATGGTTGTGTGGGTGAAAGGATGAGCGAGTAAAAGTGTGGCTGGCTAGATGGATGTATGGATGGATGAATGAGTGACCAGGATGGTTGAGTGACGGGGATGGTGGATGGACAAAGGATGTTATAATGAAGGAAAGGGTGAATGAGTGGATGGGTTACAGGGTGTAAGGATTAGAGAGCGAAAGGATGGATGAGTGTAAAGGATAAATGGATGGATGAGTGGAAGGATGGATTGATGGATGGGTCGAAGGGAGGGTGTATGGATGAGCGAAAGGGTGGATGGTTGAAATGGATAGGTAGGTTTGGATATGGATGAGTGGATGGACTGACGGATGAACGAACAGATTGGTGAAAGGCCAATGGATAAAAGAATGAATGGGTGCCAATGTAAAGGTGAAATGCTAGATATCAGTGGGTGAAATGATGAATGAATAGATGCTTAGATGGAAGAGACAAAACTATTCTGGAGAGGATTCCAATGACTTTTTTTCGCTTGCTTGGTGTCATAAGAACTTTGAATCAACGTGGGGGGTACTTACATTTATTGGTTACTCACTTGGCCTACACTGTGTTCCTTTCTATACCTTGGGATTATCAGGTAGGCGTCGTGGTGTTTGCCAGCGCATTCTTACTAGACATCTAGTATTTAGTCTCAAAAAGGCCACTTTGCCATAGAAATTCCTGGCACTGAACAAAACTACTTTGTAAAAGAGCAGAATGCTGTCGCACACAATGAAGCCAGCTCACAGATGGGAAGAGATAGCATTTTAATATAAACAAAAGGTCTTCGTTAACTCAAATTTAATTAGGGGCTCAAATGTTAGTCACAAAAGTGCACCCATGATATATGTCCTTGTATTAATGCAGATTTACGTTTTTCATAAATTCACATTAATTTCCTTAAGTAGGTCAAGAAAATATTTGTGAATTGCATCTTAGCATGAGCAAATATGAATATGCCCCAGCGGAAATCAGTTGAGTGTTTACAAGTTCACTTTTTCTCCAACCACATTTTTCCCAACCCTGGAAGAAACGTTACTTCTGCCGTTGTCATGGGGTAAATTTCCGACCTTTCTCAGTATGGGAAAAGATTAGAAGAGCTGGTGAGAACCTCCAATTCAAATCCTTCTATAGTATTAGCCTGACCTAACCAGAGAGGCTATTATCAGACCTTTCTGTAAAGAGATTGCAGCCATTATTTGACAGTGCACTACATGGCACCAAAGGGACAAGTGGATTTTGTTACAGGACAAGTAGATTTATGAAGCTACTTGTCCCATGGACAAGTACATATTTCATTAAATTCCACACCCCTGAATCCTTGCTGAAATAAGAATTGTATCTACTTTTCTGAAATGTACAGCTTTCCAGGATCCATTATTGCTTTCATACCCATTTCTACCCCTAACTGGAAAGTTTGAAAGCACACAAAATAGCAAAAATAGGCTCTGTCCCAGTAAAATGCCAAAACTGTGTAAACATTATTGGTTTTCTGACAAGTCTGTTGGTCCCTAAAAGCTGGGAAGATGGTGATATTAGCACCACAAACCCTTTGTTGAGACCATTTGCAAGGAAAAAACACTTTCTTCAGCACTTTTTTTTCCCCAACAAAAACTAAATGTAGCTGTATTTTGCCTAATTTCTGGGTACCCTCCAGGGGAATTAACAAACCCTGGGTACCTTTAGAATCCCCATGATGTCAGAAGAAAAGGATGAAAATTTGGCTTGGATACCTTATGTGGTCAAAAAGTTAGTGGCCTAAGCGTGAACTACCGCAAATAGCCAAAGAAAAGCTTAGCATAAGGGGGGAAAGCCCTAGCAGCGAACTGGTTAAAACTTAGTGAGATGTGCAATGATTCTTGGTCTCCCACTACTACTTTACAACAGGTACAAAGTTTGAGGTCCTCCTGACACCTGGCTCGCCTTCCCGAAGAATAAGAAATTTGAAGGACTAAAGTACAGCCATAGTTGTTCTAAGGAAAAAAATAGCCTTGTGTTGCTGCAAATTGTGATAAATTGCTATATCTGGTTACGTATGCATGAACCTTGTTTTTGAAATTTCATGTATATTTGGATTTGTGTTTTACAGCATGTTCTTACCTTGAATGTCCTGACACTCCAACATTGCAAATCCTGTCTAAGCATAATGAACAATATGAATGTTCATAACCATTGTTTACCTGAAGGCTACATAAGAACAGTGACTAGGATGATTGGAGAAAATATCAACTTAAGATGTTTAGCAATGTGAGAAGCCTTTCAGTGATTCACACTATAAATGTGTTTTCTGCTTATCTTCTGATTCAACCTGCTTGATTTAACCTTTTTTTTGCGTTTGTCTGGTGCATAATGATTTGGGTAAGTGTCCGATTACATAAAACATGATACTTACAATAAATTTAAAAGCATGCTTTCTGAACACGTTATTTGTAAACTACTTTTCTTTAAGTTGCAAATGCGGCAAGTAGCCTGGTTACAAAGCTTTCTGACCAACAGAACACAATGTGTCCAATTGGATACATTTGTGTGACACCACGTTACTGGACAAGGGGGTCCCCCAGGGGTCCATTTTAAGTCCTACCTTGTTCAAAATCTGTGGCCCCTCTGGTGGCATTATTAGATCTTGTGGTTTTGAGACGTCACTCTGGTGATAATTCCCATCGAGACTCTGGTCCTGTATGTTGAAAATAGCCACATGGATGAGTAAGAACTTCCTTCAGCTTAACTCCAACAAAATGGAGATTTCTCTTGTTTGGGAAGGCTGGGGAATTATGGTCTGCGAACTGGTGGCCTACAGAACTGGGGGAAGCGCCTATTCCAAAAAAGTAGGCAAGGAATTTGGGAATTATGATTGACAAACTTTCTATGGAGGACCATGTGAAGCATGTTTCGGGCACATGCTTTGGAATAATGCAGATGTTGAGAACTTTCCGTGGATGCCCCTTGCCGCCAGAAAGACCCTAATACAGGCACTGCTGGTCAGTAGACTAGATTACGGTAATTCACTATTAGTTGGAATGAGGGAGGATTTATCATCAAGCTGCAAGCAGTGCAGCTAGCCCTCAAACTGCTACGCACCCTGTCATTACCTCTCTTGCGACAATTGCACTGGCTGCCCATCAAGAAGAGCAGTTTTTAGGTCGAGCGCGAAGCAGCGAAGCACCTATTGCCGGCGTGTTCGGAGGAATGTGAGACGGCGTTCAGGCACGAGCCTCGCTGTCTCAGATTCCTCCTCGAGGGCGCGCCGTGCACCTTCTCTGCCTCTCATTCGCAGCCTCTCTCAATCACAGTCACGCATGCGCACACACATTCCCACACGCACACTCACCCCCCTCCCCCCCCAGGCATACACACACACAGGCAGGCAGACACACACACACCCCCCCCCCCCTCCCCCACCACTCACGCACCCCCCCCCCCCTTCCCCCACCACTCACGGGGCTTGCGCGCACACACAGACACACATCCCCCCTCCACTCGCCGTGCTCTTTGTCGCCTCGCTGAGCTCCTTTTCTCTGGCGCATCTCCACACCCGGGGCTCTTCTCTGGATATTCACGCTACCGCGGGGCTCTCTCTCCATGATGGGAGCCCCACATCAACGACCAACACCGGCCTCTTCCGGCTCGTCACAGGCCCCGCCCATATCACGGGCAAGGATGCCTGACTTCCTGGTTAGTACTCCTGATTGCATTTAGGCTCAAGACACCAGTACCCGTTTATTCACTAGTAAGGTAACGCCACAATTTTACATTTTCACTAACTTAGTTTAAAAGGACAGGACCAAGTAGGCCTTGGCATAGGCCCTAGGGGGTGGAGATGCATACGGGGTGTCCCCACCCATCTAGCTCCACCCCCACCCCGTGTCAGGTGTGATGCAGAGGCCAAGGGTGGAAGCAGTCATATTTTAGGCAGAAATGAGCAGAGTGGCAGTCACCTGACCTTTACAGAGTCTGTCTCTGCCCAACACAGCTTTGTTGTGAAACCACACTGCACTGAAAGAACACAAGGTCGGGTTTCCGAAATGATACATTTTCACGGTGGCGACAGCGCTCCTCCCCCTGGGAGGCCCGGTGCCCAGGGCCTGCCACTGCACAGGCTTCCCTTTCCTCCTTCCTGCTCTCCGGGACAGTGGGGGAGTGGGAGGGCGCCCTCTCGCAGGAGGGAGGGGAGCGTCTCCGCGCCGCCTCCACTGGCAAGCCTCCAAGACAACACATAATAGTGAACAGATGCTTGGAAGCTGCTCCCCCGCACAGCGCTGCCGGAGTGTCCTTCGCTGACCTCGTCTGCCTTCCACCTGCTAGTTAAATAAAAAAAATACTAGCGGAAACGAAAAGATACCCTTACGTACATGTCGCCAGTACCAAGTCGCAAGAGGGTTCAAAATGAAATGTTCTCCACAACAGATATCTAAAGTCTGTATGCAGACATTATAAATAAAAGCCAAACACCCAAAACAACAAGCATTTGCAATGCAATAGGTCTCGCATTTACCAGAGTTTAAGCTATTGGCATTGTAAATGCCAATGCCATTTATTTATGTTATAAAAAAACAAAAATAAAAGGCATTCTCATTTGCAATGTCAATAACTCAAACTCGTGTAAATGCAAGACCTATTGCATTGCAAATGCTTGTTAAGCTATTGTCCATAGTGTTTAAAGCACTTCAAGGGACGGGCCCAGCGTACCTAAGGAAGAAGTTAATTCCTTATGTTCCCGTGCACCAACTGAGATCGGGAAATGGGGAAACTGCACTGTCCTGTGAAAATCAATAAAAGTAAAATGGGTGGGTGAGTACTCTCATCTTGCCCCCTTCCATTGGAACAGACTACCAGACGAGATCCGAGCCTGCACTACCCTGGTTCAGTTTAAGAAACTGCTTTTAAAACATTGATGTTCTAACTGTCATTAGTCACTGGCAGTATGCCACGAAGGCCCCAAAAGATCCCTATAGGGGATTGTTTGTTGCGCGATTATAAGTAAAAATAATAAAATTAAATAATTGTAACAGTCACACTTAATGAGAGAGTGCCACTCGCAGGATTCAGCAGCACCTAGTTTAACAGACCGTCTCTTGAAAGTGGGAACCTTACACCAAAATAGCCTGGACCGTGAAGCATGGGACTCATTTCTTTATGCAGGTGCAAATTATTTTGTGCAGGCTGGCTGGGAAACAAAATATTTGGTTTGAGTAAGTTCATCCATGTTTATATCGAGGACTACTTACTTTTTGGAGCGAGGGGGGAATCATTGCACAGTTTTCTTGGTCTAACAATAAAATTATGTTGACTCGGGGCATATGCTAATCAGTCCTCTTTAATATTCTAGGGTGATCTCCAAAGTATTAACTTTGTACTCAGTTGGTCTATGTAGACATTAGATTTGCCCGAAGATTGTGTTTTGAAGAAACAAAAACGAAAGCTCCCCCAGTCACGATTGTTTGACGCGTTTGTCTGTCCCTCTAGACTGCTGGCTGAAGTAGTTATGTTCGTGAAGGGTGGATTAACAATAACGTTTTTGTTTTAAATCGACTTTGCCCTGTGACCAGTCCGGTACGTTAATGATGTTTGTTTGCTGTTGCATGTCGCACTACCTCAACAAATAACCAGATTGTTGCTGGTGTCGTTTTTGATGAAATAATTAAAAAATGCACGGAGAAAATCATACACAGACCAAATGCTAATCAATATTTTTAATGGGTCTGAGCACCTGGATCCAATTCTCACCTGTAAAAAGTAGTGGCTACAGCTGTAGACTTTAATAAAAGGCCTAACACCTTTGCTGGGGCGGCAATTCTGCCGAAGCGCTGGGGGGGCGCTCCCATGCTAGTGACGGAACCGCTCCGTCACGAGCCTCGGGCGCGCTGTGCTTGTGACGGAGCGGTTCCGTCACGGCCCCGCCCGCTCAATAGAAAGCGCCGCGCAGACGCTAAATCCGCGCCAAGCGAGCGGTGGCGGAACCGCACTGTCACCAGCACAGCGCGACAGAGGCTGGTGACTGAGCGGTCCAGTCACCAGCATGGAAGGGGTTAAACAAGTTATTGCATTCTGTCTACAAAAATCACACCACACCCCAATATAAAAACAAAATCTAAAAATATCGATGAACGAAAATCTACAATGTGTTTGTTTTTTTCTTTATTTTGGCACAAGAATTGAGTGGTCTTTCTCAACATCCTAAATGCACTGTACATTGAAAGCCTCCAACTAGCCTTTAAAATGGTAAAAGTTGGGTTTTTAAGATGTATGATTTTAAAGTGCACATCGAACGTCAGCTTACACTGTTTTTATGTTTCATAAAGGCATGAAGGTGGCTTCTGTTGTTGGCATCCTAAACGGCCCAGGAATAGGTAAAGCCGGAAGCAAGCGTCTGGATGTTTTTAACCAGAAAATATTATTGGTGGAAAATAATGACCTTAAGTACATGGCCTTCGTTTTATTTTTGTTACCTCTTATCCTACAAGGCAAAGGTTAAGCCGTGCATCGGGTGAGTTTCAGGTTGTAGATGAACCTTTGACTTTTTTTGGTATTCCCCTGTAACTTATATATTACCTGTAATTTGTTCCTTTTGTCACGTTGAATGGAACCGAAACTGCAATTACCTCGTGCATCTTTCTAGTACGTTGGATTGAACTCTCAGCAGCAAGTGACGGCTATGCATGTCATTGATGGGATTTGATTGGAGGACAGATTAAAGCAGCTTTAATCTGATGACCTTCTGTGCAACCTATACTGTCACCTTGGGCCGAGATGGCATAGACTAGCAAGGTGGTACATCTGTGCAATCGGGTTAAATGCGTTCTAATTCATTGTATGAGTGTGGATATTTTTATTTGCTTCGGTGTGCAGTCTGTGCTCACTGAGGTTCTGTTGACTTGATCCTTTGTACACATTGAGCACTATACTGCTACAGTTTGATTTTGAGCGCTGTCATTTGGTTACACAGAAGGAGCACCCTTCTGAGAGTCCTACCCAGTCACTCCCTTTAACTGCACCGTCGAGGTATGAGTGAGAAATTCAGTAACTAGAACTGGGGAAAAAAATAGGTTTGACTATTACACTCGAGCGCTGTGAAAAGGA
Organism: Lissotriton vulgaris; assembly: GCF_964263255.1. NCBI lineage: Eukaryota > Metazoa > Chordata > Amphibia > Caudata > Salamandridae > Lissotriton > Lissotriton vulgaris. Next base: position 304,047,788 of record NC_141693.1, on the reverse strand, counting down.
TTGAAAACTAGTTGCAGCACAAAATAATTTGCTTTTCCAAACCTAGTTTATTTATCGCCTATGCTAAAGCGATTTGCCTTGCTAATATGTTTTAGCCATCTTTGCCAGCGTGGCTGCTGTTCAGCATGGCTAAAAGTTAGGGTGGAGTGTCTTAGAGTGGAGTGTTGTGGAGCGCTGTAGAGTTGAATGAAGTTGTGGTATACAGACCTAGAGTGAATTGGCACAAAGTACAGTGGTGCAGAGTAGATTTACGTAGTGCAGTGGTTTTGAATAAAGTGGTGTAGAGTGCGGTGGCATATAGTGGTTCAAAGTAGATTGTAGTAGTGTAGCGTGCTGCAGTGGTGTAGAGTGGTGTTGAGTTCAGTTGCAGGAAGTAAAATCTTGCAGAGTAAAGTGCAGTGGCGTGGAGTGGTGCAGAGTAGAGTGCAGCAAATGCAACAAGATGATATATGGAGTGCTGAAACTTTTTAACCACTCACAGTTCACAGATCTTGGTGTAATCCAGCTCTCTTTTGCTCACCACGCCACCCCAGTTTGGACCTAGTCATATGCAAATCAGTCTTGACCCTGTTCCTCATGGGAACAGTCCGGCCTGCAGGCCAGGTCCTCCCTACACTGGAAAGCGGCATCCTAGGACCAGTTTCGGAGCATCGCCCCTCATCAGCCAGGCTAGCTTGACTCCAGTGGCACAGCGAGCAAGGAACCTACATCCAGGCATACCCATGGCCACTTACGGCAAACATAGGAAACACAACAAGATGGATTGCTGAAACGTTTCAACCACTCGCCCCCAGTTACAGATCTGAGTTTAATCCATTGTGGTTTTGGTCACTATGCCAACCCACTTTGGACCCAGCCATATGCAAATCCCTCTTTCCCCTATTCCTCAGGGGAACATTCAAGCCAGGTCCTCCCTGTGTGGAGTGCTGAGGAGTGATGCAGAATGTAGTGGCGTAGCGCTGTAGAGTGGTGTTGTGGTATTGAGTGGTGCAATGGGGGTGTGGAGCGGTGCAGTGGGGGATTATAGGGGCGTGGGGGTAGAGGCCTAGAGTGGTGCAGAGTAGAGGACTATAAAGGTGTGGAGTGAACTATGCATGGTGTGGTAGCGTTCTACCACTACAGACAACACATCTTCTGTTGAAATGACCGTTACGTTTGCACAGGCATTCAGTTTACTGATCCGAGTGCAGCGCAACCGATGTATGGAAGTGTCATCACCTAGTGTTTTGATTGCTTGTGTTAAAATGTTTCCACCAAACTTCAGAATTACCCAAAAATGTGCTTTTCTAATTCTGAAATATCTGCACTGTTTATTTAGACATTTACATTTTGTTGTGTGATAGAAAACAATGTTGTGCAGCCTTCCTCAAGCGCACACCCAGTAGCCAGCGTTCTTGTCCCATCCTCGCACTTTGAAGTTAGAGAAAGAAAAATAAACAGCAAGCTCCCTGGAAGATGAGCATCACATTTGACCTCTGTGTTGGAATGCATAGCAATATTTTAAGGCCTGTTTACAGAAAGCCAGTACTAGTGGAAGAATATCGTAAATGGGGTTTGGCCAACAAAAGGGTCTAAATCCAGCTGGACAGCCTAAAACCTAGTCAGCAAATAGAAAACAAGCGAATGTGAATTATAAACCATAAAGCCAATAGTAAACTGTGGGCGGAATGCATCTCGAGGGAATCTTTCAGAATGTCACTAAGATGTCTTTAGCAAACCAGACACCTGCGTTCGCTGTATGGTAGGCTTCGATCTAAAGTTTCCTTGTGTATACAGTGCATTGACAATGTACTTGTTAGCTGTGGAGTAACCACTTGAATTTTAAATGGAGGCGGAAGTAACCCCCTAAGTGACTAATAAAAATGATAAACACACTCCTGTCGATTGATCCAAGAAATGATTGACAGTCTCAAAAAAATGTCAGAAGGTTCCTGAGCCTAAGAAGCCAATAGATGAATGAGGCTGAAGCAAAGCCCATCGGAACACGTTTTAAAATAACCAGATAATGTATATTCATAAAGCAAAATTGATTAAAAAGAAATAATTCTAAACGTTGAAGGTATTTGAAATATACTAAAATGAAGTTGGTATCCTTAGCTTGATTTATGGGAGCAGTGCAAGTATAACAATAAGAATCTAATTTGGAAGATTTATGGCCTCCGTTGACGTGCTGGTATGTACCTGTGAGGAGTGTCAACATTAGACATTCGAGAGACTAGGATATTTCTTCGTCTTTAAGAAATTATACCAATTTAGAAACGTTCCAACCTTTTTAATTATTGTATATTTTGTGCGCGTGAATTAAATACAAGTTCATAATGTGTATTTGTTTGATGTATACTTGTCTGTATTGTTTTGAGGCTCAAATGGAGATTGCTTAGGTTGTGGTCCATGGCTTCAGTAGTGATTCAGATAAATACAAAGGTTAAGAGCACTTGCCTCAGAATATGTATAGAATACCACAGAATTGGATTTTTTGGAATCTTTGAACTATTCAATGTTGTCACTGTAGCTAGTATAGTGCTTGTTTAAGGATTTGCATCATGGTGGTGAAATAATTCAGACATCCGTGATTCTATGCCCTGGGTTTCCAGTCAATTGTCTGAAAGCGATGAGATTGGCAGCTTCCAATTTATCTGTTATCTGAATTAAATCTGGTGTACTGTTATGCAACAGCCGGCTCCAGGGGAACGTCGCAACTGGTAGACGTTTCTGTAAGTGATGCCTATTGTATTCTAGGATTTGTGCAGTGCTCCCTTTCCCTATGAGGGGCTCTGAATCGCTTACCCTGTTTGAGTATCAAGCTACACTGTATAGGTGTGTGCTTTTAGCAGGGTGTTTTTGTGTTGAGCCTATGTGGAAAATGTTCATGTTGCATGTCATGATGATCGTGGTGCACTTATTGTATTCTGGGACTCAGTGGTGTGATGTGTGGAGGTATGTGGGCGATATAGAAGCAAATTTATTATTGTGATGGGACAAACATTTAGGTAGCGTCACAGTACCAGTCTGGCCATAAGGCAGTGGCTTGCAGTGTGCACATACACCACAGGAGTGGAGGGGAGGGGGGAGGTGTCAAGAAGACCAAATTATCTAACTGGCAGCATGTGCTAGGCAGAGAACGTGTTGAAAGAATAATGCTGGTCATTACTGGGGGAATTGGGGAGAGTCTCTTAAACATTGTTTGCCTCAGATGAGGGCTACCCAATTATAATTCACACATTATATTTCACATATTATGCACAGAAAAATCGTGATTTGCACAGAATCTCACTATGTTGAGCCAAGCTTCTGAGGCTGGGATTAAAGTCTGGGTCTTCAAGGTTCCAAAGTCGGCAGCTGTTGCTTCTAGGTGTCATCTCTTGCAGTAGCCCCCACTTTTCCCCCTGGAGGCAAGGATATTACCTACTGCTAAGTATGAGGCAGATAAATCCAGGCTAGCTGAGAAGAAACTGCAGTCTTAAGAAAACCCATTTTCCACTTCCTTATGCCAGGCTGATTGACTCAAACTTCGATCCAGAGTTCATGCCACACGGCCCTCAACCTCCCAGAGGTGGGAGCCCTAGTTGGGTTGTGACTCGGACCCTAGCCAGACTGGTTTGTTGTATGGTACTTAGATTTATACTGTACTTACTACCCTCAAAAGGCATTGAAACACTTTGCGATGGGCAGCAATCCACTCTAAAATCCACAGTAAGAGGTTTACTTCGTGTTTTTAGTCAGCAAGTTTAGTCTTTTATTCTGCAGAAGAAACCCGTACATGCATTGCCATAGTCTGTGATAAAATCAGAGGAAAATGGATGTCCAGGGCGGCGGCGGTGGCGGTTAGGTGTGGGCACATGATTGGTGGGGTGAATAGATAGTGTAGCAGAAGCTTAGAAATTTGCAGGCAGTTGGTGAGAAGGAAGGGAATATGGGCTATGGGTTGAGATTGGTGCAAACCATACAAATGGATAATAAAATATGCCAGAAGAGAGGCAATTTGGAATAGCAGTGGAAGTAAGGCATTGAAGCATTGTAGGTATTCATAAATCAAGTCCTTTTTAAGTCTTGCGACCTGCTTTGCATTGCGCAGCAGTGCATGTGCATGTCACAAGACCTTTAGTAGTTAAAAACGGGTGATCAAGCTAGGAATCGCACACGCTCGTGCCTGAGTTTCCTTTTCAGCTACCCCATTGGCCTTAGCGTTTAGCTTTTAATGAAAGACTGCACCCTATTGGCCAAAGGCGGGCGCATTGCGCCGCATACGGCCTATTGGTGTCTATTACACCCTTGGTGCGTGTAATAGACATTATTAGGCCGTCACATGGTTTCAATTATCGTGCCCAGACACAGGCGTGATAATTAAAACCGAAACCAGGGCTCGCTGTGGCGCGTATGCACCACTCGCGGGCCTCTGCTCTTTTTTGGGGGATCCATTTTACAGCCCGTGTCCCCGGTGCAGGGGTCTCTGATCTCGCGGGAGTCTTCAGTCTGTGTCTGGCCTCATCGCTTGTCCTCCATCCAGCTGCTGTGGTAATACTAGACACTGATCCCATACAGGCTGCTCATTGACTTTGTCGTGATAGCCACACGTCACAGCTCTCGCACACGAGTGAACTAAGTGGCATCTAAGGTAGTAACCACCCGGCTGCACTCCTGTCAGTCAGCGAGGTAGCCCGCTAGGTCCAGGTGCGTTTCCTGTGAGTGGTGGCGTTATTACTTGCATACCACCAGTGCAGCAATAATTGGGAATATTATCTTTGAAGACAGCTTGAGCTCTACCTGTAAATCATATGTTGTCTACAGAACTCTACTTCCCATGTGTCTGTTGCATAAAATGCACATACTGCTTAAAATCGCTAAAGCTCAAAGCTTATTTTTATCTTAACTTGTAGATCAAACGATTAACTATTGAAAGCTTTCAATCTAATGTGTAACTCATAGGTCATATGCTGTTCTTCATACTTGCATTTCAGATCATCTAACAGAAAACACAAATTCTAGTATGGACATGCTTATGGTACGAGTGAGTCATGACCTTCACTGCCTAAGCATTTACTGCTTTGAGGAAAAATACTTTAGTGCGTATTATTCACACAGATACCATCTCCCCCTGTGCCCCCCCCCCCCGCCCCCGAGTCACACCTTCCTGCTCTGCCATTCACTTTTTTTTCACAACTGATTTTATTGATTGATTAGGCAAAGCATAAATGCAGTTCTCCACAATCAGGAGGGTACTGTCAAATAGCAAGACACGTCTCAATATACTTACAAACCTAATCAATTGAAAGAAACACCCCTCCCGTCCCTCCCCCACTACCCCAGCTACCCAAAGTCCCAACTACCCACCCCTTATGCCACCCTAACCCGATGCACATGATCACAATAAGCCTCATCATTTGAATATATTACAACAGTCGTCGAGTGCCTCCTTAGGCCTGAAGGTCCTCCATCGTGGGTAACCCATCATCCGGGTCTGCTGGAGGCTCTAGAGTCAAACCCCTGTAATCTGCCTACCGTTTCCAGATCTTATGTTTCCGGGGGCATCCTCTGGCCTCAAACACAGGTCGCTCCAACCCCATGAAGTAGTCGAGGCTCGCCTTCCAGGCACCCAGTGGAGGAGCCCGCTCACCCTTCCATGCCCTTGCCAGGTCCTGCTTAGCGACCACCAGACCCAACAGCATAAGATGACGCTTGTAGATGTTCCCACCCACATTCTCCAAGACATGTAAAAGTCCCAGCCGGGGAGTGCAGGGGAGATCCCATCCCAGTACCTCCGACAAACATCTCCAAACACCATTCCAGAACAGTCAGACCAACACATGACCACACCGTATGCAACAGCGTACCTCTCTCAGTCCCACAGCGCAGGCACTCCGGGGACGCAATCAGGCCCGCCTTCCACAATCCCTCCCGGGTATAGTACGCCCTGTGCAGATATTTAAACTGTATTAAGCGGAGTCGCACTGCAATAGCAGCCCCACGCGGGGACTCCAAAGCCTCCCTCCAGTCGTCCTCGTCCAAGGGGCCATCGTCCTTTTCCCAGGTTTCTTTCAACGGAAGCAAAGAAGAGGAACAATGAGTGACTAGCGTTTGATAGAGTCGAGACACCTTTTTGTCCCCAAGGTCCTCCATGAAAATTTTTGCTTCTACTGGACTAAACTCTGGTAGTTGTTCACAGCCAAGCTAGGTGCAAGTGCGTGGGGAAATTGTAAATACTTGAAGAATTTGGTCTTGGGCATATGGAATTCAGTGCTAAGGTCTTGGAAGGATTTGAGTGACCCCGGTCAGAACGTGTCAGAGTGAAGAAATTCCAATCTAATCCCAGCCACCAAACCCTGTCAGCGAGGCCAGTGCGGGGAGCTGTCCGTTCTTCCACAGAGGGGTCTCCGCTGTCAGTCTACCCCACCAGCCCATACCACGCAGTACTTGTCGCCAAATCACGAAGACCACCTGAGTGGCACGTGGCAGTCCACTCCGTTGCCTAGCCGAATACAGTAGCGTGTGCAGCGTGGTGTCTCCCATCAACGAGCGCTCGAGGGCATATGCAGGGTCTCCTCTATCTCCATACCACCATTCATTGAGAACCAAGAGGTGGGAGGCCTGATAATAGGACAGGCGATCCGATGAGGGCCAGACCCTCACAATATGTGGACAGTAAACATGTCCATAACGCCACCCTGGCGGCGCCCCCAGGAAGCGGCCCAACACTGAGTTGACCCGACGAAACCACTGGGGCTCGCTCCGATGTGGGTGATTCTGCAGTTGGTATAACGGGCGCGGGAGTGGGACCATTTTGAAGATCGCAGACCTACCAAATATAGTGAGGGGCATTCGGGACCACGTCTTGATGTCTGCCTGGAACCTCTCCCACACCGGCAATACGTTGCGCTCCCATGCAATGTCAGCGGACTCGGACAGGAAGACTCCCAGGTATTTCAGTCCCCCAACCGCTACCTGCAAGGCCGATGCCCAGGGGTACACACTTGCCCCTCCGCCCAGCACCCAAAGGGTTGACTTACGCGGGTTGAGAAAGTCCTGACACCTCACCAAATACGCGCATAATCTCCAAGATATGGGGGCCTGACCGGTTAATGTCTGTAAGGAAGAAGAGGACATCATCCGCATAAAGTGCGATTCTATCGGAGCGTCCCTCACCCCACACAAAGCCGCGAAGCTGCGCGTCGATGCGCACCCAAGAAGCCAGAGGTTCCATGGCCAGCGCAAAGAGGTAAGGAGACAGTGGGCATCCCTGCCGGGTCCCCCGGCCAACTGAGAATTTCTCTGAGATCGCCCCGGACACCCGCACGGACGCAGTTATATCGGTGTATAGCAGTTTGATATACAAGATAAACACCGGGCCCAGGTTGAGTCTAGGTAGGAGAGCAAACAGGTATGTCCAACTGACAGTCAAATGCCCTGTCTATGTCCGCCAACAATAAGGCTGCCCGCTCCCCAGTGGCCCCCATGGCGTCGATAGCCGTCTGCGCTCGCCTGATGTTGTCGTGTCGCCCTATGCAGCATGAAGCCCGCCTGGTCCGGGTGGACCAGGTCAGCCACATATGGGAGGAGGCGATTTGCCAACGCCTTGGCCAGCAATTTAGCCTCGATGTTAAGCAGGGATATGGGGCGATATGATTCATATCGGTCTGGGGGTCTACCCGGCTTCTGAAAAACTACAACTTCGGCGTGTCGCCAGTCAGCTGGCAAGCTACCCCGTTCCCACGCCGCCTCCAGCGCGCCGTCCTATAATGGGACCCCAATTGGAGATGGAATTTCTTATAAAATTTGCAAGGAAAGCCACTAGGTCCGGGTGCCTTCCCTGTGTTGAGCTGCCCTAACGCATCTCCCAGATCCTCCGCCGTGAGGGGGAGGTCCAGGGATTTCCTTACCTCATCTGAAACTGCCAGAGGGGGCAGGTCCGCAATAAATTTTTCGATCGCATCTGCCGGGATATAGTCCCGTTGAGCATATTGTTCCGCATAATAGTGGGCAAAGCTTGCCGCCAGAGCCGCTGGATCTGTTATAGCAACTCCTTCCCCATCAGTGAGGCCCGGCAACGTAACTGGTTGCATGGTGTGTTGACATAATCTATGGAGCATAGTACAGGACTTATCTCCCCACTGATATATCCTGCTCCGCGTGGCCAGCCATGCTTGTCGAGCCTCGTCAATTAAAACAGATGCGTAGGACTGTTGCGCCTGCAGGAGCAACCGCACCGCCATCTCGTCTCTCCTTCTCTGGCACCGTTGTTCCAGCAGCTCTACCTGCGCCGCGACAATGGCCTCTCGGCGTCGACGACGGGTAGCAGTGCACCACGCTATGTCTATGCCCCTCAGCGTAGGCTTCATGGCCTCCCAGACTGCCACTACGTCTATATCCTCAACTAGATTTTCCTGCCAGTAGTGGGCGATCGCACCTCGCATGTGCTGAATATAGTCTGCCTGCTGAAGGTGCCACGAGGACATCCTCCATCGGAACGGTTGACGTTTTCTATGCAACTCAATCCTTACTGCAACAGGGGAGTGGTCGGACAGTCCTCTAGGCAGAATCCCGGCCTCCCTCACCCTATCAAGGAATGCCCCTGGCATAAACACATAATCCAGTCGTGAGAAGGAGCCGTGCACGGCAGAAACATAGGTATACTCTCGCTCTGTGGCATGCATGTCTCGAAACATCCACCCAGCCCAACCCTTCCACCATCGCTCTCAGTCGGGTAGGGGCAGCAGCCGCCATCATCCCCTGCAGCCTCCTGCGGTCCATGCACACATCCATAACATCGTTCCAGTCGCCTCCTAACACAGCAGGGATTCCGGGATGTCCGCCCAAACTTCAAATAACCTCTCAGCCAAGGACCACTGTAATGGGGGAGGAGCATACACACTCAGCACCAACCATGCCCTTGATAAAAACGTAACAGCCCTGTGGGTCAATCCAATGTCGCTCATGAATGAAGGCCAGCCTGCGGTGAACCAGAATAGCTACTCCCCTCGAACCCCTGGAAAACCCGGCATGATATACCTGTTGGTAACCAAATCTCAGCAGGCTAAGCACCTTTGTTCCCATCATGTGCGTTTCTTGCAGCAGCAATACATAGTCAGCTTCCCTTTTACCCCATCGCAAGATCTCCCCCCTCTTAATTTTGTCAAACATCCCCCTGACATTCCAGCTCAGTACTCGCGTGGACTCTCTAAGGAGTCCCGGAAGTGGTGCATCAACCATAGTCAAAGTGGAAAGGACTCTGAGGACCCCAGCACCAGGTCCAGGCACACAGTACAACTAATTGCAAGGCATTAGGAATCACGGGCAAGTCTCCTCTGACCACCCCAGGCCCCCCCCTACAACCCTACAAAACCGCCCCCCAACTTCCCAACACCTGTCCCCCGCCCCCCACCCCTATACCTCATGGAACTCTGAAGTATCTGTCGCAGTATGGGGAACCTCGGGCCCAAAACAGAGCGCCCAAAGCCAACCATGCCAATGGATCCCAACTATTCACTCTAACTAAAGAACCCCCCCCTTAGGGCCAACCCTCACCCGTGGGGGAACCAGGCAGCCCCATAAAACAGCACCCCCGAACCCCACAGCGCCACCTCCCCCCAGCACCAGCACATAAGGAAGTGGCAACTCAGTGTCCTTATCACAAGCCTAGGAAGGCCCAGCTATAGTCTGTGACGTGTATCGGCACCATGCACTCAATGGTCAGCTGTCCAAGCAGTCACGGACCGTCCTTGAGTGATCCCCTCGGCGGGCCAGCGGTAGTAGCAGATAATCGTACTCCCGGAGTTTTCAATTTTCTTTCCCAGATTGATCGGTGTCCATGTGTGTCTCATCAAGCTGGTCACTGCGAGAGGGGGACCGCTTCCGTGACCGAGATTTCCTGTGTCGTTTACTCCTGGCAGCGGGGTCACCCCTCTCCTGTGACGATCCACGCGTCGGACCGGAGCCCAAGCCCGGCTGGGCGTTCGGCCGGACCCTGACCGTCTCATCAGTCCATCTGAAGACCTCCTCCGGGGTATCGAAGAAGTGGGTCCTCGACTGAAAAATTACCCAGAGGCGGGCCGGATAAAGCAAGGAGTATTGTATCTTCAGGCCACGCAGCTTAGCCTTCGCTGCTATGAAGGAGTGGCGTTGCTGTTGTACCTGTTTAGTATAGTCTGGGAAAATCATGATTCTATGATTTTTGAACATGAGTGTCTCCTTGGCTCTTGCTTCCCGTAGGATGATGTCCCTGTCGTGGAAGTTCAATATTCTGGCTATGACCGGTCGAGCGGGTGGCTTCTGCGTCGGGGCTCTGTGAGCGCGCTCTACCACAGAGAATCGTGATGGGGCGTCCGGGAGAGCCAGCTCTCCAGCCATTGTGTCAAAAATCGGTCCATGGGTCCCTTCTCGCAGTCCTCTGGAAAGCCCTCAAAGCGTAGGTTGTTCCTGCGCACCCGTCCTTCTGCATCCTCCATCCGGAGCGCAAGGCCCTTTTGAATTCTTTCCATAGCAGCCACCTTCTGTTTTAATGTCCCCACATCGCCTTCCACTCCAGTGATCCTAGTTTCTGCCTCCGTGATGCGGGCCACTGCGTTGCGAAGATCTTGTCGCAGCAAGGTTACATCAGCCCCACCGCTCCTATTTTAGCATCCAGCATGTCCCTAGATTGGGTGTGTGGGAGGGCAGGTCGGATATACAGACGCGGAGGCTGAATATATTGGCGAACAGCACTTTTATTATCAGGAAACAAGGGTTTAGATTTCACAACGGGTTCCGCACTTCCTCCCGCAGCACCGGTTTCTTCAGGATGGAAAGGATTAGCCGTGGTACTCTATGTTCCTCCCTCTTCTACCAGTCGATGTAATTCCTGGGACGTTGGGGTCTCCGTGGTGTTGTTTTACCCGGAGGTACCGAGAGGGAAAAAGAGAAAGGGCCGTCAGTTGGACTGTTGGTTTGAAACCCTTGCTCCTACACCGGAAGGTAGTACACGAAAAAGGGGACGGTGAAGGGTTGTGCATAAAGATAATGGACGTGAAGGATAAGGGTTAGGTGGAGAGTTGGACAAGGCGAGGATAAGAATATAGCGGAGGAATAGTCGTAGACCAAACAAAACTGTCCCAAGATACACAACCAAAGTGCGACTTTCTAGTACTGTCTTTGTCACTTGTGAAGGTATAGGTTTTTTCCCCTTAGTCCATTCCACCCACCACCCACAGGTTTACGCTCCACCACCCGAAACATCAAGCAATTCCCCAATGAGCTCCGGATCAATGTCACTCACCGGCCCCGCCGTAACTCTCCTGAGCCACGGCACGCTCTCCAGCCTTCTCCGGGGACACCACCACTTCTCCGTCCAGCGGTCTTTGGTTTCCCCCGCCTCTTCTCCACGCTCAGCAACGCTGTCTTGACTCTCGGCGTTCAGCTCCGGATCCCGGCTCCGAGATTCGGCGTCCTCCGCGTGTTCCGTCCCAGGTCCCGCCTCCTCGACGTTCTGCGACCCTGCATCCTGTGTGGCGTCTGTTTTTATTCGTTCATTCTCTGTAGCACCTCCTCTAGACGTTGCCTCACGCTGTAGAAAGAGAGGAGAGACATGGGTCTTCGTCCGTGGTTCCTGTGAGACGTGATGCAGCCTTGTTCGTGCAGGGAAGTCTGGGCTCCGTAGTCCAACCCTACCAGGTGTTCCGACAAGATCTTTCTCACAGGGTGATCGCCGCCATCAGTGCCGCATTATCGGGTCCTGCGCCCTGGCCACCCCCGGAGGCACCAGGCCCCCCACCAGGTCTGGTAAATTTGTCAATGGGCCCCTGTTTGGTGGACCCACTCCCTTCTCCGCCTCTGGTCATGGCTGGGTCGTCTAGGGGGGCAGCCTCCGACTAGCATCCGGCAGGGCTCCTCAGGACGAGCAGCTGTGCAACCAGGATCCAGCAGGGCTACGTCTCCACGATTGTGCTTCTACCCCAGGGTATACGGGTCCGCCGCGTGGCCTTCCACCAATACCTGGAGCGCCCCAGGCCGCCTCTCAGCTCCAAGTGTGCCTCAAGATAAGTGGCACGGGTCCCATTCGTCTATACCACTCTGTTTGCGCGATTCCTGTCGCCGGCCAGTCCCTTCCCAGGCGCCTGTCTCAGGTTCCGGGGGTCTCCTACCCCTCCAGCCAATGTTCCAGGGCGGTCGCCGTCCGGGTCAGCTCAGGGCCCCACCACTCTCGGCCGGGAATCAAGGAAATCTAAGACCCGGTCACCAGGCCTCTTCAGCCCCGGGTCAGGTCCTTGCCGGATGTGGTCAGCCGCGTCCAGGCTCTCTGACAAGGGGGGTCCCGACACGCCACAGCTCGGGTCCCCCGCCTGCCTCTAAGACTTATGTCCACACACACTGGGGCTGGAGGTACTTACAGATTATGCAGCCATACCCCAGCCGCCGTCCCACAGCTCCTCTGGGACCCAGGTACTACGCCAGCAGGAGCCCACAGTTGGCCACCAGTCAGGGATTGCAGTCGGTGCACCAGCGTTGCTCCCCAGGCTGCAGGCGGGGCCGCCCAAGTCGCTGTCCCTGTCGACCCCGGGCCCCACCACTCGCGTCCGAGGATCGCGAAAATCCAGGCCCCGGTCTCCAGGCCGCCGCACAGGCCACTGTCTCTCTGCGCCCCCACCACTCGCACAGCCACTCAGAGGTCAGGGGGGTGTAGTGAAGCTCCTGCTCCCTGCTCAGAGCCGACCGATCGGAGCGGCACTGACAGCCTATGTCGGAGGTCAGCTCCAGGGACGCCCGTCTCAGCTCCACCAAAATTGATGCCCCGGCTATGCACGCCGGGACTAGGCCTCGAAGTGTTTCAGCTGCTTTCTCCGCCCCAGTCGGCCCGGGAACTCCGTTCGGCACACCGGAGGGCACCTCACACCTTCCGCTACCAAGTCGAAGCCAGTACACTGCTGCGGAGGTCCGGGGGCCAGGATAAATGTCGCGGATCAATGTCGGGCCGGTGGGAGCTCTAGCAAGCTGCGTCCACCATCTTTGCCCGCTAGACCACGCCCCCCCCTGCCATTCACTTTTAATCTCGTTCTCGCGAATTCTAGTTAAAATTCCTTGTTGGTTCTGAGGACACAGAGTACAAGTCATGTCTGTCTTTACCCCGTCAGAAGCCACTGCGCGCGCAGACACAGGGGAACTTTACCAGAAAATAAAACCAAGAAATTAAATACATGTGCCGCAAAAAAAGAGCGTGGTCGGAATCAACCGAATCAAGGTGTTTATTGGACATGAAAAAAGGACGACAGAAACCTATGATACACGAGATGTCTATTGCCTCCTCGCGCAGCTTTCCCTGAAATAAAAGTGGGGGTCTGATATATGTGGAATAAGTGAATGCAGCAATGGCGCGCGGGAGGCGCTGACATCTAAAGGTGGGGGTTATCGGGGTAACGGGGCATGTCTAATACGTGAACCCCAACTAACGTAGTCCGTAAACGACTATAGAACTGTTTCCCCTCCCCGTTCTCCCCTTCAAAACAAGACACTGACACACAGCCTGTCCAGACCTTTGTGTGTCCCAGCAGCAGACACTGACACACAGCCTGTCCAGACCTGTGTGTCCCAGCAGCAGACACTGACACACAGCCTGTCCAGACCTGTGTGTCCCAGCAGCAGACACTGACACACAGCCTGTCCAGACCTGTGTGTCCCAGCAGCAGACACTGACACACTGCCTGTGCAGAGACTGCCTGTGCAGAGACTGCCTGTGCAGAGACTGCCTGTGCAGAGACTGCCTGTGCAGAGACTGCCTGTGCAGAGACTGCCTGTGCAGAGACTGCCTGTGCAGAGACTGCCTGTGCAGAGACTGCCTGTGCAGAGACTGCCTGTGCAGAGACTGCCTGTGCAGACCTGTGTGTATCCCAGCAGACACAGCCTGTACAGACCCTGTCCAGACCTGTGTGTATCGCAGCAGACACAGCCTGTACAGACCCTGTCCAGACCTGTGTGTATCGCAGCAGACACAGCCTGTACAGACCCTGTCCAGACCTGTGTGTATCGCAGCAGACACAGCCTGTACAGACCCTGTCCAGACCTGTGTGTATCGCAGCAGACACAGCCTGTACAGACCCTGTCCAGACCTGTGTGTATCGCAGCAGACACAGCCTGTACAGACCCTGTCCAGACCTGTGTGTATCGCAGCAGACACAGCCTGTACAGACCCTGTCCAGACCTGTGTGTATCGCAGCAGACACAGCCTGTACAGACCCTGTCCAGACCTGTGTGTATCGCAGCAGACACAGCCTGTACAGACCCTGTCCAGACCTGTGTGTATCGCAGCAGACACAGCCTGTACAGACCCTGTCCAGACCTGTGTGTATCGCAGCAGACACAGCCTGTACAGACCCTGTCCAGACCTGTGTGTATCCCAGCAGACACAGCCTGTACAGACCCTGTCCAGACGTGTGTATCCCAGCAGACACAGCCTGTCCAGACCCTGTCCAGACCTGTGTGTATCGCAGCAGACACAGCCTGTACAGACCCTGTCCAGACCTGTGTGTATCGCAGCAGACACAGCCTGTACAGACCCTGTCCAGACCTGTGTGTATCGCAGCAGACACAGCCTGTACAGACCCTGTCCAGACCTGTGTGTATCCCAGCAGACACAGCCTGTACAGACCCTGTCCAGACGTGTGTATCCCAGCAGACACAGCCTGTCCAGACCTGTGTGTATCCCAGCACACAGCCTGTCCAGACCTGTGTGTATCCCAGCAGACACAGCCTGTCCAGACCTGTGTGTATCCCAGCAGACACAGCCTGTCCAGACCTGTGTGTATCCCAGCAGACACAGCCTGTCCAGACCTGTGTGTATCCCAGCAGACACAGCCTGTCCAGACCTGTGTGTATCCCAGCAGACACAGCCTGTCCAGACCTGTGTGTATCCCAGCAGACACTGACACACACACACAGCCTGTCCATGTATCCCAGCAGACACTGACACACACACAGCCTGTCCATGTATCCCAGCAGACACTGACACACACACAGCCTGTCCATGTATCCCAGCAGACACTGACACACACACAGCCTGTCCAGACCTGTGTGTATCCCAGCAGACACTGACACACACACAGCCTGTCCAGACCTGTGTGTATCCCAGCAGACACTGACACACACACAGCCTGTCCAGACCTGTGTGTATCCCAGCAGACACTGACACACACAGCCTGTCCACGTATCCCAGCTGACACACACACACACACACACACACACACACACACACACACACACACACACACACACACACACACACACTCTCCAGGCCTGTGTGTATCCCAGCAGTACATTAATAACACAAGAGTACCAGAGGGTCTAACCAGTAAACAATGTATAGTAGAGGTGCAGATAAACCTCAGCACTAAACTCAAAAGACTGACTCTAATAAAAGTGATTCAATAAGCCACCTTTGCAGATGGTCTAGGACACCCATCAGTCACCACTCGGAACCGCCCTTCATCATTTGGGGTTCCTCTGAAAGACCCACCCAGAGCACGGTCTTTAAATATTCCCTTGGGTCCCTACCTGATCGTTGTGTTGTAGTTGTGTATCCCAGCAGACACTGAGACCCAGGCTGTCCAGAATTGCGTGTGTTCCCAGCAGGCTTCGAGACACTGTCGGCTTAGAGCTGTGCTGTTACACAGCAGACACTGAAACAGTACGCATCGAGGTGTGTCTCGCCAGGAGTTCCTGAGAGACAGCTGTGTCTCCCCAGTAGACGCAAGTGCCCTCTCTATTGTACTTTACAAAAGTAGAATTGTACATTCCACACGTTCTGCCACGTCCCATGGTTGTTCACGTCTTCCGTCTCCTATTAAAACGTTCTTGTTTTCTTTCAAGTGTTTTTATTCGCGTTTTCCTTTGCTGAATTCATGAAAAGTGAAATGTGCACACTAATGACTACAGACATGCGGACAGACAAATATACAGAAGGACTGTAACACTACACACAAAAAACCAGCACACACCCAAGACACACAAATGTACTATAACACTCTCGCACCAGCGTGCGGGTATGCAGTAAGGAACACCTGCATACAGAAGCACATGAACATCATCTAAGCCATAAACACCAACACACACACAAGCTATCACCTGCGCGCGCACACTAAGCAGAAACACACAAGCGTGCAAGAACACTGTCAAGAAACTCACGCTTACATATACACTTGCGCACACACCCCCCCCAAGTAAAGCTGACTGGAACAAACACGTGCGCTGTCACACGAAAAAGTAACAAACATCACCCCAAAAACGTGAGCGCAAAAAATCTAACGAAGAGAGAATAACTGCAGGACAACCACGTTAATGTAGACATAGGTGGTTAAAAACTAGGAAATCACAAACAGTTGAGACCAGCATTTGCAATGCAATAGGTCTCGCGTTTGTGAGTGTTTAAACTATTGGCGTTGTAAATGACAATGCCTTTTACTTATGTTTTAAAAACCAACACGTAAAAGCATTGCCATTTACAATACCAATAGCTCAAACTCTCACAACTGCGCGACCTATTGCATTGCAAATGCTTTTTTCTTTTGTGCTGGGATTATGTAATTTAGTGAGGAAGCTTTTATTCCATCCAGTGTTTAGTTAAACGGAGAAAGTCTTTGCATGTTTGATAGTACATATATTTTAATTGTACCGGAAATAGGTACAAGTTATCTCTGGCAGCATGGAGGATTGAGGTCTTGTATGAGATCTTGACAAGTTGTCTAGAGCTGCGGATTGTGATCAGAGCAGGCTTTATTCTGGTGTGCCCTATTTTGTAAAAGGTGTGCCAGGGAATCCATGATGGTAAAGTTGTAAATAGCCAGCTCTTAACCATTATTCAGATGGTAGGTAGTGGCCCTTATAATTGTATTTATTTTTTGCTGGGAGTGAATTACATAATTTGTCAGCATGTGCGGAGAAAGTAGTGCTTCCAATTATGTTTTTGTAAGGCGAATTGTTTAATCATAGTGCTAGTCTGGAAAGTAAATTCTTAGATTGTCTTGTTTTTAATACATTTTTATAGAAGAGTAGATTATTATTTGGGGTGGTTGTGAAATTTCTCCATGCAGAAATGTCACAATCTTTCAGATTGTCGGCTTTCTTTAATAACACTCTTAGAGCAGTCGTGGGTGGCTGTGAGGCAGAGCAACCAGGCATAATCAAAGGAACAAGTGTAAAACATTTAAGAAGTACCAAAGTAGTCTAACTAAAACAATAAAAATCAGACCCCAATTAATAAAACTAGTGTTTTAAATCTTTAAATGGATACTGAAATGGCATCTCAGTTTACCCAAGATATTTTATAAATTCATTTAAGTACAATAACTCAAAAGTGACTCAGTGGGTTTTGAGCCAATGGGCCAGACTACCAATGTTCTTATGGAATAACCACAACTGGTTGGGTGCCTTTCATAGGTACCACTTGGGTCCAGGGATACTGTTACCTGTCAGGTCTAGCAGTCCCAGGATCTTCAGTGCACTTTATCTTTGCCATGGTCCTGCAAAGACGTAGTCTTGATACTTGGGGTACAGGATGCTGAAGAGATTAAGTGTGTTGTTGGAGCTACTTTGGCACCCATGAGTGTCGGGGGTCCTCTCTGGCCTCGGGTCTTGAGCTCCCACATGCAGCAGTGGACTCCCGTGCAGTTCAAGGCGCAAGTGGTCTCCAGGATACCACTGTCTCAGGGTTGATTACAGATTAGCATATCTTTCCTCTTAGACCAAAGGTCAAAGTGGGCCCCGGTCCCCTAACAGACTTAGCAACACCTTTATGGGGGGGTAATGCTCTGTTTCTCCCCCTCTCCCCTTTAACCCCTCTCCCCTAGCAGGCATTCAGCATTTGTTCAGCTGGGTTCTCGAGGGTTGCAGGTTTCCTTAACTTTTGGTGATCCTGAAGCATAACTGCACACTAGACAACTAGCCCTTGGAGTCACTTCTCAAGTCGTGGCACACATGGAGCGCTTTACCACGAGTAGGCACGGTAGGCAATCTTTGTGTGGTCCCTCGGGTGCAGTCCAGCCTCTGGTGCTGCCTCTTTGCTGGGTTCAGGAGCAGCAGGGAAGACCTTCTCTTTCCAGCCCAGTAGTGATTTGAGGTCTGTCTTGGTTGCCACTTTTATGCCATCTTCATGTTTGTGGCAGGTGAGGACTTGCTTACAAACCGGGCAATAGTTCCCATGATGCAACCCATATCACTTTCTTTGTGTTTGGCACCAAAAGATCCCAGGAGACCAGTCTCTATCTAAATTCAAGGAAGTGCAAGATGACTCCCCTCCACCCCTTGCTTAAGGAGTCATGTGCTCACCGGTTGCCAGCATAATGACACTCCCTCTGGAAAAAAGGTTCGGCCACAGGTTTTCCCCTATTGGAGAAGATGTTAACCTGTTTGCCTACACAAAGGAGCGGGCCTGTTGAAGTGACGCGCAATTGCTTCGCTGGGTGCTACCCTTTTAGTAGCTGGCCATTTCTGGCCACTGCCCAGTATTCATCGTGTTGGAGATTACACCTCCACCCACCAACTGTTTCTCTTTGTTTCCTGTTCCTGGGAGTGCTTCACTTCTCGGGGAGGGGGTTACCTTTTTATTTTGGGTGGCAACTTCTGCAGACAGTCAAGAAGTGCACCAGAGGTCTGAGCATCAAAGTGGCGACCTTCTAAAGTCACCAGTGCTTTAAAAGTTTACTTCAGACATGAGTTTGGGTAATAGCAACTATCGATTTGATACCTTGAAGTTCTCTCTTTGGTGGTCCCAAAAGTATGTTAGTACTTTGAGCGATGGCTAAAGCAATCCCATGAGCAATCCCATGATAGACAGTGGATCTATCAGCCTATTTACAGTGACGTCAGTTTTGAGAGTTCACTGTCCCAGCATGTCTAGCACACGGGAAACTTGCATTTTTTATATTCTTAGCAGCCATCCCTGTGGGCTACCAAGGCCTTACTAATGGGTGACTTATCATATAAAAGGGGAGGTTAGGACTTGCCAACAGGTTTTATTTTTCCATGTTGATTTGGCGGTTTAGAAAATGCCTGCCTAGGCTGCAATAGTAGATCTACGTCCATGTTTTCAGCTTGCCATTGTAGTGGTGACAAATGCAATTAATTGCTGTAGCGTAATGGTGACCGTAAACATACTAGTCCTGTGTACCTCTTACCCCATATACTGGAAACTTGTAGGTAGTTAAGCCAGGTGAGGGTTGGCCAGATGTACAAACGGGCCCACGCATATGCAGTGGTAACTGTACATCGCAGTAAAGTGTACGACAAAGTAAAAAAAAAACAGGAGCCTCAGCTCAAATTCTTTTGGGAGGGGGAGATCCTACAGGAAGAGGCACTTTCCTATAATTCCCATGACTGATAACTAGTGCAGTCTTCATGACATGGGAGATGTTTGTGTCTTTAGATGTAAAAGTAATCTTGTAGCAGAGTTCTGAAGTCGCTGGAGGAGTGTAATGGCCAATGGAGGAATCCTGTAATACAGACAATTAGAATAATCCACTTTCTTGGGGATGAATGATGTTGCTTGAACCTTTTTGTGGCAATCCAAGATGGGGTGGATAAAGACTTTATAGATTGGCAGCCCGCCTAGACTCCGGTCCTATAGAAGGTTTTTCCCTAGGGTCGTCGTGTCATTTGGTGTTCGGCTGGCTGCCATGCCTTCTAGGGAGGCACAGCAGCTGGCGAAACACCCAATGCCACGACCGGCCCTAGGAAAAAAAGTTTGAGACCATGATTGTTTTAATGAAGGCCAGTGCTTAGTTGAGCAAGTAAATGCGGCCACAGACTTCCCGGGTTCTTGTATAAAGAGGTCACCAAACGGACCTCCTTGAGCCCAGTTCCCACCGCTGATGCAGCAAAGTCCCCATGGTTTGAGGGTCAGTCTTAATCAAAAGGGACTCTCTCCTTCCTGCGGACAGTTAGCTTTTCCCAAAAAGATGGGCCCATCCAGTCTGGTTATAACAGGGAGCCTAATTCTTTGGACATCCCAGCCATGTTGAAATTCTCCGTGAGGGGGCCAGTATTGTCTGAGCTTATCCTGACATGAGTGCCTGGAGTGGTTTACAGCTTTTGGTTTACCTTCTTGGTAAAATTCATCAGCAACTCAAAGAAAGAGTCTTTATTGTTTGTGTCTTTCTGTGATAAAGGATACCTTCAGCTTGATTTATTTTGTACAGACGCCTAGTTGGGGCATCGGACTCCAGGCGGTGCAGGATTAATATAGAGGCTTCGATTGGGTGTGGTGCTCGGTTGAAATTGGGAAGATCTGAGGCGCTGCATGTGCCGATTGCGGAGTGAAACAAGCGGTGAGTCTTTGGAGAGAACTCCGGGTGGAGCAGTGTGCCCTCTGGAGGTCTGATCTTTCTGCGTCATGCGGCCCAGCAAATACCGAAAGTGCAAATAATATCTCGTAAGTTGCGCTCCCGTTCCTCATTAGATTTAGCTGCAAGGAAAAAATAGTTGGGTAAGTCTAAACCCAAAAGCGATGCTAGTGAGAGCTTAGAGTACTTAACTGAAGGACTGCTGGAGCAGTGAAGAAGGGGAGAAGTAGAAGATGTGGGTGGGGGGGTACGGGGGAAGAAAGAGGCATGAAAGGAGAGCCCTGACTAAGGAGCAGGCTCCACTGTGATTGGACGCGACTTGAGTTTTATTTTCCCTAGTGTTCATGGCAAAGTTAGGTTGTGAACAAGAAATGGCTGCTGGATGGAAAAAGTTAAGAGAATCAGTATAATCTTCGCCTCTGGTTCTGAGACCGAATTGTAATGAGTATTAAAATATAGGCAGCTATACAACAGCAGTCCAGCTATAGGTCCCTGGAATCCCAATGCTATTTGCATATGAACCATATGGGGGTGGATAATCTGAAAGGCCCTGTAATCCATATGGCAGTAAGCAGCAGTCTGTGGTATGTGGGTGAAATCGTTCTGATTATTGGGAGCTGGTCAAGTGCCTAAAAGATCCTTGAATAATGCCTGTGCCCATGAAACTGGAAAATTCAGCCACTTTATTTGCCCCCAGTACCTGCCATTGAGTGTTCACTTGATTAAATCAAAACATATGGGATAATCTTATTGCTGAGGGTGAATTTGAGGAGATGGGTTAACTGAGATCCCTCTGCCAAGGTGTAATGTATATCGATGCTTTTGTTATGTCAGTGCAGCTCGTCTAATATGTTTGACGTTCGAGCCGCACCACTTCTGCTTGCAACCATTGTAGTTATTTGAAAACGTAATTGTTTGAAGTGGGCCCTTGCTGGCAAGCGGAGTGGTGGATGAGGTTTCCATTGAAACCAATCCGTTCACCCTGGGATCTGAGCTGGCTGGTCATGAGCAAGTACTTTGGAAATAAACTTGTGAACTTGCCTACAGCTTCTGGAGCCCGTCCCCTCCACAATAGTGTGCCGACTAATTCTCGTCCACCTAAACTGTGCGGAACACTTGCAAGCATTATTGCCTTTTGTGTTCTTCGCGAGCGCACCCTAGCGCCGTCACGCTGTCCTTTGCTGTTGCCTGAAAACAACCCTGCTGCGAGGGCCAAATCATTGCACGCAACTGTGTGCAGCTGAGCATGAGATTACATGCAGCAGCCATATTGGATTTGGCTTTTTACAAGTGAAAACAATGAGACTAGGGGCAAAGTGCATAACGTTTTTCTCTCACGTCTTGCACCTGAGTCTTCTCCTGAGCACTTTCTCTTCAGCAGCACGGATCCTCATGTGTGGCCACCCTTCTATCATACATTTTCAGTAGTTTAAGGTATTTTATTTGTTTTTATATAAAGAAAGTGGCTTCAAGGAGATTTCTCTTAGGCTGACTGCATTCAGACAGCTCCAAGTACTGTAGGCTTTCCTCCATTTGTTTATTTTTTCTTTGAAATTCTTTGGCATTAACTTGTTTAATTTTGGACAGAGTCGTTATGGCCACTCAACAAATTACTCTCCACCTCCCTTTTTGGCTCATCCAGGAAAACACCATCAAATGGGCTCAGTGGTTCGCCTTTTCCAAGAACCCTCCGATTGTGGGCTGTAACCCCCAGCTTCTATGGCAAAGGATACTTGCACTTCTAATTGGCAGTTGGGGGCTTACTGCACAGCAAATATTTGACAATTAACCACCAATTGCTGCTCCTCGAGCGCCCGCTGGTGATGATTGGAATGTATAAGTGGAGGCAATTGAAAGGTTGTAAAAAAACTATTTGAAGAGGAATCCAACATCATGCTGGAAAGGCACAACTTTATAAAATATAAACTACTTGATTAAGGGGTCGAAGAATATGTAGCTGCACTTAGGATCCTTGATGCCACTTGTGAATTTGGTCCAAATTTAGATACCTTTATCCGAGATGAATTTGTTTTTTTTAATTGTGCATCAAAATCCATGAGTGGTTGCTAGCTGTCAAGTTAGGATTTGGCCTAGAGCATTGAACGCTCCTTGATCTCATCCAAAGTATTGAACCCTGATTCCACGGTCCATTTCCTCTCTGAATCCACTTCTGGGCATGAGTGACTCTGTAAATGCAGTGCAAGCCAAAGGGAAACTCCCAGAAAATCAGTCCAGAGGAGTTCTACAGTTTACTATAGATGTGGATCAAGGAACCATTTGTGCAATTTCCAGGGTGTCTGACTAACCAAAAGCGTTGTCTTGGGTGTAAAACTAGGACATTTTCAAAGTGTTTGCAGGAGCAGCAAAACCCCAGCTCGCATTAGCAATGTGAATGTGGAACTTCACTCTTGTATAGATTCTGTAAACAATGTAGTGTCAACTATGGAGTTTATTAATGTTAGTACATCTGAAAGGTCGCACCTGTGATGCTGTTGACAATGTTTTATTGCAGTTAATGGTGAGCAAAAAGCCGATGGTCAAACGAATTGCATGGCGAGCAAATAATAGATTGGTTTAGGCCCCGATCTCCGTACTGGAGTGAATGTATGACATTGTTCTGCATTCTGTCCATCAATTGCTCTTTTTGCAGTTATTGCAGATCATGGCGGACTCTGGTTTGCCAATTACTAGCTTGCGAAATACTGCTGTCCAAGACTAATGGAGGTAAATAATGTCACTCATGCTCCCTGATGTCTGTCCCAAAGCATTTGGTGAAAAGTCCATCAACCTTTTAGGTTTCTTCACAGGGAAAGGTTCAGTGCATGGTTAGAGAAGCAAATACCAAGATGTGTCTCCAAGGACAAAGATCATTGGTTTGTCAAGATCTTGCCAAGATGAATTAGTATCTTGTTCCCGGTTCGAGCACTCCAGTAGTTGTGGCTAAGTTACCAGACCGCTCAGTTTGTAGTTTAGAGGAACCCAGCGACCTGATGATAACTAGACCTAAGGAACTGTTTTGTGATCAGGTTGGCACAGCAATTGTTTTGTTTTTTTTCATCACATCAGGCTAAAACGTCATGCACAGCCTTTTGTGCACAAGGTGAGGCAAGTCCCATTGTTGGTTGGAGAAGAACTAAAACTGATGAGACTTAACCCAAGGTATCCTTGAACCAGTGGAATCATCTCAATGGGTCGCACCGATTGTCATCTCCGCAAAAAGTCTGGCGATTGGGTTGTGTGACAACTGCACACATTGAATGGCAATGATTGATTGACTGTCACCCACTACCCAGGATACACAATCTTGGCCATCCTGGGCAATGCAAAATGGTTTTCCATTATTGATTTGAGATTGGCATACCACCAAATTTCCTTGGTCCAAGAGTCACAAGAACGAATGGCTTCGGTCACCTCATTCGGTGCGTATAAATACTTGAGGCTACTGGTTGGGTTGACTTCGTCCGCCAGTGTCTTTCAGAAGTTCATGGATGTCATGTTAGCTGATCTCAAAAGGGTACAAGCATACCAGGAATTTATCCTGGAAAAACTTTGGAGAAACACAATTGTATTGTTGATAAAGTCTTGTCCCTTCTCTCCGAAAGGACAAACGCTATTTTGCCATCAAGGAAGTGGATTATCTGGGTCATACCATCAAACCCAAGTTTACTCTGGTTAAGGCTATCAAAAGTGCCAGTGTGCCTACTGATTGTGATGCTCTTCGTTCCTATTTTGGTCTTGCAGGGTATTGCGCTCGGTTTGTCAGGGTAGGCCCGTCTGCGCCCATCATCGCCCCTGAGGTGGACGATGCCGGCAATGCTCAATGTAGGATGTCAGATCTTGGTAATCTCCTCTCCTACAGCAGACTGAGACTAATGGAAATAGGTAAGGGTGCGAGCTGCCGTCCCCTCTTACCTCCATACTCCGAGATTAATGATTTGATCTGCTCTGTGTAGCGGAGTTGCTTCTATTAGCAAAACCGAGACTAAGAGAGTGCAAAGTGCAATCCGGCTCTCCAAGAGGGCCTGTCGCACCGGGAGATAGGCCATTTACGGGCCATGCTCCTTAATACTCTGTCCTTGAAAAAACATACCCTCCAAATTTATGATCTACTAGTGGACATGAGCCCGGATCTTCTGTTCTTGACTGAGACATGGCTCAGTGAAGCATCTAATCACACTATTGCTTTGCCCATTCCCTCCGGATATCAGATTAGAAAGGACCGGCTAGAGGGTACTGGCAGTGGCATTGCCATCATATTTTTAAAAATAAATGTTCCTGTATGACAGTCCAGACAGAAGAGGTAGTAGGAGCCGAAAGCCTTGGGTTACATATGGTGGTATCTGCGCATCAATCGCCTGCAGGCATTGTAATCTATAGACCGCCTGGTCCTGCTGGCAGGTTCCTAGAGTCCATCAGCAATGTGGTTTCTCCCTTGGTCACCAAATTCAAACCCTGTCTGTTGCTAGGTGCTTTTGATTTCCACATGCACAAATCAACTGAACAAGAGTCCATTAGGTTACACGAGTCTTTGGATATCTTAAAGTTGTCCCCCCATGCTCATCACCCTACTCATGAGAAGGGTCACATCTTGGATCAGATTTTCTCCACCGAAAAAATAGAAACCGTCCCTCCCCTTCTCCTTGTATGGTCTGATCACTCCCTTCTCAGCTTTACGATTAAGATAGAACCAAACCTCCCTAAATTTTACAGGAAGACCAGCACGAGTAGCTTTAGACCATTCCACCAAATTACTCCTGGTGCCCTGAGCTCTGCCGTCAGTAACCATCCGATTTCTTCCAGTGGGAATTTCAAATGTAGAATGTCTGGAAAACTGGGTTCAGCTCCGTGCCTTGGAGCTTGCACCCCCATCCTTGCGTTCTGGTAAGTCCACTCTGGCTTCGGCCCCATGGTTCTCAGAAGCCCTCAGAAAAAGTTAGAGAACTTGCAAACGATTGGAGAGGGCTTGGCGGAAGAATTTTGAACGCAAAGATAAAATAATGTTCGAGGCATATGAGCTGCAGATTCTACACTTCTCATTAGATCGCCACCTGGTGTTGGGCTCGGATGATTGCATGGTGTTGTCTTGGAAGAAGTCTTTTGTAGTCACAAGATGGGTGACTCCTCCCTTGGACGATAGTGCGCATGGGCATCGGCTCCATCCTTGGATTGTTTTTTCCCGCGACTGGGTTCGGGTGAAACTTTTCCGCTCCGCTCCGAAATCTACTTTTCAAGTACTTTGACGCGTAAAAACTTATTCAAACTTCACCAAACTACTTTAGATATCGATAAACCTCGACTCAATCAGCTCTATTCCGGTCGTCGACGCTGGCCGTTTGGCCTATCCACGCCGTGAGGCCTACACCTCATGGAAAAGACGCAATTCAAAAGATGCCCAGAGTGTGGAGCAAAGTTTCCACACAGTGACCATCACGGTCTGTAACCTGTGCTTATCGTTAGAACACTACGAATCCAGCTGTACAGCCTGTACATCCTTTCGATCCAAGAAGACCATTCGAGATTAGAGGGCCCAACGACACGACATGCAGAGATCGGAACCGGTGGATTTCTTCGAGGAAGTTCCTTTCGTCCCCGCAGAAGATTCAGACGATCCCCCAAATCGTATCTGGGGCAGACGACTCGGATGACTCCATACCATTGGGTCAGTGCGTGAGTACTACTGCCCCATTCCCAGCACCCAAATCGAAGGCAAAGGTCAACACTCCGCCTCCGTGGCCCAGTTGCGACCGAAAAAAACACTTCGAAAACCCCACCATCGAGCCCGACGAAGAAAATATTCTAGACTTCCGGTAGCTCCTTACCGAGCAAGCCGCACATGCCTATCCCACCAGCTCCCTTGGCACTGAAACCGAAAAGTCCTGGCTTCGAAACAGTCAACTTCTAAAGACAAAACTATGAAGCCAGCGCCGGACGCCTCGAGGCCGACGAGCCCAGCTTCTACTCCGAAGCCAATATCTTCGGTATCGAAACCTACAAGGCCTGATTCCGATGCACTCAAGCCCTCGAAATAGCCTACGACTCCGAAATCCATACCTTCGGTGCTGAAATCTACGCCAAAGGACACAGTAACCACTCCTAAGGCTAAAGAAAAGTAGCAACCACCCCCGGAACCGAAAAAAATCGGCACCGGAAAAGGTTCTGCAAGGAGAAGACCTTTTCCAACCTGATCTCTACAAAAGATCTAAATTGACCCAAAGACAGGTCATGTATCCACTACACCAAACAGGAAGAGTAAGTCAGACACAGCACCTACACCTGCAGTGCCTGTCAAGAAGGACTCTGCCACATCTCCTATGCACCCTTCTCCTCCTATACTTCCTTCTCCTCCTATACTTCATTCTCCTCCTATACTTCATTCTCCTCCTATACTTCCTTCTCCTCCTATACTTCCTTCTCCTCCTATACTTCCTTCTCCTTCATCTCCTGTTCCTCTTAACATTTCACCTCAAAATTCTCCTGAACTTTCCTCCTCATTCTTCACCACATACACCTTCAAATGATGAGTATAGCATAGGGGAGGGGCAGACACAGATGAGCCTTTTTTCCTACCCTATTGATGATCTAGATTGGGAGTACCCAAACCCACAAGATGTGCCAGATATTCCTGACCCACATTCATATCCATCAAACCCTTCTCCCACAGAAGACCATATTGGTTTTGGCCACTTACTGAATAGGGCTGCCATCTATCACGGGGTCACCATAAATTCAGATGAGGCAGAGGAAGACTTTTTATTAGATACGTTTGAACAATCACAAAAGTCTGTTCAAATTCTGCCTATGATTAAGGGGGTCATCAAACATGCTCCAGAAGTATTTAAAGATCCTCTACATGCTAGGATTTTAAACTCCTAGAATTGAGAAAAAGTACAGGCCTGCTCCTGGGGATCCTGCTTACATTAAAGGACAGCTACCCTTGGATTCCCTAGTTGTGTCAAATGCTAGAAAAAGAGCAAACTCAGACATCAGGTGAAGCACCACCCTCCTGATAAAGAATCTAAGACGATAGATGCGTCAGGTAAAAGGATAGCTGCACAAGCTAGCAATACATGGTGTTTAGCTAACACAAGCCCTCCTTACAAGAAATGACAGGGCTCACTATGATCAGTTAGAGACACTACTAGAACATCTACCTGACCAATATAAGGCGCAGGCAAACAACCTTATACAAGAAGGCAAGTTAATTTCAAGTTCCTCAATCCAAATCCAGTGCACACTTGATGTAGCAGACACTGCATCTAGAGCTGTAAACACTAGTGTCCTACTTAGAAGTCATGCATGGCTACGCATTTCAGGATTTAAGCAGGAAGTGCAAACTACCATCTTAAATCAGCCGTTCAACCAATATCAATTGTTTGGACCAGAGTTAGACACAGCACTTGAGAAAATTAGGAAAGACACAGATACAGCCAAATCTATGGGAGCTTTACAATCCACACAAGCTAGAGGCTCCTTTCGAAGAGGTCAAGGTAACCACAATCTAACCTCTTCCACCACAAAACAGTGACTTCCCTCTGCTCCCCCAACAGCACTCCTGTGGGGGCAGACTAACACAGTTTCTACCTGTCTGGAATTCAATCACAACAGACAGCTGGGTAAGACAAATTATCCAGTATGGCTACTGCCTCGAACTTTCAGCTACCCCTCCACACATACCACCCAGGCAGCGTCCAGGGATGTGGAATTCCTATAGCCCGACTCCCAGGACATTTTGTTTGGGGTCAAGGGCAACAAGTTTTAATGTGTATTTTGTCCTTGGGACAAGTAGGCCCAGCCCCCTGCAGCACAAATCCTTTGGCTGCAAGTTTGCAGTAGCACATTAAGGGCCAGGGAAGGGCACTGCCTGAAGTTAAACTATTATTTGTTTGCCTATGTTAATGCTTTTCAAACTTGTGTTTATGGTTCAATAATTGAAAGCCTTTATTATTAGGGTGAGCGCTCTAAGTAAATGTAAGTTCTGATCGCACTACTGACAGTGGTTACAGTATAAAAATGTGTACTCACGGTTTCAAAGTTTAGCAATATGAGGCTATGCATAATGCTCCCAGAATGCTCTCTGATTAGATGCAAATATTTGCAGAAGCTTGAGAGCAGGATTAATGACTATGTGCTTTCAATATAAAATGTTCCTAAAAAATGAAAGTAGGAAAACAGAACATTTTGCTAAACTACTGTGACATTTCAGGTACCGTTTCTTTGCAGCATCATTTAGTAAAATGTGTTGATGCATGCTAGTATTTCGCAAAAATATTCATATTGGAAAATCAGTGTAACCAGTTTCAATAAGATTATGAGAAACATAAAAATAAACAAGCATTGGCAAAGTCAGTAGGTCTGAAATTAGTGATCAGCTTTTTAGTTTTGCCAATACGTGACTTTCTTTGGCATGGTTTTTGTAAAGCCTACTTGATGTGAGAGCTGCCGGGCCCGCAGCATTATAACAAACATTGGCAAAAGCAAAAAAAAATTGTCTAAAAAAAAAAAGCACACTGCCACATTAGTTACTGCCACTGAACAAAACTACTTTGTGTGCCAATATACTCCTTGTGAAAGTGCTTAATGCCGTCACTCACAGTGAAGCCAGCCGAGACAGCGAGAGGGAGAGAGAATTCTAACAAACACAAAAGGTTGTGGTTACCGCCAGACCAAATTAGGGGCAGCTGTATGGCTTTCGTGAATTTACAGAAGTAGGGCAAGAAATGTACTCCTGGAAAATATTTGCGAACTGCAGTTTATCATGAGCAAATATGCATGTGTAGATTTGCTCATGTGAAAACCCGAGTGTTTGCAAGGTCATTTTCCCATCAACCACTTTTTTCCCAACTCTGGAAGAAGGTTTACGCCTGCCATTGTCAGGAGTACATTTCCAACATTTCTCCGTATGGGAAAAGATTAGAGAAAAGTTGTTGAAAACCCTTAAAACATCCAAGTTAGTAGATTTGCACAGACTTAAAGGGCATTCCAACCCTGGAACTATTGCTTACCACTACCTTCAGACCCAGTATGTAGATCTGCAGAAACGTGGCAACATAAAGAGATTGCTAGTATTCAAAAACTACTATGGTATGAGCCCTGGCATAATCAGAGAGGCTATATAAGAGCTCTTATATAATGAGATAGCTGCCATAATTTGTCACCGAACCACATGGCACCAAAGGGACAAGTGGATTTTTTTACAGGACAAGTAGATTTATGAAGCTACTTGCCCCATGGACAAGTAGATATTTTAATAAATTCCACACCCCTGAAGCGTCCAATGTCTGCAGAACATCTTACACTGCTCAAACAAGAAGTCCTATCACTTCATCAAAAGTACGCAATAGAAATAGTTCCTTTACAACCTCAAGGAACAGGGGTTTACTTGCTGTATTTTCTAATACCCAAAAAGGACGGGACACTAAGACCAATTCTTGACCTCGGGCCCCGCAATCACTATATACACTCAGATCATTTTCATATGATCACTTTACAACAAGTGCTCCCATTGCTGCAACAAGGTGACTTCTTACAACACTAGATCTAAAGTACGCCTACTTCCACATTCCTATACATCCTTCTCACAGGAAGTACCTGAGGTTTGTACTGGAAGTACCTGAGGTTTGTACTGGAAGGACAGCATTATCAATTCAAAGTCCTTCCATTCGGGGTAACAACTGCACCAAGAGTGTTCACAAAGTGCTTAGCAGTAGTAGCAAAAACAAGTGATGGACCAAATGTGGATCAATGTCACACATTCCCCCAGTCAAAAGATCTGGGCCCAAATCCATCGTTTTTTTGCACTCCACACCACCCTGGGTTAGACAATGGCGATATGCAAATCAGCTCTGACCCTGTGTCCCCATGGGAACAGTCCAGTCCGAACTACAAAAGCCATGTCCTTCCCAGAACGGAATCAAGCATCCGAGGACCGGACCGGTTTCGAGGTAACACCTCATCAGCCCGGCTAGCTTGACTCCAAGTGGTGTGGAGTGCCTGGGACCCACGTCTGGGCATCCCCAGCGCACTTAGGGCGGCAATTGCAAAAACAACAAGTGATGGACCGAAAGTGGATCAATGTCACACATTCCCCCAGTCCTCGGATGCTTGATTCCGGTCTGGGAAAGATATGGCTGTTGTAGTTCGGACTGGACTGTTCCCATGGGGCACAGGGTCAGAGCTGATTTGCATAAAGCCATTATCTGACCCAGGGTGGTGTGGAGTGCAAAAAACGATGGATTTAGGCCCAGATCCTTGTACTGGGGTGAATGTAAGACATTGATCTACATTCTGTCCATCAAATTGTTTTTTGTAATTTTCTAGCAGTAGTAGCAGCACATCTCCGAAGACCACAAATACATGTCTTTCCATATCTAGACGATTGGCTCATAAAAGCAAAGTCATTCAATCAGTGTGTCCAACACACATTTCAGACCATTCAAACACTGCACGACTTGGGGTTCACAATCAACTACTCCAAGTCGCACCTACAGCCCTAATGTACATCAATATTTAGGGGCTGCAATAAACACGTCTACAGCTCTAGCGTATCCCAGTCCAGCAAGGATACAGAGCATTCAAGCCTTAGCCACAAAGTTTCAACATCAACACACTCTCCCAGCCAGAGTGTTCATGAGACAAATAGGCATGATGGCATCTTGCATATTTTTTTTTAAAATTGATTTCAAAGCAAATAGGAAGACATGTCAGGAACATACCTGAGAACTACATTCAGCTTACAGAGTCACGATCAATACAAAATCCAAGAACTGAGGAATGCCCCCCATTCCCACCCCCGCCCGAGCCTAGTGCTGCATTTCAGACCACACCATAACACAATTTGACCATTCTCGTTGGTGGATACGTATATCAGGATTGGAGCACAACCTCGCCCTGCGGGTTTACAGCAAGTGACTACCATCTTTGATTGGAACAGTTCTCCTGTCAGTCCGCGGGAGAAGTGACAGCATCTTCAGTCTGCTCACTTCAGGCCAATAAGTATTCCCGTAACTGGGCCCAAATGTCTTTAGGTCGTGATCTCGTTGGAAGTTCTTCTTCATAGAGGGACAATTGCTCTTGACAATACACCATATCCGTTAACCATTTGGCAGCTGTCGGGCCCCGCTTACCATTCCACTTGAACAGAACCCTTCTCTTTGCCAGCAATAAAGCAATTCTCACAAAGCGTCCCAACGCACCCTGCACCGAAGGTAAGTATCCCAATAAGCGTAGCAGAGGGGTGCAGTCCAGCATTTGACCACTCATAGTGTAAACCATCTCCAGCATCTGTGTACACCCTGGCAGTGCCATGTTAAATGAACAAAATCTGCCTCCTCCTAGTTCACATCGTCTGCAACAACTGGTGTCTCTGAAGCCTATTTTGTGTAGGCATACAGGTGTGTGATATGTTTGATGCAGGAATTTGAGGTGTATAATGCGTAAATTACTGTTAGCAGACAGTCTTCCCGTCGGATCACAAATCTGGCCCCACATTTCCAACGTGAACTGTGGATATAAAACCCTTTTCCATCTTGCCAAGCTCTTGTCCTCCGGGAGCACCGATTCTTCCTGCACTACCCGATAGTTCAGTGAGTAGATGTTTCCTGGAGGCCGCTGTCACAACCAATTGCAGCGACTTGGAGATCGCCGGCTCATCTGTGAACGTAATATAGTAATCCCAGACAGCCCTGCGCAGACGATAGCAAATATAAGTAAACAACGGTGTAGGATTGGATATAAAGTTCAAATCTTCCCCAATATATGTCCCATCCCTATAAAGATCGCCCATCATCGAAATGCCCGCCTCTTTGAGTGCAGGCAACGCCCCGCGCGCAACTGACAGTGCACTATGCCCCTCAATAGGCATGTTAGGAGCATACAGCGGGAGTTTATTCGTCCTCCGGCCTATAGCTTGCCATGCAGAGACCGTGGTATCAATGGTGTTTATATCCGATTTGGGTGTAAATCTATGAACATGTGTAATAATGCCATGCAGAGGTATCTCACCTGCATCTCCCTCCTCAACCGCCACATGGGGAATAAAATTATGCGGACGAAACCAAAAATATGCATATTGGGCCAGGCCGCATATGTAGTACACGAAGAAGTCGAACCCCCCTTTATCAAAAGGTAATGTAAGTGTAGACCAGCCAATTATGGGTGGCTTCGCACCCCACACCAAGCGAAGCAATTATGTTTGCACCGGTTTAAAAAATTGCTTGTTTAAGCGGATAGTAATATTACTGAACAGTACAGAAATTTAGGCAGTATCACCATTTTGATGACAGCTATGCGGTCCGCTAGTGATAAAGGTAACCCCATCTAGCAATTTGTTGCACCAGGTCAGTGTACGCCCTCCCGTAATTTTCACGGACAACAGTCACGCGGTCACGATGAATCCATACGCCCAAATATTTCACAAGATCCTCTGACCAAAGCAAGGGGTAGTCTACCTGGGTCGACTTAGTGGCAGGTGTGAGGGGAACGATGACGGATTTCTCCCAATTAATAGTGAGACCAGAGTACAGCCCATAACTGATATACTCCCTGATGACCTGCGATAGATATTGTTGTGGTTCACGAAATAGAGAACCATGTCGTCTGCGTACGCAGATATGCCCACTGGCCAATTAAAATTCAACGCCGCCGCCCTGTGTGTTTGGCGAATTCTACAGGTCAGGGGTTCTAGCACGATGGCAAAAAGGAAAGGGGATAAGGGGCACCCCTGTCGAGTGCCCCGTTGTATAGTGAACGGATCAGATGTTAGGCCACCCACCCGCACCCTTGCTGAGGTATCTGTGTATAAAATGTTAACCCACCGGACAAACACAGGGGGAATCTATGTTAATCAAGTATAAGGGGCGATATCATTCGCACCGCGACGGGTGTTTATCTTTCTTCATCAGGGTGATTATAAGCTCCTGTCTAAGAGATGGGGGAGATGGCCAACATCATGTGCCTCCGCATACACTGCCAAGAGGTGAGGTGCAAGTAAATCGACATATTGCTTATAAAATTCCGCTGACAGCCCGTCTGGCCCAGGAGCTTTCTTATTAGGCAATGATAGTATAGCATCCTTAACATCTTGCTCGTTAATGGGCAAACTTAAGAATTTTCTGTGTACATCAGATAACTATGCGCAAGCTGTATCTGAAAGGTAGTCTGTTTCGGCGGACTCCGACAGGTCACCTCGATAGGTATAAAGGGTCTCATAGAAACTACGAAATTGACCTAGGATGTCCTTAGGGGAGAAGTGTTCGTCCTCCACGTCGTCCACAATGCGCTCTATCTGACGATCATCTACACAGTCACGAAGCCGGTTAGCCAGCACTCTGCCTGGCCGGCCACCCTCCCCGTACGCTCTTGCTACAAACCTCTTAGACAAGTACTTCACCTCTGAGGCAGCTAATGTGTTGCACTCATTCGAGAATATATTGAGGAATACAAGTGTCTCAGGTGAGGACGTTGCGTCGTAAGAGGATTCCAATTCTCTCAATTTATCCTCAGTGCGCTGCAATTGCCCCCTGAAGTCCTGCAGCATGCCTGCCAATGTACCTATGCATACTCCCCTTGTGGTGACCTTGAACGCCTCCCACAGGGTGGCCGCGCTGTCGACCGAGCCCACATTTAGATCAAAATACTGTACTACGGCTTTCCTAATGGTATCCTCATAGACTGGGTCTAGAAGAGTCTGCCCAAAACCGCCAGGTAAATGGCCTGTGTATGTTGTGTGGAACTAGGAGTTGTAATAGAACCGGATTGTGATCCGAAAGGGTCCTCGGGAGGGCGCTAACCTCAGTGACCCAGCCGTTCATCTCCCCACCCACCAGCCAGTAGTCCAGCTGTGACCATGTATTGTAAGCAGGTGTGATATGCGTGTCCTCCCTAGTTCCAGCATGTCGTGACCGCCAGACGTCAGATAACCCCCTCTCCTCCATGAAATCCCGCACACATTGGGCAACTTTGATCATACGGTGACTGGATGAGGTGGACTTTTCCATGTGTGGATCCAAACAGGTGTTTAAATCGCCCCCAAGCAACAAGGCTGATTCCGGCCACACACGCAGTACCTGAAATAATGACAGAAAAGATGCTGGCTCATCAAACACCGGTCCGTAAATATTGGCTATAGTCACAAACACCCTCCCCAACTTACCCCGCACCACGGCCCATCTACCCTCTCCATCCACCCTGGTATCCAATGGCTGAAATGGGGTCCCCTTCTTCACCAGTATTAAGACTTCTCGGGCATAGCTAGAGTATGAAGGTGCCAACCGGAAGGTGGCCCAGCGCCGTGCTATAGACCCCTCGGTATGTTTAGTCAGATGAGTTTTGCAGCGTGAATCTTTCTGGATTCACTATGCTGTGCATATTCCGCAATCTGGTGGTTGGGTCCGGAATCGTAGTCTTTTTTTTTTTTCTTTTTTTTTTTTTTTTGTAGCCCAGGTGGGCGTCGACGTCCCACCTTCTGCTGTACCTTCGGTGACGTGGGCATGCTTCTTGCGGAAGCTACCACCCTTGGGCGCCATCTTCAGATTCTTTTTTCCGCCGTTGGGTCTGGATCGTCGCGTGAAGCTCCAAAAGTTTTGGAAGAAAAAAGGAGAAAATACAACTACTATTCGATGGTAAAGACAGGAAAAGTTGAGAAGACCATCAGAGAGGAGACGACGAAGAAAGAACTTCGAGATCTTCGACGTCCTTGGAGGAATGCGCATACAGGGGGCCCCCTGAGCGCAGGGATGTACAAGACTCCATTTAAATTCTGCAAAAACTGCCACCACAAGTTCGCGCAGAAGGACCAACACCCGATCTGCAACCTCTGCCTGCCTGTCGACCACGAGAGCAGAGACTGCAACGCCTGCTCCGTCTTCAAGCCGAACTGGGCCTCTCCACAGACGATGAGGACAACATCGCCGAAGGTCCAGATGACTTCAAGGTCGCAGAGACCGATAAGAAAACGCCGGATAAGGTAGTCTACGACCCAGAAAACCCCCTCAGGGCCTCGAAAGCCAGAGACGGACCCTCAAAAGGCAGAGTCCAAACCCTCGAAAGGAGCACCGGCGCCGAAAAGTTCGATGGCCGAAGCTGCATCCTCTGAAAGAGCCCAGCGGATCCTTCGACAAGGACTCCCGGAGGCAGAAGACCGGCAAAAAGCAAAGGTCGTCGAAGCAAGCCCCCGAAAAATGGTCTTCGCCTTCGAAGGAAAAGGAGCTGAAGAAAGCTTTGTCGCCGCCGCCGAAGAGAGCGGCCGAAACGCTTGACGAAGACCAGGCCGCAGAGATGCTGAGAAAAAAGAAGGCTCGAGGCCGAAATGGAGAACATCCTCCAGAGGAAGAAAGACTTCGACGACAAAATGAGAAGTTACAAGATCCCCTCGAGGCCGGCAACGTCCGTCGTGGAGGTGGTACAACAGGAGGAGTTCGACGTCGAAGAACCCCTGAAAACTCTGGAGCTCTTGGAGCACGAAGAGGAAGAAGACCTCTATTATAATGAAGAGGATTACGGGGACCAGCAGTCAAGCTACGGCTCGGGTTCCTCGACGGCCCATGACCAGGAGTGGCAGGACATCGAGGCCGAAAACCCGAAGGAGGCGGTGGAGACCTATCCGTCGAGGCCTTCGCCACCGGATGACATCGGGGCATACAACGAGGTCGTCAGGAAGGCAGAAGCAGCTTATGGGGTGAAGCTAGAGGAGGAAAAGCCAAAAGCAGATTTCCTGCTAGAAACATTGCTCCCCACACAGACAAGAAGCCAATTCCTTCCCATGCTGAAAAGCATCAGACCAGAGGAAGGAAGCCTTCAAGGACCCGGCTACATACAGATCAGTAACACCGAGGACAGAAAAGAAATAAATTCTCCTCACAGGACCCGGCTTATATCAAGGGGTCCGTTACAGCAGACTCTATTATCGCTGCGACGGCCAGAAGGGCCAACGTCCCAACAACATCTGGGCCTCTACCTGACAAGGAAAGCAGGAGGATGGACCTAACGGGCAGGAAAATAGAGAGAAACGCCGCAACGCACTGGCGGATGGCGAACTCAAACGCCCTCCTGAATAGACATCAATACCAACATTGGGATGAGATGGGGCAATTGCTCAAGCACCTCCCGGAGCAATACCGTGAGAGGGCATCACACCTTGTGGAAGAGGGGAAAAGCATTGCTAACTCGTGCCTGAAGACAGCCTTGGATGGGGCTGAAACATCCAGCAGACTGATGGCTATAGGCATCAGAGAGAAGACCAGCCTGGCTCAGGATCTCAGGCTTCAAAGCTGAGGCTCAGAACAACATCCTGAACACACCCTTCAATGGTGAAACACTGTTCGGAGCCCCAGTTGATGAGAAGCTCGCACAACTGAAGGACAATGAGACCGCAAGGTCCATGGGGGCCCTGCAATTCAGGGGGAGGAGAAGGGGCACTCCTACGTGGAGGCCCAACGGCAGAGGTGGAAACCAGCGAGGAGATTCTCACCAGGCGTTCCACCAGGGACAACAGAGTGACAACCAAGGTCACCAGGGCCAACAGAGACAAAACTGGAACTACCAGAACAGGGGCTAGTCCTTTCATTCAAGAGGAAACTGACGAGGACAAAGAGGCGGTGAACAACCCCCCTCTAAGTGACTGCTCACGAGGAAAGGTGCTCACCCGCTCGAACCCTCCGGGGGAAGAGCACGGAAAAACAAAGAGGCGAGGGCTACACGGACAAGACACAAAAGAACATGTAACTCCAGTAGGAGGCAGGCTAAGATTTTTTCTCCAGGAGTGGAGAAAAATTACCACAGACAAGTGGATACTGAACATCATGCAGTTCGGATACTGCATAGAGCTGCTAAAGAATCCACCAAACAGAAAGCCAAAGAGAAGAGAGCACTCGGGAACAGAGCTACAACTGCTCCAAAAGGCAGCTCAAGAACTACTCCTCAAAGAGGCCATCGAAACAGTCCCATTCAAAGAACGGAACAAAGGAGTGTACTCAAACTACTTCCCGATACCAAAAGTGGACGAAAGCCTAAGACCCATCCTGGACTTACGGTTCCTAAACAAATACGTAAAGACCCAAAAATTCAAGATGACGTCCCTGCAAGAAGTCATCCCACAGATAAAGGCCGGGGACTTCTTGTCCACCATAGACCTCAAGGACGCGTACCTGCACATCCCCATGAACAGGCAGCACAAGCACATGCTAAGGTTCGCAGTGAACAACGATCACTACCAGTTTACAACCCTGGCTTTCGGTCTAAAATCCGCACCAAGGGTGTTCACCAAATGCCTCGCGGCAGTAGCCGCGCATCTACGAAGGGAGGGGATACACTTGTACCCCTACCTAGACGACTGGCTCGTAAAGGCAAGCTCGTACAGGACATGCAAGTATCACGCACAGCAAGTCTCGAACGCGAACAGGCCTGGGTTTCTCCATACACTGGGGAAAATGCTCAATGGAACCGGAGCAGGTGAAGATCTTCTTGGGTGCTCAAATCGACACCGTCCAATGCAGGGTGTCACCCAGCGAAAAGAGAACACTTGGCCCACTGGGGGAGAAACGTCACTACCTGAAGGGGCGAGCTCTGACAGTGAGGGCAGTGAGCAAGATCTTAGGGATGATGGCGTCGTGCATACACCTGGTCCTCAATGTACACCTACAGATGAGACCGCTCCAAGAGTGGCTACAACAGCAATGGTCACAAGCTACAGGAAGTTGAGAGGATCTAGTGGTTGTAACGCACAGGGTGCAGGAAGAAATAAGGTGGTGGACCAAGGAACGGATAACAGTAGGGAAACCTCTATCACCACCAGACCCAACAGTGACCATTACCACAGACGCATCCCAGAAGGGGTGGGGCGCACACATGAACAAGCTGAGTGAGAGGCCTGTGGAGCCCTACAGATGCGGTCAGACACATCAAATACCTAGAGCTGAAAACAGTGTTGCTAGCACTCAAAGCCTTCCAGAGACACCTGTACAGCCAGAAGGTGCTGATACAAACAGACACCACAACGATGTTTTACATAAACAAACAAGGGGGAACTCAATCATTTCCCCTGTCAAACTTGGCACAGGAAATCTGGAGATGGGCAATACCACTCAAAATAGACCTGCTAGCCATACTCCTGCCAGGGAAGGACAATGTAGAAAGCGGACTGGCTCAGCAGGCAGACTTCAGCATCCCACGAGTGGGAACTCAATATACAGGAGACAGAGAAATTATTCAGGAGGTGGGGCACTCCGACAATAGACCTATTTGCAACATGCCGGAATGCAAAATGCCAATACTTTGCATCCAGGCAACCAGAAGCACAATCACAGGGGAATGCCCTATGGATAAGCTGGGAAAAGACATTTGCCTACGCCTTTCCCCCGGTACCGCTGATCCCCAGGGTTCTGAACAAATGCATGACAAGCAACATGACTCTGATCCTGGTGGCACCACAATGGGCCAGGCAGACCTGGTACTCTCAGATAATGGAGATGGCGCAGGGGCCTCCCCACAAGTTCTCAAAAAGAAGAGACCCACTGTCCATGGAAAACGGAGAAGTGCTACACCCAGAGCCGGAGAGCCTCAACCTCTCAGCCTGGCTTCTGAGGACTTAGAGTTCGCACATCTAAAACTACCAGAGAGCACCCTGAGAGTGCTGCGAGAGGCAAGAAGGCCCAGCACACGCAAATGCTATGGGGCAAAATGGCAAAGATTCACTCAATGGTGTCGCAAGAAAAAACTACACAGAAAAATGACAAGGGAATCTACGGTGCTGAGGTACCTCACGCACCTAATAAAGGCTAAAATAAGCTCCTCTTCACTAAGGGTACACCTGGCAGCGATTGTGGCATACACAAGAGGAGAAACGGGGAGAAGCTTCTTCACATCTCAGGACGTGAAATGATTCTTGGAAGGGGCTAAAAGAATAGCGCCACCAAAAAGAATGCCACCACCGGCTTGGAACCTGAATGTAGTACTGACAGAACTCATGAAAGCACCTTTCGAACCGATCCACAAAGCATCACTGCAAATGCTGACTATGAAAACTGCCTTTCTGGTAGCAATCACATCGCTACGGAGAGTGAGCGAACTGCAGGCTCTAACACTACAGGAACCCTACATTCAGATACACAGTGACAGGGTCGTAATGAGAACGGACCCACACTTCATGCCGAAGGTGGTGTCAAGGTTTCACATGAATCAAAGTATTCAGATCCATAGCTTCTTCCAAAACCCCACTACAAGCGCTGAGAGCACTCCACACTCTAGACACAAGAAGGGCAGTGATTCAATACATTGAAAGGATGAAAGGACACAGGAAGACAAAACAGTTCTTCGTATCCTTCGCAAACAGTTACATGGGTAAACCAGTGACAAAAAACACCATAGCTCGATGGATCGCATAGACTATTCAGTTCTGCCACAAGCAAGCGGGCCAGGAGCTAACAGGAGGGGCACAGGCCCACTCAACCAGGAAGAAAGGAGCAACAATTGCGTTTCTGGCCAACACACCAATTCAGGACATATGCCTGGTGGCAACATGGGCTTCAGTGCACACATTCACTAAGCACTATTGCGTGGATGTTCAAATGAACAAGGAAGCACAAGTAGGACAAAAGGTGCTTCAACATATTTTCAACAACCAACGCTCATTTTCCACCCAGCCGCTACAAAAGTAACAAAAACAGCTACAAAATCTATGCACAGCATAGTGAATCCAGAAAGATTCACGCTGCAAAACGAATAGTTTCTTACCTGTCGGTGTAGTTTTGCAGCTTGAAGATCTTTCTGGATTCACTAGCGAATCCACCCGCCTCCGCCAGAAAGATGAGGCTGGAAAAGGTGGAAATGCATAGAAAAGGAAAGAAAGTTAAGACATGCAAGATACGTGAGAAAAATCATGTTGAAAAAAGAGGATTAACATACATAGCCATGGATTCATTACAAGCAGAAAAGACAAAAAGAGACAGAAAAAAGAATCCGAAGATGGCGCCCAAGGGTGGTAGCTTCCGCCGGAAGCATGCCGACGTCACCGAAGGTACACCAGAAGGTGGGACGTCGAGGCCCACCTGGACTACGAAAAAAAAAGAGAAAAGACTACGATTCCGGACCCAACCACCAGATTGCGGAATATGCACAGCATAGTGAATCCAGAAAGATCTTCAAGCTGCAAAACTACACCGACAGGTAAGAAACTATTCGTTTCCTGTAATAAGGCTATATGGACGCCATGCCTTTCCAAATGTGCGAGCACCTGTCTGGTCTTCTTCGGTGTATTCAGCCCACGTACAGGCGAGACACTGCCTGTGCATCCCCTCCGCCCCGTCTCACTAATCATCCCCACATTTCCAGCAATATTAAAAAAACTAAGGAAGGAACACTGTATGGGCACGCAGAAAACAGATATAACTCCAGCAGTGTCCTACTCAGTCTTCGACATCAGAAGTGGAGCCATTAGACGTGCGCTTTTTCTGTAAGGACTTAGCGTATGCCATGACCTGTTTCGGCGCCGCAAAGATTTTCCCTCCTTCATACTCTCCGATCCGCAGTCGCGTGGGATGCAGCATGGCATAGGGGATGTTTTCTTGCAGGAGCAGTTTGTTCATGTTCTGGAATTCCTTCTGCCCCGCCTGTACCTGAGCTGTAAAGTCCGGGTAGAATGATAACTGAGTGTTCTGGTACACTACTTTGCCCTTCTGTCTAGTGATACGTAGAACAGTGTCTCTGTCCCGGTAATTGTGCAGGCGAACAATGATAGGTCTCAGAGGGGTACCCGGGGGTGGACGCGCCGCCAAAGACCGATGTGCTCTCTACACCGCAAACATGGGGGACAGTTCCTCTGAGCCGCACACCTCCCGTAGCATGGTCTCCATATAGTCTTCCATCCGGCCCACATTCGTCGACTCCGGCAGCCCCAGCACGCAAATATTATTGCGCCTTGAGCGTGCTTCCATGTCCTCGTTCTTCGCTTGTATGACCGCAAGCAGCTTGGTGAGCTCAGTTTTTCCTGCCACCTGTTGGAGACCGTCCTCCGCATCGGAGATACTCTGTTCCGCCTCGCCAATGTGCGCGGCTTGCTTGTCAAGTTTGGCGGAAAACTGATCCATACGCCCATTAAGTGCTTCAATCTTCCCATCTATGGCCTGGAGGCTGTTTTGGATGGCTGCCAGTGCTTTCTCCAGATTGGGGGCGCCCTGTGACGTGGTCTCCATGTCCGGTTTCGACATTTCGGACTGTGGTGGTTTACCATTTTTCATGAGGTCGAATGAGAGCTTCGATTGGGCCCGGTCTGGCTTGCCCATGGGGCAGTCACGAGCTGGCCGGCCACTCTGCACAGACACGCAGCAGATGCCCTGCAGACCGCACTGTTTCTGTCACTCACCAACTTTTTTTTAGGGGGTAAGGTTACTGC
Source organism: Lissotriton vulgaris (assembly GCF_964263255.1). Taxonomy (NCBI): domain Eukaryota; kingdom Metazoa; phylum Chordata; class Amphibia; order Caudata; family Salamandridae; genus Lissotriton; species Lissotriton vulgaris. The sequence continues at coordinate 304,006,115 of NC_141693.1, read as the reverse complement.
CTCCTCACACTCTTAGCACCACAGCCTGCACAACTCGGGCGGCTCCCCTTGCACAGCGTCAATGGCGACCGATCTCACCCTCTGGAAGCTTGAATAAGTAGTGCAGTAGGGGCGATCGGCCCTTAGGCACCCCATCTCTCCACCTCTTGTGTAATCACTGCCAGGCTTTACAAAACCTCGGTAACGGGCACAGGCACTTCAATGGCTTCCACAGGCCGCGGGAGTAGCAATGGAGCTCACAGCGTGTAAGGGCCCACACAATCCCTCAACCAGTAGATCCCAGCCCAGTGGCTCCACACACGTTCATATGGGCAGGTGCGAGGTACCGGTGTTGGCTGATGACCTCGCTGCCGTTGCTGGCTGATGACCTCGCTGCCGTTGCCTACCCTGTCACTACCAAAGTGCCAGCCACGAGGGTCGTGGCCTACCCGGGGCCTGCTGCGCTCCCAGGAGCAGGGTGCTGACTTGGAAGGGCACCCGGCACTCCGGAGCACCACCCGGCAGTTGGAAACTCTAGGTCCGCTCGCAGCAGTTCACAGATGGTCCCCCACTGGGACCCAAAAAGGGGGGACAGTATAACGCTGGGGTAGCAGTCACTTCTCTCGCGGACTCTACCGGGCAGCTGGTCGTCCGTGCTGGGAGTCGGGAGGTGGAGTACGCAGCCCCGCAGCGGCCCACAGCGAAAGCCGACCTAGAACGTTCCACCGCCACCCAACAGCGGGTCACGCACCCCGTCCTCTCAAAATTCTAGGTCCGCTCGCGGTGGTCCGTCTGTTCCTGCAGCCGGCCGGTACACACCGGGTACAGTCTCCTCCGCCGCCTTGGTGACCACGGGGACCCGCAGCGCTCGCCAGGAGCAACACTCCGTACTGTGCCCGGAGCCGGGGGCGACGTCCAGTGCCTCTTAACTAAGCAATGCAGATCTTCCCAATCTCCGTAGGTCCTTTCGGTCCTGACGAATGCCAGGTAAATGAAACCGACATTGGCAGAAACATGTTGACCATCACTTAATATTACTGGAAACAGACCAATCAACTTCGTTGGTCTACTTTTCCAACACATTTTTAATATGTCTTATTGTTCAGCCAATAAAACATTTTTTGATACATCTAAGGCATTTTTAAACTCACTATTCACACGTTCATTAATCACTGACACTATCACTTAGCTCCAACATCTTCACATTACCCGCTCCACAGTAAATCTGGCATTGAAGCACACTGGGGTGGCACTCAGTCACTCCCAATGGGGCCCAATGATGAAGCATGTCACCGACCAGGTCGGTGAGTGAGGGCTTTCTAGACACACCAAATAGGTGTTGTTTTTCCTTTGTGCTTGAATACTCCTTTGTTATATAGTTATTAACACTCTTTCATTGTTCATGATGTCGAGTGGGGAATAAGAGTGTTGCTTGCTCCCTACCTCTCCTTGTTGATACAAGACTATTGTGGATGCCAGCCTCCAAGATCTAGGAGCTATTTTAAGTCAGAGTAGTAAGCAAAGATCCAACCGTTACTTTTGCTTCCAGATTAATAAAGTATGAACGGCACTATAGCACGAATGAACGTGAGATCCTGGCCTGCATTTGGGCTGTTGATAAGTTTTTAAAATTTACATCTAGGGGTGTGTCTCTCAATTACATACGGATCACAAGCCCCTGGTCTAGATTTTCACAGGTCGGATTCATATGTATCTGCAAGACTTACATGCTTGGTGTCAAAGCTGCATGAATACACACACGTTTAACATAAGCCATGTGCCAGGAGTTAAACATTTTTAGGTAGATTGCCTTTCTCATATGACTTTGCCAGAGCGGAATGAGGAAGTCCAAATGGATGTGTGTTGCTTAAGTTGATGCAGTTCAGGCCTGTCTGGATGGTGAGTCCACATTTTCGAATGATGATTGGATGAATGGGTTTTAAGAGAATAAAACTCCAAAACAAGTTGGAATGTACGTAATCCAGGGTTGGCCAGAAATTAGATGTCTCAAGAGTGATTTGAAGACAGATACTCTGGTGGCAGTGGAACGTTCATTGGTCAACAGTTTAATCTTAAGAGGGGATTTGCACGTCCTCCAGTTCAGGTTGCGTGAGGCCATTCCCAAAAGGCATCAAGAGCATTTGGGCTCCACCAAGACTTGTATGTGTATCAAACGTTACTGGTTGCCTGCTTTAGAGAGCCAGAGTCAAACAAATGATTGACAAATGCCCATAGTGTCTTCTGTCGTACAAACATTGAAAGACCAACGGGATGTCCTTGCATTCCGTTCTGTACCCTGAAGCAGCTTGAGAGACATTGGGCCTGGATTTTTCTGGACAATTTGTCCCTCTTCCAGGTGACATGAGATGTCCTTTTGTTAGTTGACTACTTTTCCAAGTGGCTGTACATTTAAATAGCTGTCTCTGATGGAGAATTGACAATCAAGTTTCTGGAATAAGTGTTTGCCATTGAAGGGTCGCCAAAATCTCTTGTGACCGATAATGGTTCCCATTTTGTTTTTGATCAAATGTGCACATTTTTGAGTAGCCGTGGAGCACTTAAGGGTTGTGTTTGTACTCTCCCATCTAATGGCTTGGTATAAAAAGGAAATTAATTGATTAAGGAAAGGGTGCAGACTGCTACTGCAGCAAGAATGGAAATGAAACCATTTCTAAAGCAAAATGTCTGGGAGTACAACATAACACCTCATTGTACCACAGGTGTCACTCCATTTTTGTTAAGGCGGTGCAAAGATAATTTGGATTGGTTCCCTCTGTGGCTGATATTGCGAGCCTGAGGATGCGAGGGAAAGTACTACCTTGAAAGAGAAGGTTTAGGCAAGGGTTTTAGAAAAATAGTCCAGGATGAAACAACATTTTGATGAGAAGAATACTTTTCTGGTTTTGCTTATGGAGATCAGGTATTAAACAACCAGGAGTGGTCAAGAAAGGGGAGTCTACTTCTGCAAGAATTTTGAGAGTGGGTAAGGTGTGGTCCTTTTAGAAAATCGAGATCATGGAATAAACTAAATTTGGTAAAACTCGCACTGCAACAAACTGGTATGATTAACTGCAGGAAAGGTTCTAGGTCTATTTCAGGGACGTTATACCAGGTTCATGTTAAAAGCAGAAACAATATTCCTCAGCTGCCAGTTTCTCAAAACAGTGCAGTTTGCACATTTTAGAAGACACACTGAATTCAAGGATTTGGTAATGTAACGTATGTTTTCTTCTCAGGATTACTGCTTTTATAGCTTGTTTTTAGGTCTCCCCTGAGCCAGCTTGCATGTGCTGATATGTGAGCATTTAGTAAGGGCTTTTGAACTCCAAAGTTTTTTTTTAAAAATTAACCCGCAATTGGCCTGTGCATGAGTCTTTCTTAAAAAGACAGCACTCAATTGGTCCAAGGCGTGTGATTGTCCGCCGCCTTTTAAAAATAATTTTATTGGCATTTCAAAGACTTACAATGTCCAAACAGGTAAAATAAACATACAGACTGCAGTACAACAACATCCATCATCCAGTTATTGCATTTTGACAATGTTACCAGGACTTAACATTTACATCAATAAAATTACTGTGCACAACTAATCAGTTTGGGACGCTTGTAAAAAGTCAATCAGATATGTCCAGCATGTCCCTGAGTTTGGGTCCAGCTGGCACCTCCTCCTCGTATGCTTTTAGGGCCTCTTTACAATACTTCATATCCTGAATCCACTGTCTGACTTCTGGAATCTCTTTACTATCCCAACACAGAGATCCTATGCTTTGCTAGCAACAGAGCAACTATGCCAAATTTGCGCTTAATAGCGCATACCCCTTGAACAAGGCCCATCAAGCAGGAGCGAATGTTACATTCAAAGTTAATAGCCACCATTTTCCCTAATATCTCCATAAAGTTTATCCAGTAATCATTTACTATTGTGCAGTACCAAGCAAGGTGTATAAAATCAGCCCTGTCCACCTTACAGCGTTTACACTTCGCATCTGTGCGTAGACCATATTTACATAGTCTGGCTGGGGTATAGTACGTTTGGTGTAAATATTTATAGTGCACCATACGCAAATTAGTTTGCCGTTAGCATACCAGTTAGGGTGCATGTCACTGCCCATTCCTCCTCCATAAATGGGTCATCTAAGACCTTATTCCACTTTCCCAATGCATTCTGTCGTGTCAGCTATGTCCTCCTGCAATTTAACATAGTTTAGAGACCATGTGTACGGCGTTAGGTGTAGTAAGTATCAACTGTAGTGCTGACAGTTGCAGTGGCTCCGCAGGGTAAGGTGGGTATAATAATTTTTTGATCGCTCTCTGCAGTCTATAATACGGGAAACAAAACAATAGTGTTTGATTACTGATGTATGTTCGGTCGTTTGGTGCTCTAAAAGTATCATTGTTATACAGGTCCCCCATTTTATCTATGCCTACCTGTTTCAGTAAATTCATGCCTACCTCTTCTTGGGTGACCGATAATTCTGGATGATGAGTCGGTGGTAATGCCGTAGCATATAATGGAAGTCTGCGTGCTAACCTACCCATCCTGTGCCAGGCAGTGTTTGTCGTGTCTATAGTGTTGATATCTCGATTATGGAGTGGGGGCCTGCGATTTATGACGGCAGTTAATGGTATTGGTAGAGCTTCCCCTTCTTCAATTGCTACATGTGTGGTGTATGGGACAGTGTGATACCAATAGTGTGCATATTGCGCTTGCGCACATAAGTAAAGCAGAAAGTCCGGGATTGTGAAACCACCACATGAGCGTGGTAATGTGAGGTCGCGCAGTTTGATACGGGCCTGCTCACCTACCTGTATTAGACCTGTCACCATTGCAGTCAGACGTTTAAAAACCGCTGCTGGTGGAGTGATAGGGATGTTATTGAAAAGAAATAGAAATTTAGGTAGTATGACCATTTTGACAATTTCCAGACGATCAGCTAATGTTAAGGGTAGTTGAATCCACCGTCTTATTTTGTCATGTATGACGCTAATCGCCCTACCATAGTTAGTACGGATCACTACCTCTACATCCCAGTCATACCAGACACCTAAATACTTAACTGGGTCTATTCTAGCGGGAAATCAGTCTGATGTGGAAGGGTTGAGTCCGTTAACGGTATTATGAGGGATTTGGACCAGTTAATTTGAGGCCCTGATTGGTGACCGAAGCAAATATATTCCCTCAGCAGAGGGGCCCAATAATTCTCTGGATCCCGCACATATAGCATCATATCATCTGCATAAAGGAATATATGCAGTGGTCGCTGTGGGAATTGAAGTGCCGAATAGTGATGTCCCTGCCTAATTTTACAAGCCAGTGACTCAAGTGCTATTGCAAAAAGCAAGGGGACAGCGGGCAACCTTGCCTAGTCCCCCGTGCAATCGGAATGGCGTCTGATTGATTGATATATATATATATATATCAATATATCAATCAATCTCAATCATAAAGCCACTGACCTGGGCTTTGCGAGGGGAGTCGAGGAGCATCGAGGAGCGCCGCAGCCTTCCCGCGCCATCCCTGTTGCCCGCACAAGCCTTCCTGCTTGCCTGACATCTGACGCTTCTGCCGCTCAACATCGCGGCGGACCGGGGACTACATCCCCCAGCGGACCTTGCCAGAGGAAGTCGCGCACGCCCTGTCCCGACCCCGGAGGTGCTCTTATACCAGCGAAAGCCCCCTCGTCGCGGGACTGCTCCGGGCTGAGCCCGGGCAAAGGGCGGGCCCTCTGAGGCCGGAGGAGGTTGGGCTGGGCCACCCCCCTAACATTTACGGTCGATGCTGACGCAGCCCATGCTACCAACTAAAAGTACTGTGACATTGATATTAAACCCCTTGGCCACATATGCTTTGGAAATAGCGCCCTAGTGTGAAATTTAAAGGAGTTGATTCTGGCGCTGTGAGAACTCTCCCTATACCCACCACTGAATTGGTAAACCTCTGTAAAGAATGAGTAACGGGGGTAAAAGGTAAAAAATTCCATACCACGCCCAAACACTAGGCTGCAAGCAGCCATGCCACAGCCTCTACCCACCCTAACAGCTATAGACAAGATGCTACAAAAAACTATAGGTGTTGTAGCAACGGCGATTGAAAATACTGAGAGAAGGCGATCTCTCACACCCACTTTATGTATTCAAGAACTAGGAGGAGATTGCTCAGACATTGTAACAGATGTCCCCAACTTAAGCTCTTATTTAACATCATCCTATGTTGAGCTTCCATGCGCACAGGCCCCCACAGAGAATCCCATAGTGGTTGAAGATACCCCCACAGATCTGATTCCTCCCCCGGGTTCGGAAATCCCCACAATAAGTAAATCATGCCCCAGAAGGAAAAAAAAGTTTATCAAAAAAGAAAATGGGGGAAAAAAAACCGACAATCTTGTGACTCCAACAAACATGCCGCAATTGACACCAGGCATACCTTGTTAGGTCACTAATATGGTGGCTGACCTACAGGCATGTCTGGAACAGACCATCGTTACATCAAACCACTGGTCTCCAAAATAGACAAACTAGTCTCTATCCTAAATAATAGGGGGGCAGCGACGGTAAAGTCTGTAAACCCTATAGGCAACCCAGCTCTGTCTGAGCAGGGCGGGATACCAAAAACAAATCCACAGAGGGATAAGGTAGCATCAATAGCAAACTCCCAAGCACCAAATCTAAATGTAGGAACACCCTTATCTACTACTAAATCTACCAGAGTTCCCACCCCCCCTCGGACGACAATCCCCATCAATGGACAGACCCATCAGGGAGGTGGAAACTCTAACTCCAACAAAGATAAAACGGGCCCCAAACCCAAAGGGGGAAAAAATGAGATTAAAAGTAGTTTGCCCAATATCAGAAATGTACCATTCAAAGCTGGTCCCGCCCAACTGCCGACCATAACCTTCACCTGGAAGCCCTGCCCTTCGTGGTAGTACTCACAGGAGTCCCACCCCTAGGTGAAGGAAGAAGAGCAAATCCCCCTGATTTAAAAAGAAGTGCATACAATGGCTAAACGTAAATAGACCATTACCCCCACACATCAGGGGAAATACTTGCTGTCAGAAGAGGGGAGTGGATTGGGAAGGGTCCAAAAACGGTGGCAGGAGATATCATAGTAATAAACTTTAGAGATACCGCTGCGGTGGATCATATTTGTAATGCCCCTTCGGGTCGTTCAAATATATCCACTTAATCTGTCTTATTTTTATCCTACCACACCCCAGAGACCAGTCTACCCAAATAGGGCTTCTCATGGGAGGGGCCATCATGGCCCACCAAATAGAATGCAACAGTGGCGAGCACCTGGGGAGGGCATTTTACCACATGATTTCATAAACCCACTTCTAGCCCACTGGAACAGGTTCAGCGTACTGGAAGAGGTGGATTGACTTTGACAAGATGAGAATTTTCCACCCCAACCTGTAAAGGGAAAACCCATAAAAGAGCCCACACTGAAGGGAAACCTTCTACTCGCCACCCCCGGGCAAGCACGAGAGGGAAGTAGTGAGGAGGGTGACTTAGAGCAGCAGTGGGGGACCCAGAACGTAGATTGAGGCACAGAGGAAAGATATGTGGGACGCACCCAGCTCAGAGGGAATGGAAGGGACAAACTCAGATAATTGAATTGTCCCAAATGATATAATGATAATTGAGGGAGACCGGATAGCTTATCCACCCGGGGTGGGGACAAATATGTTAGATGGGCAGGACGGACTTAAAATCGTATCCCGGAATATAGTAGGATTTGCTTCCAAATATGAGGTCCAGGAATGGAGACCATATATCACCAGGTTTCATGTCATATGTTTACAGGAGACCTGGATGATTGATGCTAATCACTTCACCATGGAGGGGTTTAAGTGTTTTCCAGTCCCTGCCCTAAGGTCTTCCTCAGGGAGAGCGGTGGGGTGGCTATTAATATATGTAGATCTCCGTTTAGATGGGGTATAGTCCAACTATAATTGGAATTCGCATAATATGCAGACGATAGGCCTTCGCTCCAAAGGGATAAACATTATACTGGTAAACTGTTATAACGCTGTTGGTGCAAATGGCAGGGGAAGTGTAATAAAAGAACTAGACTCCTGCCTAAAGGCCCAGCTATTGGTGGCAGAGGTAGCAGTTGCCCCGCGTGTCGTCCTAGTGGTGGACTTTTTTTTGGTATAATTTTTATTTTATTAAAGAAAGAACTTGGATACAAAGCAATAAAACTATATACATTCGGATCTGTTTTAAAGGAGTGTAACTGCAGTACAGTATAATACAAATATCATTGCTGCAAGGGGGGGGGGGGGGGGGTCAGTGAGGAGACAAAATCAGTAATCATAAAAGCTTCACAAGACTTGGAGCGCCGGATCAGGGGGAAAGGGAAACCTCTGGGGTGTCCACGAATGGAGGCGTACATACATTCCCACTGTAGTTCCACTGGCTCCAAATTTTATTCCATTTCCTGGGTCTACCCCGTGCCACATACACCGTCTTCTCCCTAAACATACACCAGTCCATGTTCTCCTTCCATACCAAAACCGTGGGCGGCCGCTGGGAGCCTCACAACTGCGCGATATCTCTTAGCAATCATATTCCCAAGGGTCGCCCACTGCCTCTGCGCCACATCAGTCATTTGGTTCCCATACATTCAACAGGCAACGCCTGGCTTCGGGCAATAATGCCACACCCGTGACTCTTTCCATCACAGCATGTACACGATTCCAGAACACCACCACCTCCGGACACGCCCAAATTATATGAAGGAAGGTTCCAACCAGTCCACAACCACGCCTACATAACCCGGCCACTGAATAACCCATACGAATCAAGCGCGGGCCAGTTACATATATCCGGTGTAGGATTTTAAGTTGAACGAGTCGGAGACTGGCCGGAATCGCGACCTCCTTAGGCGAGGATAGCGCCGACTGCCAGTCCTCGTCATCCAACTCTAAACCATTGCTGGTCCAAACCTCCCTGAGCCGCACCAACAGATCCGTTCGATTATTGATCAATTTCTTATATATCAAAGAATTAGTGCTGTCAGGAACGTATCCGTCAAGCACCCGATCTTCTAGTGGGAGGATTCGGGGATGTCAGTACCCTCAGGAAAAACCGAACTCAATGCGTGGGTAATCTGTGCATAACGGAAGAATTCCCTATCACTCAGCTCATACTCTACCTTCAGTGCCTCGAAGGTGCTTTGACCCACAGATCACACACACCCTACTAATACCAACCCTATCCCATTTTTCAAATCCTTTCGTCTTCCACAGGCAACCCAGTCTTTCAGACGCGTAAAGCGGAGTCACGCGGGTCAGTCGGTCCCTCCATCCCATTGCCGCATTCGCATCATGCCACACTCGTACAGCTATCTTGGTGGGTCCCGAAAGTTCCCTTCCCGCTTCTTTAGAATAAAGGGCCCTGTTATAGTCCCCACCCGGTAACAAGTACTTATCCATCTTGAATGCATGGTTAGAGGCTGGTCCATACATTCCATGGTTAATCGCTCCCAACTGTGAGGCCCAATAATATCGATTGATATCCGGAAGTGCTATACCTCAGTCATACCAGGGAAGTGAGCTTGGCGAGGGCAATACGCGAGCGTCCATCCCAGATCACTAAATAAGGACTGGTCACGGTGCACAGTGGAGAAAAGGCCACACTTTGTACTCTCCCCAGATGGGTGGGAAATGGATAAGGTGATGAAAAGGCATAATCTGGTCCATACAATGGACATGGTCAAGATTAATAGCAAAGGGGGAACTAAGCCCAACCTTTAAGGGTAAAGGATGTCACTCTTATATAGATTTTATAATGGTTTCCACTACACTTAAAACGTGGGTTAGTAGGGCGGTAATCGAAAACCTGACCGGCGGAGCTGTCTCAATAGTCAGCCAATCTAATCCACCCCCCCTCCTGATTGTCCCGCCTTCTTTGTTCCCCGCCCCAGGGTGCTCGAGAGTTAGCATCAATGCAATCTGTTTCCGAATATCGCATCGCGCTAATTGGAAACAGATGTCGGTCGTGCAGCGGCAGGCACAAGCGCGCTCACGCACCACTTCTGTGCTTGTTACAAAGGTGTTTTCTTATTACTTTTTATAGCCTCCATCGTCAGTGCTGGCCAGTGGCCGCAGTACACTACTGCATCAATGGACAGGGCATATATTTCACCAAGATTTTACAGGGGTTGAGGGGCGCACTCACTGCACTGATTCATTTGAACTCACACTGTGGAAAAGCCCCTTGAAGATGGCTTTGATGTCCAGGTGAACAAAGGACTTGATTTATCAGTATTTCTGCTATTAAAAATAATCATACTTTGTCAAAGGCAGTATCGCCTAAACCTCACCAAAGCATCACGTCAGTCTGCCCTCTGAATCTGGCATCTGTTGATTCTCCCCAAGTGTCCGTCCTCTGCTCGTGTTCTAATTAAATTACTGTTTTCCAACCTCCATTCCTCCGTTATTTATGTCCCGCTCCCCCATAACAAAAAATTATAACAAACAAGCATGAGAACAGGCAAGAAGTTGCCAGCAGTGCAAGTACAAAAAAACTAAAAATAGATTTTAATGTATAAAATATCTTCTAATCGGGTTGTTCAGTTGTATATCATGTCATGGTTTGTATATAGGTAACAAAAATGCTTGACACTTTTTATTATAACTTTTCAACATGATGCACAGCAGCCCCAATGCTCTACAACATAGCCAAAAGTTCTGGCTAAACACATAAGGTCCCAAAGGCGAGACCTATTGGCTATGCCAATGCGTGTTTTTTCTCTCTATTTTTGGGGTGAAGGTGATGTAGTGTATTGCAGTGCTTTTGTTGTGATGGTGCAGCTTGTGCGATATGTTCCATGCTCGAGCTGCACCTCTGCTCGCAACCATTGTGGTATTTGAAAACCTTATTGTTTGAAATGGGCCCTTGGTGGCAAGCTGAGCGGCGGGTGACGATTCCAGTGAACCCGGTCAGTTCACCCTGGGATCCGAGCCGGCTGGTCGCTGCTTGTCGTAGGCCAGTACTTTTGAAATAAACTCTTGAACTTACCTACAGCTTCTGGTTTTTCACTTCACACAATGTTTGTCAGAAGGTTCTGATACCGTAATTCTCCGGAGACTGTTAATAACATTTCTGTTTCCGAATAATTTCAACCATGCTATGGGGTCCTGCATTATTTGATTACAGTAAGCATTAGCAGATGGTGGATGATAAAGAGCTTTGTGATTACAGGGAATATTAACACTGCTGCCTTGGAAAGACTGCACTGTAGTCGCACATGCCAAAGGACAAATTAATCCATGGCATATTTTTGTTAACTGGTTTAGCGGGGGGATTAATGATCGTGGCAGATACGCTCGGGCCCATGTGGAAATTCTCCCTGTCGGTAGGCGGGGGTGACTTGGGCTAAGGCTAGCATGTTTGCACAGCAGTAAGCTACTTTGGAGAATTACCGTCTTGTGGTCCGAAGACCCAAGGTAAGAATGTGATACTGTCCCTGCATGGGTTTGGAAATGCACAGCAGTAAGCTACTTTGGAGAATTACCGTCTTGTGGTCCGAAGACCCAAGGTAAGAATGTGATACTGTCCCTGCATGGGTTTGGAAACCGCTATGGTTAAAGTGAGCTGTTCATGTATAAAATGTGTGTTTCTAAGAAGTGGCAATAGATTTTTGCCAGTCTCTGTTATAGTGCTAGCAACAAGACCCGTTCTGTGTAAATTCAGTGAAGGAGAAATATTTTAACCTTACCAAAGTTGACAAACTACTGTTCAAGTAGTACATAGAAGTTACATTTATCGTAGAATGCTTCACCTTGATTTGCTGTGTATTTTCATCAGCAAACTGCTGAACGTGCTCTTCGTATTCTACCGAAGTCTGGTGAATGCTTTTCTGTCCCCCTGTTTGAAACCTGCATTTTCTGTGACCTATCGATTGCGTTTGTGTTCTTTTTCTGCATTTGCTGCACTGACCGGATGAACCCCAGGACAGTGTTCCAGTTTATATTGAGTTCGTTGTCAATTGAAGAGTGCTGTGTACAAAAATGAATTTCCAGATATTGATGGTCTCATATCTTAATCATTTGCCACTACCGTCTCCAGTGATATTCTCTCTAATGCACATATCCTTATATTTGAATGGGCAGAGACCTGCATCATCGCAGTGTTCCGGTGACACCCTTTGGCTCAATACCTCATTTTTATTTTATTGTGATTAATGGTTTTGATTTTACTGCCCTTGATTCATTTAAGGCCTTGTTTGACGAGGACCTTTGAGTTTTCTCCTGCAACGAGTTTATATTTTTTGTGATTGAGTGCTCTCTGTAGTCATAATTGCTTTCATTCAGTTAAGTAAAGTGGTTAAATGCAGATTTATGGGTTCCAAGATGTAGTCAATCTTTCCAAGTCTCTAACACGCTAATACTGCATGTATTCAATAAGATTCTATAGAAAAAAAATCCATTTTGTGGGTCGTATTTAATTTGGTTTTCTAATTCAAGGCTCTTCTACTTCTGTCTTTTTTGTTTTTTTTGTTTTCCTCTTGGACTTGGGAAGCTAACAGCACTATTACGTGCTTGAAGTTCTTGTTGTTGTTTTTGCACATCTGTGCATTGTAAATGACGCCTACTAATGTTCTAATATCAAATCTGTGAATAGTCGCTGACTCTCCAACAGACTGCTATAGTTGTCTAAAGCTGTTAAACCTGTTGTCTGTCATAAAATAAACTGAGCGAGGTTTGGGTCAGCCCGTTGCTTGCGATTCGAAGTATTGTCTGTGTGTTTCCTGCATCTTATTCTGTTTCTTTCCTCCCTGTTGTGTTCGCCCCGTGCCTGAAGCGTAGCTTCTTTGTATCCCCTGTGATGTAGAACGTTTGTAGCCTTCCATAGTTGTTCCAAGGGGACTATTTAAATAAAAAAAGGTTGTTTAGCACTCAGCTTCCTGTTCACTAGCACTCCATAGGAATTACTCTGTCCTTTCTCCCTTCTGTTCCACATACGTCACTGCTCTACTGCCTTCCTTGCTTATGCCTTCCTTGCTTATTTTCCCTATTTTGTTATTATAATATTTGTGTTCTGGTTAATTTTTGGTGTTGGGACAAAATAGTTGTTAGGCCTATTATCGGCTGTGCGAAGTGAGCATTTGATACCCATAGCAACATCATCAAACATTTGTCTTTTTATTCACGTATGGAACCTCCCACAAACTATTGTGCCGTGTTGCTCTGATTCCGTTTATGCTTTGCCAATTCTTGTTCAAGCCTGCTACCTACCATCCAGGTGACATTGGCGCAACAGCGCATTCCACGCTGCTGGGGTCAAGCTCTGCCTCCTTCAACTTTTCACCAGTTCAACATTTGGTTTCCATGGGCTAGCGTGCAAGCCTAGTCTTATCTCTGTCAGCCCAACGTGGAGCTAGCAGTTCAGCACACTCGTTGAAATAAGGCATCTCTCGAGCTGTGGCATATCCATCCACACACCACCGAAGATGCACTGCTATATTACAACCATATGCTGCCCCTGTGATAGTCCTTGATGCTGAGTGCCAGAACCCTTGAATAGGCATCTAAGGGCCACCACATCGAGCCCCGGCCACCTCTTAAATTACTGCTCAAATTACAGATTTTTTTTAATACGGTTTCATGTACCTATTTTAGGTTTTCTTTTATAACCTTATTTAGGTCGAATAAAGATAATTTAATTGACTACTGATGTAAGTACCTTGCTCCAAGAAAGTGCTTAAGCAAAGGAAGCCTCTTTGTGTAGTGCCACCTCTCGGGATCAGACACCGAGCTGCTGCAAGGGGCTCAAGGTTGTTTGCGCTGCGTTTACTCACTATAATGGGAGCCCATAGTTAAGGCTGGGTATTTTTTCATAGCTTTTAGTTAAATCTGGCCACACTGGTGCTACAATTTCCAAACTTTGTTACTTTTTTAAATGAAAAACTTTAATTGCCCAGCAAGGATAATGCTGAAAGATGAAAATAATCTAAAGTTAATTTCCATGAAATAGTTTAATTTCCACGGCCTGTGTTTAACTTTACCAAATTAACAGTACTTTGTCTTTGCTAAAATCATTCCCTCTTTAGGTCTTCTTCCCTAGCCAGTGCTTACACTGTCTCTTCGAGGCATCCTGTACTCAGGATATGGGCATAAAGCTCCACCCACTTTCCGCCGATCTTTTTAATGGGGTGGGCGGAATTTGGGTAGTTGCGTTACGCAAAGCTCTGAAACGGTAAAACTCAGCGAGCACGCAAAAGTTCCGCAAACATGCAGAATTGCTTCTGCCCGCTAGCAATGCTTTTTTCTGTTTGTGAATGAGTGTTCGAGGCATGTGGGCTGCTGAATTCATATCTTGTGCATAGATCGCTGCCTAGTGTTGGGTCTGGATGATTGCACTTGTTGTCTGCACTTTGTGTGGTCCAAGGGAGGAGTCACCGATCTCGTGATACTTCGAAAACTCTTCCAATACAACAAGTACAATCATCCAGACCCAACACTAGGCAGCGATCTATGCACAAGATATGAATGTCAGCAGCCCTACATGCCAAGAACAGATGCATACTGATAAGTAGCATATTCCTTGCGTACTCAGGGAGAAATATCTTGCGAACAAGCATTTTGAGTGCGCGAACAAGCAAATTCAGCGATGCCGCGGATTGCGGAATTTTGAGCAATTCCGCGTTCTCAGCTGAACGCAAAATTACCCAAATTCCGCAAGCGGAACGGAATTTACAGCCCAGACCTACTTTTATCTGCCTCCTGTCCCTAGCCTTTATAAATGGAGGCTTTTCATTGGTCAATAGGCTTAGTAATACCTCCTTAGTACCGTCTGGTCTCTTCTTGTAACCCCCCTTGAGGACACCCCAGGTTACATGTGGTTTTACAAACTAGGTTTTAGTTAGAGCATTATTTTCTTAAAGGGCTTCAGGCAGGACACGCTTGGCCCTAAGCAAGGCTTGCAGTGGTTACTTTACTCACTAGCACATCTCACTTTCATACGACGCCTTCTATAAATTTCCCTTCATCTGCTTCACACCGAGTACAATCTAATCCGGAATGAATATATAAATTCTTGTCATATTTCAAACTTACTAATTGTATACATGGACATAGTTACTTAAATGTACTTGTGGTACTGTCTTGCATGTTATGAACTATGGGTAGGGTAAATTTACCATGTCCTCTGCCGGGTGCAGTACCATATGCGACCAAAAAAAAGTTCCCATCTGACTTTTTTGACTGCATTCGGTACTGCATCCTGCAACATGGCTGGGTAAAAAACATTATTTGGTTAAAGGAAATTATCATTCTAGATACAATGATGCAAAGTTGTGGCTTGCACAACTTATGATGTTCAAGGCATCTCCCCAGTGGCTGCATATATTTTAATATAGCAGAGCTAGCCAGGCGTTGGGACAACAAATCTCCTGTGTGCTTCACTCAAATGTTAGGGCGAAACATCCCTCTCGCGGCGTTAAAGTCAGACTTTGTGGCTGTAACCAACGAAGGACGCAAAGTCTTGCTTGTTTTTGTCCTAAACCTCTTACTATGTAATCCCTTCTGTTTGCCACTTGTCTGGTTTTGTATTGCACAAAATTTTTTTCATTTACCAGTGTTTCTGAGCGTCTTATTCTTACTATTTATATATTGAATACATTTGCGATACTTTTCTAATATCTCTATGGGTTCTTCCTTTTCTATTTAGTTGTCGCATAATTGTCTCTTTTTCTAAAAGTTTAATTTGTTAGTGATTGTAAAATTGGTCATGATATTTGAATCGCTGTTAGGACCAAATATTGATTGCCCCTGGTTCAGGTGTACAGCACTGCCCCTGTTGTCAATGAATGGTAAACATTGGGACAACCTGTTTTCCGGTACTCGCCTGTATTCTGCCCGCATTTGAAGGACAAACGAACTCTGGGGATAGAGAAGATTTGCGAACCTACCTTTCTCCTGCTGAATCGGCCACTCTGCCACATCTCGCGTTTCCCACGTAGCAGGAAACGCTCGCAGCTCGGGACAGCGGACCAAGAGGGAGGAAATAACATCGCCCACAATCCACCTGGGCTTGAAGGTACCTCCCCGTCACGCCCTCCATAGGTGGTACAAAGCAGAGGACAGCAACGCGCATCGCAGGACGCGCGCGGGTGTGCGCTGGGAGAAGCCCGGGACAAGGGCGGGACAGTTTGTTGCCGTTCGGGGCCGGTTGAGTCCGGGCTGTGCCCCCTCTCTTTCATCTTAACTGTGCCCTGAGGCGAACTTATTTAGTCCTACAGGGGGTACGGAACATTTTTTAATTCCTCTGTCCACCCACCGGCATTTTTGTGTTTGACATTATAGTATCCTGCCATTAGCATGTCTCTACGTTCTGGGAAGGAAAGAATAGTACAAGTGTCTACAAAGGGTGGGGTGGCAACTGGAACTCTTGACCATTTCTTTAAGCGGGCTACAGGCATTCTCAAAGGAAATTGCCTATGTCGAAGGGCCTATCTATTGATCTTGTTTCGGGTAAACGGTCGTCTCTGGGGAAACTTGGCCATGTTATCTCTCCCCCACTCCCAAGCATTTTAGATAGGTCTGATTATAACCACCTAGATAACGACCTTGCGTCCACTGCCCCGGAGGCCGAGGGCGGAAGTGTTATTATAGATTCGATCTTATGTTCACCCGTTCATCTGATAGCCTTGGCATCCTATCAAATTCACCTAGTCCCGCTCCACTACCCCTAATAGCAAATGGCCCGACTGATTCCAAATCTGGCAAAAGGAAAAGAGGGGACATTACACATCAAGGGGGGACAGCAAAGATCTCAAAAACAAATGATAGAGCTTCATCTCTCACTGACTCTATTCCAGCACACAACACCACTGGGGCCTTGACGGATTCTCATAGTTTACTCCCGACCCTTGGTCCAGAAGATCAGCTTCTGGGTAAAATCGAATTCTTTATCAAAGCCTTGATGCTACCCTTTTAGAACGTACAAGGCTAATCAACACTAAACTTGACCAATTAGAGAATTTGACTAAAGCCAACTCGAACATGCTGGGTAAATTGGCAAAAGTTCCAGACACCAAAGAGGAGAGCCCTACCAGCAGCAAGGAAAAAAGGGTTAATGTCCTACCAGGGACGGCTCAGATTGCTACTAACAATCCTGTACCTATATCCCCCAAAATTCCCACAAACTAAGGGTTCTTCCGATGGCAAAAACCCCTTGACGTTTGCCAAAGGAAGGCCCCTTAGGGAAGGTTTGCCACCGAAAGTTCTGTCTCTCCCCCGTGTTGGTCAGTCCTCGGGGAGGGGCGCACAGAGCAGCAATTGTGTTAAACGGACGCTGCCCTGTGCTAACCTTCCAGCGAGTCTGCTCCTTATAACATCATTCTGACTGGAGTATCACAAATTGGGGATGGGAAAACCGAAACATCTAGGGAGCTAAAAAATAGTTACTTTTTGGTTAAATAAGAATCAAGCTCTTCTCCCCCCCGCCCCCCGCCCCCCCAATTTAAAACTGCGATCCTAAACGTCAGAAGAGCCAGCTGGGTGGGTAACTGTCCCAAAGATTTGGAAGGCGACTGTCATTATCAATTTTAGGGACCCGTGGGTGGTAGACTTTATTCGTAGAGACCCTAGATTTGGGAGAGTGGGCGATGTCCAAACCTTGGGTCTCTCATATTTTTATCCCCAAAGATGCAGTGATCCCCCTCACCATATCCCCGGGGCCAGACGCACTGTTGCCGCTGGGCCTGATCCGTCCTATCAAGTGCCCCAGCCTTGTGCCCCTCCACCTATAGCTCCAACATTGTCCCGGGTTACAAGTGATTGTGACATTTAGTCACAATGTAGCATCACAGCCTGAGACTGTTGGTTCTCCTTCTATCCTAACTCCTAGCCCCAGGCAGCAGTTTGATCAGGCACCGGTCCTGGCAGTCCCTGCCCTTAAGATTCTTAGTTGGAATGTGGCGGGCATCATAAGGAAACTGGATTTACCCGACTGGAATACCTTAGTGGAGGCCCACTCAATCTGCATATTTCAAGAAACTTGGTGCAAGGAGCCTTGTCATAAGGTGGGACATGCTACGTTCTTTAAACCAGCAGTTCCTCCCTCTACAGGGAGGGGACGCCCTTCCGGTGGTCTCCTCATCTGGGTTGATGTCAAGCTTGGGTGTCAAATTCAGCAGTATGAAACCAATTCCCCTGACCTCCTTATGATTTCACTTAAAGGCCTTGGGAGAGTGCTTACCCTAAACATGATCGACATCTATGCTAGGGGCACGGAAGGAGGGTCACTGTCCCCTACTGTGACCGGTTTGGAAGACCTTCTGAGGCAGTGCCATGATGGATGCCATGTCCTTGTCGCCGGGGATCTCAATTGTACCTTTGAGCCCCTGGCATCGGAGGAAATCTTGGATACTGCCGATGAAGACGTGAGAGGTGTCCCTATTTTGACTATTCAGCCTAACCGGGGGGGTCACAACGGGCAGTGCAACTTAATTCTCTGACCCTAGAATTTGGTCTGAGGGCAGCAAATGGGAGGATGCCCTCTGACACTTCCGGAGTCCACACTTACAATAGGCCTAACCATACATCGAGGTGAGATTATAATCCTCCTTGATTTTAAACTTTGGCCTTATGTCCATAACATGGTAGTCCTTACCTCAGCCGATAGCGACCACAACCCCTTTTTTTTTGGCCTTGCTCCCCCTGTGGGTTGAGGAGAGTGGAGCACAGTTGATGCTGAAATCCGCTCCAAACTTGGAGGTACGTCCTAACTGTGGGAGGCGGTTAAGATGGAGTAAAATAGTTCTGGATGAGGAAAGATTGTTAGCAATGGAGGGCCTTCTAGCAACTTCACTGTCCACGTTGGATTCTTCTGCCCTGACGAACTGTGAGGTGTTGGGCCTCTTCTGCAAGCTAATCAAGTCTTTGGGCAACCTTCTCCAACTCCCAAGAAGGCCTCCCACAGTGGGTGAAGTTAATAGACCCAAGAAACAATCTAATTGGCATACCAAGAAGTGTAGGGTGTGAAAATCGGCCCTAGTTTCAGCTGTCAAAAGCAAATCCCCGGTGGAGATTAGGTTGGCCATCAATGAAGCTAAGAAGGAATGGGAGGATAGGTACTGGAATGACCTAATGGCAGCAAGCAAAGGTAAAGATGCTAGAGGCTTCTGGAATTTGGTAAGGGCAAGGGAGAGACCCGACTGTTCCCTTAGAACGTGTAACATTCCTGCCCAGGCATGGTATCACTTCAGTCCCTTTATACCTCCAAGGAGGGGGCCTCCCAAGCAACCACTAGTAGAATTTCCTTGATAGCCGACCTCTCGGGAAATCCATTGGGTGATCCCTTTACTCCAAGAGGTCGAAAGCGTAATCAAGTCGCTTGTGCCCCTAAAAGCAGCTGGGCCCGACGGGATACCGGGCGATATGATGTGAGCGAATAGGAAGGAGTGGAGGAAGCTGATTTCATCTCTGCTAAACGCCATCAGTAATGGTGCTCCCGTTCCAGAGTTTTGGAAAGGGGCTGAGGTCGTCCCGATATTTAAGAAGGGGAGCCGGGACGACCCTGAAAACTACAGGCCTATAAGCCTAATTGACTCATCCCGGAAGGTAGCGGGGAAAGTTCTTTTGGGAAGGGTTCTCCAGTGGATAGACTAAAACCATATCCGATCAGATCTTCAGGCCGGCTTTCGCTCCGGCACAGGGACCATTGAACAGGCCTTCAGATTGGTTCTTCTATACGGGAAGATGGTGGTGATGGGCAAGGGTAGTCTTTATTTGGCCTTCATAGACCTGAAGACTGCCTTTGACCTAGTACCACGTGAGGGGCTATGGAGAGTCCTGTCTGAGATGGGGTTGCCCCCGTATATCCTGTCCCTCTTGCGCAGATGCGGTGGGGCAAGAATGGCGAAAAAACAGACCGGATTCCAGTTGAAAGAGGCGTCCGCCAGGGTTAATGCTTGCCCCCACTCCGTTCTCTCTTTATGTGAACGGAGTGGTGGAGCATCTGCAAAAACATCCTGCAGACGCACCTTCTCTGGCGGGCAAGCGAATCCCCACCTTGTTTTTTGCTGACGACACCCTCATCTCCAAGACTCCAGGGGGTCTGCAGAGTCTCCTTAACAGCTATCAGGAGTTCTGTTCCCAAAGGGGCCTGTTAATTAACACCAATAAAGCAAAGTTCCTGGTCCTAAACCCACCCAAAAAATGGGCCGTCCACCGGTGTTGAATTCCCTGACTCTGGAGAGGGTGTCTGAATTTGATTTAGGCATCCGTCTGACCGACTCAATGCACTGGAACTCACACATTCAAAAGATGCTTCTAACCCATAAAAGGGTGGGTGGCGCCCTCCTGAAGGAGCAACGCTCTTCTACAACTAAGTCTATTGCCCCGGCCGTTGAGATATATCAATCTAGAGGGGTCCGTGCTGCTTCTGTACAGGGTGGAATTGTGGGGCACTTGCAACCTCGAAGTCCTTGTTAGATCAGAGACCAAATTCCTGAAAGACGTGTTGGCTCTCCCCCAGAGTACCCCTTCAGTACCTGTATTAATGGAAATGGGCTGTAGATCGATCAGGCCCAAATTCGCCCCTTGCTGCTCTGGGCTCAACTATGGAGAGTGCCCGAGCTAGCCTCGTATGCAGAGGCCTTAACAGAGGTCATGGCTCTGGAGGGCTAAGTGGTTGAGGGATGTGAAACGTCTGCTAGGAGCTTTGGGGCTTGGGGATGCGTGGGAAGCAAGGACCGCACCCCCAAAGGCAGTCCTAAAAAAAAACTCTACTGGACCTGGGTACTCTGTAAGAATTCCCTTGATGTTAAACACTGTAAATCTACGGAGGAATTTCTGAAGATTAAGGAAGTGGTGGCCTATGACCCTACCTTGACATTATTTCCAACCCTATTGACAGAGCTCTGTACCTCAAATTCAGAGTAGGGATGCTACCGGTAGGTGATTTTACCTCTTGTTGGAATCTCGCCTACCCTCGCTCCTCCTCCTGTGCAGCCTGTCCATTACGTGTAGAGTCGGTTGCTCATATTTTCTTTGAATGTCCCGCATATGAACGGCCTAGGCGGAGATGGCTAAAACCCCTGTGCAGGCAGTTAGGTACCCAGCAGCACAGAGAGGCGCTGCGTATTTTAAAATCTGATACCTGTACCCTGGTTACATGCTGTGTCCAAGTTTCTAAAATGGGCATGGATAATTCGTTTGAATAGGCTTTCTGTGACTGTTTAATGCTTGTTTTATCTGCTTTGGATTATAAGATTTTATCAGTGTAAATATGTGTTTTTTATGATTTTAATATTGTTGTATCTGCTTTTGATATTTTTTATATCGAAATAAAGCCTTCAGTTTCAAAAACTTTTATTCGATTAACACTTTGGTAATCATGAAAAGTACATCATACAATTAAATAGTTGCATAAAAACACATTATTACATTACAACGTAGCATTTAAAAAGACTTTACATAAAATCTATATACAAATTGATTCAGATAAAAATAAATTCAGTGAGACGATATCTCCATTTTTCTGCGAGTCGTTAAACATGATTTTAAGAAAAGAGCTACATTTTTTGCCACGTATTGTGAATCTAGCAGCTGAAGTGCCAAAAATGCTGGTCGGCAGGTCCTCAACCCCATTTGGCGCAAAAGTGGAATAATCCAACGTTTGCACGCTTGCTCATAGTATCGACAGAACAAAATAAGATGGATGGTCGATTGGGGAGAGACTGTCGCATGGACATTTATTCAAGTCATGAGACCAATTTGACACAGAGGGGAAAGTGACAAGACGAAAAAATAAATTAAAACGAAACCTAGTTAGTAAATATTTTTCGTAATTGGAAAGGTGTAAGGTAGGGCTGGATACCAGGGGAAACTTGGACCATCAATGCTTGCACATTTGTTTGCTTGGTTACTTCACAAGAGAGGCGTAACTCCCTTAGGTGATTTAGACAGAGGTTTTTCAGAGCACCTCTGCTAATATCAACCAATGAGGAAGGCTCTGTGAAATATGATGTGCGGTTCAGGTCCTCTAAAAAATTAGAAATATACGTTAACCATGGAATTTTCTGCCAGCATACCATATTTAAGCAGTCAGAGATCAAAGAGTGTGTTAGATGGCATTGTGGCTTGTTCCAGATACGGTGCCATAGGATTGGCTGACATTTGATGTTATCTGATAGTCAATGCCAAGCTCGATATGGCAACCGTAAGTCTATTCATTCATAATGCGAATAATTCTAACTCCAGTAAATGCGAGACCAATTGCATTTCCAATGCAATAGGTCTCGCATTTGGTAAAGTTAGAGCTGTTGGTGTTGAAGATGTTTACTTTTGCTTTTTTATACCATTGGCAATAGTGGTATGCAAATATAAGATCTCAGCTGCTAATAGAAAAACAAAGGTAAACATGTTCAACACCAACCGCTCTAACTTTAACAAATGAGACCAATTGCTTGTTTTGATCTTGGTGCCTGTCACATTTTCCCCACTTCACAAGCGTGCATTTCTGATTCTAGAAAGATCTACATTACTGCGCTATTTTTAGGCAGAAACAATATGTTTCTGATTAAGGTTTAACGCGTGGTAAAAGTTTGGCTTCCCAATTTTTGCCATGTACAGAACTTATGAAGCCAAAGATATTCGCATTTCCAAGAGACAAATGTATTGGTAAGTGATTCTGAAGATTGGTGTGCGAAAATGATAAAATATTGGGCACCTGAATGCAGGTCTAGCAAATCTAGTTTTTTTTGTCTAAAGTGCCGACCCGGAGACCTTGAGATTACATAGTAAATATAATCTTGCGAGTTTCTTAGGTTTGTGTGCAAGGGGCTAATGGCTTCTTCTATATCTTAGCATGTCGACGACGGTGAGCCTTTCTGCTTAACCCCTTCCAGCTGATGACGAGCTGGGCTCGTCATGGCGTAGCCTCCTCGCACACTGATGACGAGCCCAGCTCGTCACGTAAAGTGCGTTTTCGCAAATCTCAGCGTGCAAGCGGAATAACGCTAGCGCGCATGAGGTTAAGGAATTATTTTTAGCCCTACATTTGCCAGCGGGCAGCTGGGCGCAGCGGAGTATTTCTGAGATGCAGGTTGTAGTCTGCTGCATGCTGGATATCCCAAAGACTCTGTATGGGAATTGGGTCTTGCAAAAGTGTGAACAATGAAATGTATTAACGCTACAGTGATCCTCCTGTCCCAGTGCACATGATTGTGACTTTGCCAGAGTATTGTCAGTGTGTCCTTTCTCAGAATGCACAACACTGTGCGCTGTCATAATCCCTGCCACAGTGTACTGCCATTCCTGTATGCTGCCCTAGTCTCGTTTACCAGTGTGCGTGTTAATATTTCCTGATCTCACTGCATTGCCAGCGTCGCCTATCACAGTGTCTTTTCCTAGTGTGCGTTTCAGTGTCTCCTGTCTTAGTGTGCATCAATGTCTTCCTGCCGATGTGCATGCTTTTCTCCTGCTCCGTGTCCGGTTAGTCCTGTTCCAGTGTCTCCCTTGTCCAGTGAGTGTATTGGTACTTCCTTGTGCCATTGCCTGGCACTGTCCCTCTGTCTCCGCGTACATTTCAGTGCCACCTGCCTCAGAGTGCGTCTGTCTCCACGACATTGGCATGCCCTGTGGCAGAAAGAACTGAGTTTAGGTTCCAAAGTGTCAGTGTTTCACAGTCACCGAGCATGTCTCGTCTCCCATTGAGCATGTCAGTTCTTCCCATTGCCGTGCGCGGTCACTGTACCCCTGTTCCATCCTCCCTACCCCATGCATATATCTGGGTGTCTTTGCCTCTGCCTACCACCTCTGTCCGTTAATCCCTGCCCCAGAGCATGTCTGTATATCATCATGAGTGTCTGTTAGCGTCTCCTGTGCAGCTATCAATGGTCTCTGAACTGGGGCAGGTAGGGATTGGCTCAATGTCAGTGTTGCCTGTTAATACTTCGTGTCACACTGTTCTGTGCTTGTGCCTGTTAAATGCCATATGACAGTGTCTCCTTGAGACAGTTCTGTTCTTGATACCAGTCAGTTCACTGTCAGTGTCTCATCACCCAGGACAAAAAAGCACGAATGTGTCACAGCAGGGTCTCCCTATAGTGTGTGTGTGTGGTCTCCCTATAGTGTGTGTGTGTGGTCTCCCTATAGTGTGCCGTCTTCCTAACCCAGTGTGCTGTCAGAAACTCACTTGCACTGGGGCACGGCAGTGCTGCCACTTGCCTCAATGTCTTTGCATCCTTATGCATATAAGTGTCTCCTGAATTGAGCATATCAATGTCATCTCCATTCTGTCAATTTCTAATGTCCCTGTGTACTGCATGAGACTCCTGTCCTAGTTGTCAGTGTGTCTTGTTCCAGTGTACAATGGTGTCTTATTCTCGAGTGCTCGATAACATTGTCTCATGTTAGTCACTTTCTCCTTTTTAGGTCGAGCATAGCGATTGACCTCAAGTATACTTTATTATACCTATATGCTCTTGAATATGTGGACACAGTAGGTCACGCGCTTTTCAGTCTCGGATTTGGCCTCGTGAGCGCGCTTTTGCTGCTGGCTGTTTGCTGTTAATGTGTGCGAGCGCGACTCTGCCATGCGTCTTGGAAACCTAAGAGCCGCGCGACGTGAGCTGTCTACGGTAGAAGCTCACGCGCGCGGCTCTTAGGTTTCGGTTTGACTTGTTCTCCTTTCTCTACGTCTGTCAGCATGTCTCGTTAGATGGCAGTAACGGGCACATGCATTAATAATGATGGCAAAGGGTAAGTTAGTATTGGTAGTAACGGCGCTACCACTGGGTACATGGGCACATGAATTAATAATTATGGTATCGGCAAGTGGGTACTGGCAGCGCTGCTAGCATTACATGGCACACGCAATCCCTGAAACATTCACAAACGTCATGTGCATACAGTTGTGGCTCCGGCCAGACAGCGCAACTGTTCATCAGATACGTACGCTGTCTTATTTGTAAGGTTTTTGTTGTTTTGTTTAACCGCACAATACACGAGGACATAGAGATATTACATGCAGCCCCTTATAGCTATTTTATAGACTGACGCCTGTACTTTCTGCCACTTTTATTTTGTTTTAAATCGCGAGATGATAGTTTTGCAGCAGCCTGCACACATTTTACAAAAATAGCAAATCCTTTTTCTCAAAGTTGCGGAACAGGCGCCCTTTTTTGATACCTTCAAGTTGTGTGGTGTGGTTGGTTGTGTGAGGAAATTTCGCGGCTGCGAGTGGACCCTTTCCCTGATGTTCATTTCTCAGCGGTGCTCTGTTTACACTCATGTGGCCTTTGACGTGTGGGCCTTGCCGCCTTTAGGTTTTAGGGGTACTTTTGCTGTCGTTTCGAGTTACGCCGAGCACGTAACTCAATCCAGGGACTCTGTTGCCCATACCTCTGTGTTCGATGCCAGCACCCTGCCCCCCTAATGGCAGTAAGCATGTATGTTGTACCCACATCCGTAATAGCATTACCGATTTAATTGGTAATAACAGAATCCCTGCCCAGCGCCATGCCACTCTTGCCAACACCCAGCTCACCCTTAACGAAGATTCTCTGTGTGACAGTACCCCGTGCCCCCTGTTTGTGTATGTTTGACTTGTGCCAGCATGTTAATGCCAGAAGTTATGAGCACAGTACCAACTCACTGGGCACTCCTAATCCCAGTATCAATGTATTTGTTGTAAAATGTTTTTCATATATTTTTAATTCTTGGCTTAAACGTCTATGTACAGTCAAATCAGTACCTATCATGTCACATCTACGGACTAACTAGCCATTTAATACCAGTGCCATTAAGAATTTGCCAAAGCTGCCATAAAGAACAGATAATCAGAACGCATAGTGCAGGAGCGAGTTATGATAACTTTGAATATTCCGCAAATTAACCCTCACTGGAGACAATCATTGGAGCAAGGCCGGCATTAATATGTTCTTGTAGCACCTCTGTGTCCATTTCGAGCTGTGTGCAATCCCCCCCCCCCCCCCCCCTTTCCCCACCAGCCGATACTATAGAACCACCCTGGCCTAATATACTTCTGTGTGAAGCTACTAGCAATCTCTTTGGTAGCACCAGTGTACCAGGTGTCAGCGCCGTTACTGCCAGTACCCATTTGGTCTTTGTCAATATTATTAATGCTAGTGCCCATGTATCGATGGCAGAGCAGTTACTGCCAGTGCCCACTTGCCCATTGCCATCAAAATTAAAAGCCATTGTTATTTGTAATATCAATACTTCTAAGTCATGTAAATACAACACATTGCATTACAAATGCGATAGGTGTCACATTTGGATAGGTGTCACATTTGCGAAAGTTAAAACTATTGGCATTGTAAATGACAACTATTAATTTAGCTATTTTCAAAACCAACACATAAATAAAAAATGGGTCATTTACAATACCAATAGCTCAACCTTTCCTAATGCGAGACCTATTGCATTGCAAATGCTTGTTAAATCTTCTCCTAGTCTTTGTCCCTTTGACCGGGTATTTTTCTCCCAGACCCATCTGCATGAGTCTGCCTCGTCCAGTATGATTTTACCCACTTGCAGCATGTAGTTAGCCTCAGATAATTGTTTATTGTATAAGCCATGTTAGTATTTTAGATTGTATTGTCATTAACTAGTGCGTGATGTTTTTTTGTAAATGAGATGCATGCATAACCTTTGGGTTTGTCTTCTCATGATTGGGTGTCTTAAAACTGTTAGGTTGAGCCTGGCTGCACATGCGTTGCTCTGCAAGGCATGCTGTATTGGAGTATGCACTTGAAGCGAAGTCCACTTGCCGCCCATATTTTTCATTGGCTTGTGTCTGTCCTTTGTAAATGCTGGTTTCTGATTCGGTAATCGGCTTGTTAGTCCCTCTTTAATACCACCTTGTCTTAATCTGTAACCTCCCATGAGGACTTGCCCTTTTACTTCGGTTGTTACATCTTCTATGTAGCACTATTTTCTTTAATGTGTTTTACCCTACTGCAGGTACGACGTGCCTTCCTTCTATTCAGTGCGCCATGTGCACTTTCCAAGTAGTCGGGACAATGGCGGACGCTTGTTTCCTGATCTTCGCTTCGGCACGCTGCTCCTTAATAACATCTGTTACGTCCTTGGCGGCCATTTTAACCCTTATATTTCTTCCGTGACAGGCACACGTTTTCCAGGGTTTGCAAGTGCTTGTCTCCTGTGATAAGCACACAAACTATTTTTGTTGCTGTGAATTCTTCATCATTCAAGATTTTAAAATATCACTGACATTTGTGTTAATGTTGTACTTTTCAATTTACAGTTTAATTTTAATGTTAATTCAGGTAAAAGTGAAAAATTTAGAAATAACTACTTATTTCTTCTGCTTTTATTGGTGCTATCAATTTATGGCAAAATGTCTTCCTCCAATGTTATGCAACCACCTCTATTTTTACAAAATCCTGGTAAACCTCTCGCACCGTGGCACAAGTGCTATAGAATCTTTTATAATTATATGGAGGCCATTGATGCTACCAAATATTCTGCTTCTAGGAAAAGGGTGCTTTTGTTCACTCCTCGAGGAAGCGGAGGTCAAGATGTATTTAACAATTTGCCCGTTGTTCCAGCCCCACCTCGTGCCGAAACTTGGAATGTATTTTCTGAAGCCTTGGCACGATTGCGAAAACATTGTTGATGAACCATCTGTCATGGTTGAGGGATACAAGTTCTTTAAACGCAAGCATACACAAAGAATCCATTGAGGATTATTTAGCAGTCTTGTGTGTTTTAGCTTCTAAATGTCAATTTGGTACCTATTTAGATATTTATTTGTGTGACCAACTAGTTTTAATTGCTTTAACAAAAATCCAAGAGCGTATCTTAACCTGTAAGAATCCTTCTCTTGACAAAGTGATGGGTATTGCACGCAGCATTGTACGTTCTGTGGCATCTTCATAAACTGTAACTCCAGATTCTGCTTGTAAACTTCCTGAGTTCAAAAGTTATGCATGTAACTTCATCTGATAACTAGTGATGAAGATTTGAAAGTTGTCTCTACCAAACCTAAAGCACACACTGGTTGGAAAAAAGATTCTTGTTACAGAAGTGGATCCAAGTATCATATGGGCAACAATGTTAATTGTCCTGCTCAAGATAAGGGGTGTAATGCTTGTAAAAACAGACATTTTTACATGGTCTGTAGATCAGCTGAACAAAGGGGAAAGATTAATTTTCTTAATGTTGTAGAGGACGCTCTTTGTGAGGCTATGAGTAATACCTTGTCCACTATTGAAATCAATACTTTACGCCCAGGGTCTCCAAACCGGTCCTGGAGGGCCGGATCCATGCCAGATTTTTAAAATTACTACATGTATCTCAATGGGAATATCCAAAAAATCTGGCATGGATCCGGCCCTCCAGGACCGGTTTGGAGACCCCTGCTTTACGCAATGATACCAAAAGATGTAAAAGGCCTATGTGTAATGTATCAGTGAGACCAATTGCTAATGTTTTGGCTGATTCTGGATCTATTGCTATACTAGATGAAGACCTTTAAAAACATTTGGTCAAAGTGTTGCTCAAACCTACGGATGTTAATCCCAAAGCGTTTACAGGAGTATGATATTATCATGTCTGGATATTTTTCTGATTCAATCAAATTTAAAGGCAGAGGGATTATGACAATGTATGTAGCCCTTAATGGTCATGATATTCTAGGGTGGCAAGACCAGGCTAATTTAGGAATCATTTTAAGACCGGGTCATCCTGAACCTGTTTTAGTGACCTACCCCTTCTATTTATTGAACAAGAATCTGCGAGTATTCTCCACACTCCTATTTATTCTGATTTGGGTAATTTATTTTCAAAATATTTATGTATTTCGCAACAAGGTAGGTTTGGTTAAAGGGTACCAACACACTATAAGACCAAAAAAGAATGCCATTCCAGTAGTTTAGAAATGCAGACCTGTTCTTTATCTGCCAGGGATGACTTAAAATAACATGTTGAACGATATGTGCTCACAGGACATTTAATACCTATTGAATCCTTTTAATGTGTTTCTGCTGCAGTGGTCACACGTAAGACCTCAGGTGATTAGTCTGTGTGCGGATTTGAGTACTTAATCGTAACATAGTGGTACTGCCATCCCCTAACCAGAATTTAAGAAATGCTTGCCAATCTTGGGATAGCAAGTATTTCACCACTATTTATCTAAGCTCAGCGTATCAGATTCCCCTCTCCAAAGAATCTGTCTCTTACCACATTTGTTACTCCCTTTGGAGTCTACATGTATAAGCGGATGCCTTTCGGTTTAGCATCCACTGCAAGTGTTTTCCAGAGATTAATGGACCAATTGTTTACACATGTCAAAGGGATCCAAGCATTCCAAGAGGACATTTTAATTCACACTGATACGTTAGTCACATTATATACTTTTTGAAAAGTTTTAGATGGAAGAGATTGGTATGACAGTGAATAAGAACAAGTGCAAGTTCATTACTCAAGATGTTGACTATTTGGACCACAACAGTTCTGTCAAAGGTATAAAACCGAAGTTACCGTTACTAAATGCTATTAACCCCTTCGCTGCGGCGGCTATTCCACCGTAGCACTAAGGGGGCGGGGGGGGGGGGGGGGTGGCGCGGCACGCCCATGCTGGTGACGGAACCGTGCGTCACCCGCCGCAGTTGCACTGTGCTCATGACGGAGCCATTCCGTCATGGACCCGCCGCTCAATGGAACGCTCCGCGCAGGCTTGGGATCCGCGCAGGCGTGCCGAGCGGGCCGTGACGGAACCGCTCTGTCATCAGCACAGCACAGCGCAACCGCGGCTGGTGATGGAGCGGTTCTGTCACCAGCAGGGGAGGGGTTAAGGATGCACCCAAACCGTTAGCCAAAGGTTTGTTAAGGGCATTCTTAGGTCTCAGCGACTATTATGCTTGCTTTGTACAGAGTTATGCCATTATAGTGCAACCTCTCAGGGATTTGTTAAAAAAAAATGATAAGTACAGTTGGATTGAAGTAACACAAGTCAATTGATTGTTAAAAAATTCTTCTGGAAGTGCCAGCATCAGAGTTTTTACGATTGGTCAAACTAACATTGTAATGGTGGGTGCTAGTTCCAAGGGATTAGGTGCTGTTTTAAGTCAAATGATTGATGGTCCGGAGTATACCATAACGTTCGCCTCTAGAACCTTGAGTGATTCTGAAGTTAACTACAGCACTATTGAGAGGGAGGCTTTAGCGTGTTCATGGGCGGTTGAGAAATTTGAGATGTACATTTGGGGCTCTAAGTTCCAACTTTACACTGATCACAAACCTCTAATGTACATGCTTGGTCACAGTTCAAACAAAGCTTCTTCTAGAATTACCAGACTCCTGTCGGTTACAGGAATTTAACTTTGATATCAAATATATCTCTGCTGGCAAGAATATCCGGGCAGACTGTTGGTTACATATGCCGCCCTTTTCGTCTTAATGATTTTGTGTATTAATTGTTTTGTTTAGCTTTTATTATTTTTTTTGTTATAGGAAGGGGGTGTGTAGTGTATATTTGTTTCTCATATGTTCTTGTGTATTTACTCCTTATCAATAAAGTTGTGTGAAATCCTAATGTGAGGTAATAATGTATAAGGTCACTGTACTCTGTATTCTAGAATCCTAGCTGTGGTCTATTCGTTCTTTGACTATCTGCTAACTGGAGCTGTGGTGGGTCTCTGCATCTGGAAGAAAGATTCCTTACTCGGACACTTACCTGAGTCTCTTTCTTATTAAGCTATTGAGACACATACAGGAATGCAGGATGATGTGGCGTGTATAAATCCCAACATGGTTTACTGGCCAGAATACCCTGCAAATGTCAAAGTATTTGGTTAAATTAATAAAATTACAATTTCTTTAATTTTGAGACTGAAATATCCATAACGTCAAGCAGAGGCCAAAAGTACTAACATCCAGTGTTTTTAGACTTTTCTTGATTAAAATGGAACCCAGCTTGTGTGGGTGGGGTTATTTTGCAGGGTACAGGAAAGGGCAAAAACAGTGACCATGGCATTAACTTTTTTTTTTTAAATAAATGTTTAGGTCGAGCTGAAGAACAATGCGAAGCATTGTCCAGCTCGACAACTAATGTTGCCCGTCTCTTGGGAATCTGAGACAGGGGTCGGGCTCGCGTGGCGATTGGTGTCTGTGGACGCACACGTCCAGGCCGGCTCCGTGCACATCCCCTGCCTCAGATTCCCACCTAAGCAGGCAGGCACACACCCCGACGCAGGCACACACCCCACCCGGGCTCACGCGCGTACACACAGCCACGCCCCCACCCCTCAGGGGCTCACTCACGCACGCACGCGCGCACACACACATACACACACACATACACACACACACACACACACACACACACACACACACACACACACTCAGACACACGTACACATTCCCCCCCCCCCCGAGCCCCCCCTCCCCCCACCGAGCCCCCCCCTCACCACCACCCCCCACACTCACCGGGCTCTTTCAGCACGTTCCCTGTCCTTGTCTCTCTCGTCAGCCAGTGGGTCAGTCTCGGCATGGGAGCTCCACAGCGCTGGTCTTCACCCGGCCACTTCCTGGCACCGGGACTTCAGCTGCCGGACTTCGTTCTTAACAAAGAGCGCACCTGCGCGGGCAGCCCCCGCCCTCTCACTCTCAGCCCGGGCTGCTTTCGGTTTCACTGTCTTCCGTGTTGCTGGTTTTCACATAGCCAGCTAGAGTTAAGTCCTGTTCGGGTGTGGTACTGATATGCAGCGTTGGCTCGCACCATGGGTGCGGAAGACAACAAGCTTTGAGGTGCAAGCAAAATGTGGCACAAGTCATATTCTGTGTCCCATGGCAGGGTTGTCTCAAGGGTCAGCCGCTGTGCTTTAAGAGAATGTGTGACTCCCTGGAGTCGGATTGAGAGAAGCATGCTGTGTCTGGGAAGGGGAGGCTTTTTTAATGTGCCTTGTTTTTCCAGTGTTTTACTTTATTTTGGAGCGCGACGCCTGATTTAGGGTCACCGGGCTCAGTTTATTTATTGTAACTTTTTTTCGAGTGCTTGTGTATTTGTGTTTTTCCAGCACTTCGGACAGATTTACAGCTTTTTTTTTTATAGAGAGGAAGTTGCTGCAGAACAGTTTCTTGTTTCACTGACTGCTCCTGGACCTTGCGTGCCGGCAGGGTAATGATGTATGGGCTTTGCGGGGGTCGGTGATATTTTGTATTTGTCTCTACCCGCTCATTCCTTAAACACTGTGGTCTGCGTTCACAACCCCTCCTCAGGTTGTGCCCCCCCCCCCATAAAATAACCGCAATAAACAAACAGACCGTAGCTTTCTATGCCGTTATGATTTGTCGTTTTCCCTCTCTCATTAATTGCCAAGTGCAGTTGCAGTACCATGCTGTTTTCATTGCTCTTTCAGGCATTTTATACCAACCAGGAGCTTTATGTAGAATAATCTATGGAGGTTTGTCAAACAAGTTGTTCTTTACAGGGCAAGACTGCGGGGCGCTCGTGTTTGTTTCACAAATGAGTAGCTTCCAGAAAGCCCTCTCGTAAATCTGTACATTTTCTGAAGTTCTTGTACAGTTATGTCACCCGTCAGCCTTGGCTAGACTCCTGTTTCAAAACAGCTGTAAACTTTATGGAATGAAAAAGGTGTTCTAGTCGTCGCCCAGTTTCCTTAGCTGTGAAACAGACCTTGGCAAGGGCTGAGGGTGAGGGGCCGTAGATTAAAAATCAAACTGTGCTGAACCACAAATGCCGTATACATAAGCCTAATACAAACTGAATATTTGCGGGGCCACACAGAGTGGCAGAAGCACGCCACAGAACGCTTGTTATTATTTATAATAGTGGGAAGAAAGTGCTGATGAATGTTCATTTTATTTTAGCATTGCCGCCTTTATCAACTGAAAATAGCGAGCATCTGGCAAGTGCTATAATTATGGTGACTAGGCGTGTCTGATTTAGCAGGGCGGCCTTAGTTTTTCACTAGCTGTCAAGAGAGATTAGAAGGGCGGGCCTGGAGCCAGAGCGCAGTATATAAAAACGTTCCTCCAGCCTCTGCGTCGAAGTGGTTGCTGCTGGACGCGGTGCTCTGCGAGGGCCGGGGCTTTGAGCGCCTAGGCGTTTTTTTTTCTTCTATTATTTTTAAGTTGCTTACAGACTTGAAGCACCTTGTGCCGGTGGTAAGAGCCTCCCATCTAAATTCGGGTACTGCTTAAGTGCGCACATTAACTCTTTCCATGGCAGCAGCGCTCTGAGCCTCACCCCCCCCCCCTGTCCCAAAACTTGTACCCCAGAGAGTCCGGCGCAAATTAGAGTCTGTATTTAGTTACTTAAAAGACTACATACATATGGGCCGGGATGCCCGCCACCCCCTCCCAACACCAATTCCCCATGGGAGGAGACAGACACAAGTTCGAACTTTTGGAAGGCGGGGGGGGGGGGGGGGGGGGGGGGAGTTAACCCCCGGCCGTATTTATTAAAATTTGAAACAATTTAAAACTTTAAATTAAAACGTTTCATGAATTATGTACAATTTTACTTCCATTACATTTTGATGAAGACAAGTTCTTTGGCTAACCTTAACAGATCTCTAATACAAAGGTTTCATAGCCGAGTCTAGCATCCTGAAAATGCATAACATTCTAAAATAAAATTGTACATCCTATCATTAAGGGCCAACGGCAAGGTCTTAACCAGTGTCAGATCCCTACTACCAAATTCCCGCCCTCACGGTGTGAGTGGCGCATGCGCAGAGGATTTTACCCTCGTTGCCAACTGTAACTTCCCTTGTCGTGGGGGCCCCCTTTCACTCGACGCCTTCTTAAAGGTCGTCCGAGTTCCCGTTTGAGGTATCAGTAAGAAGGATAGCGTGGACTGGCCCCCCCTTTCCCACACACTCTTCCGCCGGAGCGGATATCCGGCCCCTGGGAAATTTGTAGGAGGGGCATATAGCCGTCTCCCCCTGGGAGGGGCCTATGGCCGTCTCCCCCTAGAAGACCCATCTGTAGTGGGTGCCGCCTCCCCGTGGGAGGGGCCAATGGCCGCCTCCCCCGGGCGCTCCCATCCGTACTGGGTGGCGCCCCCCCCTAGGGACCTTGAAATCACTGCTCACCGATCATGACCTTGCCGCCCGAATAAAAATAAATACGACAGTTGTTTTACCTACTAAGGAAAGAAAATATGCCTAATCTGCAACAGCTTGACAATTCATCAACTTTGACATTGCTACAAAGGGAAAAAAGTCCTAAAGCACAAGACAATTTTATTATTTGATACATTCCTCTACTTTTCTACTAAGGGGAAAAAGTCCTACAAACATCTATTCAATCAAAGTCATACATCCATAATGCAAAATGACTATCTTTTTAATACATTTGAATATCACAAACAATTAATTTAAACAAAAAACATTGCAACAGGGGCTGGTGGGCGGGTCAAAATTGCCGCTTGTTCCTTCGAGGGCTCACAAGCGACGAGTGGTGCTGCCTTCAGAGCACTGGAACAAGAGGAAGCTTCGTTGGATTCCTGCTCTATTTATCGGTCTGCGGGAGGGCGGGGGCCCGCCTCAGGTACGCCCATCCGTGCGCGGACTTCCGGGCGGGTGTCTAGGACAACCCCTTCTGGGCGGGAAGGGCGTGCCCCGGCTACGCCGCTTTGGGCATACCAGCCGAAACAAGCCCCCCACCCACAACGGTTTCCCGGGGGGATCGGGGCACCCATCCATACGTTCAGGGGGACAGAGTGGTCTTCCCTTTCCATCTTGTTACCTCATAGTGCCTGGAGAAAGCAGTATCTGGAATCAGACAGAGTCCTCTTTAAACAGGCATTGGCGACCTATAAAGTCCAGATTAAGCTTGCTAAAGCTAGATTCCTAGAAGAATCGCTGAAGGCAGCTGCAAACAAGTCTCAGGCCCTATTTAAGATCGTTAAAGACCTTGCCCAACCTGCCTGTACTACAAATGACATCCCGGCTTCCCAAGCTCTTTGTGACTCGTTGGCACAGGCCTTTGAGCATAAGATCGCACCATTTTAAACAATCTTGCCTCGTCATCTGGCCCTGTCCCTCAATCCGTGCTCAATCCCATTTCAACTAAGACCACAAAGGATGGTGCCAAGCTAGCCGGGCTGAACAACTTCCCTCCGCCGTCCTTTGAGGACTTCTGTGTACTGGCTGACTGTGTGTCCTCGGGCTCACCGCATAATCCTCTTCCACCCAAATTCTGGAAACTATTCCGGGAAGAGCTTTTTCCCCCACTTTTTTCCATTTGCTGTCAGTCCCTCAGGTCGGCACGGGTCCCAGACTGCTGGAAACTGGCTGTGGTCTCCCCACTGCTAAAGAAGGAAAACCTGGATCCTGTTTGCCCAGTTAACTATAGGCCTATTTCCCTGTTGCCATTTCCAATTAAATTTCTTGAGAAACTGGCCACAAAACATCTTTCCAACTTTCTTGAGACCACTGATTGTCTGGATGTGCCCCAGTTTGGCTTTAGACCAGCCCATGCGACAGAATCTGCATTGGTGACTGTCCTTGATGACCTTCGGACGCGTGCCGACCAGCCTTTCTAGTGCTGCTCGATATGTCGGCCGCGTTAGATACAGTCAGCCACGCGATCTTGATCAGGAGACTGGTGGAGGTTGGAGTATCTGGCCTGGCCCTTGATTGGCTGGTGTCTTATCTTGATAACAGGCACCAGGTGGTAGCCCTGCCACCCTTTAAATCTAACTTCAGGAGGGTTGGAGAGGGCTTGCCTCAGGGGTCGGCCATCAGCCCCATTCTATTCAATCTTTACTTCCACCCCCTGATCAAGCTGATAAAATCCTTTGGCATAGCAGTCACTAATTATGCCGACGACACCCAACTTATCTTCTCATTTGAGGGTAAGGAGGCTGTGTCACAGGAGATCTTCCACCGCTGTATGATCACCACGGCAGAATGGTTGGGCCACAACTCCCTGCAATTTATTAGCTCCAAAACCGAGGTGCTGCACTGCTCCATGGATCGTACCCCTAGGCCTCTTCCACAGGATTTTTGGCCTCCTGACTTTCAAGGTACCAGCTTGCCTCCTGAATCCGTTCGAAACCTGGGGGTGATGTTTAGCTCCAGCGTTGGCTCCAGCTAGACGTATCCGTGAATAAAACGGTGGCCACTTGTATGGCACTGCTCTGCTCGCTGTGGAAGATCTTACCCATGCTCCCTGTACATGTTAGACCAGAGGTAGTGCGGAGCATAATTTTAAGTAGGCTTGACTACTGTAATGTGCTACTTCTGGGGGCGCCTGCTACATTGGTGGGAAAATTGCAGCACGTACAGAATTTTGTCGCCAAACTAGCACTTTCGCGCCGACGCTCTAACTCTTCTGCCATGGCACTCGGGGACCTTCACTGGCTGCCTGTCCATCAGCGGATTGACTTTAAAGCTTTGTGCTTGATATTTAGGGCTCTTCACTGACAAGGTCCGTCCCCTTTGCAGGACTTATTCTCTTGGTACACCCCGTCCAGATCACTCAGTTCGGCCTCGGCCTACTTGGTAGTAGTGCCCAAGATTCTGAGGTCCCGGATGGGTGGTCGGTCTTTCAGGTTCACCGCAGCGAGACTGTGGAATTCCCTTCCGTTGGTTTTGAGGGGTTTGGAAGACCTCCCTTCCTTTAAGAAGGCCTTAAAAACATACCTGTTCCCTAGAATAATGTAAATGGATCGGTAGCTGGAAACATCATGTATGTGTCATAACTGTCTGGCTGGGCTTCAGTCCGTCTCACAATGGCCGCCAACACATAGAGTGTGCTAACTGCGCTTGTGAATAACTTGTTCTGCAAGTTGCTAAATGAACTAATTCTGACACTCAAACTCCCCTAAAGAGGTCAGTCTTGCTCTGTTTACTTGGTTGGCATGTGTGACTGGTATAAGAGTTATTTGTAGGTTTGCTTTTAGATCTTGTGGGCCTGATGAACAAAGGTTACATTCATAAACAAGCATTTGCAATGCAATAGGTCTCACATTTGCGAGAGTTTAAGCTATTAGCTTTGCAAAGGACAATGCCTTTTATTTGTTTTCCAAACAAAAACATAAATTAAAGACCTTGTCATTTACAATGCCAAAAGCTCAAACTTACGTAAATGCGAGACCTATTGCAAATGCTTGTTTAAGTTTTAGGTATACCACATTCACAGCAAGTCTGCCTCTCTCGAGAGAGCGCGCGCGCGCACACACACACACAACCACACTCACGCATTCACACACGCAGGCACACACACTCTGGCACACGCAGGCAGGCGCACAGGCAGGCGCACTCACACGCAGGCGCACACACACACGTACAGGTGTCTGTACGTGCAGGCGCGCACACACGTGCAGGCGCACACGCGCAGGTGCGCGCGCACACATGTGCAGACAGGCACGCACACGCAGGCGCACGCGCATGCACGCACACGCAGGCACGCACGCACACGCAGGCACGCACACACATATGCACACGTACGCACACAGGCGCACCCCCGTACAACTAAGCCCCACTCACCGGGCTACAGGCTCCATCACGCGGGGCTTCCCTCACTTGCATCGGTGGCCTCTGCTCCTCCTACATGCCTACAGCATTTCACAGCCTCCCCTGGGGCCGGACTTCCGCCTTCTGCCTTTCTCGTCCAGTCACTTTGTGGGCGCGGGCTTCCCGCAGAAGGCGGAAGTCCCGCCCCAGGGGAGTCTAACGCTGTAGGAGGCCTACGAGTGCTGGGTATTATAAGTCGTGGCCTTATTGAAAGAGGAACTCCGCTAGAAGATGAGGTTTGCTGTATAGATGCAACAGTCTTTTACCACTTCACATCTGGGCAAATTGCAACCCCATCCAAGGTTTTGCAGGACATGACAAGGTCTATTTGCCAACCAGCTCACCATTTAAAATAACCTTCTTCAACCTCATTTTATGCTTTTCATTTGGATCAACCATTACAAATATCCTACAGCTCTTAAGTCGTTTAGTATGTTAGAAGTATGGTTGAAAGGGATTACCTGTGGGAAGTGATCACTTTACAGCTTTTTCTCAATGACAAAATCACCAGTTCGCTTATATAAAGGCAACAGAATAAAGATATAATCCAAAACAGCCAGCCTATTAATGGAGATAAGCATCTATTGGTCGAATCTTGACGTGCATCGCATCCCCCCCTCCACATACCCACCCTTGGCCCTGCTGATTGGTTGCATAGAAGCAGGCGTCTCCCTCGCACGGCCCCCCCCCCCCTCGTTCAGTCACACACCCAACACCATGCTGACGGCACCCTGGGGCCGGCTGCACCCCCGGACGCCTCCATGGCAGTGGGGCCAGGCTACAGCATCCTCATCCTCCCTCTAGGGAGCGGCCTGTACAGCTGGGAGGCCCTGAACTTCTTCCTCTGGGTGAGTCAGGGATGCGGAGGCAGATCCGGGGGCAATGCACCTGCTGCCGAGATATGCGTGTCAACTACTTGTTTTTATAAGGCCATTGATATAGCGCTTCATTGTGACATTGGGATCTTGGGGCAGAGGAGGCTTGCTGCCATGCCTCGCGTCATAGGTGGAGGTCAAGGAGTGCCTTGTGCGATCTACGGCGGATTCCTTTGTCGGCCTAAGGCGCTGCGAGAATAAAAAGGATTGGGACAGCAGTGTCTAAATCTCCCCTGGAGCACCCTAATAAAGCTCGATCACCCTACCCCTGAACGGCCAGGCACTCCCTGCACAGCACCTCCTGCCAGATGAATGCCAATTCTGCAGCGAATGTGCCTTATGTCCAACAGGCCCCCTCCTGGCTTGCCCGGTTTGAAAATGACAGGCGATTGCAGCATGTTCCCGCTCTGTTTTTATTTTTTTATTTTGGGACCGCTGCCACTCCTGGGAAGAACATTTCCAAAGTGACGTGCTCTTAAAAATGTAATTTTGAAATATTCAGAGGCCCGCGTTGCGTGAAATTGAGATTTCTTTCTATTACCTTTCATAAATTCTGTGTAAACCTTTGGTGGGGCCAGTGGAATTGATTCCGTGACGATTCAAGGTTTACTACACAATTTTGCATTTGCCTCACACACACTGCGCTGCCTCACACACGCACTACATAGTCACACACTGCTGTCACACTCACTGTCCTATCACACATTGCGCTGCCTCACACACGCACTGCGAGACACTGCGCTGCCTCGCACACACACACACTGCGCTGCCTCGCACACACACACACTGCGCTGCCTCGCACACACACACACTGCGCTGCCTCGCACACACACTGCGCTGCCTCGCACACACACTGCGCTGCCTCGCACACACACGCTGCGCTGCCTCGCACACACACGCTGCGCTGCCTCGCACACACACGCTGCGCTGCCTCGCACACACCTACTGCGCTGCCTCGCACCCATACCAATCAGTGCCCTATAATTACACACCTCATATTTGCACTACTCAATGCAACATAAATACACTATTTATCGCACTCATGGGAAATACATAATCACTTGTCGCCACCACATCATCACTCAGTGCCACCACAGCATCAATCTGTGCAACCATTCAGCAACTAGGTCAAATATGTTCTCTCAATGTTTTAAGCTTTATTACAAATGTCACAACAATGTTAATATTTCACTTCTGTTATTGGATTTTCATCACAAAATACAATTAACATAATCTTCATTTTTTTTATACAAAAGTTTAAGCTATTGCTATTATAAATTACAATAACTTTTATTTAAGTATTAAAAATGTAAAAGCCATTGTTATTTGGAATATCAATACATCTAAATCACGTAAATACAACACATATTGCATTTCAAATGCTATAGGTGTCACATTTGCGAAAGTTGAAACTATTGGCATTGTAAATGACAAAGCTATTAAGTTTGCTATTTTCAAAACCAACAAATAAAAAATGTCATTTACAATACCAATAGCTCAAACTTTCCTAATGCGAGACCTATTGCATTGCAAATGCTTTTTACTGGTTGAAAATGAAATTTATATTTCGGACTGTGGACTTCATACGCCATTGTCTTTACCATGAGTTACTTACAGTGGGAAGCTTCTAAAAGGGGCATCCCCTTTTCTTTGGTCTGGCTTCACGGCGCAGCTGTTGCTAGACAATTGTATGAGCATTACTAGAGAGGGGGCGCGCCAACATGTGGGAAGCCACATAGTGCATTTTTTGATTGGGCAGAAGTTGTGTGCTTCCACAAGTGCTTGACCTCCACACAGCTGTGATAATTTTGTTTATCCAGCAGCCTTAGTTGGACTTTCAGGGGCACACACATGACATTGTAATTCTACTTTAAGTGTCTTGCATAACTATGTAATTTGTTTTTCCCTGGCAGCACCACAGAGGGGAGGAGGACAGTCATTCACCTACATGGATATTTAGACCTGGCTTGACCGTGCAGCTTCCACATTATTATTATTATTATTATTATTATTATTATTATTATTATTATTATTATTATGTTTCTTATATAGCGCCAGAATCGACCCCGGAAGGGGTATCTCCGCGCTTGCCTTGGGAACCCGTCCTGGCTTTTCCCTGTGAGATAGCCCCTACAGGGCATCCCCAAGGTGAAAGCCAGGCATCCCGCCGCGGGGGGGGGGGGGGCCGTTGTGGAGATTAAGCAAGCTTAATGCCCAGAGTTGCAGAGTGTGAACCCATGATTAGGTCAAGCACCGAAGCGCAAATTATCGAGTCCATGGACATTTGAACTCAAGACCCTGCCGCGTCGGGAATTGAACCCTGATCCCGGGTCTGACCTCTGCTTCAGGGTCTGCCTGCTCTAACCAGTGAGCCACACTTCTCCACTTGAGCTTTTTAACCCATATCATTTTACAGGTCTTTGATTCTACACTCATGCATATTATTTCCTTGCTATTTACTTGCAATTCTTCACATTACCACGCAACTTTATTTTAAAGCCAGACCGATCTGCATTGTCAATGCTAGTCCCTAATTGAGGTGGTTTTAAAAGTATGCCCAGTCTCCTGGTCTTAATGACCTGTTCCTTCATGTGATGTTTCAAATCGGCTTTTTTTGTCCAGTTCCAGTACAATATCTTGTTCAGAAAATTTGGTCCTTTCAAACTGTGAAAGCCTGGTTTGATTAGTCTTAACACAGAAAGCGTCGGTGCCGCCTAATAGTTTACAAACTTGCTTTCTTAATTGTAGCCATTAATCGTTGAGCAATACAGTTCGCTTTTAGCCGCAACAGCATAATGTCCTCCCGGTTGTTGGATTTCCATGTATTGCATTAAATTCTGGAGTTCCATTACTTTAAGTGGTGACCCCGCGTCTGATTCAATGTGACTGGTATTCCTCCACTCAACAAACATTTCACACAAAAGCGCAGTCGCATTGCAGAGATCCGCTGAACAATGAGCAATCTAGAAAAGTCATCAATGACTAGTAGCACCTAAGAATCCCCCCCCCCCTACACCAGTCAACAACTTTGTAGATTCAATACCCGTACAAATCCCAGAGCTATCGCAAACACTTTTACACTGGATTTGGAATCCTGGTTCCTCTCAATGAGCAGCAAGTAGTCTTTTGTTGATATTGTAAACTCGCTGTATGTTAGTATTTAAATGTTTTTTTTATCCCTTTTGGAAACATTGCAGGTAGATACATGCCTCCACTTAGACTAAATTGTAACCAATTCTTGTATGGTGACTGCTTCGTCATAAGCCCTTTTAAATGCGAATATCTTTTCTGCTGTTGGTTAATATATTGTTTGTATTCAGCCAGAGTACAATTTTACCCACAGCTGAGCAGTGGGTGATGTGAGTTGTAGTGTCTTGTAATCTTTGCCTCGTTTAGGTGGTTTTGGGGATGTCGTCCATGAGCTTTATTCCCATCTTTCAATTCTAGGTGGCAGTTTTGCTTTTGAGCTACAAGTGGTTGATGGTACATGACATTTTTTAATTGTTTGCCATCTAGTCAAGTCAAGTCAGAGAATTTGTATAGCGCACTACATACCCAGAGGGTTTCAAGGCGCTTAGAAAGGGGAGGATTATTACTTGTCAAATATCCACGTTTTAAGTTGCTTTCTGAATGCAAGGTGGTTCTGGGTAAGGCGAAGGTAAGCGGGGAGTGAGTTCCATGTTTTAGCAGCCAGGTATGAGAAGGATCTGCCTCCCATGGTGGTCTTGTTGATGCGAGGTAAAGTGGCGAGGGCTTGGCTGGAAGAACGTAGATGGCGGGAGGGGGTGTAGAAGGACAGTCGTGAGTTGAGGCATTCTGGTCCGATGTCGTAGAGTGATTTGTGTGCGTGGGTTAGTAGTCGGAAAGTGATCCTCTTATTGACGGGCAGCCAGTGGAGGTCTTTAAGGTGACCAGAGATGTGTTCATTGCGTGGGATGTCTAATATGATCCTGGCTGAGGCGTTTTGGATTCGTTGGAGTTTTTTCTGGAGTTTAGCGGTAGTGCCTGCGTAGACGGTGTTTCCGTAGTCCAGTCGGCTTGTGACCAGAGCATGGGTGACTGTTTTCCTTGTTTCGGTGGGGATCCAGCGAAATGTTTTTCTGAGCATGCGGAGAATGTTGAAGCAGGAAGAGGATACGGCGCTGACTTGTCTGTTCATTGAGAGTGAAGAATCCAGGATGACGCCTAGGTTCCGTGCGTGGTCTGTCGGGATGGGTGCTTTTCCGAGGGCTTCCGGCCACCAGGAGTCGTCCCATGCAGTGGGGGATGTACCTAAGATGAGGACTTCAGTTTTGTCTGAGTTCAGTTTCAGACGGCTTTGTTTCATCCATTCGGCAACTTCTTTCATTCCTTCGTGTAGGTTAGTTTTGGCGGTGCTGGGGTCATTGGTGAGAGAAAGGATTAGTTGAGTGTCATCAGCGTAAGAGATGATGTTGAGGTTGTGGTGGCGGGCGATGGCCGCGAGGGGGCTCATGTATACGTTGAAGAGGGTGGGGCTGAGTGAGGATCCTTGTGGTACGCCACAGATGACTTCAGTGGCCTCGGACTTGAATGGTGGGAGGCGGACTCTCTGGGTTCTTCCGGTGAGGAACAAGGTGATCCATTAAAGTGCTTTTCCTTGGATTCCGATGTTTCTGAGGCATTGTAAGAGGGTGCTGTGGCAGACTGTGTCGAATGCTGCGGAGAGGTCGAGGAGGATGAGGGCGACTGTGTCTCCATTGTCCAGTAGAGTTCGAATGTCATCTGTTGCTGCGATGAGGGCGGTTTCAGTGCTGTGTTTTGCTCGGAAGCCGGACTGTGAGGGGTCGAGGGATTTGTTGGCTTCGAGGAATGCGGCGAGCTGGTTGTTGACAGCTTTCTCGATGACTTTGGCCGGGAATGGAAGGAGCGAGATGGGGCGGTAATTTTTGAGTTCGGAGGGGTCCGCTCTGGGTTTTTTCAGAAGGGCGGTGAGTTAAGCGTGTTTCCAGTCTTCCGGGAAGGTGGCGGAGTTGAAGGAGCAGTTGATGACGTCTCGGAGGTGCGGTGCTATGACGGAGTCTGCTTTGTTGAAGATGTGGTGAGGACATGGGTCTGTGGGGGATCCTGAGTGGATGGAATTCATCAGGCGGATTGTGTCCTCAGTGGAGATTGGGTTCCAGTCGTTGAGGGTGTTCAAGGGGGGAGAGTGTTCAGCAGAAGGTAGGGTGGGTTGGTTTCCGGGTTGGTTGTCGAAGCTGTTGTGGATGTCTGCAATCTTGTTGTGGAAGAATGAGGCTAGGGAGTCTCAGAGGGCTTGAGAGGGGGTGATGTCGTTGGAGTTGGCCGAGGGATTGGAAAATTCCTTGACGATGTTGAAAAGTTCCTTGCTGTTGTGGGCGTTGTTGTCAAGTCTATCCTTGAATGCTGTTTTCTTGGCCTTTCGGATTAGTTGGTGGTGAGTGCGGGTGGCGTTTTTGAAGGCGTCCCTGGTGCTGGTGCTTGGGTCTTTTTTCCAGGCCTTTTCAAGGGAGCGGCAGAGTTTCTTGGACTTAAGATCATCGTTGAACCATGAGGCCTTTTTGCTGCCAGGTTTGCTTTGGCGTTTTTCAGTGGTGCCAAGGTGTCGGCGGTGATATACTGTGATGTTCAGAGGTTAAAACTACAGGTGAAGTTTTTCTCTGCTTGAGAATCTATCAAACATTGGCTCACCTAAAATATTGTGTCTTGGCGAGTCTCTGCTAAGCTTGTTGCGCAGGTATTGCACCTAGACCAATGGCTTGCATCCACAATTAATTTGCTGTGCAGCGGATGATCGAAATAGGCCCTTTGTTTTGCAGGTGCAGCATCCTATATTCTTTAGCATGCATCTTTGCATTCCTCAGTTGGCTAAAGATATGTATTTTTTTTGTCCAATTAGGCAAGGGTGAACTTTTTTTTGCAAATTTAGAATCCCAATCACTTGCCATTCCCAAGAAAGGCTGTATGCTGGATAGGCTTCCTGTTTCAGGAATCGCTTTGACTGACTAGATTCAGTCGCACTCCATTTATGTGAATGTACCCAACGAATAGCAAATTATCAAATTCACATTTGTCTGCATTTAATAAGAAGCCTGCATCGGAGTATTGTAAAGATTTCCAGTTGGGATTCGTCATATTCTGAGTCTGCCCAAATGCATGGATTTTGTCATTGTAATTTAAGCTTTTGCTTACAGGCCTTATTCTAGTGCTGCTTTAAAATTTCAACAGCAGATTCTAGGCTCTTATTTCAACTCAAGTTGGTGAGCATGGTGGCAGGGTTCTAATTTTGAGACAACTGCTCCACCTAGACACCTCATATGCACTAACAAAGGTCGTTCTCGCCCATTGTCAGTATTCTGTATTCATATGTCTACACTATTTTGTTGATCTTTCTTCGCAACTACCACAATCTGTTAGAGCCAGGTTTACATCCTCCTATTCCTACTGTTTTGTAAATGTTAATGATAATAAAAATAATTACGCACTTATATAGCGCACGACTACCCGGAGGGCATCTCGGCGCTTGTACGAATACCGCCGAGGAACCCTTCCTGGCCTTTCCC
This sequence comes from Lissotriton vulgaris, assembly GCF_964263255.1. Lineage (NCBI taxonomy): Eukaryota > Metazoa > Chordata > Amphibia > Caudata > Salamandridae > Lissotriton > Lissotriton vulgaris. The sequence goes on along the minus strand of NC_141693.1, from coordinate 303,961,221 downwards.
TGTGAGGAGCCCACTCCTGGGCACCCCCAAGGTGAAGTCGGGCATCCTCCGTGTTGTTGGGGCTGTTGTAGAGATTAAGCAAGCTATTGCCCAGAGGTGCAGAGTGGGGCTCATGATCAGAATAGGCACCGAGACAAGAATGATCAGGTCCGAGGAAATAGAGCCCAAGACCCGCCGAGGCGGGAATCGAACCCTGGTCCTGGCCAGACTACTGCATCAGGGTCTGCCGCTCTAACCATTGAGCCACACTCAATATATGGGTGACCTCTAATTTTGTGCCATGGCACATACCGCATTATTGGTGTTCAGAGTTATTTGGGGGTTATTTGGTTTTCCCAGGCTGTAAAATAGTTGTTTGAACTTTAGTAGAATTGGATGTTCTGCAGCTAATTTATACGTCATGGCCCCTGACTCATGATTTGTGCAGTTGACGCTTGCTTGACGGTGGGCTGGTATTTCTCCTGCCTGTACATGGCCCCCCTCAGACTTGTTTCAATATTTGTGGATTTTTCTTTTATTTAACATACTTGCTTTATTGCTTTTCTTCCTGGTTCCATAACTGTTGCCTGTGCCTCTGCTCTTACTACTTGCCTTCTGCAGAATGCTGGACGACCTCCTTCAATTATTCCAAATCCTTCTTGCCTCTTAACTATTACATTTAAAAACGTACCAGCGATTTGCTAACTTAAAAAATTGTTTTGTGAACTCGGTGTGGTCTTCTCATTGACATGTGGTAATATACCTTAGTAGTCTCTATTTACTTGCAAGTTAAGTCATTCATTTAAATATATGAATATTCCAGTGGTGGCACTGAGGACGCTAGTGATGATGGTGACATTGGTGTTGTCACTGTTTATTATCTCCTTTTCTACTAATTTTTTTAATATATTTTTTTGCTGGATTTCTTTTTTCTTTGTCTTCTCAAATGTGTGTGCCTCATATTATATTAAGCTATTGCCTGACGTTAAAATGGTGGGCTATACTGTTTTTTGTGTGCGCTGTTTGGTAATCTGTCTCCCTGATTGTAAGATGGTCACTGTGTTAATTTCTCAATATAGGTATTGTTTTGGTTTAAAATTGCACTTTTCCTTACTTGCGCTTCTAAATTAAGAAATAATTTTAAAAATACTACTTATGCAAGCTTGTCTTCCTGTGCTTGTTTACATTCCTTTCATGGTGATGCTTGATTTTGTTTGCTAGACTATTTATGGCCCTTTTTATTTTCCCTAATGGTGTGACCACCTGTCTGTAAAATAGACTGACTGTCAGTAATTTTAACCTGATGTCAGCTGTCCGTTATTGATCTATTAACGAACCGCATTTGTCATTAATTTCAACACTGACACGTTTTGTAGCTTCGTGGCATAATATGCAGCTACACGAGACAGAACTGGCATTCCAGTGCATGCGTGTTTAACAGAGCAGAATGGCATTCTAGGGCATTTGAATAGATCTAGCCTGTTATTGCTGCGATTCTGGCTTTTATTATTATTATTATTGAGTTCAAGCTGCTTATTTTTTTTTTTTACTGCTTTCCTCTTATAATATGGCACTACGATGTTTACTTACAGGTTGTATTTAATTTGAGCATCGCCATGTGTATATACTATTGAAATGAATAGGTGTTGGGGTAAATGAATGGACAGATGATTGATTGTTGTAATAAAAAAGATGAGCTGAAGCAGAGGTGTAGATTATTTATAATAAGATGATTTTATTAAGTAACATCGATGAAGATCCCCACCAGGAGCAGCCTCCCTGCCGCTCAGCCCATACTCCAACTGACACAACATTCCAATGCATCACCATATGCACCAACTTTACACATAGTAAACTCATACTGGCTGAGCAGCAGGTATAACATGGATGGATTGAAGAAATGAACGGAGAGAGGATGGCAGGAGGGCTGAATACATATTTGCATTAGCCAGGAGGATGGATGGATCTAGATGAACGGATGGAGGTAGGGCTTATGTTTACGGAAGGATGGACAGATTTACGGATGGACGAACAGGACAAGTGCTTGGGCAGATGTTTGAAATTTGGGTAAATGGAAATATCTTAGGTGTACAAATAGATTTTGATGGGTGCAAGGATCAATACATGGAAGAATGGATGGGTGCAAGGATGAAGGATTAGTGGATGGAAGGATTTTTGTAGGTGGGTGGTGGGTCTTAGTGGGTGTATGAATGAAGAATCGGTGCTTTAATGGATGGATAAATGGATGGCTCAAACTATATAAATTGATCTTAAGTAAATGGATGAATCTTGGTGTGGTCATGGATGGCCAGGTCTGGTGCCTTAGTGAACTAATGCATCCACTGTAGGGGCCTGTGTTCGCCCTCATGGTGACTGCTTCAAATTCCTGGTGGGCCCACTCAGCCTTTCATCCTTATGTGGTCGATTAAAATGAGTACCATTAAGTTGGGTAACTATGAACATCTGTTCCTCAGCGCCATCGTACCTAAGTGTTTAGATGATGGATAGATCAGGATTAATGGACCTATCTTGCTAGGTGAAAGGATGGGTGGGTGAATGGATGCTTGGAAGGATGGATCTGTGTAAATTGGTGGATCTCAGCGAATGGATGGGTGCTTGGAAGGATGGATCTGTGTAAATTGGTGGATCATGTGGATGGTTGGATGTTTGTATGTGGCTGTATGGATTTTGCTGGCTGGATAGATCAATGAATGGATAGACGATGGTGCTTGGATGGATCTGTGTAAATTGATTGATCTTGGTGGGTGGCCGGTTGAGTGGCTAGATGGCTTTATGGATCTTTGTTGCATAGATGTGTATATAGAGATGCTTTCTTGGGTAGTCCTATGTGAATGGTTGTATCTTGGGGGATATTTTGGATGGATGAGAAATTCTTCATGTATAGTTAACATCCTGAACAATATCAACCTTCACTATCAACCTTTCTATGAACCTTTGTATTACATAACCTTCTGCTTGCTATTTCAGACACTAGTTGAGGGCTTGTTGCTTGGACTTTAATATAAAGAACCTACTGATATTCATAGGATTGCCTATGAGCAAAACCAGAGGTAGTTTCAAAGCCTTGGAGCACTTGGAATGTCTGCTAGTTGAGAAGCTGATTCTTTTTAAGGCACCAACACTTGTGCAAAATGTTTTCTATGGTTCAGCACTTGCATGCTTGTGAATGGACTGGAGATTTACGATCCTACTACAGGAGAAAAACTCCACCTCCATGCCTGGATGTCAAACAGTTTGGAACACACACCTGATGCTCATAATGATTCATGAGCGTGGTAACCTCTCCAGGGTGCATATATGGTAAAGTCTACATTGAAATCGTAAAGTTCTCAATCAGTTTGTACTTGCGCACTAGGATTGTTTTTAACAAAAATTTACACATAGGATTCCCGTTAAAAGCCCATGATGTTCTACGAGGTTCTGCAAAAGTTAAACGTTGACCAGAACTGAAGGTAACTTGGAGGGCTTAGGATATAGAAGGAGCAATTGTGCCTGAACAGTTGTTTAAAAACTGGGGGCAACTAGGCTGCATGAAATATTTTGTGGTCTGAAATTATGCACAATGGCTTGGGTGTGTAATATTCGATGCCACATTCTTGTTCACTGTTCTGAAGGTGAGTGTGGAGTGTACTGTGCTGTGGATAACTGTGTATTCTTTGGTAGTAGTGTATTGTGCACTATACCATTGGTGGAGTTACACAAAGCAGTGAGTGGTGGTGCATTTTGCTAGAGGCTTTGATGCACTTTTGTGAAGATGGTGGTGCAATGTGCCTAAGGTGGTTGTTGAATGTGCTTGGATGTGGTAGCAGCGCATTGTTCTGTAAGGGTTAACGTCCTGTGCTATGTGGGCTAGTACACTAGGCCATTGGTTATGGGTCATGATCCAGGGGGTTATAGTGTACACTGGGCCACACGATAGTGCACGGTTTTGCAGCTCCCTGGTGTAATTGAACAGGTGTGGATTTATTGCAAATTGTATGTGTTCATTTTCTGCATCTCATTTGTATTTTTAGGTTTGACCTGTAATTTTGTTCAGACTTCTTAAGAAAGTAGCTTCTTTGCCTCCGGAACCTCCAACTATTGACGTGAGACATTGTCAATCACTACTTTGATTTGAGCACAGTAGTATTTTAGTCTTGCCTTATTTTTATTGGCTTTGTTTGCATGGACTGCTTTCTTTATAATGCATAGGGGAGTACTTTACATCTGAAAGGTATACGCTATAATTACACATAATTCCTTCCCATCCATCCACTGTTTATGCAAAAAAATCCTATTTTAACCTTTTCCATGCGTTGGCTGGCCGGGGGCCTTCTGACGTCACAGTGGGTGTGTGCGGAGGACGGCCGGTGGCCGGCAGAACTTCACACACGTCATTTTTATCCGCACCGCCATGGCGAAGCGGTTAATTGTTTTGTACTGCAGTAGGTTTTATAATTACTTTTGTCAGTACTGATGTCAACATCAAACATGTTTGCTTTGCCTAGTGCTTGTACCCTAAAACTATCACCGAGACGGAGTCGCTATCTCTGAAATTTGATATAAGCACTTATTCAAAATGTCACTGTCTCTAGTAGTACTTCTGAGCTGGAAGTGAACTTTAACCAAAAGAGCACTGCTCCTGTAACCATACCTTATGGTAAGGTGGCAGAATCATGTGACAACTGTCCTTTATGTTGGCTGTCACACAGACTATTATTTTGTTATTGCTTGACCTACTCGGTCTGTAAAATGTACTATTTTTCCTGAATTTCTCTTGAATGTTGACCCTCTGTCCTGAATCTTCACAGTCCCTGCCCGTGAAAGTCTATGGGATAAGCCTCCACTTGTTTAAAGTGGTTTCTTGCTTCCCATTTTAGTAATTGTTTATAAAGAATACTTATGCACGATCCGAGAGGGATTGTACCTTTACCTTGAATGAATACACTATATATAAGCATACAGATATGGTTAATTAGAACATTTCAGCAAAACATCAACCGTAAGGTGTAGTAGAAACAAAATATTTTTGGGATTAGACACCTATCCAGGTGCAAACCACTTGAAAATGTCTATTTTCACTCTATTTATCTGTCCCAGAGTCACTTGCATATGTGTTGGCAAGAAATGAATAAGGAGTATACCAGACGATGAAGGATATATTTAACCAGAAAGTTTGAATACTTTTAAGCTACTACCTTTTGATGATCTGTTTTTAAAATGGTTTTATTTCTAATCCTATTTTAAATCAATCCACTAATTTGGTATCTTTTATATTGGATCAGGAGCTGTTTGGGAAGAAAAAAAAACTGCATGCTCTGTTTGTATAGTAAAATTGAACCCCAATCCTACATTTTGTTTGAAACCAGTTGTAAGAGATACATTGCTTAAGATTAGGTTTGGCCGCTATTCAACAAAAGATGGGACACCTCTATGGGTACAAGTTTGGCACTCCCAAAAGTGTAGATTATGTGGTTATACTAATGAAACTTTATTGCATACTGTATGCATTTGCCCCAAATATTGCTTCAATACTGTGCCTTCAAAGGCGTATTATCAATTTTACAGGTAACTTTGTCAAATTCATTCTTATAGCTGAGAAAAAAACTCTCAGGACGACATTGTGGTCATACAATAGGAATAGAAAGATACCAACTATTTTTTTCCCTATACTGGTAATGAAATAGGATAAATTCTATAAGGTTCAAGGTAATCTTAAGAGGCACGGACACACTTTATATTTTAATAAATGGACCAAATATGTATTGTAATTGCATTTATATAGCGCTAACTACCTCTGACGAGGCGTTGAAGCACTTTTTCGACTAGTAGCATGCTACTCTGAAGACCCATAGAGGATTAGCGTTGAATTAGTGTACATTTACATTTACATTTAGTGTAGTGAAACATGCAAGTACATTATAAGAGGTGGATAGGTTAGTCAGTTATTTGAATTTGGAATTATAGCAGAAGGATATAGGAGGACAAAGGTTTGTATTTATATAGCGCTTGTTACCCCTGATGGGGTGTTGACTCGCGCTCAGGAAGCCCATAAAGTATTAGTGGTGAATTAATATGGTGAAATATAAAGTAATTTCAGTGGTGGATATTAGTCCCTTATTTGGAGTGAGAAGGATAGCGGAGGGATAAAAGGGGAAGAAAGGTTTGCATTCATATAGCACTTGTTACCCCTGATGGGTGGTTAAGCGCTTTTCTGGCGAAGCACGGCACTCCGGAACCCATAAAGGATTAGTGTTGAAAATTAGTATAGTAAAATGTGAAGCAATTTGAGTAGTGGATGTTATTCAGTTATTTGGGTAGAGCAGGGTAGGTGGCTGGATAGAAGAGGGAAAGAGGTTTGTGTTTATATAGCGCTTGCTACACCTGATGGGGATTTGAAGCGCATGTAGCACGCTACTCTAAAACCCATCAGGATTAGTGTTGAATTAGTATTCTTTTAGGGGGCTGTTTAAATACCAGAGGGGGGACTCGAAGATTATCTGAATGAATGGTTTTACTAATGGGTATGGTGATTAATAATGTAATAAAATGTTTATATTAGATCATTAAAAAAAAAATCTTTCATAACCTATGTATTTCCGATGGTTATAAGGGTATGTTAACACTCCCTCATTATCTTTAAGGAACATCAGAAATTGCCCTGTTTTTATGAATTGTGTTTTATTGTAATTTAATTAATCCGACAAGGAATTGAAGTATAAAAAAAAACTTGTATGAAAGAATCAATAGCAGCTCCGTCCTTTTTAGCTTCATTGAAACCAATGCAATCTTTGTGGGGGAACTATGTTGGCATGCACGTGATCCATAGCATGACCATCCAGGTCTCACATTTAAAACTAGCATTGAACAAGCATTTGCAATGCAATAGGTCTCGCATTAGGAAAGTTTGAGCTATTGGTATTGTAAATTACATTTTTCATTCATGTGTTGGTTTTGAAAATAGCGAAATTAATAGCTTTGTCATTTAAAATGCCAATAGTTATACCTTTCGCAAATGTGACGCCTGTAGCATTTGTAATGCAATATGTATTGTATTTACGTGACTTAGATGTATTGATATTACAAATAACAATGGCTTTTAATTTTTTTAATAATTATTACTTAAATAAAAGTTGTCATTTATAATGGCAGTAGCTTAAACTTTTGTAAATAACTTTTGTGAAGATTATGTTCAGTGTATTTTATTGTGACAAAAATCCAAGAACAGAAGTGAAATATTAACATCTTTTTGTGACATTTGTAATAAAGCTTGAAACATTGAGGGAACATATTTGAACCAGTTGTTGAATGGTTGCACAGATTGATGCTGTGGTGGAGACGAGTGATGCTATGGCGTTCAGTGATGCTGTGGTAGCGTATAGTGATATAGTGGTGCCCCTGAGTGGGGATGCGATGGCGTGAGGGCGATGGCGTGAGGGCGAGATAGATGTATAGAGTGTGGCCTAAAGTAGTGAGCGCGCAGTGTATCTAAGGGTCAGTATAATGTACATGGTGCTCATGTAAATAACTCCAGTGCCTTCAGGTACACGAGTGAGGGCACTTGACATGTCCCTCAGCTTCTCTTAAAAGCAAATAGCCCTGGAGTTCATATAAGTTTTAAAACAATGTCTTATGATTGTGGCTAATACGGTCTCTAACCGTGTGCTTGTGTATGGGTGAGGTAAGAAATTATATTAGCTAAGACAACGCAACTGGTCTCTCGTAAGTATGCTTTCTAAAAGCAGCATACCCTCCATTGAGTCACAATCACACCAAACCATGCGTGCACGGATGAGGATAAACAATGCGCCAGTAACCTCCTCCGAGCCGCCCGCCCAGGGACTGTTGCACCCACTGACCGAGCCTGGCTGCAACCGGAAACCAAAGGCGAAACTACAGAATAGATGAGCAGCCACCAGTGATGTATCCACGTTCATGCATTACTAGGCATGGAGCGCACAAGACATAATGCTTTGCCGGCTGTTCTGGCTTTTTATTAAATTGGCATCTTACCGTTGTCTGTTAAGGAAAATCTGATTTTCACATGTAAAGAGTGAATTCAAGAGACATAGCAGCAAACGGAATCCTCAAAAGCAGGTAGTGAAAAAAACCAAACTGCATAGTGCTCAAAGGCCATACTAAAGATAATACAGCACTATATAAACCAGTTCACGTAAAAATATACAGAAATCAACAAAATGGCATGAAAGCACTTTAAGAAATTCATAAAAACAAAATGAATAGTATGCAGCAGGGTTGTCCTTTCACAGTATGAACAATTCCATTGGGGTCGCATTGACGCGGGGAAGTAAATGCAGAGGTTGGGATAACACAGGGCTCTAGGTGGAATGAAAACAAGCTCTCGGCATTGCGTGGTGGGGGGGGCGGGGGAGCGTATTCCTTTGAAGTCTGATGCAGAGGTTCACAAGCTGGACAAATGGTGTGCGATGTGCACGTGCCCGGCTCACATGCACTGTAGACAATCCGCCTTTGGGTGCACTTTTGAAAGCCCTTACTTTAATCTCGCCAAGCATCCCTAACTGGATGGCTTCAGTGAGACCTAAAAAGGACTAGGTCTTTCAACACATTGGCTCTGCGATTGTTTGCCATTGCTCCACAGCATCTGCAGATGGCAAAGAAAGACTCTATAACGTGGATATGCACCTGCATCCATGACTGTGGTAGCTCTTTCATGACCTGTGTGCATATGGAGCCATGCCTTGCTATAGATATAGCATAATGCAGCTGCTATTTGTTTTTAATTGTTATAAATGGCAGGTGGCATTGAAGTGGTACATAAAACGAAGCATTGACCCATTTGCTTTAGGAATGCTTTTTTGCCTCTTCGGTGTCCCCTTCCACATCCTTCTCTCATGCTCTCCCTCAGTGTTGCCTCACTTGCCCCCTCCCCCACAGTGTTGCTTCGTCCTCTAACCTACTCCTTGTTACAAACCGGTATAGGTTGGAGCATGGGGCAGCAGTGATGGAGAGGACGACACAGGTGAGAACCGGTGACAAAACAAATGCTATGACACAACAAGCACTAATGCAATATATTTTTTAAACCCATTAACCAATGCCTTTTTAGGTCACAACTACTAAGCACGCATGCCCTGCATAGGCAGGCCTTTAGCCGTCGCTCTGCTCATTTTCAAGCACACACTTGTGGCGGCATCCACCTTACAGGGGCGCGCCACAAGTGCAGTGCTGGAAAATGAGCAGACTGCGTGGACACACAGCACTCCGGGCGCACGCTCTCACTCTCTCTCCTGTGCTCTCTTCCTCACTTTCTTTCTCTTTCTCTTTCACTCTTCCTCTTTCCTCTCCCTCCTTATCTTTATCTCTATATGCACTGCCAGCCCGATGACCTCACAGTACTGTGAAGCAGGCAGGCGAGCGCAATTGTCTGGTCACATTTACAAATGAGGAAGCAGTGCATTTATGAGATTACGTATGTGCATTTTAAGATTTTTCTTATTTTGGCCTGCATAATGTGCATCTCGCTCCGTTTAGCTGGATGACGTCACATTCAAACCTGCCATAAGTCAAATACGACCGAGCAGAACTGGAGTAAGGCGCGACCGGTAACTGCTAACAGAGTGCTTTCTGCGGCGGTAGAACAGTCACTACTCGTGAATTTTAGTCTGATCTGATGTTTTCAGTTTACTCAGTTAAAAGAACGCATCTCCATCATTACAAGGCTCTTGGTAGCTGCAGGGGATGATTGCTTTTTATTATAACAACTGTTTTCCCGTACTCGCCTGAGGGGGTTGAATGAAGCCTTGATGTCCAAAATCAACACTGGTAGATCAAGGATGCCACCAAAAGGGGACGCGGTTCGGAGTAGAGGTGGCAGTGAAAGATAGAAAAGCACTGTTTTCACTGTCTACACAGGGCTGTTGCACTTTGTGTGAGACAAACTGAATGGGCAGGTCGGTGCCCACGGATTCCTAGGCGCATCACTGCAACGCCCACTGCTTTAGGTCTCCTTCCGAGCCATCCCGTGAGGGTCCGTGATTTCGAGGATAACTGGGCGATGAAAAGATAAGGGTCTGTTTCCCTTTTTATTTGAAGCTTGTCTTCTTCCCGCAGGCAGACCAATCAGATGGGCAGCCTGTCTCCACCAATTACAGCGAGGATTTCAGCTGACGCAGCGTGCCCCACGACCCCCATTGCATATCAGGATGCAATGACCGAAATAGCTAAATTCGGTGGCACACTAAGCCAAGCACACATTTTTTGCTTACGTGTTTTTAAGCAATCCCCCCCCCCCCCCAGTTTTTTCATCCCACTTAATAGGTCTTGCTCTTTGGGACCTTATTAGTATTTAGTTATGCAGCACAATATCCCAACAAACTGTTGCATGGCTAAAAACATATAAGGTCCCAAAGGCGAGACCTATTGGCTATGCCAATGCTTTTTGTTTGTTTTTAATTCGTCATAGCCATTCTGTGTGGCAGCTGTGCTACGAAGCGGGTATATTCAGTGATATTACAGTAGGAAAGATTTGAGCCTATTCGTTTAGGTTTTTGTTTTACTCATTGGCTTGTCGGGCAGATCTGAGCTTTCAGTTGGATTACTCACTTTTTCTTCCTGTTAAGAACATGTGGCGAACTACGTAGTTTGTCTGCAACCTTGCAGCAGCATGTTATTGGACGATAGTGGAGGCGGTGGAGGCAAATTACAAGCTTCAGTTTGAGTACTATGTGAATTTTGGAGGTAATAAATACTTATCGGTTTTTAATTTAATGTATCATTACATAGAATGCTTTCCCACTGGATGAGTGTAGTGCAATGCTATTTCCTGTTCAAGCCATCGGTCTTGGTCTCATAGTCTCAATATAACGGTACTTAAAGAAGCCGCCTAGTTGTGTGAACTGTTTCCATAAATTGTTTAGAGGGTCTGTGAATTAAGAACGTAAGCTGGTACTTTAACAATGTCTGCTACATTTGGTAATTGATGACTTGCACCTTCCAGCATATGCTCAAGCAGTAGACTAAATCGGAGGCGAAATAATATTTCAAACTTGAGGACTTCTGTTGCCTTTAATCGACTGAGCAGTGTTTGCTAGCAGTTTCCAGTAAGTCAGCTGTTTACCAGGCAGAAATCCTAAATTTCCTTGGTTTTCAAGGCGATGAAATACTTATGCCTGGTATTCTTCATGATTGTTTGTATTCTAGACTGCAAGCTAAATGGATCATTTGAAGTCCTATTTTATCCATAGTTTGTAGAAGAACTTTCATTTTACAGGTTTGCATTAAGAACATGTTATGCCTGTAAATGAAATTTGAAAATTAACTTCGTCGGGAATGAAGGTAGCATGTAGTTGCCCGTAGCCAATGAAGTGTAGTAGACCTATTTCTACACTTACACTTCTGTAGTTAGTTTAGAGTGGACACCCTGCTGTAGAGTGACGCCTTCAGTGCTGCAGGTTAAAATCCCAGCAGGAGTAGACTCGGACTTTCACCCTTATGAAAGTAATAGTTTATAACCATTTATTTGGTTTTATGACTGTATTAAAGAGCCAAGTGAAATGCACCATTTAAACTTCATTTTTTTGTGGGGGAGACGAAACAGTTTTGCGTGGCGGTGGCACTGCTCTTCGAATGAGCCTATTTGTTTTGCGTGGTGGTGGCACTGCTCTTCGAATGAGCCTATTTGAAGTCTCGAACAGCATGGTTGTCTTTAAAGAATAGTCTCCAGATTAGGGTCAGGAGGATAGTGGACAGTTTAAGACTCTCAGCAGGTTTTGTCTTAACCGGATTTGAAAGAGCAACTGAGCTGATTCAACACTCTGGGAGCTTAAAAATGACATTGGGAAGAGGACATGAGCTCCCTAGCCACACGTAAACCCTGCATCAAGACACTGGAGCTTTTGAGACTGAATATTGTATGTAGTGGGAGCTTTTGAGACTGAATATTGTATGTAGTGGGAGCAGAGAAAAAAAGAATTGTAAGTACCTGTGTCTTTTTTAAATTTTTTTGGGACATTCGTGTTTGGTTATAGAATATTCGGTAAATTTCAATTGTAAAAAAAATCTGCATTCTCTAGAAAAATTCAAATTTAAGATTGTTATATTTTTATTTACCATTCTCTTTGCCCCCCCCCTTTCATCCAAGTGTATTTAATATCTTTGTTAGTTTAAAAAGTTGTTTAATGACGTGCGTATTTGAATGAATTTTTTTCCCAGTTGGGATCTAAATTTAGCAAGTACAGCTTCTGCCTTAACTACAATTCAACCCGCACTGCGACAAAGTTCGAACTCTTCAGTACTTTTGTATTGCGTTACTTTTCAATTGACCTACTCGCTCTTTATGGACTACTTTGCAAATTTCAAGCAATTTGTTTGGCTGCATCACTTATTTCATTAATGGTTAACTCTGATGGGCACATTTCTGTGCTTTGTAATTCCTACCCGTGCATTTTCCGGCTCGGGTTACTTTACTAGGATATTTTTTTAAATCTAAGTTTCCCCACAAGACAATACAAAGCGGTCTCTTGGGGGGTGGAGGGGTACTTTTTTTTTTTCTGGTCTTAATTCCAAGTGAATGTCGTGTCTTTTTGCAGTTTGATTTAATTCTGAACCACTAGAAGATAAAGTTTTATAGGATTGTAAATTCAAGTGAAGTGTAGATTTCAGTGATTTATCATGAATTTAATTTTCATTCACGGTTTTACTCGAATCATTAATATACCAAGAATCATCAATGTTGGGTAGTACGGGTAAGAAACATGAAGCCTGATCTACCTCTAGCCTTTGCATCCTTTTGTTTGTAGAATTGTAGGGCTAAAACTGAATTATACAAAACACAACAGTTGAAGGACAGAATGCAGAACAATGTCATACATTCACCCCAGTACAGGGGTCTGGACCTAAGTCAATCGTTTTTTTGCACTCCACACCACCCCAGTTCAGACATGGCCAGCTGAATATTCACTCCAGTGTTTTGGTTGCATAGACTCATCTATCCTAGTTGAATTTTCAAAGTTTCTTTCCTTCTCGGAGTTTGGTACGTTAAGTCTAGTCTACTCGTGATTCTGATTGTTCAATATAGCTGGCCTTCATATCCGATGTGTATGCTTTACCTGATCAAACTTCGAGGGCCATAGTTTAGAGTCCACAACTTGCACCATCTCGTAGTAATTTCAATTGAATGCTGATAAGAGTTGCACACAGGTCTGAAAGTCCTCCTTTGCAAGTGTTTGCATATGATTTAATCCTTCACACTGCCATCCTTACCTACTTTGGGCCGTACTACTGTGGAGCTAACTATTTTTTATGTATATTTTAAGTTCTTGTACTTACCAGTCACAGGTTATTAACATTTAAAATGTTCCCTTTGATCAGTTTTCTTCAAAAGTGATGATTTTGAGTTAACATTTTTCAAAAGAGACATTAATCTACAATGGTGTAGACCTAGCCCTTGTACAGTTTAGTCACAACCTGTTTGAGCTTAAAGTAGATGGATTCATTAATATCAGATATTAAATTCGGCTGTACCTACATAATCATCAATTTCTCATTCTACAGCAGAGTTAAACTGCAAAAGCTTTGTCATTTACACTTTTTCCCCACACTGAAGCTGCTGTAGGTGGTATAACAGTTGCCCTAAGCTAAGGTCTGTTTTAAAAATCTAGTTTTACTGTGGATTTCTGGCGTTTTAAGTTGGTACATTGTTAATGAGTAACATTTCCTTGACACGTAGTTGGGTGCATGGCCTTTTTAGTGATATTTTAAATGCAGTTCTAGAACATGGTAAGTGCTCTATTTCCATATAATTTACAACATGCAACTTGAGATAAATGTATTGTTTAGGTACTAGCAAATCTTTGCAGTCTCTCCACTTTCCTTTATGATTTGTCTTGTTTCTTCTTTTTAGGTCGAGGTACTATCCGGTTCTGCCAAAGGCAGAACCGGAAGTTTTTGAGATCTTATGTTTCTTAGAGGGGCTCTTTATCCCACCTCTAATTTTGGCTCTCTCCCATTGGCTGGCTTCCTAAACGGAGGCCAGCCATTGGAGGAGAGAGCCGTCACTCCAAATAGGCTCCATCCTTTTCGGATTTGGAGGTGTGTTCGGTGTTCTTCTTTCCACTTTTTGGCCACGCCTACTTTTGAACACCGAACACGCCCCCCAAATTCGAAAAAACCGAAGCTCGTGTCCGCCATTGTTTGTCTCGTCTGGCCGTGAGGACATGAGGCAGCCCGCTGCCACTTTCACATGTTTTTTCTTTTAAACGTTTCTTGTTTTATTATCCTCTGCTTGTCCCCCCTCCCTCCGCAGCTCTCCTCTGTCCCGCTCCCCCCTCCCTCCGCAGCTCTCCTCTGTCCGACTCCCCCCCCCCCCCCCCCTCCGCCCGCCCGCAGCTCTCCTCTGTCGCGCTCCGGAGAGGGGTCGTTGGGTGACGATGTGCCGCTCGTTCACGGCGCTCAACTGCCCTCCCCCAGTGCTTTTGCTGCCATTCCAGGTAAGTTTTTGCCTGCCTCTGCCTGTGTGCGCTCTGTCCGGCGCGGTGCTTGTTCACGGCGCCCAACTGCCCTCCCCCAGTGCATGTGCGCCGCGAGCTTTCTCTGTGCAGTCCTGAGTTGCTCTCCGGCCGCCCTGTGTGTTTTATTGCAAATCCGCACCCTCGTTTAATTAAAGACCAGGGGTAGAACATGGAGGACTTGCAATAGTACCAGCAAACTACAATCCCAGCATGCACCGTGCGGGTGGCCGAAAACTAGATAAAAGATCCGATTCCTCAAAATACGGAGCCAGTTGAATGCTCCAGTTATGAGAATGTGAACCACACATTGAGACATAATCATGATCTTGGAATTGTGGCTAATCTTAGAACTAAAAGGAGAAAGAGCAAGGGCCAACAGTTCAACTGAGTCATACAATATAACGTGTATTCCTGTGCTTAAACTCAAACACGTAAAGTTACATTTGTCGTCTCGCAGCCATACCCCCACCCCTCCTCTTCGTGCAGAAAAAGAAATATTTATGCGTTGGCATTTCATGTCTCCCTCCCTTCCTTAAATACAGTTATATTTTTTTAAGTACCTGTATGCAGTGAGAGAACGCGATGCCATGTTCCGTCAAAACTAGGAATGACGTGGTTTCTGTCTGCGGAGCGGGAGATGTTTCCTTTCCCCCAATTACTTGTATACCTTTCAGCAAAAGAAAGGAAGATTCCCTTGATGTGTCAAGAGATGAAAATGTACTCCTGGCTAGCACTAAGTTTACGACAGTACTTCCAATCTACCGCCAAACAGATAATTCTCTAGGCGCTTTACAAAATGGTTCCTTCCCTTCACCTGGGGGCGCCATTCACACCACTCTGATTGCAGGTGTCTGCTCTCCGCTTCCTGCCCACAGGCTTTGTGATTGGTTGCGGGCCTTTGTTCTCCAAGCAAGAAGCAGAGACTGACCTGCAAGCAGGTAACTTGCATTTATTTCGCTGATTTTTATTATTAAATATCATAGTTTTTTTTATGTAACGTTTCCAAATGTATCCAAAAAAGCAGAACACCATTCCTGGACCTTTGTTTTTCAGCGCTTTACACACTGTTAATGGACTGTTATTTCAGTCCGTTAGTTCGATTGTAGCCACCACACCTGAAAAAAGTGATTTGCACATGAAAAACCGGGGCTAGAGCGCTGCAGGACCCGTGATTTCCCTAAGTGAATATTGGTGCGCGCCGACTTTCGGAATTGCAGTTGAAAGAATGTGTTAATATGCCAACTAATTTCCTTAGAAGCCATAGCTCAGAGGCACTGTCGTCAGCCTTTGATATGGCATGTTCCTAGCAGACAAGGGTTCAATCCCCAGCAGTATTGACCAGGTCCCCTTTAAAAACAGAGAATGCGAACGCTGGTAAACATGGATATGGTGTGAATTTTTGAGCGTGTAAACCTTAGAGTTTAATCATGTTACGGTGATACTTATAACTGTTCAAGATCGTATAACATAGTGGTGCACGCTGAGCGCCGACTTTCAGAATCACAGAATGTTTGAGTGTGGGAACAGCTGTGACTGTAGAGTTTAACTAGTTACTGTGATGATTTGGCATGGATGGGTTGTGTGTGTGTTTTTACTATGAAAGCCGAGCAGTTCACCTTTATTGCAATGAGCCCATACAGCCTTTTTTCATGCTGCATTTCGCCCTCATAAAATGCACACGCTTGCTGATAAACGGGGACACCATGCCGTATTGATTGTAGAATGGTACGTTTTAACGTTAGGTAATGTAATGAATTAGCGTGATGTCTGCTGCTTATTTGTTTCACACTGCGGTAGTATGACTGCTTTCAGGTCGTTTAGCTCGGATCGGCAGCCATACAACAAATACAGGTGTGGCCCGCTATTAGATTGCAAAGTACCTCAGGACATCTCGAAGCGCAGTAGAATCATGCATATACACAGTCCATGTCAAGATTAAATCACATGCTTCCGTAAGTACCAGGAAATCCTTGGGATGTGACACTGGGTGGGGGCACTTAAATACGGTTCTCTACCTCACCCAAATATGGACTGTCTCTGAGTGCATCACCATCCTTTTAACAGTCTGTGTGCGTGGCTCTGTCGGTCTGTGTGTGTGCGTGGCTCTGTCGGTCTGTGTGTGTGTGTGCGTGGCTGTCGGTCTGTGTGTGTGCGTGGCTCTGTCGGTCTGTGTGTGTGCGTGGCTCTGTCGGTCTGTGTGTGTGCGTGGCTCTGTCGGTCTGTGTGTGTGCGTGGCTCTGTCGGTCTGTGTGTGTGCGTGGCTCTGTCGGTCTGTGTGTGTGCGTGGCTCTGTCGGTCTGTGTGTGTGCGTGGCTCTGTCGGTCTGTGTGTGTGGCTCTGTCGGTCTGTGTGTGTGCGTGGCTCTGTCGGTCTGTGTGTGTGCGTGGCTCTGTCGGTCTGTGTGTGTGCGTGGCTCTGTCGGTCTGTGTGTGTGCGTGGCTCTGTCGGTCTGTGTGTGTGCGTGGCTCTGTCGGTCTGTGTGTGTGCGTGGCTCTGTCGGTCTGTGTGTGTGCGCGGCTCTGTCGGTCTGTGTGTGTGCGCGGCTCTGTCGGTCTGTGTCTGTGTGTGTGCGCGGCTCTGTCTGTGTCTGTGTGTGTGCGCGGCTCTGTCTGTGTCTGTGTGTGTGCGCGGCTCTGTCTGTGTCTGTCTGTCTGTGTCTGCAAATACTCTCCTCTACTACTCTCTAATGCTCACCTATTGCCATTGTAAATGACAATACCATTTATGTTTTTTTTTTAAAATGAGAAAAAAGTCATGAGCAATGCCAATAGCTCTACCTTTAATAATGCCGAGACCATTGCATTGTAAATGCTTGTTAACCCTATAACCTGAAAACTGTTGGGCTAGCCAAGGTGGGAGCAGAAGTAAAACTGTGCTTTGTGGCAAATTGCTGTGTACCCTAAATTTACCATTGTTGACAGCAGTGATTTCCTATGTACTTTGCTATTCGCCCATCTTGGTCAGGCCTGGTGGTTAGTTAGGTCTTCGGGTCACTATGGAATATCCTTCAGTTTCATGACTTAACCTGACAAATTCAAGAAAAACTGTAAACTCAACTTCTCCATTGTTTTTATGGTTCTATTTTCTTCACTAGACAACTTCATCATGTAATTTGAAGACCTTTCGAAATGTAACACCATGCTTGGTAATCTAATATGGATTTTTCTGCCTTCATGTATGGTACCCATGTACTCTTGGTTTTAAAATCCCTTTTCTAATTTGACAAATTATGGACCTGATGAATCTTTATTTGGCATGAATAGGAGCCCCTCGGTTCCCTACATAAAGTGAACGCAACCACTTTGTGTTTAATCACTGCTAGGCAAATCATATGAAAGTTGGTTTGAGTGGCATGTTACTTTGTTTTGCCGTTAGTAAAAGGGGTTCAGGATTGTGTTAGTGCTTCATATCAGGGACATGATTAAGGCTGATAATGTGTTCTTTGTATTAACTCAGACATTTTGCTTAGGGTGTTAAGGTAATCCTTAATCTACAATGTAAGGCTTGTATTCAGTGGATCTAGACCATGAAGTCCGTGCTCCATCTTCTCCAAGTTGGCTGATGGGAGAAGAGCCTTGCCTCCTGTTGTCTGCACCTACATAACTATCTAAACACAGTTCAACTTTCTTTCTTTAGTTTAAGCCATATGAGATGTTAATCTATTGTCTTTGCGTTTTTACGGTAGGGATGTTCGTACAATACTTTAAGGGGGGAGGTGCTCAGATATGTTAATGTACTGTACAATGAACACTTACACATTGTCTCAAAAGACTTTCCTACCAAGTCATACTTCGCTACTCACCAAATAAACATACACTTGCCCTTCCAGTAAATCAGTCTTTTTTGCAGTAGTTTCTCTTCTATACATCTGTCCTTCGTTCAGCCTTACGAATTTTGGCAAAGTGTCGCGACACATGGCTGCACGTTAAAACTACACAATTTAAACAGTGTAAGCCAGTAATTAAATGTGCTTTCCTAGTCCACAAACACTGTTGCCTTGGGATTAATTGCCTCTCGGTGACTGGGTTTTTGTATCCTCCAATTAACCCTTTCACTGGCTGTGACTCATTATGCGCAAGTGC
The DNA here is from genome assembly GCF_964263255.1 of Lissotriton vulgaris. Taxonomy (NCBI): domain Eukaryota; kingdom Metazoa; phylum Chordata; class Amphibia; order Caudata; family Salamandridae; genus Lissotriton; species Lissotriton vulgaris. The sequence goes on along the minus strand of NC_141693.1, from coordinate 303,942,671 downwards.
TTCTTAATCCAGGGGTCCGGCTCTAACGTATTGTAAAGCTGCAAAAGACTACTTTATCCACATTTGCTCGAAGACTGCCAGTGGGTTAACCAATGAGCCATCACTAAGCTTTTATTGTTTGGACTAAAGTGAAACTCATTTGCCGTTCCCGGTTTGTGCATTTTTGGCACCAACTCTAACTGAATGGAAATCTGCAGTTATCAACAAAGGGCAAGAGTTAGTTGAATGGCTTAATGGAAGTGACCAGTACTGCTGTTTGTTTTCCATCTTGATCAAGATCCTAGAGTAGCACCATGCTAATTTGTAAACTTCCGATTTTTTTGTCATTCAGACTTTCAGTTGAGCCAGATACAGTCCATTCGTATAAGTAATGGCGGAACCTTGCATGTAGCTGATGCAGAGAAGTTAGATTGCTATTTAATTGCAAGTGGCAAGGGTGCATCTCCAGAAACAAGGCTTAAACAAGCACTGGCTATCCCAATATGCCTTGCCTCCGCGAAAGCTATTGGCTTTGACTGTTTTTTAATCCATGTTGTACAGCAGTGTGGCAGTTGTGCAGCATGGCGGAAAGTTGAGGGGACGGCACTAAACACTGACACACCGAAAGCTGGCCGTGTCCTAGCACTTTTTAAAACTCAACTGTGCTGCACATCTGTCGCGCTGATGTAAAACATGGCAAAAGAAAATTGGCAAAGCCAATAGTTCTTGCGTAGGCAAGACCTATTTATTGGCTTCGCTAAGGGGCGTTTTCCTATGGGAAGGAGGGGCAAGCAACATCATGGAAGGGGTTGGGCAGGAAACGCAGAGCAGGACATGGGGGTGGTGGGAGAGATGTCCTTAAACACATGCACTGCTGCATGGACTGATGCATTGCTGTCCCCTGAGCAGTGGAAAGACACCCTGGAGAGATGCTCCAGGGACAGAGCAAACACAGGCAGAGGTGAAGTTAGGATGCGCTGGCCAAAGCAGCAAGAAAATTAGTGAATAAACCAACCAGTGGGAAGCAATGGATGAGCTGATTCCCCCTGTAAATAAACAAAACATCTTGTAAGCGACAATCTAGGGCAAGGCCTAAAAAGGATCCAGAGCTGACACCACTGCCAGGGTCTCATTTTACAGGTTTATGTTTTGCCTACTTTTGTGTCGCTTCTGCATCAGTTAGTATTGCAGGTCTGCCTGCATCCGAGCAGGAAGTTACAGTAAGTCTCATTGACCCTCTTTTAAAAAAAGGTTTTTATGAATATCTGCACATATCAGGAAAGGGACAGTCAGCAATGTTTGATCATGGGCTAGGGGTTCCACACAATTAACTTACTGCTCAATATGTCTGCTCAATATGTCTGGTTTGATTGTTCAGCTGTGCTTGATGGATTCTTACCAATCCTTTAAAACAGTAGTGCTCTTTCGCTCCATCTAGTGGAGAAGTATTCTTTCCCTCATTATATTGGCTGTTTAGTGTATCGTTCTGCTTTCCAGGAAGTGCTTCTACTGGAATGCATAGTGAACTACTTGACATATGAAAACTATACTCAATCACGCAATTTGTAACATTCAGTATATGTCCTATATGCATTTGATAAGACTATGTGAAGCTATTAGGGGTTGTGTTAATGTGATAAATGGCATTTGTGCATGCCAACCATGTAACCAGCATTTGGGAATTCCTGGCTTTGCGCCAGATCAGTTGACTTTTCAATTGTGACTGTTTTTCACTGACCTGCAAGATTTTTTCATAACCACTTTGTTGCTCTTGACCCTGTTGGAAGTCACAAGGCTAACCCTGCATCTCAGCTGCTCGCGTTTAGTTTTCCTTTTCTCCTAGACACTGGTTTTCTCGTTGCTCTCCTCCAGACCACTCAGTTATGATTTTTACTGCATCTGTTACAGGGGTTTGGAGTCTGGTAAGGGATTGTCTAGTCTATAGTCTAGCTCTGCTAGGATGCTATGCGTGCTGGATAGTACATAATGCGCAGATTTGGCTACATGGCAAACAAAGAGGAACTGTGCTGTTGCTGCACCACTTGATTGGGGATTGTCCTGAAAGAGGCCCTGTGGAATGCTTCCAGCAGCTCAGCAGATTGAGACTCGTGCCCCTGTAAATGGTGAAATTCGTTTTCATCTTTGGAGATGCTAAATAGGAGGAATGTAAACTGCTACATGTAAGCGACCCTAATCAGAGATGGGCCTGGCCCACAAAGCCTTCATTGCAGCCTGGCCGATCCTCCTGCTGCCTGGTAGGTACTAAACCCAGGAGGATAGCAAGTGGCATATTGTACAGCACTGCCTGTTCACATTCTGCACCTCCAAATGTTTTCTGTGTTGGGACGAGACCAGTTTCTTTGGCCATCTAGCCACCCCTTTGCCTCCAATATACTAACTGTTCACCCACTGGGCCGGGGGATAAGAAGGCGGAGACATGGTGGCAGCTATTAACTAGCAGCACAGCAGGCACGGACTCAAATACCCATTGATTAATAGCTCACAAGCTGTAGGCTGGACTGAGCAGTGGGGTCTCGTGGACCGTATCTTATAAGTGAACTTGCCCAGTCCAAATCGCTTACTACCTACCGCTTGATTGTAATTTTTTTTTATATAGTGCTTGCTACCCCTGACAAGGAATGCTTTTATGCGAGTAGCATGCTACTCCGGAACCGAAAAGAATTAGTGGTCGTATTAGTATAGGGAAATATGAGTTTAGTATTTAGTCAAGGGTGATGGGAGTTAATTTGAGCGGCGGACCTGAGTCTGTTGGTTGGATTGAATAGAGTAATGGAGATGTGGATGGGTTGGTGGTATAGGACAGAGTTGTGTTTAGTGTGAAAATGCCAGTGACTTAGTTAAGTTGTGGTAGAATTGTGTGTAGGTGTGGTTTGTGGGGTTTTGTAGTAGTTAATTACACATTGGAATCTGTATGAGGTTTGTTTGTTGTGCCGGAGTAGAATGTCTTTGTTGATATTGTGTTTTGATGTTAGCGAATGTGGAGGGCTTAAGATGGTAGCTCGTAAGTGGTTAAAGGACAGCATCTCTTGCCCGAAGCTCAACCCGAACAGGCCCAAAAAGGCAACTGCCCTTGTCTTCTCTTCCCTTGGCTCGATGCCCTGAGCCCAATGCCTAAAATTTGCCCTATTCAATGGAATCCTAGCGCTAACCAAATGGAACCTTAACCCTAAATCCAGTGCTAGACTTGATCTGCAGCCAAGACATTCATCACTCCCTTCATGCCTGCCATAAGGTACAGCCCTCCCTGCACCAGGAGGTGAAGCCTGGGCCCTACTACAGGTGGAGTGTATTAGGCCAAAGATAGCAATGACATTACATAATGCCACAATGTGTACACCTCACGGAGAGGACAGGAACAATAGCTCAAACTCACGTGAATGCAAGATCTATTGCATTGCAAATGCTATTTTGTTTTTGCACTCCTTTTCTCCCACCCAATAGATGTATACAAGTAGACCTCAGCAGCACCAGCGGCTGCCTTTCAGGCCACTTAAGTCCATAATTTCCATTTACTGATCTTTCCCTAGAAAGAATGACTCCACATTTCAGAGATGATCGCAACCAATCCAGGTAGTGGCTTGTGGGGTGTTTCCTTATTTAGGTAGCCCTCCAGGAACCTCCTAGCCTACCGAGCAATGAGTTGAGATATGTGGTAAAAGGAGACTAAATGTCTACTGGGCGGGAGCCCTGTGGCACTGTCGCTCCTAATATAGATGCAGTTAGTTGTTATTGACAATAAGTTACATTCCTCAGCCAGTCATATAGTTGAATTGTGATGTGGTGGCCCCAGTGCATCGCAACACTGCACATTGCTAGGAGCTGTAGCATAGCACTTGTGCGCTTGATTAAACCGGGGGCATCCTTGAAATAACCCAGAAGGGGGATCAGCGGAGTCTTTAGGGGGAGAAAGTCTGTGATGGAAGCAGTGGCATCATATACTGTTCAGATTGTGCTCACTGCGGGGCAGTCCCACAACAGGCAGAGGAATGCGGCATGATCTGCTCCGCATTTACAGCAGTGCCTCTTCTGAAAAACCCATGCGATGTATATGGGCAAGGGTACAATACAGTTTGTGGAGGAATTTATTTTGTATCGGGTGCAGTCTGCAATTGAGTAGTGATTTGGTCATGCTGCATCACTACTGCCATTTTGTCAAGTTGAGAGGCGAGTCAGGTCCGGCTTTGCAGCTGAGATAGGCTTTGAGTGCATATGGATGACTTCTCTTGCATGATCGCATAAAGGTGTGTTGTGAGGTTACGTTGGGATGGATCGGTTAGTAGCATATCCAATGTGGGAGGGGCAGTGGCAAACATGTCATGCAAAGCACAAATCCCTGCTCTGCAACTGTAGTATGGGAAAGCATCTAGTGGGGTATGGTGCGGGAGTAGATGGAGTACTGATTGTTCCGCCAGGAAGAATTCGCCCATCAGGTGTAGTTTAAGCTGTGTTAATAGACTACATATTCCATCTTGTGCCGGGAGTTGCAGGTGGCCATTCAGGGAGACTCTAGGACTTTAAAGTTTACAAAAATTGGGAACTGTACAGGATGACTAGCTGCGCCCACATACCCAATTGAAAAAGGGTGGGTGCAAATCCCTGGTCCTGCCAATTTTAAACCAAATAGTGTGGTTCTAAAGATCACAACAGAATAAACGAAGTGTGTGATTGAAACCCCAGAGATTTCTGGACATGAGCATCAATCCACCGGTCAGGCTGCCCCTTCAAGAGGATCTTCTGTCGCAGCATCCTGGAAGGGTCCTCCACCTGAACCAGTCCTTTCTCTTTCTCCTTGTGTGGAGATTGAGCGGTGACAGTTGAGAGCTTCTAACCTTCCTCCTGAAGTCTGTGAGGTTATATTGGCAGCCAGTCGTCCCTCTACCAAATCAGTATACACCTGCTGATGGAACACATTTTGTAATTATTGTACAGATCGGTCGGTTGACCCTCTATCTGCTACCTTATCAAGTCCTACTCTTCATACTTTCTTTGGCCAGGCAGGGCACTGCTCTGGGCACCTTGAAGAGCTACCTTTCGGCCCTTTCTTTTCTGCGGCTGCCTGATCAGCTATCTTTGTTCAAATCTCCTATTGTGCAGAGATTTTTTTAAGGGGTAAACAATTTGTTTACTCCACCTTTTATCATGCCATAGTGGGACCTTAATTTGGTGCTCATCATCTTGATGTGTGCACTGTTTGAGGTTGCTCACCATAAACTGCTTTTTTGGTGGCAATAACCTCTGCCAGGAGAGTCCCCGAACTGCATGCTCTTTCGTCGAAGCCTCCTTACCGGACTACTTTTCTGGATTAGGTAGTATTCCGGACTAGGGCATCTTTTCTTCCTAAGGTGGTAACACCCTTCCATCTGGGACAGTCGGTTACCCTGCCCACTTTCTATGTGCCCGCGTCCTTCCAAGGAGAAGGAACGTCTTCACCATCTGGAACCAAAAAGAGCGTTGTCATTCTGCCTTGATCGAACAAAAGAATTCCCGGTAGATGACCAACTCTTAAAAGGGTACATGGGTGGGAAGACAGGCAGTGCTCTCCAGAAGAGGACTATATCCTGGTGGGTTATCCTGTGCATAAATATTTGTCACGCCTTGGCAAAGAAGGGGCCTCCTGAAGGGCTTGGGGCACATTCCTCTAGGGCAAAAGTGGCCACCATGGCTCTTCAGCGTGGTGCTCCCGTATCCGATATTTGCCAAGCTGCCATGTGAGCATCTCTGCACACGTTCGCCAGACACTACTGCCTGGACTCCTAGGTTTTGGTTGCTCTGTTTTTCAGGATTTTCTGATCTGTACCGTTCAGTCCCTCCTTTGGGGATGGTTTTGCTTGGCTACCTGTTAAATGGTAATCAATCTGCGGATAGATTACTCTATCAGATGGACAAGTTACTTACCTTTGGTAACACCTTATTTGGTAGAGCCATGATCTAGCTGCAGATACCTTATCCACCCACCCTGCACTGCGGAATTGGCTTTAAATGTGAGGCATGTTCCCCTACTGGGCCCTCGCTGTTAGTTTTTCAACATACCATGGTTAGTCACTTCATGGCTCTGCGCTTCTGGCGTGGAAAGTCGTGAAAAGTACTGAAGTCCGCGCGCTGGTTATATTGATGACGCGGATGTCACGTGGAGTCAACAGATGCCACCTACTGGTGCACATGGGTACTGCTATGAAGTCTTTCGGATCAAGCCTGATACCTGGAATTCAAAGGTAAGGAATCTGCGGCTAGAACCGGCCTCTACCAGGTAAGGTGTTACTGAAGGTAAGTAACTTTTCCATTGAGTACTTATTAAGCGCACTACCACTCCCAAATGAGCATCTTGACACTATAAAGACTATGTTCTAGCACATGTATAAAAAACCCTTACTGTAGGTGCTTCTGCACCAGAGGATGTGCATCCTACATCTTTAGGTTTCATTTAAGATACCTTAGACACTGTCCCTTGGAGCCTTTAACTCTCTCCCACCTGAGAATAATGTAGTTATGAACTTGTCTGCTTAGGCTTGCAAAGCTAAGATTTTACCTTGATTATGAAGTAGGTGCTGGAAGACTTCTGAGCCCACAGCTAATCTCTGAACACTAAATCGAGAATTCCCAGATAATCTTTTTTGGGGGGGGGGGAATTACCCACTGGGCGCCGTTAAGCAATGCCGTGTCTGTGAATGGAAAACGTCACCGTTCCACATAGTATTATGACCACGTCTTTGTATAGAAAAAATATTAGTTGGATGCGGATATGACCCTGCACAGTCTGCGGGCCAAAGTCGTTTGATTGCTCCCGTCTGAGCACTGCCTGCTGCTCCGAAGATCACCCACCACTGCTGGTAAATTAATGTCCTAGGTCACTTGTTTTACGCTAATCACTACAACTCTGACATCAGGAGAGCTTTGCATCCATGTGCCGGCCTTCTTCTGTTTATTTGCTCTCCCCTCGATCACACTGGGTTTGTCATTTCAGTATATACTGTATGTTAGAACATTGGAATGTTGGGAGCTCCATTGCAGACAATGGAGTGCTCCCTGCTTCTACGGGCCAGTAAAGGCCCGCAGAGCAACATTCCAATGTTCTTCAAAGGCTTCTCGAAGATTGAGGGGATTTATGTCCCCTCGGGCTTCGAGAACCCTTTATGTGGAGTAGTGTGGCTTAATGGTTAGAGGCGGCAGACCCGGAAGCTGAGATCGGCCCGGGACCAGGGTTCGATTCCCAACGCGGCAGGGTCTTTGGTCAAAATGTCCACAGGCCTGATAATTCCCGCCTCGGCGCCTACTCTAACCTTGGGTTCCACTCTGCAACTCTGGGCAATAGCTTGCTTAATCTTCACAACGGCCCCTTCAACGCCGGGGATGCCTGGTCTCACTTTGGGGGTGCCCAGAAGGGACCATCTCACAGGGAAAGCCAGGACGGGTTCCCCAGCGGTATACAGTGCCGGGACGCCCGCGGTGTAGGCAGCTCTGCGCTTTACAAGTATACAACATTTACATTTAGAACATTCTGCCACTGGAGGGCAGAATGTTCTGATAGCCTTATAGCCCTTCGTAGCAAGGCTATACCGGCTATTAAAGTCCCGCTGTCTCGTTAAAGTCCCTCGCCTTGGGCTCGGGCCTTTAATGATTCATCGGGCCTTTAATAGCGGGTATAGCCCGTTACGGCGGGCTGTAAGGCTATATTAGTGGTGCTTAGGGTATTTGTTTTTGGCAGTTTAACGTGTGAATTACTGTTTTTCAGTTATGGTTTTTTGGGGTGCCTTTTTTGTGGCATCTTTTTTCCTTTTCATCAGCATTTCAATTAAGTTTCATATCTTTTAAAGGTCCTTTGCTTTTAGAGCAAGTATGTAGTGGTCTGCAGTTTGAGTGAGGCTTGTTTTTTGTTCTAATTAAGATTAGAGCTGGCAAGTGCCCCTTTGTTACTTATTACACACTTTGCCGGCCTTAGATTTTTATCCGGTAGCATTCTTGTATCTGAAATTTAGCTTTTGACATTTTAGGAAAAATTCTAGTTCAGTTGGTAACCAGGAATAACTGAATGTGTTACTCCTGACATTTAATCTATTCATAATAAAGATAATTAGCTTCCGTTGCTGACGTTTTCAATTAGCACAAATGGATTCGTTTATGGTCTGAATTAGTTGTATCTTGATTTTTCACCTCCATTTTATTGTTGCGGTTATTTCAAAATTGCATGTCTATAGTCTTCTGTGATCTGATGCTGCTTTCCTGGAAAAGCCTTCTGATCACTATCTGCAATACCTATAAGTAATTTGAAATCCCTTTGCACCTTAGAATTTTTCATTTGAATTTTCAGGAATTATTTGAATTGTCAGGAATTGGGTTATTCATTTAGAAAGGGGAGGATGAGTCACCAATACCAACTTTAGAAAGGGGAGGATGAGTCACCAATACCAACTTAAACAATCTAGCTAGGTCAAAACACATTTCTTATATAATTTGGGTTCAACCCGTTGTAGCTATGGCGCACTCAGCAAGGACTCTCAGGGATGCATGTGTTAAGTTCAGAAAGTACCAATTTTAAAATCAAGGGAACACACATAAAATCCCCTAAATATTTTAGAAAATTAAAGAAACGTTTAGTTACCAATGTCACCAATATGACCATAGGTTAAGACGTGCGACCACAGGAGTCTTTGAACTTTTGTGGCCAACAAAGCACCTAGAAACATTAAATCACCATTGATAAACAGTTTGCGGTTCACTTGAACTTAGCACAATTTTTACAGATTGCACTGGAGCGAAGGTTCGACGTAACAAGCGTTTTTGTCCTGGTCAAAGATTTTTACCTTCATACTTGGTCTGCAATTGTTCAGGAAAAATACTTATGGACAGTCATGCAGTTCCTTGTTTTTCAGGGCACCAGGCCTCTTACTATCCAGTTTTGCAAGATTTACTCTCCTCATAAAGGAATTCAAATTGCAATTCAAATTTGTTTGTTAGATTAAATGTTTTGTGTTTGTTTTAAATTTGCATGCAAGTATGAATCTTTAATACATCATAGATGTATGTTAAGTTGTATTCTAAACACAGTCTTTATTTCAGATCTGAGTGTCTCGGCGGCGGCAGTGAAGGACATCTTTAGCGTGGGAAAATGAGTGAACTTGAACAGTTACGCCAAGAAGCGGAACAACTCAAGAACCAAATTAGAGTATGTATTAACTTATCTTCATGTTCTATGGACACTCATAGTGTTGGAGCAATGCTTGCATGATACTGACTTTATTTACATTTAATGACGATGTACATTTTCTAACCTTTTTCTGCACCGATGGTAAAATGTATTGTTGGGTAAATATTTGTGTGCACTATACAATGTTTTAGAGGGTGACTAATCTTTGTATTTGCAGTTTAATAAAGATACAATCAATCAGGGAATTGTAAGCGCGCTACTCACCTGTGAGGGTCTCAAGGTGATGAGTGGAGTGGAGGGGGGGGTCGGGGGCCCGCAGATCTGTTTACCCGAAGAGCCAGGTATCGAGGGGACTTTGTAGGTGGTGACTGATGTGCTTGTGTCGGGGAATGCCGAGGACGAGTCTGGTGGCAGTTTTCTGTATTGTCTAGAGTTTGCGGATTAGGGATTTGTTGATGGCGGCGTAGAGTGGGTTTCTATAGTCCAGTCCGCTGGTGATGAGTGTGTGGGTGACTGTCTTCCTTGACTCAGGGGGGTGATCCACTTAACGATCTTGCGGAAGGTGTTGAAGCAGCTGGACGGGACAGCGTTGACCTGTCTGGTCATGGTGAGCGATGAGCAGAGTACGATGCCGAGGTTCTTGCAGTGGTCTGAGGGGGTAGGTGGGCTTCCGAGGGTGGTCGGCCACCAGTTGCTGTCCCATGCAGAAGGGGTGTTACCATGGTCAAGGTCTTCTGTCTTTTCAGCATTGAGCTTCAGGCAACTGTTGGTCATCCAGACTTGAATGTCTTGCATTCCTTTCTGGAAGTTGAGTTTGGCAGTTGTGGGGTCTTTGGTGAGGGAGAGGATGAGCTGGGTGTCATCGGTGTTAGATACGATCTTGAGGCCGTGACGAGGGCTGGAGGGGGGGGGGGGGGGCATGTAGATGTTTAAGAGGGTGGGCCTCATGGATGAACTCTGTTGGACTCAGCAGGTGATTTTCGTGGGGTCCGAGAGGAAGGGTTGGGAGTCTGATCCTTTGGCTTCTTCCGGTGATGAATGATCAGATCCAGTTCAGGGCTGTTCCTTGTATGCCTGCCTTGTGTAGTCCGGTGGCTCTTGTGCTGTGGGAGACTGTCAAAGGCAGCTCATAGGTTGAGTAGGATGAGGGCTGCGGTGTGGCGTTGGTCCAGGAGGTTGCTGATGTCTGTGGCGGTGAGTGGGCGGTCTGTGCTGTGGTTGCTTATGAATCAGGATTAGGACGGGTCGAGGACTGAGTTTTCTTCAATAAATCGGGTCAGTTTCCTGTTGACTCTTTTCTCTGCAACTTTGGCTGCAAAGGGGAGGAGCGAGATGGGCGATTAGTTCTTTGGGTCGGGGAGGTGCCTGTTTTGAAGGTGGTGTTGATGGTGCTTTCTAGTTCGGGTGTGATGGCAGGCGCGGCTCCGTGGTAGATGAGGGGAGGCCGGGGTAAGTGGGCTTAATTTTCATTTTATATTCCCTCCTCCCTTCAAACCCATTCCCCTTTGCTGTCCTACCCTCAGTCATGTTTTTCCCCACTTTTTTATTTGGAAGGTCCAACAGCTGCCATTTATCTCCACTACATCAATAACACTATTGCTCGCTTTGACGAAGTACGTGACGTCTGCTATCTAAGACCAATCAGTTAAAAGAAAATGTTATATGGCGCCCGTGTCATGCTGTGATTAGCAACAGCAGCTGCATCATCTCACCTTTGCTTTTTTTTTGCTGATGCAATGCAGCGTCGCTGTAAAGAATTTTGCTGATTAACAGCATCTGCAACAATTAGCAAAGCCAGTGGATGCAAAAGGCAAGCCCTATTGGTCTTACCAATGCTTTTTTTATTGTTGGTTGCCGAAAAGCTCTTTTTGCATAGTGGTATTTTCTTTCAGATAACCGCACGCCCCCACCTTTTGATAACCGCACTGCCCCCAATGCTTGCGGTTACAACCTACGCCCATTTGTACTGAAGTCCAGAACAAACTGAACCTACAGAAGAGAGCTCTCTCAAAGTTTGCATTAGCAGCTATGGGGCTCTTTTCAGAAGAGCTGATGTGAGATGGTCACAAGTGCCAGAATTGACCAGCGCATAGCTCTAACAAGTGGGTCCTTCCCTGCTAGGTCTTGCTGCTTCATTTTTGGCCAGATCTTTCTTCTTTACTGACTTCACACTCAATTCAGAAGGTCAGGACTGGCAGAGCCCTCTGACGTTTGACTCTTCATGCTGAAATTAACCTGGCCAGCAGGCAGAGGCGCTCCTGACCAGAGATCATACTCTGTGGGTACTCTACCGCCCTCGCTCCCTACCGCCCTCGTTTGATCTCCTGTGCTGATCTTCTGCTCTCTTCCACCCCGCCCCCTTCTCTAGCTCCCTGTTCTCTTCTCCCTTGCTGATCTGCTCTTCCACCCGCCTCATTCTCCAACTCCCTGTTCTCTTCTCCCGTGCTGATCTTTTTGCTATCTTCCTCCTTCTCTAATTCCCTGTTCTCTTTTGCTATGCTGATCTGCTGCTCTCTTCCACCCGCCTCCTTCCCTAATTTTCTGTTCTTCTCTTCTCCCGTACTGATCTGCTGCTCTCTTCCACCGCCTCCTTCTCTAGCTCCCTGTTCCCTTCTCCCGTGCTGATATGCTGCGCTCTCTTCCACCCGCCTCCTTCTTTAACTTCCTGTTCTCTTCTTCTGTTCTCTTCTGCTGTGCTGATCTGCTGCTCTCTTCCACATACATCCTTCTCTAACCACACATACACCCACACCCAACCACACCCACCCCCAACCACACACACGCCCTCGATCTGTCTATTGCCCTCACTTTGTATATCTTATCGCCCTCACTTTGTATATCTTATCGCCCTCATCTTATGCCCTCACTTTGTATATCTTATCGCCCTTACTTTGTATATCTTATCGCCCTTACTTTGTATATCTTATCGCCCTTACTTTGTATATCTTATCGCCCTCACTTTGTATCTCGCCCTCACTTTGTATCTCGCCCTCACTTTGTATCTCGCCCTCACTTTGTATCTCGCCCCGCCACAGCATCACTCGTCGCCACCACAACATCGCTGAATGCCCCAGCATCACTCGTCGCCACCACAACATCGCTGAATGCCCCAGCATCACTCGTCGCCACCACAACATCGCTGAATGCCCCCGCATCACTCGTCGCCACCACAACATCGCTGAATGCCCCAGCATCACTCGTCGCCACCACAACATCGCTGAATGCCCCAGCATCACTCGTCGCCACCACAACATCGCTGAATGCCCCAGCATCACTCGTCGCCACCACATCATCGCTGAATGCCCCAGCATCACTCGTCGCCACCACATCATCGCTGAATGCCCCAGCATCACTCGTCGCCACCACATCATCGCTGAATGCCCCAGCATCACTCGTCGCCACCACATCGCTGAATGCCCCAGCATCACTCGTCGCCACCACATCATCGCTGAATGCCCCAGCATCACTCGTCGCCACCACATCGCTGAATGCCCCAGCATCACTCGTCGCCACCACATCGCTGAATGCCCCAGCATCACTCGTCGCCACCACATCGCTGAATGCCCCAGCATCACTCGTCGCCACCACATCATCGCTGAATGCCCCAGCATCACTCGTCGCCACCACATCATCGCTGAATGCCCCAGCATCACTCGTCGCCACCACATCATCGCTGAATGCCCCAGCATCACTCGTCGCCACCACATCATCGCTGAATGCCCCAGCATCACTCGTCGCCACCACATCATCGCTGAATGCCCCAGCATCACTCGTCGCCACCACATCATCGCTGAATGCCCCAGCATCACTCGTCGCCACCACATCATCGCTGAATGCCCCAGCATCACTCGTCGCCACCACATCATCGCTGAATGCCCCAGCATCACTCGTCGCCACCACATCATCGCTGAATGTCACAGCATCACTCTTCGCCACCACATCATCGCTGAATGTCACAGCATCACTCGTCACCACCACATCGCTGAATGTCACAGCATCACTCGTCGCCACCACATCGCTGAATGTCACAGCATCACTCGTCGCCACCACATCATCGCTGAATGCCCCAGCATCACTCTTCGCCACCACATCATCGCTGAATGCCCCAGCATCACTCGTCGCCACCACATCATCGCTGAATGCCCCAGCATCACTCGTCGCCACCACATCATCGCTGAATGCCCCAGCATCACTCGTCGCCACCACATCATCGCTGAATGCCCCAGCATCACTCGTCGCCACCACATCATCGCTGAATGCCCCAGCATCACTCGTCGCCACCACATCATCGCTGAATGCCCCAGCATCACTCGTCGCCACCACATCATCGCTGAATGCCCCAGCATCACTCGTCGCCACCACATCATCGCTGAATGCCCCAGCATCACTCGTCGCCACCACATCATCGCTGAATGTCACAGCATCACTCGTCGCCACCACATCATCGCTGAATGCCCCAGCATCACTCGTCGCCACCACATCATCGCTGAATGCCACAGCATCACTCGTCGCCACCACATCATCGCTGAATGTCACAGCATCACTCGTCGCCACCACATCATCGCTGAATGTCACAGCATCACTCGTCGCCACCACATCATCGCTGAATGTCACAGCATCACTCGTCGCCACCACATCATCGCGGAATGCCCCAGCATCACTCGTCGCCACCACATCGCTGAATGTCACAGCATCACTCGTCGCCACCACATCGCTGAATGCCCCAGCATCACTCGTCGCCACCACATCATCGCTGAATGTCACAGCATCACTCGTCGCCACCACATCATCGCTGAATGTCACAGCATCACTCGTCGCCACCACATCATCGCTGAATGCCCCAGCATCACTCGTCGCCACCACATCGCTGAATGTCACAGCATCACTCGTCGCCACCACATCGCTGAACGCCCCAGCATCACTCGTCGCCACCACATCATCACTGAACGCCACCACAGCATCAATCTGTGCAACCATTCAACAACTGGTTCAAATATGTTCTCTCAATGTTTCAAGCTTTATTACAAATGTCACAAAAAGATGTTAATATTTGACTTCTGTTCTTGGATTTTCGTCACAATAATATACACTGAACATAATCTTCACAAGTTATTTACAAAAGTTTAAGCTATTGCCATTATAAATTACAACTTTATTTAAGTATTAATTATTTAATAAATTTAAAAGCCATTGTTATTTGTAATATCAATACATCTAAGTCTCGTAAATACAAAGCATGTTGCATTACAAATGCTATAGGTGTCACATTTGCAAAAGTTAAAAGTATTGGCATTGTAAATGACAAAGCTATTTTCAAAACCAACACCTAAATAAAAATGTGTCATTTACAATACCAATAGCTCAAACTTTCCTAATGCAAGACCTATTGCATTGTAAATGCTTGTTGGTCTTGAGGTGGAAATAGGTTCCAAGCTTGTCGCAGAGGTCTTGGGATGTGGTGATGTCTGTTGTTTCGCTGCGTGGTTTGGTGAATTCTTGAATGACACTGAAAAGTTCCTTGGAGTTGGCCAGGATTTTGTTGTGGATGAAGTTCCTCTTGTTGGCTCTTCTCTGGTTGTGGTAGTCTGTCATGGCGTCCTTGTAGCTGGTGTGGTTTTCGGTTGTCTTGGTGTTTCTCCAGTTCTTCTCCAGGCGTCTGCAGTTGTCTGGCTTCTTGGAGAGTGGTGGTGAACCAGGCTGGCTTTCCTGGGGCGTTGTCTGTTGGGGTTGCGTAACTGGTGAGCTCGTCTGTGCAGTCGGAGATCAGGTGTGGAGTTCTCTGGCTGCGTCGTTTCTGTCTGGTGCTTAGGTTTCGGTGAGGGTGAATTTGAGTTGCAAGTCGGTAACCTTGCTCCAGTTCCTTTGTGGTGGATGTGGGACTGGTTTGGGCACCTTGGGTTTGTTGATGGCGAAGTGTATGCAGTGGTGGTCAGTCCATAGCGGCTGTGTTGTGTGGCTGAATCTGCGAAGATGGGGTCGAGGGTGTGTCCTGCTCTGTGGGTCTGACTAGTTTAAGTCCGATGCCTGCGAGGTTGTCACAAAGGATAGTGTAGCTGGAGTCGCTGGGGCGTCCAGGTGGAAGTTCAGGTCTCCTATGAGTATAGTTTGTTGAGGCGATGGCGTGGGGTGCGATGAAGTCAGTGGTGGTGGAGGGGGCCGGGGGGGGTCTGTAGACTAGGGTTACTCGGATTGTGGCTTTGGCGGTGATCTGGATCTGGAAGTGCAGGTGTTCGGCGCAGGGGTAGGTTTCGCTGGAGGTGGTGAGGCGGAGGGTACTCGTCTGCTTTCTTTTATGCAGTAAAAGTTTACCTCGGTTAAGGAAGCCATGGTAGTAAATACTGGGCAATGTAGAAGGTTCACAGAAGAACCACTCAGGCCTGAGAGTTGCCAAGACTCCAAAGCACCATGCCCATAAGACTTACAGCAACATGCTAAAGCAAGCAAATGCACAGGTGCAGAGTAGAGTTGCATTGAAATCGGACCCACAGGGATTAGTCATGTAATCGCTCCTAGCTCAAATATTTCCTGTAGTCATTCAAACTGATTAATCAGTTGGTCTAGATAAGAAACAGTGCATCACGCCTTACCCCTTGGCTGTAGCTATGTCTTACCTAGAAATGCTCTTTAACTTTTCTGCATATGCATTGGTAGCTTTGTGATTGCTTGTACTGCTAATGTCAAGCCTCAGCCCTCCTAGTAGGTAATAAAGCATGACCAGTATAGTGGATACCAAATAGTGATAATTCTTACACTGTCTTGCAGTGAAAGTACGCATTTTCTCTGTAATGATTAACTCCAATGGAAGGATTGTGGTGGAAGGGGGCGGGTTTGGAAATTGAGGCACTCTGCACTTTTTCAATTTCCTCTTTAATTCGTACCTGAACGCATCATAAGTGACGCATAGTCCCTGTACAAGAAGAAAACCAGCTCATATGCCGTTATTGAAGGTCAGTTTTGAATATTGCCTTCTCAAAGTGAGTGTCTGGCAGTTTGCAGATGAGAACTCCTGTGTTGGCCCTTAATTCTTTCTGATTATATAGACAAAGCTCCCAGAAGTGTGCTGCATTAGAGATGGAGGAACCTGGCCTCTCAGTACATTATGCATGAGAAGCTAATGAGCAGGTTTTGCCTTACCTTTTTGAGACTTTATTCATAACCAGGTTACATACTGAAAGCATTGTCTTTTTTATTTAGTTTCTTAAAGAGCACCCAGTTTGCATGTACAGGAGACAAGCAACATAATCACTTGTGACTGTACCCATATAGGATTGAGGGCTTGCGTCCCTAGATAAATTATACACAAGTAAACTCTGGCCAACATAGTTGAACAGTCATTTGAGAATTCTCATTGCCAGAAGTGTTTTCTGGGTCAACCTCTTTAGCTGTATTCAATGAGCCGTTTAACTTTCAAACATTACATAGGAAATGGCAAGTCTCCAAAACATTCTTCTCGTTACACAGAATAAGGATCAGCAGCCAGGAATGTATGGATCGATGACACTGTTCAAATTAATCGCAGAGCTATTCTTCTCTTGGCAAGTACCAATACTAGTGTAGTAAGTAGTTTTTTGTAATTTTGGTAATTGCAAGGCCCGAGGTAATTGTCAAGTCAGAGCTGCGATTTGTCGAGTGTTTTCATGGAGACAGGACTTGGGGGAACAGATTGCTCAGAAAAAGGGACTAATGGCCTTCATAGTACACCTCAAATGCTACTGCAGACACCCACTGAGCATATTCGTACAAACAAGACTGAGAACCTGAATCATCAGACAAACGTTAATAAGGACTTAAGACGTCATTCCTTCTCCTGTGTAGTTGCATAAATGGAGCAACTGGGCCAGGGACTATGGGCAGGATCCCCCTTCTCCATTTCTACTGCACACTCACTGATCTCAGTCAGAGTCTGGCCTAAAAGGTCACTCCCTCGAAGGCCAAAGGAAAGGTGAAATGGAAATTCTCACTCTTGCTCTACTACTACTCCTCATCTGGGCCCTAGTACGATAAGAAAAATCTATGTAGTTTTATTTTTTGAGTGATCCTACCCACTACCCTAACACATTGAGCCTAAAGAAAGACCACAGCTGCACTATTGTACAAGGCTCTGATATTCTAAACACCCTCTGAGGCACCAACACTACCACTGATTTGGCATTTCGGTTTTCTCTAGTTTATTCCATGTTGGTGTCCATGCCTGCCTAGATCTACGCTATCAGTAAATATCTGATGGAGACTACAAGCCGTAGAATTATCCCCAGGCGTGAGACTGGATCTGGCAACTTTTTGCCACAGCATCCCTGCGTGCTGTGGGCGGGCATCACGTGACTCCGCTCAGGCGTCGTACGTGACATCAGCGAGATCACATAAGCCCCACCCCGGCGCGCCTACATCTGGGTTTTCCTTTTCCGCGTGAAACGCGGATCCGATCCTTGCTACGGGCTTGTTTTGGGCCCTTTTTTCTTCATCATTGTCTCTCTTCTTTTGGTGGAACAGTGTGCAAATGCCTTCGGGCTTCAAGACTTGAACGTTGTTTGGGTGTCTTATGTCAGCGACGGGCCCTCACCTCATTTGTATGTGGTGTTTAGGGGAGGATCACGGCACCACTGATTGTGAGGCGTGCCAACATTTGAAGTCGCGGAGGGAGCGCCGGATGAAACTACTCTCTGCGTGTCTCTCCAGGTCAGCTTCCTCTTCTTGGTCAGCCTTTTCAGATAGCTTCAGATATGACTGCTGTCGTCGTCCTCGCCCTTCTCCGATGTCGTACGAGCGTTGCTCCCAGATGGGTAAGTGTCGCAGTTTGTCCCCGGGGGCTAGGACTCTCCGTGGGTGATGCGGCCCCGTTTGTCGTCCTCCTATCCACCGTTTCCCGGTGATGAGGCATAGAGAGTCCAGATGGGGACATACGCAACGCCTTTGCAGGCCTCGCTGGCATCTCCTCCTTCCCCTCCAGGGGCGTCAGCGGATCCCTTGCCTTGCGTGTGGCGCTCCGGTGCCGACTGGTTCAGATCCAGGCTTGGAGGACTTGGTGCTGTTGGGGTGCAGTCCCGCCTTCAGACCACGGCGCCTCTGCCTTGCCACAAACTCCCTCTGGAGTCCCTGTGGTGTTGCGGGATATCGCCAGGGCTCTGGTCGCATACCCGAGCCACACTTGGTCCTCTGGGCAGGTGAAAGCCTCGTCCACGGCAGAGCGGACGCCGTCACGGCGCTGGTGCCTGCTCATCCGAGCGGCGCCACAGGGGTCGGTGACCTCATCCCGCTCTGGGTCGGTCGTGGTGGGGACCCCTCGTCCCCATTCAGGCTCCTCTCATCCCTCCCTACAGGTGGCTGCCTCGTCTGAGGGAGATTGCAAAAAACAGTTGATGGACAGAATGCAGAACAATGTCTTACATTCACCCCAGTACAAAGATCTGGGCCTAAATCCATCGTTTTTTTGCGCTCCACACCACCC
Organism: Lissotriton vulgaris; assembly: GCF_964263255.1. Classification (NCBI taxonomy): domain Eukaryota; kingdom Metazoa; phylum Chordata; class Amphibia; order Caudata; family Salamandridae; genus Lissotriton; species Lissotriton vulgaris. The sequence goes on along the minus strand of NC_141693.1, from coordinate 303,924,084 downwards.
TAGGTCAGACACTGGCTATATGCAAATCAGCCTTGACCCTGTGCCTCATGGTAACAGTCCAGCCCGAACTACCAAGCCATGTCTTTCCTAGACTGGAATCAAGCATCCAAGGACCGGTTTCTGGCTATCAGCCTTCTTCAGCCTGGATAGCTTGACTCCAGTGATGTGGAGAGCCTGGGACTCACGTCTGAGCATACCCAGCTGGGGTGAAAATTGCAAAAAACAGAGTTGATGGACAGAATGCAGAACAATGTCTTACATTCACCCCAGTACAAAGATCTGGGCCTAAATCCATCGTTTTTTTGCACTCCACACCACCCTAGGTCAGACACTGGCTATATGCAAATCAGCCTTGACCCTGTGCCTCATGGGAACAGTCCAGCCCGAACTACCAAGCCATGTCTTTCCTAGACTGGAAACAAGCATCCAAGGACTGGTTTCTGGCTATCAGCCATCTTCAGCCTGGAATGCTTGACTCCACTGATTGTGAGTATTGGTAGGGTATCTATTCTACATAAAGGAATCTGCTGCTAGTAGTCTCTATCAGATGTATGAGTTACTTACCTTTGGTAACGATGTATGTTGTAAAGACTATTTTAGCCACAGATTCCTTCACGGCCCGCCCTTCCTCCCCGTTCTGCTAGGAACCTTGGGTTGGTCTTCGGTACTCTCCTCCCAGTGGGAGGCTATGTCTCCTGTGAGTGCTTTCTTTGCTCGTGATGATTCCCATGCCGGAGCGTGGGTGAAGGTAATGTGCATTGCCTTATGTATAATTTACCCAACAGCCAAAATTCTCGTAATGTATCTACCCGCATTTTAGTGGTTCAAGAAACGTGCTTTCTTCCCCAACTGCTAACAAAGATTGGTACATAACTCTCTCTACCTCATTACTCCACTCTATCTCACTATCTCACAACTTCTCTCTCAAAACCTCACTACCTCACTCTCTAGCTCACAACATCACTCATTAACTCACTACCTCAATCACTCTCTATCTCACTACCTCACTCTTTCTATCTCACTACCTCACTCTTTCTATCTCACTACCTCACTCTTTCTATCTCACTACCTCACTCTTTCTATCTCACTACCTCACTCTTTCTATCTCACTACCTCACTCTTTCTATCTCACTACCTCACTCTTTCTATCTCAGTACCTCACTCTCTCTATCGCACTACCTCACTCTCTCACTACCTCACTCTCTATTTCAATACCTCACTCTCTCTGCTAATGCAATAGGTATCACATATGCAAAAAAATAAGCTAATGCCAGTAGAAATGACACTGCCATTTATTTAGGGATACAAAAAAGATTAAAGGATGATCAATACCAATAGCTCTACCTATAATATTGCAGAGACCATTGCATTGTAAATGCTTGTTGTCTGGTGGCTCCGTATTGTGGTGTGGAAAAGTTCTCCGAAAACAACTGACATAGGCGCGCCGGGGTGGGGCTTATGTTTTCTCGCTGACGTCACGTATGCGGACAATGCCAGGACTGAGCCGCGTGATGCTGCCCCGCCCCTGGCGCGCAGGGATGCTGTGGCAAAAAGTTTCCGGATCCTGTCTCAAACCTGGGGATAATTCTACGTGAAGGAATCTGCGGCTAGAATCTCCTCTACCAGATACATCGTTACCGAAGGTAAGTAACTCCTACATCTATTCCAGTATCACTATCCTCCAAGTTTATCTCTCACACAGATCCTAACTAGAAACTTTGCTATTCACCAAGCATGACACACTGTGATATATTAAAATTTGGATGTTTTCATAAAATGTTATACCCCCCACCTGAATCTTAATCTTCAAGCTCTGAACTCAGCGGTATTTTCCTGAGACTCATTAAAGAGGCAATCTACTGCGTGAAACTTTGGACCTTTTCAACACAGCTTTTTGGCTTAGTTTTCCCACACTCTTTTACACTGACAAACCTCAAAAGCCTAATGGGCAGGAAACCCAACATTATCCTCGCACCAGCCAAAATCAGGTCTTGCCATATCGATTTATAGCAATGTGGAGATTCATAAGTCTGGCTTCGGACAGCATTCTGAAACACTTCAACTCTCACTGTTTTTATGACACTTCTTTGAGTTTTATGTTGTTGTGCAACTGTAACAGCAGTGAGACATCCCATTGCAGAAAACACCTTCAGCCGACTGAGAAACATCACATCTGCATTACACATGCATTCGTACCCCTGCGGCAGGTCCGCCATGCTTATTACTCTGCCCAATCAGCCCAGCTGGTCGGTTCTTTTACTAGTTTTGCCGTCACCGCAGCACCTCCTTCCTGTGCAGATGCAAATAGTTCCCAGGAAGGGAGAAAGCACGATCTGAGGGACACTGACAAGTATTTATTTTCCCCAGGGTTTTTCAGGAGAAGTTAGTTTGTGGGGAGTGACCTGCTATATCCACCTGGACAGGGCGGTTCTCATTTTCCCACTCAGGGCTCTGGTGTGCTGGACGGAGCGGCACTCCTCTCCAGGTGAGCATTCTTGGGATCTGGCTAGCTCTTGCCCAACCTCCCTCCTCCCCCGATGGTGCGAGAGGAAAGAGGGCACCACGTCACTCCCCAGTGTGGCTGTGCGGCAGTCCTCTTGCATCATCCCGATCATTAAGTATAGATGTTTCCGCTGGTGGCGGCTCACTCACTCCCCACTTCCGGGGACGCAGTCACCAATTTCTGTGGGGGTCGCCCAAGGTAGCATTCAAGTTTGTCTGCCATGAAGCCACACTGCTGTGTGGCAGGGGTGGAGCCAGATATCCTTCGCTTCAGTGTCACCCAGTTTGGCAGAGCAGTCTTGGAGGCAATGCCAAGCTCACACTGTCAAGGACTCCAAGCTTGCTGCCAGTTGCCTCTGAACTGAAGCCAGGCACAAGGTCAGTGGCTGCAGCACAACCTCAGTGTGGCCACGTCACTATGCAGTCGCCAGGAATACTTCATGCAGGCTGCAAAGGATGATGGTAGGAAATGCGAGCACTGAATTTTATGGTAGTGCCCTCATACCGGGGCATGGTGCAGGAGGATTTTGAAAACCGTGGCCGAGCTCAGAATGGTTGTCCTGTCAGCCATATTGCTTTGCTAGGCCCTATCAATTTACTTTAAAATGCTTTTGACCATCAAGAAAAACTTTGGCTCAAGAAACCCAACTCTCACTGAATCACGGCAGTGGCACAAACTACATCCCAACACACTGTACACAGTATTTGCAGAACCCCTCCCACCACATCTAACCTTCAACTAGATCATTCCGTGGCCCCATCCCCCCTCCAAATTCTAATGCCTTTATTTTTAGGAATTTAAAAGGGCACCTAAATATCAATTCACCAAAGGACTTATTTAAAGCTCTCAGCCCTACCATCGAAAGCATAAGCAGTAAATGTCAGTCTGCATAAAGGGGTGAGTCCCAACAGTTTGAGCGGAATAGAAATAACCCAACTATTCTGAACCTTTTCTGCAATAATCACAGAACTTCCCACTCTATAACCATAGATCAGTGTCAAAAGGCCCCCTTAAGATTGCCGATCTAATCTTAGAACACATACTAGACTTACTGTAATGGAAACCTGCAAATGGTTTCTGCCAACCCACCCATAGAGCAGTTTGTGCCGAATGCTTATCCTCCCTTCAGCCCATTCGAGCAGAAGAGTGGCTGCCATCTTCAGAGACTAGATGAAGTACAGAAATCAAACAAAAGCGTAAGTACCACATTTTGAACAAGTTTTAATGGAGCTTAGTATGACGGACCTAAACCCGATCAAGTTGCACCTAGTCTATCTCTGTGCCCTCCCCCCCCCGCCCCCCCCTTCCCCCTCTTGTTAAACAGATCCTGGACTTCTCCAGCATTGAATCTATCATAGATTCACATGCATGAATCTTCCCCGTCACGCTGGTGGGAGTCCCAGAGTACTTAAATAAGCAGTACTAAAAGGAGTACATTAGAAAACATTGCGAAAGCAATTGATTTAACCAATTCTCATCCTTATAGAAGACCCAAACACCAGTCAATGACGTATAACCCTGAGACCACAATCCATTGCAGAGCCACCATATCTCAGATTTCAAACTGCACGCAATGTGGGAATGAGTCTCCTTGACCTCTGCTCAGTTTTTGCTATTTGGTTACTTCTGACCCTTCTCTTTTCCTCTTTAGGAATAATTCAGCATAACTTATTGTTTGCTTCATTTCAAAATGTTAGAAGGATCTAAAGAGACTGTTTAGACTTTAGACCTTGCAGAAGGCAAGGCTGTTTTCAGAAGATCCTCATAAGCACTGTTTATATTGCTTAGATCCCAACCATATACAGAGGAATTGAAAATATTGCAGAACTTTTTCTGACAAGACTCTGAATGGCAGAGGGGCAGATTATTGTTATGGCTGCAGAAGAAAACGTCCAGATCTGAATCCGGCTTAGATAATGAGGAAAGTTCAAGTAGATCTATTCCTGAGTGAAAGCGAAACAATGATGCATCTCCCTCCTTGCATGCAAAGTCAAACAAGCATTTACAATGCAATGGTCTCTGCATTATTAAAGGTAGAGCTATTGGCATTGCTCATTACTTTTTTTTTTAAATCATAAATAAATGGCATTGTCAATTACAATGCCAATAGCTTAATCGCTCGCAAATGCATGACCTATTGCATTTACGCCCCCACAGAGCCACACAGAGCCACCCACAGTCATTCACATAGAGCCACCTACAAAAAAAGCTATCCACACAGAGCGCTACGCACACACAGAGCGCTACGCACACACAGAGCGCTACGCACACACACAGAGCGCTACGCACACACACAGAGCGCCACCATATCCTGCCTACTGTCCCAACTCCTCCATGCACTGTAAACCCCTTTAACCACTCTACACTCACCCCAAATCTTCTACACCACGAGAGAAAACCACTTCCAAACAATCACATGTTGGACCGCACTGCTATTATCCTCCTGCATTCAATGAATAAACCTGCTTATCACACAAAAAAAATCCTGAACTCTACATTAGCATTTAACTCGTCCCACAGCTTGATATATACATGTCTCCCTTCAGCCTCCCTAAATTCTAACATCACCCTCCCACTATTATGACCACCCTTGGTGTGAGACTCATAGGTTTCACCCCAAGAACCTACCGCTTACCTTCTCAATCTACAAGATTCCCCACCCATTGCACGCACTATAAACACTCAAGCTACATACACACAATCTATAACCACATCTACACCTTGATGTATATCATCCACCCACATCACACCTATAGGCTCCACTGAGTCATCTTCGACACCACACACCCACATCAAATGTCCAATCAGTAGATTACACAAACACATACACATGCCACACACTTAGAGCACAACCCAACACTTATACCCATGAAACTACCCCGTCACGTCCACTCATACCATTCGCATGAACACGACCCGCTCGTCCAAAACCCATTAACACTTAGCCCCTCTCCACTCCCCTATAGTATCTCTACACCAGTCAGTGAGTCCTACACCGACCCCCACCAATTTGACACCACTACACCTTAACTCCGGCGCACCCTACAACCCCATGCCTCCTGCATACCTGCTCACTGGTACGAGTTCCATTCAATTAGTAAAGCAACGCGTTTTAGTTAGAGCGCTTAGAAACCCGCTGTAGGGTCCGTAGCCGCGGCCCCCGTGTACTGCTCGTGTTGAGAGTACATGCTCATGGGCGCTGCCATGCCAGTGTAGCCCACTGCCGCCGCCCGGTAGTAGCTCTGCTCGCCGCTCAGGTAGGCACCACCCCCAGGGGGCTGGGGCTGGACACGGAATAGCGCGCCTGCATGGCCGCGGGGGCAGCTCACCCTCTCCTCTCCAGAGCAGTTTGTCTTATGGTGGGGGAACCTCTCTTTGGCCCCACGAGCCTCTGCGGAGCCCTCTTCAAGGGCAGTGGGGTGACAGTCCAGGGTGTGGGGGGGGGGGGTTGTGGCGGAGCCTGCTGACCCTACGCCCTTCCTCGGACCTCATTGCTTCAGCTCCAGTCCCTTGTTTGCGCACTTGGACTAACTCTTCTGGGTGGAGAAGACGCGCAAGAGAGGGAAGAAAAACTTGCACAGGAAAAGTTTTGGGAAAGTTTCTGTGCGGTTTCTGGGGCTGGCGCTGCGCTCAGCTTCCTGTGGCATGCGTCAGTGTCTGTGTGCCAGCCTTCCACAGGCGCTGCCTGCTCCGGGATGCATCGGGAAGAGAGATGAGGGCAAAAAAAGGCTCCGAGCATCCGTCACCAGGCTTAGGACTTTATTACGCGGCTCTACGGCTGCACTGGTTTGAGCGGGGCGAAAACGGGAGGCTCCTCCTGGTGCATTCCTGGATAGAGACGCTGCGGGCCCAGCTGGGAGGACATGCTCAGCACGGCGCTGGTGGCCATGGGGAGTGCAGGCTGTGCGAGCTGCAGGACTGGGTGCAGTGGGGCTGCTGCTTGTGTGCTCTGGCTCCCGCTCCGTACCTGCGATCCTGTGCGTGAACTCTGTCTGGGCCGGGCTGCCTCCGCCGAACTCCCCGGCTATTGTGAGCTCTGTTGCAGTAATGCAGCGGCGAGGACTCTGCGACTTCTTGGTGTGGCGGTCGTCGCAAAATGGCATAAAAAAAGCGCCGCCATTTTCAGATTCGGGGGTGTGTTTTTGCGCTCAGAGTGACAGATGACGTCACGAGCTAAAGAACGCAAAAAATCACGCCCCCGAATTGGGAAAAAAAGGAGCTTTTTGGGATGGACGGCTCTCCTCCAATGGCTGGCCTCCGTTTAGGAAGCCAGCCAATGGAGGAGAGACTAGGACAGAGGCGGGTTTAAGCTGCCACACTAAACAACAATAATTCTCCGGACTTCCGGTCTTGGCCTATGGCCAAGCCCTACGGTCCCTCGACCTAAAAAGATAAAGGCTGGAAAAACATCTGAAAAAGCAGCATCTAAATAACCATCTATAAGCTCTGGTCACAAGAGACCATCAAATACTTCTGCTTCTGTTCCTCGCACTCCTCACAAATCTTCTGTGAAAGATTCAGGCAAACAGTCAACGGTAGGAAAATTGAAATTGTCTGACTGCTACTTTCAGCTCTGCGCCGTCTACTAGCGTTCCAACAGTGACCATGTGTTCATAGATGAGAGGAGTGACTATGATTATCTTTTCGACTGCCGCCCAGACGACTGCCAATCCAGCTTCAGTGTTCAAATCCCCAGTGTCAATACAGGGGTCGACAATGGCTATTGCCATATATCTCGTATCTGATTGAACATAAAGTCACTTTACAACCAGAAACTGCACGGATGACATCAGATTTTACATCCCTGAGCAAAGAATCTCCTCTTCCTCCCTCATCTTCTGGATATGGAGGAGTCTGCGTTTGAGGGCCTTTTTGGACCAGCGTACAGCCATTCACAATTAAGAGTGAAGTGTCAAGACACTCACAAAATGGAGGAGTACCAGGGTGATACTTTGGAGTAAATGGGAAGATTTTATTTTTTTTAAAAGGTAGTCTTATACCCAGGCCGAACAGATATGAGACTGTCCAACAACACTGACTACGAGGAGGAATATGGAAATATGCCACTTTCACGGATTGACACCATAGTGCCAATTTCACTGGTCACAGATCTCTGGCACATGCTTGACTATTAAAAACTTTCCTGGAATCTCCAGGACCAGTTTCCCGCATTCCGGGATGACCTGAAAGGCAGGCTGAATACCACTGTCTGATGCTTTGGAACCTTCGGGTCATGGGTCATAACCATTAGAGAAGACTATTAAAAGCAACCCGGACGAGCAGCTGGAGGAAGAAAAGTTGGTTCAAGACAAAGACCCTGCAGCTAGGGATTGGAGTGACTACATTGTACCACCCTCAGTCTTTACCGTCCTATGCTAGTTCTTCTCCAGAGTACATGGGGGGGGGGGGAGGGGGGGGGTTCATGAGCTGTGGAACTAGCATCTAAAAGATTGGACTTTCCTCTCCCTATGAAGCAAGCCGAATGCTTGCCTTTTGATTTTAAAGACTCCACCTGGAAATCTATAAGAGCCATTCCTATGATAAGCTACATTTGGGACGAGGGGCTCAAATTGATGAAGAATCCGGCTTCGATCACAGCTTTGGTTCCGAGAATGGATAAGCAATATCCATCCCCCCCTCGGAGTCTTCTCCTGCATGTTTAATTGGACATCCACAACCAGTCTGTTATGAAGCTGGCGCAGTGGTACTCGAGCAATCTCTCGGTCCTTGTTCACCTCCTCCCAATAAGGAATCACAAGGCTGAATAGTATACGGAAGTGTTTTGCAGCAATGGCAACAACTTCTATCAAAGCTTCAAATGGCTTAGTCATCTTTTGCCGCTATGACCGTCAGATGTGGGCTGACCTGGCACCCTTTCTAGACCATCTCCCTGGGGTAAAGAAGGCAGAGGCTATGCAAATTCTTTAGGAAGGTGCCAGGACTGCTTCTGAGGTCACATACATTGCTATGGATTTATCTTCCATTGCTTTCTGACGTATGGCTGGAGTGATGGTCCTTTGTAGCTGGTTGAAGGCTACAAGAAGGGAGGTGGGGGGGTCATCTTGAGGAGCTAGAAGTTCACGGAAAATGGACAGCCCAAGAGACACAAATGCATATCAACCTTCTGGAATTACAGGCCGTGTTTCTAGGAATTCCTCCCCAGGAATTGCGGTTCTTCTAGTCTAGTAAGAACAGAGCGCACCACCACTATGTTTTACCTGGCCAAGCAAAGTGGAACAAGATTACAAATACTATCTCAATCTCCAGATGTGGCGTTTGTTGCGGAAGTACAGCATCTCGCTTCAAGTGTCCCAGGCATACAATGCTTGGGCAGATTCTTTAAGCCAAAGCAACAGCCAAAGCCACGAATGGGAATTAAATTGTGAGCAGCTGACCTGGGTCTTCAAGATTTGGATTACCCCCACAATTGGACCTTTTCGCAACACTGAACCAGAAATGCAAAAAGTTTGTCATCAGATGACCTCAGAATGGGTCGGGGGGGGGGATGCTCTTCTACCAAGATGGACACGGATGTTTGCTTATGCATTTCCACTGTTCCCTCTCATCCCAAGATTACTATGCAAAATAAAGAGCCATGCCATCTGATTTTTTTTTTTTATTTATTTTTTTTACCTCCAGCATAGCCGAGACAGTATTGGTGCTCGGAACTTCTGATATGTTTGGCCCCGCACATTCGCTTCCCACTGATCCACAATCTGATCTCCATGAACAAAGGGTTGATAGTACACCTGCAGTTAATGTCTCTGAATTTATCCTCTTGGTACCTCATAAGCAGGAACGTCTCTGAATTTATCCTCTTGGCACCTCGCAAGCGGGAATTTGAATACCTAAATATTACTGAAGAATGCAGATCCATTGTAGAACACGAGAGCTTTCACCAGAAAAATTGTGTTGCAAAATGGAAGAGATTGTCACTGGAGCTTCGACAACAATCTACAGCCTTAACAATCTATATTCTTTTCAATCTACACCAGATCAGCTATTGCCATATTTGCTTCACTTGGCAAGATCCGGATTGCCTTACTCTTCTATTAGAGAGCACTCGGTGGCAGTTTCTAGTTATTGGAGGAAGCCTGGGGAAATCTCGCTTTGGTCTTCTAGAGTAGTAAAGGAATTAATGAAAAGCATTTGGTGTTTCCACCTGTAAAGTGTCCATCAGTTCCCTGGCAGTTAAATACAGTCCTCGCTCAGCTGGCAACTTTTGAGCCTATGCATAAAGCTCACATCAAATATGTCTCCTTGAAGACTGGCCATAAGAATACGTGAGATTCAAGCTTGCAGTCTCTGAGCCCTTTCTTCAGTTTAAACAGGAGAAAGTGCTGTTGAGAACGAAGTCTAAATCCATACATAAAGTTTCAAAATCATTCCACCTGAATGAGCCCTTAATTTTGCCAACATACTTCATGAACCCATCTCCTGCAGAGAGGGCTCTCCACTCGATAGATGTAATGCGCTGTCTGAAATTCTACATGAGAAGACAAACCTTTTGAAAAACTGGTCAGCTGCTCATGTCTTTTGCACCTCTTAGTAAGGGCTAGTTCTAGCAACAAACAGAATCTCTCGTTGGATATCCTCTGCTATTACTTTTTTGCCATTTAAAAGCTACCTCCACAGCCTTATTTACTGGAGTATCGCTTCCAGATATCTGTAGAGCAGTAACATGGTTGTCTGGTAAGAGTATAGGCATTCAGTTTGGATTCAGCAGGGAAAGGCGATTCGGTGGTTAGGCAAGCAGTGTTACGACACCTGTTGCATTAAGATGCACCTTATTTACTCAAGGCACTTTTACAAAAGTGTTACTATATCATATAATCTTTGCTTGTATGTGTATACATATATGTATTATATATCTATCTCTCTCCAGTATTAGGGGTGTCTTTTATAGATTCACATGCTTGAATAATTCCCTGTCGAAGTGGGAGTCCAATGGTACATAACATAGTAGTAAGAATTATATATATATATATATATATATATATATATATACTTATAGGTTTCAACCATCGGGTCAAAATCCTTGTGTAAATATATGAAATGATTTTTTATGCTGAATTTATATATTCTTGTATGAAATTTTAAGGATATATATTTATATATTTTTATATGCATATACTTACATTTTCTGAATTGAATAATATGCAATTGATTATGTATTTATACTGTTATGCATTCAAGCATTGAGTATTTTTCCCGCAAAAACGATGGTTATTAACTTTTGTCATTTACATGTTTAATTTACTCAGTTACTTTGAATTTCAAACCAGATGGCAGATGCGTCGCTTTAATATTGCTTTATTTTTTGCATAGCAACGCTTTCATCAAAGGAAAGGAAAAAGTTGCATTTCACTTTTTTCTATGTCTATGTCCATCACTATCAGTCACGTGCATAGGGTGCTAGCTGTTTTAATGGTCCATTCAATGCTTGTACGTTGTCATGTGATCAAGCCACTCCGGTGGTGAAACGCGTTATGGCCGACTAAGAAGAATAAACGCTACTTTTTGCACTCAATTTGGGCTCATGTCTGCTTATCGTTGCATCCTGGAGACATCGCGCTGCATCTGATCTGCCTGAGCGGCTCTTGGGAGAGAGAGAGAGAGAGATATATATATATATGTATATGTATATGTATATGTATATGTATATGTATATGTATATATATATCGGACCTTGGTCAGCGGGGACTCCAGGTTCTTTTCATTCCTCAGTTTCGGATCTTTGGTCACAAATATGCCCAGATACCGAAAACCCACATTTTCTATCCGCAGTGGGCAGGAACTCTGGACGACCGGAGGGTCACCGCTAATGACAAAAAGCACAGATTTCGCCCAATTAATGGCGAAACCAGAATACCTTCCAAATATGGCCAGGACGTCCATAAAAGTGATCAAAGAAGCCCGGGGGTTGGTAAGGTAGAGCAGGATGTCATCTGCTTAGAGCGAGATCTTGTCCTCCCACTCGGGTGTCTAGCGCAGCCCGCGAATTGACCGGCCCCATCGGACCCATGCTGCGAGTGGCTCCAAGTGTCAACGCAAATAGTAGTGGGGATAGGGAATATCACTGCCTTGTACCCTTTCCCAGGGGAAAGTCTACAGGTTTGTGGTGGTTTACCACGACCCTGGCTAGGGGACTGGGGTATAGAAGACGGACCCAGTCGATAAACTCCTTGCCGATACCAAACTTCGCTAGAACCGCAGATAAGTAGGTCTATTAGACCCTATCAAATGCCATGGTTGCATCTAGTGACAACAGGACTGCAGACCTTACTAGTCTTTTATTCACACTTGTACTCAATCTGCGGTATGGTGGCTCTGCAGGCGGTTGTGGTTACAGGGCGTATACCTCATTGGCTGAAGTTTAAGTCTTTTATAAGGATAAAAATTGGTTATCCAATTCCTTTCACCATGTTTTCTAATGTACTCATTTTTAGTACTGCTTATTTAAGTACAGTGGGACTCTCACCATGATGACTGGGTAAATTCAAGCATGTGAATCTATGTAAGCTATAAATACTACTGAACCCCAGAGTACAGGTACATACCTTGTTTTTTCCTTCAGTCAACTAAATCAGTTAAGGCACCATTTTTCTCAGACTTTAATATTTATTATGGTGATGAATGAAACCCTGCAGTATTCAAACTTTCATCCTAGCTTAAAAACAGAAATCTCAGCCAATTTTGGCCAGCTCCAACTCACAATAAGGGAGTCACAAAGGAACAGATTAGAGAGAAAAAAAGACTGAAGATTACCAGTTTATTGCGCAGACCACTCATTCTCAAATATTTTGGTTATAAGGGCTGTAAATGGCTAACCCACAAGACCGAAAATGTGGATTAGGGACTTCAGAAACGTAAAGTATTGATTAGCCGTTGATGTCATTTTTTTCTTGTAAACCTGTTTTATTTAGGGTTAGTATAAAAAAAGTACATAACCTTACGGGACCCGTCCCTCCAACTTGTGGCTCACATTCCTGACCATCTGATGTGGTCCCATACTTCAGCTCCGTTATGCTTTATATCTCCCTGGTGTCTAATTTTAATATCCTTCTGGGACTAAATTTAGTGCCATAGTCTCTAACTTAGACACCCCCTTCACCAGTCGTGTGGCAGTTCATTTTCAATTTCTCTTTACGGACCCCATGCCTTGGTAAATTTACTGGGGCATCCTTGTGCTATATATATTTGTTCCTTTTGCTCTCGTGCACCAGCCCATGTTGGTCTCCCTCTGGCCCACCGTCTGGCCGGTCGCACACCAACACTTTTGTATGACCTGTCACCTGGCTACAATAAAGACCACAATAAAGAAAACAAATGTATATTTAGCCAACATTTGGTATCCCCTCCATATCAAATAATCACCACTCGGGAATGCAGGTCAAGTAGTTCATGTAGGGCTAATTTTGTATATTTTAACCCTTTCCAAAATGGCCATATGTGATGGGAGTCCCATATCATATGCAAGAGTGTTCTCCGTTGTGTGCATTCCATGAGGGAGCGGTCTGTTGTGGTCCTACCCGTGGTAAACGGCCTTGATCTACTGTAGTATGCTCTATGTAAGATTTTGAGCTGGATGGACCTAAAACCTGCTCTGATCCTCACCCTCTGAGGTTGCAGCATGCTAACTCCTAGTCATTGTTTTCTCGCAGTGGCCCCCAATGGGGGGAAGCTGTTGGGCAGTAGTGTCCCGCAGAGCACCAAGACAGTGTGGCAGTGGATTGCGGCTCATAGTAGACTATATTCCAGGGAGCGGTCTGTATCTGGGTCCATACATTCCTTATAGTACGTTCCTTATCTGGAGATACCGTAGGCATTGGTTCCCTATCAGCTTGTATGGAGTCTGGATGTCTTCAGAGCTCACAATCACTTGGCTTGTCAAAATATCTCTTAACTTTAAGATGTCAAGCACATCCCATTTTCTGTGGCCTTCCACCCCCTGTAGCGGAGGGGGCAGGGTGGATTCTCCAGGGTCAAAACGCCCTGTCCAGTCAATTTAGTGGCTTTTCTCAATGTCTCAATTATCGCTGTGGGGGTTGGTAGGTCGTTCGGTTCACCTGTCCCATAGATCCTTTTAACAGATCTGTGGATCCATGGGTCTCCAGTCGTTACGCACCACTGATTTGGTTGCCCCGTAATAAAGGTGCAGGTTTGGTTAAGCAATACCCCTTCTGTAGTAGGGGATCTCTGTGTATAGTCCTAATCTAGTGAATAGTCCCACCCATGTGCGTGGACCCCGGAGCAATCAAAAATAATCTCTTAAGCTGTCTTCTTTGCAGTCCTGCATAGACACGTAGGAGAAAATCAAAGACAAATAATGCAGCCTATAATACAAGGCTACACTGGCCGGTACTTCACCTTAAAGTGAAAAGGATAGCTAAATAAAATCAAATTTACACACCTTCTCAAGTTCCCCCCCCAAAGAGAAACTTCCCTTCACCAAAATCCTTGAAATCATAGATAGGAAGGGTTGGACAGACAAGCCCCCATAGGTTGCCATTATGTGTCTGGAAAAGGGACACCGTGCCTTTAAGGAACTCTCCAGAGACCCTCGGTATCGCAGGATGCACAGCAAAAGTCCTTTTACTTTCAGTTCTTTTTTCCGGCGCCTGCTAGGACCCTGGAGCATTGAGCTCTCCCTTTTTGGGTATTTATTCAATTTTTAGCACTTTTCCAGTGTTTTGAGTTTCACTTGACGTCTAGGATCTTCCTCTTCCATTTGCTGTGTTTTTTATCCAGTTTTACCACCTCTTTCTGTCAAATGCCAGCTTTATTCGACCAGTGCCTTGAGCGTGGTAGGAAGAAGGCTAAATCTGACCCCCACAGAGTATGCATATTCTGTCTCACTTCCTCCCATGGCCCTGACTCCTGTGATATCGGTCACACTTTCTCCAGGAGGACCCTGCGTGACCGGGAGAAGATTAGTCTCCAAGACCTAGAGCAGAGGCGACATGAAGAACCAGTTGGGACGTCTGGGTATGGAGGGACTCTTAACAGCCTCTGCCCATGCTTCGGCCTCTGGGGGCTCCCCAGTCGAAGTCCCGGAAAAGGCACAGATCCCGGTCGACGTCGATAGCTTTGACGTCGATAGCTTTGGCGTCGAGATATATGACCACCATCTGCTCTGTCTACCCAGGCCTCTGGGTCCAAGCGGCATCGCCGCTCGATGTCTAGGCAGGACGTTGAAACCGGCATCGACACACCATACAAGTCTTCACCGGCGTCGACAAACCATCGACGTCGTGAAGAGTCAAGGCTACGTTAGCCGTCGAGGCTGTACCACCGTTCGCCGTCGACACGACGGACGTCGAAGAGACTACGTTCGACGTTGGAGTGCTTTGACGTCTAGAAGATCGACATCTAGGAGTAGAAAGTCGAAGAGGTCGACGTCTAGGAAGGATAAATTGACGTCGAGGTGACTGACAAGGACAGTGTCCCAGGCCTCAGTGGTCAGTCTGTCCTCTTCATCGGCAAGCTCCCGGTCGCGGCGGCACCAGCGCTATTCCAAAAAGAGGTCTGCCTCCAGGACAGCTTCTTTGAGACCTTCTCAGAACAAGAGGAGAGTGGTGAGGTCACTGGATTCGAAGTATTCTCAAACCTACTCACCTTCTAGGCCCAGGACGCCTCCACCTCCACCGCTGCCTCTGAGGATGCCTCCTCCATGGCTTCCTCCTCTTCCAGCGACGATTCCTCCTCCTCCACTACCGCCCCTGCCTCCTCCACTACCGCCCCTGCCTCCTCCACTACCGCCCCTGCCTCCTCCACTACCGCCCCTGCCTCCTCCACTACCGCCCCTGCCTCCTCCACTACCGCCCCTGCCTCCTCCACTACCGCCCCTGCCTCCTCCACTACCGCCCCTGCCTCCTCCACTACCGCCCCTGCCTCCTCCACTACCGCCCCTGCCTCCTCCACTACCGCCCCTGCCTCCTCCACTACCGCCCCTGCCTCCTCCACTACCGCCCCTGCCTCCTCCACTACCGCCCCTGCCTCCTCCACTACCGCCCCTGCCTCCTCCACTACCGCCCCTGCCTCCTCCACTACCGCCCCTGCCTCCTCCACTACCGCCCCTGCCTCCTCCACTACCGCCTCCCCTGCCTCCTCCACTACCGCCTCCCCTGCCTCCTCCACTACCGCCTCCCCTGCCTCCTCCACTACCGCCTCCCCTGCCTCCTCCACTACCGCCTCCCCTGCCTCCTCCACTACCGCCTCCCCTGCCTCCTCCACTACCGCCTCCCCTGCCTCCTCCACTACCGCCTCCCCTGCCTCCTCCACTACCGCCTCCCCTGCCTCCTCCACTACCGCCTCCCCTGCCTCCTCCACTACCGCCTCCCCTGCCTCCTCCACTACCGCCTCCCCTGCCTCCTCCACTACCGCCTCCCCTGCCTCCTCCACTACCGCCTCCCCTGCCTCCTCCACTACCGCCTCCCCTGCCTCCTCCACTACCGCCTCCCCTGCCTCCTCCACTACCGCCTCCCCTGCCTCCTCCACTACCGCCTCCCCTGCCTCCTCCACTACCGCCTCCCCTGCCTCCTCCACTACCGCCTCCCCTGCCTCCTCCACTACCGCCTCCCCTGCCTCCTCCACTACCGCCTCCCCTGCCGCCTCCCCTGCCTCCTCTTCCACCGCCTCCCCTGCCTCCTCTTCCACCGCCTCCCCTGCCTCCTCTTCCACCGCCTCCCCTGCCTCCTCTTCCACCGCCTCCCCTGCCTCCTCTTCCACCTCTTCACCCGCCTCCCCTGCCTCCTCTTCCACCGCCTCCCCTGCCTCCTCTTCCACCTCTTCACCCGCCTCCCCTGCCTCCTCTTCACCCGCCTCCCCTGCCTCCTCTTCACCCGCCTCCCCTGCCTCCTCTTCACCCGCCTCCCCTGCCTCCTCTTCCACCTCTTCACCCGCCTCCCCTGCCTCCTCTTCCACCTCTTCACCCGCCTCCCCTGCCTCCTCTTCCACCTCTTCACCCGCCTCCCCTGCCTCCTCTTCCACCTCTTCACCCGCCTCCCCTGCCTCCTCTTCCACCTCTTCACCCGCCTCCCCTGCCTCCTCTTCACCCGCCTCCCCTGCCTCCTCTTCACCCGCCTCCCCTGCCTCCTCTTCACCCGCCTCCCCTGCCTCCTCTTCACCCGCCTCCCCTGCCTCCTCTTCACCCGCCTCCCCTGCCTCCTCTTCACCCGCCTCCCCTGCCTCCTCTTCACCCGCCTCCCCTGCCTCCTCTTCACCCGCCTCCCCTGCCTCCTCTTCACCCGCCTCCCCTGCCTCCTCTTCACCCGCCTCCCCTGCCTCCTCTTCACCCGCCTCCCCTGCCTCCTCTTCACCCGCCTCCCCTGCCTCCTCTTCACCCGCCTCCCCTGCCTCCTCTTCACCCGCCTCCCCTGCCTCCTCTTCACCCGCCTCCCCTGCCTCCTCTTCACCCGCCTCCCCTGCCTCCTCTTCACCCGCCTCCCCTGCCTCCTCTTCACCCGCCTCCCCTGCCTCCTCTTCACCCGCCTCCCCTGCCTCCTCTTCACCCGCCTCCCCTGCCTCCTCTTCACCCGCCTCCCCTGCCTCCTCTTCACCCGCCTCCCCTGCCTCCTCTTCACCCGCCTCCCCTGCCTCCTCTTCACCCGCCTCCCCTGCCTCCTCTTCACCCGCCTCCCCTGCCTCCTCTTCACCCGCCTCCCCTGCCTCCTCTTCACCCGCCTCCCCTGCCTCCTCTTCACCCGCCTCCCCTGCCTCCTCTTCACCCGCCTCCCCTGCCTCCTCCGCTTCCGCCTCCTTTGAGACCGGTGGCTCTGGCGAAGCCCAGGAGTTCTAGATCAAGGTCTAGTGGAAGGGATCGCACTCTCAGTAGACACCGCTTGTTAGACCTGGCACCTTGGCGTGAGTCTCCCTTCCACTTTTTGCTGATGTGCCTCCGATGTTTTGCTGGTTTTATGATACTCAGGGCACTGCGCCACGGCTGATCCGTGCCGCAGTGCAAGTGCTCCCTACTGTAAACTGTACATACGATTGGTATCCATGATTGGTGCATTGGATTTACTGTTAGTCCCTAGTAGAGCGCACGAGAGAGTGCCGGGGCTTGTAGATGCCAATACTGCTGGTAGGCCTGCAGCGCTGGTTGCGCCACCCACCGAAGCAGCCGTAAAGATGTGTCTGGGAACTGCGACCGCAGAACCCGCGTGTGGTCTCGTACTATCACGCTAGCTGGGCAAGTGTCCCCACTTGCCAGCACCGACCCTTCCCTTGACCACATATTAGTCACCCCTATGGTAGGCCTGCGGGCAGGGTGCGTTGTAGGTGCAAGGTAGGACAAGCCCAGATGTGCGTGGCATGTCCTAGTAGTGACTTACAACGAAGACCGTATTTCACTACTGAAGGCTACCTGCTCCATTAGGCCAGGCTGAGCTGCGAGGGTTATTACACCCTATAATCCCCGCAGGCTCAAGGAGCATGGTAGTGAGTCATGTTTAGTATGCCTGAACTCGGGATAATGAGATATTTCTTGTAGTCAAGTTTATTTCAGTATCCTGGGTTTGCAAATGCTACTTTTAGAAAGTTAGCATTTGCTTGCTTAACCATTTCAGCCGCCTCTGCTGGTGTGTATCTGACTGTCTGGGATGTGTGAGTGACAGGGCTGGAGGGATGACGGGTGGTGAATGCGCAGATTACACCTTAGTGGGAGGTAGGAGTGCCTCTTGACTCGAGCTGTCACTGTGCTCGACCTCCACAATGCTGGCTCCACCCCCCTGGGGAGCGGCGGATGACTCTGCCGGCACCTGGCCCAGGAAGGGCGAAGCCCCCATCAACAAGGTACTCTGGCCACTCCCGTCCGGACAATGCTGGCTCCACCTCCTGTGGGGCGTCTGATGCGCCTGCCCCTCACACTGAAAACAGAAGCCAGAGTACACCCGCGGGGGTACTCCAGAACTGAGAGTGGCTATGCAAAGGCCCCCCTGGCCTGCGAGAACAAAAGAATTGGCCTATAAAAGACGGAGCCCTGCTCCTTGAAAATTAGATCCGGTTTGGGCCACAGAAAGACTCTGCCCTACGAGAAGGACCGTGAGAGACAAGGAAGGGTGCTGACTCTTGCCTGTGTCTGGTGCCTTGCTGCTGAAGGAGAGGAAGACAATAAGACTACGAAAAGACTGTTGTGCTACTTGTGCCAAACTCTGCAAAGAGATCTCCAAGGGCTTGCAACTGAACTTGCCCCCTGACCAGCGTCCCAGGACCAGTGGACGCTACCCCCTTGGAAAGCGACTGCGGGTGCTGACCATCGCCGCAGCACTGACGGAGGAATCTCCTCTAAGGCATCAACATCCTCCCGACCACCGTGACCGGGGCCCAAAGCAACAGCGAAAGCAAAGTGAGGACCAGCCGCCGCTGGCCCGAACACCGTGACCGCAACTGCACCGGGAGCCCGAGAGCAAAGCAAAGGAGGACCCGTCCGGTCCGAGCTATCGAGGTGAAGGCATAGCGAGCCCTCACTCACCTGCAAAGACTGACAACTGCCCTACGAGAATCCGCAAAGTCGGTAAGCCTGCCCGACAGCCCAGCTGTGAGCCCACAGCTGCACCGACATTTGGCTAGGTACGTCCTGCACTTGGGGACCGTACTGCCACTTGTCACCACCGCACAGCCGCCACCTCCAGGGTCGGAGCGGACGACGAGGAAAGGACCCTGCCGCCACAGAACACCGCTGCCCCGGACGACCAGTGACCTGCTCGGCCGAAGAGCCGCAACGATCAGCGACCCCGGGAAGGCAAAGCGACGTGGGACAGATCCCTTGGAAGCCGCCAGCTCCACAAGAACTTTGAATAACACCGGCCTACGGGCCTCAAGAGAACTTCCATAAGAACTGTGGTAACCCGAATTAAGCAACCTGCAACCGTCTTCATAAAGTTATTGACTGTATGCATAAGCCTGCTTAAAATCTATATAAAGATATATTTTTACAAGAATACAGTCTGGTCTCGTTGTGTGGTGGGTTGGTTGTAAAGGTGTACTGTTGCAAGTGTTTAACCCTATGTGCCCCAAAGATTAGCCTACGACTGCTTAAGCCACACTACCTAGAGGGTAAGCAGAGGTTGTCTGGAAGGTAACCCTCAGCCCTGACGAGGAAGAGAGTCCCTGCTTGTCGCTAGTGTTACACTGCGCCAACTAGAGCCTCCCCCTTCCTACACCGCTCCTCTACACGGTCTCGTCACCGCCATCGGAGAGATAGGTCGCGGTCCCGGTACACGGGCTCCTTGAGTGACCGGGGATATTCTCCAACGTTATCTGATTCCCCTCCTATGAGGGTGTCACCTGTGGACGACATTGTGACGTTTCAAGAGGTGCTGCTGAGGGGGACGCGAAGTTGGAGGATCACATTGACGGTACCCACACCATCTACCTCTCTGATCTTAGACTTTGCACAAACGGCATCGGTCTAGCCCGATGTTGCCCTTGGTGCCAGGACTGGAGGAACTGGCCATGGAGCTTTTTCTGACCCCGGCTTCGGTGAAGTCTGCTCCACCTAGGCTACAAAAGAAGTACAGGCCCCCGGATTCCGATCCGGCGTTCCTGAGGTCAGATCCTGTACCGGATTCTTTCATCGTGAAAGCAGACAACAAACCGCATACTACTGCTAAGTCTTCTACGGTGCCTCTGGACAAGGAGAGCTGTCAGAATGATTCAGCCGGATGGAAGGTTTGCGGCACGGCTGCCACATCAATGAAAGCGGCGAGTGCCTCAGCGCTCTTGGGTCGCTATGACCATGCTTTGTGGCAATCTCTGCAACAATTTCTCGAGCTCCTCCCGGGGGATAGGAGGGAAGACTTCCAGAAGATATTGAACGAGGGCATGATGGTCTCCAATCAAGTCATCAGCTCAGCGGCGGACCCCTCCTGGCAGCTCATGGTTATTGCCATGGCATTAATGTAAGACTTCATTCCTGATTGCACCTTACCTCTCTCAAACCAGACGCACAGCAGAGAGTCGCAAATTTGCCGTTCTCTGGGTCGACGCTCTTCGGGAAGCATGCGGATGAGGAAATGGACGGCATGAAGACAGAAGCAGAGACATTGAAGGCCGTTGATTTGGAGAAACCAAAGGAACAACGGAACTCCTTCCGTCCATTCCAGAGGAGATATGGTTCACAGAAGCGAGGACAAGGTCGTCAAGCTGGCCAGCAGCAGCAGTACCAGCGGCAGCCTTTCCAGAAGCGTCAGAGGGGCAGGGGAGGCCAGCAGTCCTCGGCGAACAAGGGCCCGGCTGGGTCTAAGCTCTCGGGTGCTACTCCACCCCCCCCCCGTTACCCACTCTGGTTGGGGGGGGGGGGGGGGGGGGGGGAGCATACAAAATTACCTGGCAGAGTGGAGAAAAATTACTCTAGACAAGTGGGTGCCGAATATGGTTTGCAATGGATACAGTATTCGTTTTGTCAGCCCTCCTCCAGCAATTCCACCGGTTCGCTTGCAGTTCCAGCTGCGCGAGCTTCAAGCGGAGGCCGATACCCTGTTAAGAAAAAAGGTGATAGAAGACGTCCCTTTGTCTCAAAGGGCCTTTACTCATGGTTCTTCCTGGTGCGCAAGAAGGACGAGAACTAGTTCAGGCCCATTCTGTATTTGCGACAAGCAAACAAATGGATTTGCAGGGAGAAATTTCGTATGCTGTCTTTGCACCAGATTTGTCCTCCGCTACAAAGGGGAGTCTGGCTGTGAGCAATAGATCTACAGGATGCGTACTTCCATGTGCCCATTGCACGGAAACACCAAAAGTTCCTGCGCTTTATAGTCTGCGCCAGTCACTATCAGTACACCGTGCTACCGTTTGGACTGAAGTCTGCACCCACCACTTTTTCAAAATGCATAGCAGTGGTGGCAGCGCACCTGAGAAAGAACAAGGTGTTTGTCTACCCGTACCTGGACGACAGGCTGATCAAAGCCTCCACCTTCCAGGAAGAGCAATTGCACTTCAACAGTTCGGCCGTTCTGTTGAACCTACTGGGGTTGCACATAAACATGTCCAAGTCTGTTCCGACTCCTGTCCAGTGCCTACAGTACTTGGGAGCCTCCATCGATAGTCTTTAAGCAAGCGTGTTTCCTTCGGAGGAGAGACTCTTATCGATCCTTCGGAAGGCTCAAGCTCTTAAAGCTGTTCCTTCTAAGACAGTGAGGACGGTGTATTCTCTACTGGGGTTGATGGCCTCTTGCATCTTCCTCACGCCACACGCACGCCTCCACATGAGACCTCTGCAGGAATGTCTGGCGGATCAGTGGGACCAGAGGATGGGGTGCTGGGACGACAAGATCCGGCTGTCCCTTCACGCTCAACAGTCCTTGAGATGGTGGTGCTTGGCAGAGAATCTCCTCAAAGGGGTTCCATTCCACAAGGACATTCCCATTCGGACGATCATCACGGATGATTCTCTCCATGGCTGTGGAGCACATTCAGACCATCTACAGATCCAGGGAACGTGGTCCCTGGCAGAATCCACATATCACATCAATTTCCTGGAACTCCGAGCTGTTCATTTGGCGCTGAAGGCTTTTCATCCGTCCTTCCTGACCAGCTCCTTGCTTGTACAGACAAACAATACGACCACAATGTATTACCTCAACAAGCAGGGGGGCTCGATCGCGCAGAGTCACAGGAAGCGCAGGTGATCTGGCACTGGCTGCTAGCCAGAGGACTGACAATAACTGCTACTCGTATGCCAGGTGTGCAGAATGCTCAGGTGGACGCACTCAGCAGGCTGGTGCAAGAAAACCACGAGTGGGTTCTAAACGACGAAGTGCTAGGAAACCTCTTCGACAGGTGGGGTACTCCAGATGTAGATCTGTTCGCAACCGCATAAAACAGAAAATGCAGAGACTTCGCCTCCAGGTATTACCAACCGGGGACTCTAGGGAACGCGCTATGGATCAGCTGGTCGAACAGCTTTCTGTACTCTTTTCCACCCATTCCCCTGATTCCAGCAGTACTCATCAAGCGGTCTCAGTACAGAGCACGGGTGATCCTCATTACTCCGGAGTGGCGCCGACAGTGGTGGTTCACAGACCTGCTTCACAAGTCTCCTACCCCACCTGCGGCTGCCGTGTCGGCCAGAACTTCTCACGAAGTTCGGGGGCAGATGGTGCACCCCAACCCCCAACCTCTCAACGTTGAGTTTGGTGGCATGGCTCCTGAGAGAGTGCAATATGGACACCTGAATCTGCCTGACGATCGCATGAATATACTCAAGGAGGCTAAGCGACCTTCCACTAGGACTTCCTATGCCTACAAGTGGAAGAGGTTCTGCATCTGGTGCACTTCAAAGAACTATGATCCGACAACCTGCAAAGATGTCCTTCTTCCATACCTTTTGCATTTGGCTCAGTCTGGCCTTAATTTTCATTCTATTTTAGTTCACCTCGCAGCATTAACTGCATACAGGAAATGCCCTTCAGACATCCTT
Source organism: Lissotriton vulgaris (assembly GCF_964263255.1). Classification (NCBI taxonomy): domain Eukaryota; kingdom Metazoa; phylum Chordata; class Amphibia; order Caudata; family Salamandridae; genus Lissotriton; species Lissotriton vulgaris. The sequence continues at coordinate 303,901,159 of NC_141693.1, read as the reverse complement.
CTTCCACATCCCTGTGATTAAAAATTTGAAAGGATTGAAGAAAGTGTTTCCTCCTGTAAGGAGTCCTTCGCCTTCATGGAAGCTGAATGTGGTGCTGTCCAGGTTAATGAAGGAACCTTTTGAACCTATTCATAAGGCTTCACTGCAGCACTTATCGTTTAAGGCGGCTTTCCTCGTGGCCATTCCATCGGCTCGCAGGGTGTGTGAAATTCAGGCATTGTTGCAAAGAACCTTGTACTGTGTTTCCTGCTGCTACGGTTGTGATGCGTACTCACCCTAAGTTCCTTCCTAAGGTGATTTCTGATTTCCATGTCAATCAGACTACAGCTTTACCCAAGTTTTTCCAAAATCCTTCCACTCCAGCGAAAAGGTCTCTACATTCCCTGGACGTCAGAAGGGTGTTAAAATTTTACTTGGATAAGACCAAGGACATTCGTAGGTCAGACTAATTGTTTGTCAATTATGGGTCGGCCAGGACTGGTCTTGCCACCTCAAAACAGCTTCATTACTATAGCAAAGCAAATGGTGTGGTGGCGGATGGACAGGCGACAAACAACCCTGCCTGTTGCTTCACCCTAGAGCAGTGGTTCCCAAACTTTTGACTCCGGAGGACCCCCATCGAGTTACCACTGGAAGCCGGGGACCCCCAAGCAATTTGTATGAGTTAAATTTCAAACATTAAAACAGTAATTTGAAAAAAAAATACACACGTGTGCACACAAAACAAATACTCAAAGTACTAAGGATTTTGGGCCCAGATGTATGACCATTTCATTTAGCGCCTCGCAATTGGCGACACATTACGAGTGGCAAATTGCGAGTCGCTAAATGAAATGTACAACAGTGTGTTTAACACTGTTTGGGATTCCCAATGGGGTCGCAAATTGCGAGGTTCATTAATATTAATGAGCCTCTCGCAATTTGCAAGCCCATTGGGAATGCCAGGCCTCCCACCGATAGTGGCCTGCTGGGCTCTGCAGGCCACCACGTCTCGGACTGCTTTTAAATAAAGCAGTTTAAAAAAAAATGCAGCCTGTTTACCATGCAATAAAAAAAAAGAAAATGAAACGTTTTGTTTTCATTTTCTAAGGGCAGGCAGAGGTCCCTGGGACCACTGCCTGCCCTTAAAAATAATTTTGCATGTATTTGCAAAGGGGAAGGGATCCCCTGGGGACCCCTTCCAATTTGCGAATGCATTACCATCTACTTGAAGTAGGTGGTAATTGTGACTGTTTTGTGACCGCAAACATTTGTACATGGTTTTGAGACTCGCTATTAGGAAGGGAATGCCCCTTCCAAATAGCAAGCTGCAAAACCTTTTTAGAGACTCGCAAAGAAATTGCGACTCGTGAAATGGGCTATGTACATGGCCCAAGAGGTTTTTGCATGCGCAAACGGGCCACGAACCAGTTCGCGCATATAAAAACAGATCGTACATCTGGCCCTTAGTATTTTATATTGAAGTAATAGCCCCACTGTCACATGTACTGTATTTGTTTTATAGCATCTCTCATACCATTGTAGGATGTCAGAGCACTTTACATAACACACATATCGAGACATTGAATCATACATGTAAATCAGTGTGTATATAAAATGTTTAAAGAGTGCTGGGTCTGGAAAAGTACAAACTCAGAATTCAGAACATAACTAAATTGCTAGCATTGACTTTAACATTACAAATGTATTTCCACCCAAATATATATTTTTAGCAGCATCAGGATAAGTAATAACTGGGGCAAAATAGAAGTTACTAACTGGTACCATGCAGTTTGCAAGCAGCTCTTTGACAGTTTATAGGTCCCTCTGCTTGATTACGATTGTCACTTATAAAGTGCACAGTAACAAATACATCTCTGTGACAAAAGTAGTAACCACGAACCTAGGCACATAAAATACTGGTTTTTAAGATGCATGTTACACGTTCTTTGCAGTAGGCACAATAACCCTCTGTGCTACATTAGTTAAATCAAAGCTGCCACTGAAGAAAACACTCTCCAGCAGGTACATTAATCACTGGCATTCTCTTGACACTTTTATTGTTCCTGGAAAGCTGCTAATTATACAAGAAATGTTTCTGTGCTTTTAAAACTGTTGCCTACGGACCCCCTGGGAATGTGTCACGGACCCCTGGGGGTCCGCGGACCACAGTTTGGGAAACACTGCCCTAGAGCAATTCCTCCGGCTGACCGCCATTTAGCTGAACCCGGGCTGTGGAGCACGTGCTTAGAAATTTAATCCATGGCCGGAAGGAGGGGCCCGAAGCCCATTTGTCCCAAAAGTGCCAGTAAAAATGTAAATGTAAATTGATACTTGTATAGTGCACTACTCACCCGCAAGAGTCTCAAGACGCTTGTACGAATACCGCTGTGGAATCCATCCTGGCTTTCCCTGGGAGGCGTCCACTCCTGGGCACCCCCAAGGTGGAGGCCAGGCATCCTTAGCGTTGTGGGGGCCAGTAGGCAGGGCCACTCCAAGGAGTCCAGTTTTATTTCCCTGCATCTAGCACCAGGAGCACAGTCTGTTTACCCATTCTGCCCTCCCATGTCAAGCAACTGAACAGGTGCCTAAGATTGTGCCTTGTGGACATGTGGATCATGAATCCTGATTGATCCAGGACTATAATGTTGTGTATTACCTACATCGGGGATCGCCAGTACCTTTGAAAGTAGTATAATGTGTACATTTAGGTGGGAGATTGGGCGATAAGAGTGACTCTGGAGCTTCCCTGGCTTGTGAATTAGGGCTTTTGTTGCCTGCCATAAATCCTTTGGCAGTTCACACTTCTGTTTGGGCTCACAGAGATCTGCTTCACCACCTGTCTATTTACACTTTTGAAGAACTCCTGTGGAAAACCATTGGGGCCGGTTGACTTCCTGCTCTGCATTTGGGTTAATGCCTCCGCTACCTGCCCCTACTGTTTCTCGCCATTGAGGACCCCAAGCTGCATCCTTTCCCAGAGTTGCTGTCAGAATGTTCCTAAGGAACCTACCCAAGTCTCAATCTTCTGACTTTGCTGTGTGAAGTGTAGAGGGGCTGCAAAAAGATTGCCGGTGTCCATTTTCTGTTGCTGGGTCCAACTCATGCCTGTCCAGCATGTGGACCGTCTGTGCCCATCTCCGGCCCTCCTTTCTCCTGAATGTCGGGACCGTGGAGGAGCAGTTGGTCACCGACAATATTCACTGAGTAGATAAAGATCGACTAGTCTGAAGATCCCACAAGTCCCAAGGTACTTGATTCAAGTGACGTTTGGGTCAGGTTTAGGGTGTGAAATCTTCCCACAAGTAAGAGTCACAACTTAATACCAAAGTACTCACTTACCGGAGTGATTCGATGTGTGGGGACACTTAGTAAATTTACCATAGGACTCCACTAGTAGTAGATTCGGTTGTTCCTGTCCTGAAGAATTGCCATAGATCTGCAGTTTTGCAGCGTGAATCTTTCTGGATTCACTATGCTGTGCATTATTCCGCGATCTGGTGGTTGGGTCCGGATTCGTAGTCTTTTTTTTCTCTCTTTTTTTTTTTTTTTTTTTGTAGCCCAGGTGGGCGTCGACGTCCCACCATTTGGTGCACCTTCGTGACGTCGGCACGCCTCCTGCGGAAGCTCCCACCCTTGGGCGCCATCTTCAGATTCTTTTTTCCGCCGTTGGGTCTGGATCGTCGCATGAAGCTCCGGAGAAGTTTCAGGAGAAAAGAAGGAAATACACCAAGTTTTTGAGGAAAAAGGACTGAGGGAAGTCTGAGAAGAAGACCTAGAGCCAGAACGAAGGAAGAGGAAAAAACCTCGTGGTACTCGACGGCCAAGGAGAAAGCACGCGCAGGGGGCCCCCTGAGCGAGCACATGGACAACACCCCATTCAAGTTCTGCCGTAATTGCCACCACAAGTACGCGCAGAAGGACCAGCATCCGGTCTGCAACCTTTGCCTGCCGATCGACCACTCCAGCGAGGATTCCAACGCCTGTTCAATCTTCACGCCGAAGACTCAGAGTTCGTGAGAGACAGAGGGTGGCCCACCACACGATGCAAGGGAAAGGGACCACGCTGAGCCTCTACCAGCTGGGTGCCTCCTCCGACGAAGAGAACATCGCCGAGGGACCAGATGACTTTACGGTCGTAGAGACCGATGTGAGACCTTCAAAAAAGGTAGGAGAGTCTACGACCCCGAAAACCCAGACAGGGCCGAGAAAGCCTGAGGGAGAACCCCGAAAAGCAGAGGCTAAGTCCTCGAAAGGAGCGCCGGCGACGAAAGTTTCGACGTCCGAAGCCGCATCCTCCGAAAGGCCCAGCGGATCCTTCGAAAAGGACTCCCAGATGGCAAAGACCAGCGAAAAGCAAAGGTCGTCGAAGCAGGCCCTCGAGGGGACCCTCGAGCGAGAAGACGCTCAGAACGGCCTCGACGTCGAAGAGACCTGCCGAAAAGCTCGACGCCGAGCAAGCGGCAGAGATGGAGAAAAAGAGAAGAAGGCTCGAGGCCGAAATGGAGAGTATGCTCCAGAGGAAGAGAGCCTTCGAGGAAACAATGAAGAACTATACGATTCCCTCGAAGACCTACTAGACTCCCTCGAAGACCGCTGCGACCGCCGAAGAGGTAGAGGTGCAGGAGGACTTCGAAGCCGAGGAGCCGCCGAAAACTCCAAACCCCGCAGATGAGGCAGAAGAGGAGGATTTCTACCGCTCGGAAGGAGATTACCTCCGCGAGAGCTACTACTCAGAATCCTCGGCGTCGCTAGAGGAAGAATGGCAGTATCTCGAGGCCGATAACCCCGAGGAACCTGTGGAGACATACCCTTCGAGGCCTTCGCCGCCAGACAGCATCGGGGCTTACTATGAGGTCGTTAAGAAGGCTGCAGCAGTCTACAATGTGAAGTTGGAGGAGGAAACGACAAAAGCTGACTTCCTGCTAGAGACTTTACTCCCCTCACAGACGAAAAGCAGCTTCCTGCCCATGCTGAAGAGCGTCACGGCCCAAGGGACTGAAGCCTTCAAGGAACCGGCCACATGCAGGTCAGTGACCCAGAGGACGGAGAAGAAATAAGTTCTCCGAGGACCCCCCTTATATCCAGGGCACCGTGGCAGCTGACTCCATAATCGCGGCAACGACCAGAAGAAGGGCCGACGTGCCAACCACATCTGGGCCACCACCTGATAAGGAAAGCAGGAGGATGGACCTCACTGGAAGGAAAATTGAAAGAAATGCTGCTATGCATTGGAGGATGGCAAACTCCAATGCACTCCTGAATAGACACCAATATCAGCACTGGGATGAGATGAGCCAGTTGCTGAAACACATGCCTGAGGAGTACAGGCAGAGGGCAGCCCACCTCGTGGAGGGGGGAAAGGACATAGCAAACGCATGCCTGAAGACAGCCCTAGATGGGGCAGAAACATCTAGCAGGCTGATGGCCATAGGCATCACTGAGAGAAGGCAAGCCTGGCTCAGAATATCAGGCTTCAAGGCAGAAGTGCAAAATAACATCCTGAACACCCCCTTCAACGGGGAGACGCTGTTCGGGGCATCAGTAGATGACAAACTGGCTCAGCTGAAGAAGGACCATGAGACAGCCAAATCGATGGGAGCCCTACAATTCAGGGGGATGCGGAGAGGCACCCCCACAATGAGACCAAATGGTAGAGGGGGAAACCAGCAATCACATTCGCAGCAGTCGCACCACCATGGTCAACAGAGTGACAACCAATGGCACCAGGGTCAACAGAGGCAGAATTGGAACTCCCAGAATAGGGGCCAGTCCTTTTGAGGGAGAGGAAACGGACAGGGCCAGAGACGGAGAGGTGGTGATCAACCCCCCCAAAAGTGACTCCGTGAAGGAGGCGCTCACCCACCCAAAGCCTCAGGGGGGAGAGCACCAACAGCTAAGGGGAGGCTCACACGGACACGGCTCAAGAGAACACACATCACCAGTAGGGGGAAGGTTGAGATTTTTTCTACACGAATGGAGAAAAATAACCACAGACAAGTGGATACTAAACATTATACAGCACGGATACTGCATAGAGTTGGAAAAATATCCACCAAGCAGAAAGCCAAAGAGAAGGGGTCACAAGGGCAAAGAACTGCAGTTGCTCCAAGAGGAAGCTCATGAACTGCTCCTCCAAGAGGCCATAGAACAAGTCCCGCACAGAGAACGGAACAAGGGGGTGTACTCAAACTACTTCCTAGTACCAAAGGCGGACGAAAGCCTAAGACCCTACTTGGACCTACCCTTCCTGAACACCTACGTAAAAACTCAAAAGTTCAAGATGACTTCCCTGCAAGAGGTCATCCCACAAATAAGGCCCGGGGACTACTTGTCCACGATAGACCTAAAAGACGCATACCTGCACATCCCCATGAACAGGAAACACAAACACATGTTAAGATTCAAGGTGAACAAAGACCACTACCAGTTCACAACCCTGGCTTTCGGGCTCAAGTCAGCGCCAAGGGTCTTTACCAAATGCTTCGCGGCGGTGGCCGCACACCTACGAAGGGAGGGTATACACGTGTACCCCTACCTGGACGACTGGCTCGTGAAAGCAAGCTCTTACACGAGATGCAAAGCTCACGCAGAACAGGTCACAAGAACGCTCACGAACCTGGGCTTCTCCATCCACTGGAGGAAGTGCTCCATGGACCCAGAACAAGTGAAAATCTTCCTGGGAGCCCTGATCAACACGGTCGAATGCAGAGTGACACCCAGCGAGAAGAGAACACTCAGCCTGCTGAGGGAGAAACGTCACTACCAGAAGGGGCAAGTTCTGACAGTGAGGAAGGTGAGCAAGATCTTGGGGATGATGGCGTCATGCATCCACCTGGTCCCCAATGTTCGGCTAAAGATGAGACCACTACAGGAGTGGCTGCAACAGCAATGGTCACAAGCAGAAGGAAGTTGGGAAGATCTAGTGATTGTTACGCACAATGTGCAGGAGGAGATGAAATGGTGGACAAAGGAGAATATAACGATGGGGAAGCCTCTAACGCCACCGGACCCAACTGTGACCATCACCAGACGCATCCCAGAAAGGATGGGGCGCACATATGAACAGGCTCAGAGTGAGGGGTCTGTGGAACCCAGGAGATGCGGTCAAGCACATCAACTACCTGGAACTGAAAACAGTGTTGCTGGCCCTCAAGGCCTTCCAAAAGCACCTTTACAACAAAAGGGTGATGATACAGACAGACAACACCACAACAATGTTTTACATCAACAAGCAAGGGGGGACTCAGTCATTCCCTCTGTCGAGCTTGGCTCAAGAAATATGGAGATGGGCGATCCCACTCAGGATAGGCCTGCTTGCCATACACCTGCCAGGGAAGGACAATGTGGAAGCGGATTGGCTCAGCAGGCAAGCATCGGTGTCCCACGAATGGGAACTGAACAACCAAGAGACTGAGAACCTGTTCAGGAGGTGGGGCACACCAACAATAGACCTGTTTGCAACACGCCAGAATGCAAAATGCCAACACTTTGCATCGAGGGAACAGGAACCAATGTCCCATGGGAATGCCCTATGGATAAGCTGGTCAAAGAAATTTGCCTACGCTTTTCCACCGACGCCACTGATCCCCAGATTCCTGAACAAGTGCAGGTCGAGCAACATGACTCTCATCCTGGTGGCTCCCCAATGGGCGAGGCAGACTTGGTACTCTCAGATTATGGAGATGTCGCAGGGCAGAGCACACAAGTTCCCAAAAAGAGACCTTCTCTCCATGGAAGGGGGACAAGTTCTACACCCAGAACCAGAAAGCCTCTGCCTGTCAGCGTGGCTCCTGAGGACTTAGAGTTCGCACATCTAAAACTACCAGAGAGCACACTTCGGGTGCTGAGAGAAGCAAGGAGACCCAGCAAGCGGAAGTGCTATGGGGAGAAATGGAAGAGGTTCACGCAGTGGTGCCATAGGAAAAACCTGGAGAGAAAACTGACTAGAGAGTCTACAGTACTCAGATACCTCAAGCACCTGATCAAAGCCAAACTAAGCTCGTCCTCGCTGAGGGTTCACCTGGCAGCGATTGTGGCATACACAAGAGGAGAAACAGGGAGAAGTTTCTTCACTTCCAGAGTAGTGAAAAGGTTCTTGGAAGGAGCGAAGAGAATAGCGCCACCCAAGAGGATGCCGCCGCCGGCATGGAACTTGAACGTGGTACTGACGGAACTCATGAAGCCACCGTTTGAACCCATCCATAAAGCGTCACTACAAATGCTGACAATGAAGACAGCCTTTCTAGTAGCAATAACATCGCTACGCAGAGTGAGCGAGCTACAAGCTTTGACGCTGCAAGAACCGTACATACAAATACACAGTGACAGGGTCGTGATGAGGACAGACCCGCATTTCATGCCCAAGGTAGTATCTAAATTCCACATGAACCAAAGTATCCAGATACCTAGCTTCTTCCAGAAGCCCACGTCAAACGCGGAGAGGGCGCTCCACACTCTGGATGCAAGGCGGGCAGTAATGCACTATATAGAAAGGACGAAAGAACACAGGAAGACAAAACAATTCTTTGTGTCCTTCGCAAGGAGTCTCCTGGGTAGACCAGTGACTAAGAACACCACAGCAAGATGGATTGCCAAAACAATACAGCTCTGCCACATGCAAGCTGGTGAAGAGCTCACGGAGGGGCCACAAGCCCACTCAACCAGAAAGAAAGGGGCAACGATCGCCTTCCTGGCAAACACGCCCATCCAAGACATATGCCTGGCGGCAACATGGGCTTCAGTGCACACTTTCACTAAACACTATTGCGTAGATGTGCAGATGAACAAGGAAGCACAAGTGGGCCAAAGAGTGCTTCAACATATCTTTAACAACCAACGCTCATCTTCCACCCAACCGCCACATGAGTGACAAAACTACTACGAAATCTATGCAAAGCATAGTGAATCCAGAAGGATTCACGCTGCAAAACGAATAGTTTCTTACCTGTCGGTGTAGTTTTGCAGCTTGAAGATCTTTCTGGATTCACTAGCGAACCCACCCACCTCCGCCAGAAAGATGAGGCTGGAGAAGGTGGAAGGACATGGAGCAAGATAGGAACGTTTAACAAAGACATATATACGTGAAGAAGTTTACGTTGAAGGAAAGATTAATAGACATAGCCATGGATTCACCACAAAGGAGAAAAGAAAAAAGAATCCGAAGATGGCGCCCAAGGGTGGGAGCTCGCAGGAAGCGTGCCGACGTCACGAAGGTGCACCAAATGGTGGGATGTCGACGCCCACCTGGGCTACAAAAAAAAAAGAGAAAAAAGACTACGAATCCGGACCCAACCACCAGATCGCAGAATAATGCACAGCATAGTGAATCCAGAAAGATCTTCAAGCTGCAAAACTACACCGACAGGTAAACTATTCAATACTAATTGAGTAAGAAGCATGTCAACCATTTCGGTGAATATAGGGAAACATTAGCTACCAACATATTCCCGCGTTGATTTTTAATCTTTAACAGGGACCTTCGCAGTAAAGTACAATTGTATGGATATCTTAGTTAATTTTAAATTCATGTTTAACAGTCTACAGTTAGTCTGCACTGAACTTCACGGATATCTAATTCTACCCATCGTACAGAGAAACTATTACTGGCAAAGACCTCCTTTACTGTGCCCCATTGGCATTGCAGCTCCAGCTTAATGTGGAACTAGCCAGATTAATCATGCCAACTCGGTAGGGGGGCTGAGGGCATTTGCTTCAATAATTAAAATATCCTGATTCACTTGTCATCCGTTTAGGTACACATCCCATGTTTGGGGTACCTATAATGGCAGGAATTTGCGGGTCATAATGTCCCTCGTGAGCCAATGAAGAAGCACATTAACACAGTATTTATTCCCGGCCCAAAAAGCTAGTGTTTCCCAACAAATGTGTTTCCGGTAACATTAAATGGGGGGCCAGGAATTTGAGAACTACTCCCCTCTTTAATTTACCAGCCCATTCACATTCCAGGATAAGATGGTTATGAGGTCTTTCTCACTCAGTAATGTCCGTTTCAAAGTCATGTGTGGTTCTATTGATGCCTATTGACCCGGGCCCTGACAGGGTGATGTGCTGATTTGTCTCTGTTGTGACATCCCCAATTTGCCCCCCCTCCCTCCAGCCTCCCTCCCCCCTCCCCCCTCCCTCCCTGTCGCCTGGTGTGGCGAGCTTTCAACTACCCTTCTCTTCAGTGCTCAAAATGCCTGTCGACTACCCATTGACATGTTCTACGCAACCCAACAGTAACTCTGATTGCTTGTCGAAATAAGAGTTGGGGCTATTGCCTCCCCCAGTAGCCCCCTGCAGTTGCCTTCAGCTGTTCTTTTTTTTTTTTTTTTTTAAATAATCTGTGGTCATCGATGGGGAACCACCAGCAGGGTGATGCGGTCTAGTTCACCCCCCAAGGCTGTTCTGTTGTTGCTGGACTTTACTGACTCCCCAAAAGGCGTACAATTTGTTTGTCTGCAGGCAGCCCTTATGCATCTCCAGCACCACTCTAGCCATCTCTTGAATCGCCTGGTCTTTAATGGAAGTTGTTTGCTTCCTCAGTTTGGTGAGATGGTTCCAAGCTTGCCATGCCTGCTTTTAGTCTATCATCTGGTATCCCAGTTTCTAGCTAGTCCCAAAATCTAGGCTGCCGTGAAGTAGAACTTTTCATGTACACCCTTGACTTAACCGGGAAGAGCAAAGCATATTTTATGTCTAGGCTACAGAGGTTCCTTTTCACTTTTAGTAATGTCTTTTGCCACTGCACGGCATCAGTACAATCCGGGTACCTATTCACTGTTACCATTGATTTTCTAGAGCACATTGATGGCGCCACCTGCAGAATGTGGTTGTGATCCATGAATAACTCTGTGCTTGGGCCCTCTGCTTTTCTCTGGGACTCAAATCAGGTTCACATTGTGTCGGGGGGGGGGGGTCCGCTCTGTGTTGGCCTCTGGGTCCCACTTGTAGGCCGGGATTGCCTGCCCTGTACAGCCTATGGCTCAGTGGTGGTGCATTGATGCCGCCAGTTTATGCAAGGTTATTCCCTCTTGCTCATTCTATCACTCCACATCTTACACTGACTGTTGGGGCAGGGCCTCTCTGCTGTTCTCAGGGAGCCCTCTGCACAGAGCTCTGCCTTTTTAAGCTCCATGTAATGGTGGGGGTCCCCACATATGAGGCAATGGCCAAGTCCAGCGTGTGTTCCATACTGGCATAGTTCCAGTCTTTTTGCCGCAGCCAATCTGACACCCCCAGTCTGGACTTCTCCTGCCCAGGTTTGGTCTTGGCAGTTTTCACAGGTGTGCTAGTCCTCCCAGAAGAGCCAGGGCCTCGCCAGTAGCATGCCACCTTCAGGGGTGCCCCTGTAGCTGGTTGGGTGTCTCCATCTTAGGTGTGCGGTCTCCACGATCCTTCCTGCGATCGCCTCTAGTCTATTTAAGTTTTCGGGCATGGGCTCTTGTCACTTTAGGGAGGGTGGTGGGGTCCTGCCCAACCCAATCGGGAGTGACACGCCACTGCATACTCTTGTACCAGTGCTATTAAGTTGTCTGCCTTTGTCCCAGGCCCTGCTGCCTGCGACGTTGGATGCTTTAGCTGGATTGTCGGCCTCCTAATAGTCAAGGGGGGGTTCACTTCCCCTCCAGACCTTCCTGTCCGGTTGTTTTTCTGCTGGGCCTTTCTCTAAAAGGCATGCTCCAGGATAGTCTGTGCGGCTTGTGGATGCGGAACTCAGCACAGTGTCTGCTGCCATTGCCGTCCAGGCCACACACCCAATTAATCTGAGGAGTTGAACTCTAATTTTAAGCCGTCCACTCCTCTTCTAACCATAATGGCCATATCAGTTGATATGATGAATCAATGACCTAGCCCCCTTATGACCAACAATCATTGTTATGGATCTCAAAATATAAAGATCTGTGCAAAGGAAGGAGAGCTCTTTAGTGCACTGAAAGAAGATGGTGGCAATACCTTCATTTAATTCCATGGTTACAATGAGATTGGCAAAAAGAACCTATAAACTCATCTACAAAGAAAACCCACCATGACTGTTTTTTTCACCTTTACCAAAAGTTCTGGTCTCTGATCCATGTGACATCCTTGCTTTTTCAAGTTGATCTTTGCTAAACAAACCTGAGTTCTATTTAAATCCAGCTGCAGTTTACCTTTATGAATGAATGAAGGACATCTTATATTGCGCAGACTTAGCCCATGGGCATCAAGGCGCCTAACAGAAATAATATAAGATATGTACCGGAAGCCAATTTACAGATAGGCCTCTGAGAAAAGCCTTCCTAAAAGGACCAATAGCGGGTTGTACTTTTAATTCCAGAGGGAGAGTGTTCCACAACCTTGGGCCAGAACGGAAAAGGCCCTTCCGACCCATCTGACTTTCCGAGCCCAGGGTACAGTCAGGAGATTTTTACTGGAAGAGCGTAGGTCTCTACAGGGAGTGTAGGAGACTAGAAGAGATCGTATATCTTCCGAGCCATCACCACATAGCGCCCCGTAGACAAAGCATAGGATCTTAAGAGATCCTAGCCTGAATCGGGAGCCAATGCAGACTCTTCCTGGCTAAGGTGGCAGATGAGCGGCTGGGGACGTCAAGAATGAACCTAGCTGCCGCATTTTGCAGAGTCTGCAGACGTTGTATTAGGCCCAGGTTAATACCAGAGTAGAGTACGTTACAGTAATCTAACCGGGACCTGACTAGGGCCACTACAGTCTGTTTCCGGGCTTTCAGAGAGATGAGTGATTTTCCTCAGGGTCTTGACATCCCAGCAGGTAGAGACTGTTCTGTTTACCTGCTGGTCCATAGCAAGAGAAGTTTCAATCATCACGCCCAGATTACGAGCGGATTTAGTGGGCCACGGACAGTCTCCAAAGGATGGGGGCCACCAGTCATTTGACGAGGCATCCTGGTCTCCTCCAAAGATCAAGACTTCGGTTTTCTCTCCGTTCAGTTTTAGCGAATTACAGATCATCCACTGTGAAACTGCCTCCATGCAGTTCCTAAAACTGAGAACGGAGGTACTCACCGAGTGGGAGAGGGAGACCAGGTTTTGGGTGTCATCGGCGTCAGAGTATATCAAAGTTCTTTTTTTTTTTAAAACATTTTATTAAAAAGATTAAAGCAAGATTCGTACATTAATGTTTGCATGACTTAAATACAGCTCACGAGCGCATATATATACAATTACTCCTCTAGATGTGAGGGCCCTTCTCCAGGTTACTTTAGTCCACAACCTCTCCCTTACTCTGCGTGGTAGTCCAATCTTCTGATATGAAAGGCATTCAAGTGCTCCCATCTGAATCACAGTCCTCCGGGAGCGGTGGCTCGCAGATTTCACCCCTATAGGAGTTCCAACAACCCCATACTCTTTCCCACTTTTTGTGAAACCATCCCCTGTATACAAAAACAAATCGCTTCGCAACCATTGCAAGGTCCATGTCAGCGCACCACTGGGTTAGGGTCAGACTAGTCCCGTAGCCCCATCGCGGCGCAATATTCCTCTTTGCCACTGTTACTTCCAGGGTCACCCACCCCTGCATAGCCACATTCAAATCTGTTGGTTCCCAGATGTTCAATAATCAATATTTGGGCTCTGGCAATATCGTGATTCCTGTAACTTGGGAGCGTGGCCTCATTACTGCCATCCAGTATCTCCCTATTGTGGGGCAGGCCCACACCGTATGAAAAAAGTTCCTAGTTCCCCACACCCTCTCAAGCACTGTGGAGTATCTGCACTCCCTATTTTGTGCAATAGCACCCTCGTGTAGTATGTGCGGTGCAGTATTTTAAGCTGTATCAGACGTAGTCTGGACGGAATTGCAGCCTCTTTCGGGGAGGCGAGTGCATCTCGCCAGTCCGCCTCATTGATGTCCCCTACATCCTTTCCCCATGCAGCCTTCACTGTTCTGGTGGGGTCAGGTCTATTAATAATTTTCCTGTATGTCATCGAGATCGCCTTTTTTTTCAAGGTGGTCAGTCAGGAGCCTATCCTCTAACGGAGAGGTCTCCTCTGGGGTCGTGTCTGGCGGCAGAGCAGATTGCAGGGCATGCCTAATCTGCATATAGCCGAAGCGCTCCATCTCAGCGAGGCCATAAATGGTCTGTAGTTGCGCGAATGGAATTACCTTTCCCTTCTGCCACAAATCACCTACTGACGAGATCCCAATGTTATCCCAATTCCGAAATCCCTTTGAGTTGCCAAGCCTAATGAGCTTTTGGGTATCGCACAATGGTGTTGCCAATGTAATCACTCCCTCCCATCCCAATGCACTCTGCGCCATAAACCAAATGTTAATCGTATGGAGTGTCGGTCCGGTGGCCGATTGCTTTTGTCTCTTATTATATAGGGCGTCCATGATACCTGCTTTCTCCAAGATATGTCTGTGCAGCCTGAACGCTGGCTTTTCTTGGGGGACATGTAGCCATTGGTTGATCGGGACAAGGTGCGAGGCCCAGTAATAGGCCCTATTATCAGGCAAAGCTATCCCTCTGTCGTACCAGCACTGTTTAGTTTCTTCATGGCAATACGAGGTGTTTCCCTTCCCATAGGAGAGTGGTTATCTCTGACTCTACTGCCCTGAGATACTTAGATGGGACCAGGAACGGTGTTTTGCAGTGCGTATAGGAATCTCGGCAGCGCCACTATCTTAAACAGTGATGCACGTCCGAGGAGTGTAAGGGACAATGTGCGCCGATGCTGGACATCCTGTTTGAGCTGCTGTAGCGGCTGCATCAAGTTTTAATCAATGAATTGCATCTGGTCCGGTGTAATGAAGATCCCTAGGTATTTAAAGCCATCTGTGACTATCTGTAGCTCGCACCCTCTTGGTAATTGCGGTGGTGAGCCTCGGAGGACATATAATAGACTTATCCCAATTTTTCATGTATCCAGACGCTCATCCGTACGCAGCACAGATGTCAAGTAAACAATTTATAGACTGCGCTGGGGAGGTAAGATATTACAGGATGTCGTCTGCATACGAGATTAGCTCTTCCCAGCCCATTGCCCATCGTATGCCCTTCATCCTGAGGTCCTGTCTGGCCCATGCTTCTAATTGCTCCGAGAATATAGCAAAAAGCAAGAGTAACAGCGTGCTCCCCGGTTGCGTCTCTACCAAGTGGGAATTCTCTGGAGAGGCAGCCGTTCACACCACCCTTGCCAATGGTTGCTCATATAGTACCCCCACTCATTTACAGAATGTGGTGATAAAGCCCAAATGCTGGAGGACCGCAAAGAGGAAGGGCCATTCCACCAGATCAAATGCCATAGGCGCATCTAGGGAGAGTATGGCTGCGTCTTCGTCTATTGTCTCCCTACGTTCCAGCACACCGAACAGCCGCCGCAGGTTGAGTGCAGTGTTGCGGTGAGGCATGAAGCTTGACTGGTCCGGGTGGATGATGTCAGCTAGGTAAGGCTGGAGTCTCGTATCTAGGGCTTTAGCTAATATCTTTGCCTCTGCATTTAGTAGCGAAATCGGCCTATGATATACACACACCTGCGCTGGCTTGCCCAGCTTGTGTATCGCAACGATTGTGGCCAGGCGCTGGTCCCTAGGTAGAGCCCCAATCGTTAAGCTTACGTTATACATGTTTAGGCGGCATGGCACCAGCTGTGCATTCCCTAGTTTATAAAATTCTATTGGGATACCATTTGGCCCCAGTGCCTTCCCCGTGTGTAGTGCCCTAATCACTTGCGCGATATCTTCCTGCGTCATATCTTCTTCTAGCGCTGAGAAAGCGTCTTCCCCCAGGGTGGGAGTCTGTATGTCAAGTAAGAATGCCAGATTGTCCTCAACTGAAGCCTTAGCCACTAGTGAGTACACTGATTCGTAGTGATGTGCCAGCTCGTCTGCAATCTGCTGTGGGGCCTGTACTAGCGTGCTTTCCCGTGTGCGCATTTGTGCCATCCAGTTATTCGCCCTTTCCTTCTTCCCTAACCATGCCAGTAATTTTCCTGCCTTGTCCCCCTGGCCGTAGATAGTATGCTGGGTTTTTGTAAGTCTGTCAGTGACCTCTTCTCGTGTGTATGCCCTATATTCCTGTTGTGCTAGGTTTAATGCATGCGTTGTGTCCTATGTAATACCCATTAAATGCGCTCTCTCGGCATTTACTACTGCCTCCTCAAAGTCCCCTACGTGTTTCTGTTGATCCCTCTTTTTACCTGTAATCGCCGATATAGCCTGGCCTCACAAGACCGTTTTATACGCCTCCCAGAGTGTCGACGGTGAGGAAACCGAATGTTCGTTTTCCTCAAAGTATTGTTTGTTGGCCTGAAGTTACGTTTTCCGAATCTTCCTATCCTGTAGATACCCTGGTCTAATGGGGAAGAGTAGTCTATTTTGTAGGTTGGAGGATGTGTATGTGATACTGACCGGGGAATGATCTGAAATGCCTCTCGGGAGATGTTGAATGTCTATCATGCCCAATACCCCGGTGGCTAATGTGAAGATATAATCCAGTCTAGAGAGGCTATTATGGGCCCCAGAGTGGAATGTAAACTGTATCAATCGGGTACCTAGTCCTCCATACATCTATTAGTCCCATTGCCTCCACAAAGTCCCGTAACTTCCAGGTCTCCCACCCGGTGCCCCTCGAAGGTTGTCTATCCAGGTTGAGGTCCATGACTGCATTAAAATCTCCCCCTATAATCTATTCTCCCTCAGGGAGGGTGAGTAGGAGCTTCCCCAAATCTGCAAATGCTGTCCGGTGCAGTGTTGGTGGGATATATACTGAAACCATATTGTATGTTTTGCTATCCCATTGACCCGACATGGCCGCAAATCGTCCCTGCTCGTAATAAGTTTTTGACACCACCATAGGGAAGCGTTTGTTTACCAAGACTCCCACACCTCTAGACCCGGAAGAGAATTCTGCATGTGCTGCCATGTGGAGCCCCCATCTATTCAGTGCCTTAACTACTGTACCCTGCAGGTGCGTCTCCTGAATCAATGCTACAGCCGGGTTCTTCCTTCTTATGTATTGCAGCACCAATCTACGCTTAATTTTTTCTCCCAGTCCATTTACTTTCCAGGAGAGTACTGTTAACTGCGGCGCCTGCTGCTTGACCTCCTGAGACCCTCTGGTTGCGTTACTAGTGTCCTAGTTTGTTTGCCATGTGTTTTGATGATCGGCCCCTGCATACGGAGTGTCGCAATCTGATCTGACCTGTCATGCATCATTCTTTCTGTCAAACTTCCCATGGACATTGGGAACGATTCCTCAGTAACTCTCCCCTTTATAACCCCCCCTCCCCCCCACCCCCCACCCTGCTCATCCCCCCCACCCTGCCTATCCCCCCACCCTGCCTCCCTGCCTAGCGGATTTAAAACTACCCGCCTCCCCAACATAGCAGAGTGCTTCCATCCCAAACCATTGTATATTTGTAACTTGGGGAGGGAGAAAGCCCACCGACCCCGCCCAACCCTATTCAATACTCATCTGAAGCCTGTAACAGAGTCTCAATATAGTCGGAAACTGTTCTTTGACCATTGCAGTCGCCTCTCTCTGTGTTACCAGTTCAGCGTTACTGTAATCTCAGTCTGGTGTGGTCCAAGCGTCCCAGTTAATTTACCTTTGCTTATTGATCTCCGCGCCAGTGGGGTTTATCCAGTGGAAGTGTGTTTCTCTATTGACTGCTCCATGGTTTCTGTTCGGGCCTCTGACCTTTCATTCTTCTTCATTGCCTGTTCTCTGTTCCCCACTCATATCCTGTGTCGCCTCCTCTCGTTCCACACCCCCGTCACGCTGGGAGGGCCTCCGCCGTCTTCCCCTCTGTCCTTGATTTCTAGTTACCGGTCTCCAGCCTTCTAGCCAGTCTGTTGCCTCTCCTGGTGACTCAAAAAAACAGGTCTTTCCCTCCGCCTCCAATCGCAGTTCCGTTGTGAACAGCATCGCATACTTCAGTTCTCGATTGCAGAGTTCCTTCTTGACTTCTGTGAAACTGCGCCTTTGGGCCGTGACTGCCGCCGTATAGTGAGGGTACAGCGTCGCCGTACTGTTTATTTTGACAGGGGGGCCCATTTGGGCTGCCTGAAGGATCGCATCCCTGTCTTGAATTGAAAAGTCTTGCAAGGATCAGCCTCCGGGGAGCTCCTGGTCTTGGCCGCCCGCCTGGGACCCTGTGCGCCCTTTCCACCGAGAAGAATTTGGCGAGTACCCGGGGGCAGAGCTTCGTTTGTATCAAGTCTTCCACAAATAGGTCCAATTCTGGTCCTACAACACACTCCGGTACAGCAACTAGGCGCACCTGATCGTCCAGTTTCGCCACAAATAGGTCCAATTCTGGTCCCCGAACACACTCCGGTACAACAACTAGGCGCACCTGATCGTCCAGTTTCGCCGATAGCTGTAAGTACATTTGTTCCAGGTTTTTGTAATGTTGTTGTGTCCGACGTGAGGGTTTTCATCGTGGCCTCCACCTCTGTCAGTCTAGAGCTCATGTTGGAGAGGTACGCCCTCAACAGCGACACCTCCGTGGAAATGGAGCCAATGGATGTTTGCATCTGTATTAGCGTTGCCATAACGTCTTGTAGCGTGACTTCTTTCTGGGACCCATCTGTCTTTTCGCCTGTGGCCGGGGTTCCCGGCTGTTGCTCTGCTTGCTGTCTCAGGAGGAGGAGGGTGTTAAGCTTCATACACTTATGACCTGGCAGGATGCCGGGAGCACTCACGGCCTGCAGCGCTCCATCCCTGTCCTGGGAATCAGGGGCCGGTTGCTGTCTTGCTGTCGTTCCGCCCTTCGTGCACCGACGCGCGGCCCTGTTACTTCCTGTGGGTCCCGCCTGCGTTCGTGGATGTTAGGCCTCGGCTCCGCCCCCTCACCGTGCTCGGTCCTGGGAACACCTTGCTCCACACCGGGTCAATATCCTTGCACCACACCGGGTCAATATCCTTGCACCAGAGCGCACTGCTGCTGATCCAACACTCTGGTCACACCAGGCTACAGGATAACGTCAGGATTTGCGGGTCAAGGCTGTCTGGTACCGGGAGCTCCTCTAGGCTGCGGCCATGTTTTTCGGTCGCAAGCCACGCCCCTTTTATCAGAGTTCTTAAGGATGCAGGAGGATAACTTTTGACTTTTTGAAAAGGAGTGAAACTACAAGAGGACAGTCTGTCCTGCGGTCCTAATCCTTTCCTATAGTGTTGTGGACTTGTGGCATGAATTGTTTTCTACCAGGGTGCATAACACAGTTCACTTTTTAGCACTGTAGAATAAGACTTAGTACTGCAGGATCCGGAATGGTGGTAGCCCATGAACATTCTGTGAATCTTTTATTTTAGTCATGCCCGGCATTTTCCAGAACGTAATACACATTAGTTGCCCCAATGCTTTTATACAGCTTTTTCATGTTCATTAATTTGTTCCAAGTGTGGAGACTTTAAAAGCCAAGCCAATGTGGCTGATTCAAGTCTTTGTAATACCATGTTTAGTACAATAAGAGGATTAGGTAAATATGCTCTACTATGCTAGCAAGCAATGGAATTTTTAAACTGGCCCCTTTATACTTTTATAAAATTATGCAATACAAGCAACCTTCTATTACCCAGCAGACATTGGAACAGGGAAGAAAGAAATTGCTCTGTGGACAACTGAGTTTCAGTTGATTAAGAGCTCCAGGTTATTTTGAGGTCCTAACTGTGAAGGTAAGGAATTAAACAACATGGGACATGGAAAACTTAAATGTACTTTCACTTTAATGTGAGTTCCTGAAAGAACTTTTAGATCAGTTGAAGCAAAAATTGTGTTAGTGTGGTTATTCAGGAAGTTCCAAGCAGGAGTCTAACTTTGTGTTCTAACAGGTTCAAAAGTAAGTTCTTCGATCGAAGAGGCCTGAATGTATTACTATTCTGTCATGAGTAGGGTAAGACCAAAACAAACTATGGAAGAACCTTAGTCTTTCTGCTATTCAGTTTAAAGTACTTAGTTTTGATAGGACAAGAAATGGCAGTAAATCAGGTCTTCAAAAATGAATTTAGATTAACCACAATAACCTTCAAAAGATCTGGGTGAGTTAGTGTGATTGTCAGCATAGGTGAAATACTGTAGTCTGACAAAAAAATTACGTTCGCTAGAGGGCTAACCTAAAAGTTAAGGCTGAGCTAAGTGATGAACTTGGAGGCACCCCATACTTCCACAATTAAGGCAGCTGAAGCAAAGGCTCTTACCCCACGTATAGGGAACATTCTTTATTGTAAGAAGATGATCCAAAGAAGACCCTGTCTTCCTTTACCACATCTGTCTACAGGATAGTGTTGTGCGAAATGCTTGAGAGATTTGACAAAATAATTGCAGCAAGGCCATTGAGATTTGCTCACTTGCAGAGCTTGGCGGTAGAGCTAGGAGGTAGATTCTTCCCCCTGAGCAGGCTAAACTCTGCTTGTAATCTGATTAGTAGATTGTGCATTTTCAAAAAGTCTGCAGCTGTTGCTTAAACTTCTTGCAATATTTTAGTTAGCTAGAGTATGTTGGAATTTAGTATGAGTATCTGTTAAATTCTTTATTTGCAACAGGTTGACTAGAGACTTTTTAGGTCTCGCGTCAGCGAAAGACCTATTTTCACTTTCCTGGGAATCTGAGACAGCGTTCGGCCACGCGCCTCTGCTGTCTCAGATTTGTCCTCGAGGGCGAGCACGTTGCCGTGCACATCTCCTGCCTCCGATTCACAGCCTCTCTCAATCACACAGTCACTCACGCATGCGCGCGCACACACATACACCCACGCAGGCACAATGCATCGGGACACACGGACACAGATATACACATGCACAGCTACGCACAGTTACACCCGCATACACAGACACACACGAGCGCCCACGCACATACATACAGAGACACAACCCCGCACACATACACACACGAGTGCACTGAGGCCCCCCCAGCCCTTTGAACTTACCGGGCCAATCTCGGGGGACTCCAATCTCAGCACGCGGCAGGGGCATGCACCGGGCATGTGCCTCGTGCCCCCTCCGCAGAGTTCACGCTGCGGCTCTTGCCAGCTCCTTTCCCGGGGCTCCTACTTGGTCAAGGGAGCCCGCAACACTTGCACAACCTCCTGCTGGCGGCCCCGGTGCTCTCCACCGCTCACAGGAGCCCCGGGCCGCAAGACTGATTTACTCCTCCTGCCTCCTCTTCCGGTCCGAACGCGGTCCCGCCCCAGTCACAGGCGACCTTGCCTGACTTCCGGTGCGGCCGCGGCTGGATTCCGGGGGCATTTTCTGCCACACAAACCTTGTTTTTAATTTGGCACAAGGTTGCTTGTTGTAGGACCTGACGGGGAAAACATAACAATTAAGTACCGTGCTAAGCACTCGTGTTCTGTTGACTGGCAGCGGATGGAAAACCATAGTGTTTAGTTTATTTTTGTAAATAGCGTGTTTTTGACCGGTTTCAGTTTTGTTAATGTCCCCAGAATACATGTCGGTGTTGCATGCTAATACTTTCAGGTTTGCTCTTAAAGTGCGTGTGGGGCGAATACGTAGAAAGGGACAGGTGTGAAAAAGGTGCACACCACGACCAAAGGAAGCATTTGGAGTTTAATTCATATTTTTTGAGAAGTTGCCTCCCCATCAACATCCCGAATCCCCGTATGGCAGCGGAGCTTTAACAGGGTGGGGGAGTAAATGAAAAAGCCACTAGATCCGTAATAGCTCCTCACTTGACTGCACCCGGCAATAACAGCGGGAGCAGCAGCATATAAGAGCGCCTCTGGTGTGTGCCTGAGAGGAGCAGAGAGCGTCCCCCGACAGATCTGACACTTTTTTTTTCTTCTCTCCTGGCTCCTTTTTTTTCTCTCCCCCACCAACCCCTAGAATCCAATGATAGCTAAACAAGTAAGCAAGCCTGCGCTTCTGTCTCTGCGGAGTGAGATAAAGGCAGAGGCGGGAAGCGAGGAGGTGGCCGCGCCGGTGTAACGAATCTTGAGGGGGGGTCCCCCCTGCAAAGTTCATGAAGGGGCCCCTTTCAAACTCACCCAGGAGCTGTCCGGCCAGGGTGCTGTGCGAAGGGGGCTCCCTGGAGCGCGGCCCTCCCACCGCACTGCGGGGGCCTTTGTTTCGCCATGCCGGGGTGGGGGGGGGAGCATTAAATCCCTTTTAGCCCCAAGGGCGATGTACGACTGGCAATGACTATGCTAACTCCGCCTACCCCATTACCATGCAAATACTCACCCATTTCCCCATTACACATGTGTATCTCCTCGCACTCACCTCATTTACACCCCACTGCTTTACCTCACTATCCTCTCACCACTATATCTCCCCCACTCCATCATTCATTGCACGTCTCCCCACCTGTCATGTTACCTCCAATAATCCCCAATCCCCGCCCCAATGAGTCACCCCTTTCTTCTGCTGCCCATTACACTTAACCGGGAGTAGAAGTGGGTCACCGTTCTCTCCCATGAGCCCTCCCCCAGGCACCCCGCGACCCCCCCCCCTTCCCCGTCTTGGAGGTGACTATTTTGAAAAGCGGAGCTCCAGCGCCTGAGTCCTGGGGTTGGGGGAGGGGAGAAGAGAAGGAGGCCTGCAACACAATACAGCAATGCTTTACTAGAAAGCTCGCGCGGATGCATTATCAAAGCCCGATTTATTTATGTATTCCAGAGACATGAGAAGGAGCGGCACGTGGCCTCCTCGCTTGAGACCCAGGCATGTATCATCAGCACATGTCACAGCACAGGTCCAAGAGCAACTGTTACACTGGCTCGGGCCACAGGCAGCTGGGTTTTCCTGCTTTCTCTACAGTTACACATTCTCAAACACTCAGGCCTCAGACAGCAGAGCTGTCCCTTATGTTACACAGATCTCATTTTCTCTCGTCTCATAGAGCGGAGCTATCTCTCTGGTTACACGGATCACACTATCTGTGGCTCTAGAGTAGAGCCATCCCTCAGGTAACGCAGATGCTTCATACAGCAGAGCTGTCTGGCCGAAGGCAGCAGAGCTGTCCCTCAAGTTACCCAGACCTCACAGTAACAGGCATCAGGAGAGCAGAGGTTACACAGATTTTGTAAGCTCCCTTTTTAAAGAGCATTGCTATCCATTACAATCTACACAGTAGTGGTATCGGACGTCAAAGCTACCCCTTAGATAATGCATATTTAATAGATGCAGGCTTCTGACAGCAGAGCTATCCTGCTCAAACATTCCCAGGGCTCAGACAGCAGGGGTATCCCCTAGGTTGCAAAGACCTCTGAGTTTCATGACTCAGAGTGGAGCTCTCCTGCCTGAGTTTTGTGCTGAGGGCCTCCCCCTCCCCCCTCACGGATGACGGCCAGGAGGCCCCCGGCAAGCTCCTATGATTCCGCTTAAGTCTTTAAATGTTTTGCATCACATGGCTGTGGTGTCCCGGATTGCGGCCCCTCCTATTACTCCTGCCAGGGTCAATTATTGTGTCCTGACAGCACGCTAGTTTACAGCACAATATAACCATTCAATGCCATGCTTAGTTAGACCCATGCTACAAAGGTAAATATGGAAACATAAAATGGGACGGAAATACACTTTTCAGCTCCTCCTTTCAACATGGGTTTTGCGTTTGGATTCTGTTAGTGTGAAATAAATGCCCATAATATATTTCAGCCGGAAACGGGCACATTAAATTAAAAAAAATTACGTTTTATTGACAGTTCTAATGTTTTATGTTTGGACGTGCACTAGCAGTGATGTCGAACAACGCACGTTTCTGATCTTTGTGATCAGAAGGTGTCGATTAAAAAATTCTAAGAAAATAAACAAATTTACCATTCCGCATCAGTATGTAACTCCGTGACAGGTGCAGGCAAAGCCCTCAGTTTAAATGGTGGAAGGACAAAGATGACCGATGTTTACACGCACAAAGTTTGTATCAAACGAAAAGAGCAAACCTTTAATGTTGTGTTGGGCCTCTAGAACATAGATTAATACGCAATGAGGATATTTCATTAAAGAAACCGAACAAAAATACCTTGTTAGAACTTTTCAACATCCCACCCAACTGAGGTAACATTTCAACATCCCACCCAACTGAGGTAACATTTCAACATCCCACCCAACTGAGGTAACTGTATATCAGCCTTTTACTGTCCCCTCATCCTAGTTCGCTATTAAGCGCTCAGCTGCTATTGTGCTGACTCCACATATCCTCCAAATATCCTTAAAAATAAAAAACTAAATAGAACTTTATTTAAAAGTGAAGTTATTCGAGGGCCATTCTTACATTAAAATTAATTTACGAAAGAAGACGATGCAGTCTTTACTGTGCATGAACTCGCACATTGTGACCACAGAAACATCAGCGCTGACGCCATGGGCTGAAGGATGTTAAATTAGAAGCAACACATAACAGGTCGGGCTAGGGCATTTATATGTATATATGTATATTTACAACAGATTTCCCCAGTCCTGGGGAGGATTTGGAGTCGCAGAAAAAGAAATAATGAGCTGTACATTTGGAATTTACTTATTCTTCTTGAGCCATCAGGTCAGTGGTGTCCTAATTTTTAAGCCTTTAGTTCGAGACCGGCTTTTTCAAAGTTATAATTTGCCGGTAGACTAGAAAAGCCACTGGTGAAATCCAGGGGGGGGTGTTGGGGTGGGATTGGATCCAGCCAGGCAGAGGCATGGCATAAGCGAAGTATCGCCATGCCAATAAACACAAATTCTTCTCCTGGCTTCCCTTGCAGTTCCTGGTCCACCCCAAGTCAAATCAAGGACTGGGAAAGAAGACAGTCAACCTCTAGCACCTCCTCCCAAAAAGTTGGAGATCTCTTGTTTTAATTTACTTGAAGCATCACAGGATGCAAAGATGTGATTTAGATCTGCCAGAAATAATGCACACCGGGGACATAGAGTTCCTCTCCCAGTCCCCATTTACTTATCTTTTTTTAGGGTGTAGTAAAGCGAAAAACAAGATTTATGATAATGAGCCTGGAGCCGGGATTAACATTTTCTCTCTCTGCTTTCCATTCAGCACCACCACATTATCACTCAGCACCACCACAGCATCACACAGCACCACTCGGCACCACCCCAGCATCACTCAGCACCATCCCATTATCACTCAGCATCACCGCAGCACCACTCAGCGCCACCCCACCATCAATCTGCGCAACCATTCAACAACAACTGGTTCAAATATGTTCTCTCAATGTTTCAAGCTTTATTACAAATGTCACAAAAAGATAATATTTCACTTCTGTTATTGGATTTTCGTCACAATAAAATACACTGAACGTAATCTTCACGAAAGTTATTTACAAAAGTTTAAGCTATTTTTTTTTTTGTAAAACCATTTTTATTGCAGAGTTCAATGTAAGTATTACAACATATTTGAATTATTTTGTTGCGGGACCTTAGGCCCTTAGGCTCCATCCGGTTATCACGCACACAGCCGTACCACCCACATCCCGGAGGCGGGCGGCGTTTCTCGCATTAATAGCATCTTGCAAACCCCATTGGTTAGTGCAGTCAACTCAATTGGTCTACCGCTCTCTGCTTTTAATTTTTCACCCCTCTCTCCCCCAACAACCATGAGAAACAAAAGTTTAAGCGATTGCCATTATAAATTAAAATCACTTTTATTTAAGCTTAAAAAACATTAAAAGCCATTGTAATTTGTAATATCAATACATCTAAGTCACGTAAATTCAAAACATGTTGCATTACAAATGCTATAGGTGTCACATTTGCAAAAGTTATAACTATTGGCATTGTAAATGACAAAGCTATTAATTTAGCTATTTTCAAAACCAACACAAATAAAAAAAATTGTCATTTACAAGACCAATAGCTCAAACGTTCCTAATGCGACACCTATTGCATTGCAAATGCTTGTTCACAATTCTACAGGAATATTGCCTGACTGTAGGACGGCATTAAAAAGTTCTTTAAGCATAGATGCTCCTATTTCTGGAACTCTCTTGAGAGGTTTTCAAAAGTAAGAGTCCTTGGGTTACCTTGGAATTCATTTTTTCATTCCTCATTAAAGAGCAAGTAGGTACTAATAACGTCTTACTACAAAGATGCTACAATAGTAGTTGGAAGGATCATCTCGGAACTTTTCACAAAAAAAAATCATAACTGCCTCAGTAATAGAAAGCTCTTTGAAAAGCTTTTACTACTTTAGCATTGTTTAGAAAAATTGTCCGCATTTAGAGGCTTGCTGCTTAAAGGGAGTTTCAGCATCCTTGTTGTAATTGCTAGCCACCTGTACTCTTGGTTCGTGTAAATTGTTTTTCGCCTTAAAGACCTTTGGTGACCCATAGGTTACCACTTTACAGATACATTTGGATGTTAGATATTCAGTGGTAGCGAGAGCAGACTGTTCAGGCAAAATGTCACCTCTGTCTTACTGCAGCCCAACTTGACTGCAAGATTCACTATGAAGTTGTTATATCCCTGAGAAGAGGGTGTGAATGGGTCTATGGCTTTCATCCTTGAATGCTCATTGATCTGGGAATCTTAAGAGCGAAGTGGGAGTTATGGTTGGGAGCATTCATCTGCCTTTCATTCCTTACTTGTGCCTTCCTCACTCATATTGAAAGTGATTTCCAAATTGCAGGCTGGTAGATTGCTGCATGATTTTAGAAGCAGTTCTCCTCTTTACTTAAAGGGGGTGCCTGTTTCTGACCAGTTAGAACTATCCTTCATTCTGCTCTCAATTACAAAGATGTCTGCCTGATTCGTAGGTTTTGGATGGTCTTCACGCAAGTTCAGTTAGCTACGAAGAGCTCTACAGGAAGCCTTTTTCAGAATTGTGAGTCCCAGTTTGTAATTGGGAGCTTCAGTGAGAGGAGAGCCTTCTGTCTTTTATTTTATACTGGCTCTTGAGTCTTGCCACACCAAGTCTTGCATTAAAGTAGTCTTCCTCAGCTCAATCGGTAATCCACAAAGGAAGGTTTTAGCTACATATTTTTGCTAAGCATCTTTTGATGAGATCCCATGAAAGTTGGGTAGAGTAAAATTTGTCGGATCTAGCGATCACCTATTACTCTAGTGACTTGGAAAACAGATTAGCTTATTAAAATATCGGCCAGGTACAATGAAGTATTGTTCACAGGCCTGATTGTACCAATGGATCTCCGTCAAAGATTTTATGAGTGCCATTCGATACAGGAGATTTCCTTCTACATTTTTTCAGAACATACTCTACATGCTGAGGTGACTGCAGTCGGGATGATGGATCTTTCTGATTTTAGGACTGAAAAATGTAGGTCTCTGAGGAGCGTTTTTATCATCTCCGCTTTAATGCAGACAATTTCCTAAGGCTTCTGTTTTTTTCTGTGAAGGGATTTGCACTACAGCTAATGTTGCTTACTGGTTGATTTTGAAAGCACTAAGCCTTCGATTAGATGCTCAGTGTAATTATTTTTTGGTCCCTGACATCGGAATGCTTGTAATTCGTTCATGTCTTAACAAGAGCTGGGACACTGGAGTGTGGACTACCACAGTAACTTGTACGCCTAAGCCTAAAGCACAGTTTGTGTGCCTCTCTGTGTGCTTCTGCCTCTCTGTGTGCTTCTGCCTCTCTGTGTGCTTCTGCCTCTCTGTGTGCTTCTGCCTCCGTATGTGTGCCACCACATGGATTTAAAGAATTGTATTCAACGGAGCTGATGGGGAAAATATGGGGGTTAATGGTTTGTTTCTGTTGTGGGTTACTGTGCCTTTGCTTTTAATATGGTCTTTAAAAAAAGTGTCGGAGTTCACCCTAAAGGAGAACATTGATACATTCCAGTGGAACTGAAGCTTCTCAAAATGTGCTTCCCTAATTTCCCATGGATTTAATTGAGCCCATGGCCTCCCCAGTTGTGTATGCGCTGTGGAAAGCCTTTTGGAGATTAGATGAGTCACATTTCCTTCCCCACAATTCTCATCACCTAGATCGCAAATCTTTTTTCCTACTGTGAATTATGTGCATTTTCCCCAGGGTTTTATACACAAATGAACCACTACAAATCTCACTTATCTTGAAAGTCTTCTGAGAGGGAGGTTGCTTAATGGACATGGAAGTACCACTCCACTCACTGCCTGAACACTAAGATACAGGTTAATACCAGTAAGGGAAGTGTACATTGTTGAAGCTGCCACTCCTTGGTGCTATCAAATCTACATTTTCTGTTCCTAATTGTCCTGCATTAAGTTCTGTAGCAGAGTGCACTATGCAAGAAACGTTAATGCATTAACAGTTTGTGTATTAGAACCTTAAATTTATTCGTTTCGCTGCTATGCAGAACCTACATTTTCCCTGTGTTCTCAATATTGTCACTTTATCAGCACGAAGGTGACACCTTAAAGTTTAATCAAACTTAGATCTGATTCTGTTCTGCACACCTCACTCAAAGGACTTGTACTGTATTTGCTAGTGTAAACCTTAAACTGGTAAATTAGTAGAAACTTCTTGCGGGGCAAATAGATGTAGAGCTAGTTGTGCCCTTTACTGTAAGGATCACTTATGCCAAATCTTATTGCCCATGTAAGTGATCAGTAAGAAACGTGCGTCAGTTGTGCCATATAAACTGAATCCTATGCAAATCTGTAGGACTGAAATGGGATACTTTTTCTGATGCAGTAAATAGACCTTTCTTTTTACCAGCACTACAAAAAAAATCTAGCTAGTTCCGTATGAACCAGATTGTTTTGTTTACTGCTGATATATAAGATGACGAAAGTTAATGTGCTAACGTACTCTGAACCCTGAGTGGAGTAAATTCAGAAAAAAATATTCGAACTGCTATCGAATCCATCAACAACTGTTTCTTATCAAGCAAAAAGCGCCAGCTTGGGTATGGCAGGTAACCCATTTAATATTTTGTCTGTCTTCAGAACAGTGTACGCCATTATGCAGCAAAGAGTAATCTATTCTAGGGTGTCTACTTGGAGTTATGGGAAATGCGGGTGGCAATACCTCTGTTCAGATCCCAGGAGTTCTACAGGTAAGTACCTTGATGGTATTGACGTTAACATGAAAGATGCAAAGAAGTTGAGAAACCACTATTAATCTCCTTACCAACTTGTTTTGTGGTTTCAGTCTGAAAGGTATCTATCTTTCCAGCTCCTTGTCTTAAGGAGTTGTGTTGCTCAAATTAAATTTAGGACAGCCCACATAGCCAAAGTATTTCTTAAGGAGTCATAAAGTCAAGCATATACACTTAGCCAGTCACCGCAGCCCTCATCTGAGTGACCAACTGTGGGCTAACTCAGGAACTAGAATGCATGACACAAAGTCAATGGGCTTGTGAATGATACTAACGTTAGCCTAAGCAACAGGTTCTTTGTCCATTGCTGTCTTGGTTTCTCTGTGGTGACATTTTCAGCCGTTTGGATTACATGGTGATAAATCCTATGTATATACCCCAATGCCTCCTTGTGGCGAAAGTGGAGCCTTTAGTCTGAGTGATTTAAAAAAAAAAAAAAAAATTATTCAGTGAGTAAATGTGTAACTATGTGGAGCAAATAAAATAAAAATTGCCCATTTCTTTATAACTGATACCGCATGCAGTACGTTTTTTTCAGTTTGTTTTACACTTCTTAACTAGTCTAATTTCTGTAGCCAGATCTGTTCATGCTGGAGGATGTCTGTTTATAACCTGTCTGGAAGCTGTATGTAAATAAATGTCTTCTCACGTTATCGAACAATGAACAGGCTATTTGGTTTTTGTAATCTCCATCCAGACAGAGTACAGCTGGAGTTAATAACTGAATATTCTGAGCAGTACAGTAATGGTGGGAGGTGGAAATGGATTAAGGTACATTACATTGCGCTGAAACATTCTGGCCTGACTTGAAAGGGCATATGCAATGCAATCCCGCAAACTAGCTTAAGTGCTTCTAAGAACATTTAAAGCAATGCGATCTTGGACTGTAGTGCCCTTCCTAATCTCTACTTAACCTGCACTGAACGTTTTCGTTAATGTGATTTGACATAATTCCTCATCACAGTTCTATGATCCTGTTTTTCTTTTTCTTTCAGGATGCCAGAAAAGTTTGTGCCGATGCCACTCTGGCACAGGTTGGTGACTTATTTTAATTGCTTGGAAATGGGTACTGTGAAATCCATGAGGGACTAATATGCACCAGGAAGTTTTAAACTAATGGTGTAAATGGAGCTGTGGACATAAAGTGTAACCTCCAATATCACCATGCAGATTTGAGTCCGCAGCACTTTGTAACCTCCTTTTTATAGTAATTTAGGAAGCATTCTGTATAGAAGCACTTCCCGAATCGGGCTGTTCTTGCAGTTAACTTTGAAATCAAGATTTTTAATGTTTGACTCCTAATATGTTTTACCAACATCTTCAAGAGGTCACTTAAAGTGTTTGTTTTAGATAGCTTTTTTTAAAAACTATTCTCTTCAAATGTGTTCCAACAGGTCCTTACCAGTTGTTGCAAAAGTTAACTCTAGGCGGGATTTTATTAAACTAGCACAGCATCTTCATACAGGATATTGCCTGGTTATGCAATTTTCTAAACCTCCGTGAATCAAAAACACCCGTCCATTTAGGGTGTGTCTTGCCTTAAGAGACATGTAATGATTTATCCCAAAATTCTTAGTTGGCACAATTGACTGACCCAGACACTTTTAAACTGCATTTTTGTACACCAAGTTGGTCTTCTCTGACCATGTAAACCAGGTTGCATCTGTCTGCTTTTTTACCATAAATGAATTTTTAAAAATTATCCTATTTCTTCATAGTTAAAAAAAGGTAATATCAGGTAATCTCAGCCTGGTAATATCAAGGCTGGATTACTGTAACTCATTATATGTGGGCGCACAGCAGAATATTCTTAAACTCCAAATACTGCAGAATGCGGCTGGCCGTATCCTGTTTAATCTCTCTAAATTTAGTCCCATCTCTCACAGCATTGGTAATCTCTAATGGCTTCCCATTAGAGAGCGAACAAAATGTAAAGACGGGTGCTTGGCCTATAAGGACCTCCGCGAGGTTGCCCCTTTCTCCCTTCAATCGAAGTTCATTTCGTACATACCCTTGCACAACCTCCAATCACGAACTGCCAATAAGGTTGTGGTTCCCGGGATAAAGAAAGCATGCGGAGGAGGAAATAGCTTTTCCTACATTACCTGTAATTGGTGGAATTCTCTACCTAACCCCCTGGGAGCACAGAACTAACCTGCTCAGCTGCAGAAGGCTCTTAAATAAACTGGCTTTTCTCTGTTTTCCATTGATTAGGTCCTTGTTCTTAGCCTGTAATGTGACACTCCATTAGACACTGTGCCAAGACGCCTTTTTGGTAGATGCGTTTGTTACAAAATATATTACCATAACATTTTAAAACTTCACTTGAACGTAGAAAAGTTGAATAGATTTTTTTCCAAAATAACATTTTAAGGGTTTTCTACAAAATATTGTACTGATTTCCTCATTGAGAAGAATTGTGAATTACTACCAAGAATGAAGCTTTTCTACTGGACACCTAACCGTGCTTTGTAGTTTAATATGGAGTATGATTCTTTAACTCTCAGGCAATAAATACCTGTAACCAACCATCCTTGATTTTATACTCTTATTAAGGATTGCGATTTAATACAGATGGTATTTTAATTCTTGCCATCTTGTTACTGTTTCAGATCACTGCCAACATTGACCCGGTGGGTCGAATTCAAATGCGAACCAGGAGAACTCTCAGAGGACACCTGGCTAAAATTTATGCAATGCATTGGGGGACTGACTCCAGGTGTGTATCTTTTCATATTTTTCTGTGAAGTGTGCTTTTTTTTTAGGTGTTTTCATTGTAATAACCTTTGAATGGTGCATTTCTTTTCCTTATGATTTCAGCAAGTTGTATTGAAAATGTTGCATATAGAAAACAAAGTGATAACATATTGCCCCCTCCTGTGGACCTGTCTGATGTCCATGGCCTTACAGACCAATATAACCACTCCATGACAAACATCTTGGACTCGATGATGCCTCTACAGCTAAAACGAATGTCTTCTTAAGTCTCCAAACCTTGGTACAATGGTAGTCTAAATACAGAAGGAATAAATCTGAGACTAGCGGAACGATTGTGGAGATCTCTCCCTCCCTAAAATCTCAATCATCTGAGATCATTGAGAAATATCTATAACCAACTCAGATGCTCAAAAGCTAGTTATTTCCGAAACTAACTAGAGCAAGTCAATCTACCGAAATGTATTTTTAACTCCTCAAGCTTCAATCAAATAGTCAACCTAACCTTCCCTCAGGTTGACCCTGTCCGCAGCCTAACTGCGGAAATTTTGCACCTTCTTCCATGAAAAAACAAAGATTGCATCTGATTTGTGGTCAGCTTTGGAGAACCTACCGATCACACCACCTATCACCCTCTCTCCCCCTTGGTTTGGTGTGCCTCACGCGCTCTGGTTATCACCCCCCCACCCAAAAAATGACCTTCATGAAGCCTATTCAAAACTTTGTATGAAAGTACTAATCTGAAAACTCTTGCTTTACTGAAACCCTCCAACCACTTTAGTGACCCCTTGAGATCTAACTTTAGTAAGATCTGATCATCCATACTCCCACTTTGGACTACGAAAGTGCCTCACTACTTCAAGGTTCTATTCCGGATTGCCTAAAGTATGGACAGGTCACCCCAATTTTAAAAAAGACTGCAGATCACACTGATATTCACAATTTCTGTCCAATTTCCAACATTCCCATTATGGCAAAGCTCCTTGGGAAATGTTTCCACATCCAGCTATGTAACCACACATTCCAATTGCTAGACCAATTTCAATCCGGCTTCTGTCAGTCATAGCGCTGAATCCACTCTCACATTGTAGATTATATGCAAAGAATGCTGGATCAGAATGGTTCTTGCCTTTTGATACTGTTAAACAGGACAGCCTAATCGACCTATTGGAACACAGGATGGGGCATTTAGGGCCTGTTCTAAACTGGTTCTCATTTATCCATATTAGAACCCAAAGATTCCAGGTGAACCAGTCTGTCTAATCCCTCACCACCACCTCGCTACTTGAAAATCCTGCCAACCTTGGACTCAAGCAACTGGTAAACACTTGCACCCACATTGCAGGACACACCGTGGACCCCATCTTCGCGGGAGGATCAACCATCCGGGTTACCAACACCACCTAGCACTCCTGGACAGACCACCACTGCATCTATTTCATTTTCATATCCAGCACCGCACCCAAACAAGCCCTGCGCCCGCCTCGACGGAACTGGAGTAAGGTCATTATAGACCTCCTCCACGCCACCCTCCTCCCCCTCAGCCGAAGAACTCAATCGGTGGATTGGCAGCTGCACCACCACACTAGTCCCTCTCCAACAGACAAGCACCAAACGCCCTCCTAAGGCTGCCTGGTTGACCACCGAACACATAGAGGCCAGGCGCACCTGCAGGCGCCTCGAACGCGGAGGAACCAGGAGACCACTGAAGCCCACATAGACCACAAAGTCGCCATGAAGAACTACCACCAGCTGCTAAGGGACACCAAAAGAATCTTCATCAGGGAAAAAATCAACGCCAACACAAGGGAACTCTTCAACGTCCTCGAGCATCTCACCAAACCCCCATGCGAAGCCTCTGACATCACTCCCTCCCAAGAACTCTGCAACAAGCTCAGCACCTTCTTCCACCAGAACATCATGACCCTTTACGACAACTTCGACGAACCAACGACTGCCTTCACCCCTACGGCCACTGCCACCACCAAACCCACCATCACCACCTGGAACCCCGCATCCATCGAACTTGTCGCCACCACCACCATGAAGAAAACTCATTCGAGGGCCCCCACGGACCCCTGCCCCCTCACATCTTCCACAGAGCCTCTACAGCCATCTCTCCCAAGCTAACCCGCACCATCAACTCCTCCCTGGCCTCCGGCACCTGCCCCATGGACTGGAAACGGGCAGAAGTGAAGCCCCTCAAAAAACCTTCGGCCGACCCTACCGACCTCAAGAACTACCAACCCATCTCCCTCCTCCCCTTCGCTGCCAAGGTCACAAAGGCTTGTGAACGCCCAGCTGACAACCTTCATCGAAGATAACTGCATCCTGGACCCCTCCCAATCGGGATGCCGCAGCAACCACAGTACCGGGACAGCCCTAGTCGCCGCCACAGACTACTTCCGGATGCTACTCGACCAGGGCCACTCTGCAGCCCTCATCCTCCTGGACCTCTCCACAGCCTTTGACCCCATCTCTCACCGCACACTAACCACCAGGCTCCACGACGCAGGAATTCAGGGAGATGCCCTCAACTGGATCCGATCCTTCCTCTCCGAGAACACAGAGGGTCATGCTCCCCCCCCCCCCCCCTTCCTCTCCAAACCCACCATCATACTTCTGAGCCCTACTCTATTAAATATTCACATGGCCCCCATCGCCACCATAGTCAGGCAGCACAGACTCCACATAGTGTCCTACGCTGACGACACCCAGCTCATCCTCTTCCCTCACTAGCAACCCAGAGGACACTAGACTCAGATTCAAGGTAGGAATGAAAAACGTGGCTACATGGATGAAAGACAGCTGCCTCAAACTAAACTCTGACAAAACCGAGGCTCTCATCTTCGGACCACGCCTCTCTGCATGGAACGACTCCTGGTGGCCTTCTGCCCTCTGACCCCCACAACCCCTACAGACCACGCTTGGAACCTTGGCATAATCCTCGACTCCTCCCTCTTCATGAACCGCCAAATCAACGCCATCTCTTCCACCAGTTTAAACTGCCTCCGGATCCTACGCAAGACTTTCAAGTGGATCCCCCAAGACTGCGGAAAGACCGCCACCCACGCACTCATCACAAACAGGCTCGACTACGGGCACGCCCTCTACGCCAGAATCAACAAATCCCTACTGCGCAAACGCCAAACCATCCAAAACGCAGCCGCCAGACTCATCCTAGGGATTCCACGCCACGTGTGTCTGCGCGCGCCTGTCTGTGCGCGCGCGCCTGTCTGTGCGCGCGCGCCTGTCTGTGCGCGCGCGCCTGTCTGTGCGCGCGCGCGCCTGTCTGTGCGCGGGCGCCTGTCTGTGCGCGCGCCCGTCTGTGCGCGCGCACGCCTGTCTGTGCGTGTGCGTGCCTGTCTGTGCGTGTGCGTGCCTGTCTGTGCGCGCCTGTCTGTGCGTGAGCGCGCCTGCCTGTGCATGAGCGCCTGCCTGTGCGTGATCGCGCCTGCCTGTGCGTGAGCGCGCCTGCCTGTGCGTGTGCGTGCGTGTGCGCGCCTGCCTGTGCGTGTGCGCGCCTGCCTGTGCCTGTGCGCGCCTGCCTGTGCCTGTGCGCGCCTGCCTGTGCCTGTGCGCGCCTGCCTGTGCGTGTGCGCGCCTGCCTGTGCGTGCGCGCGCCTGTCTGTGCGTGCGCGCGCCTGTCTGTGCGTGCGCGCGCCTGTCTGTGCGTGCGCGCGCCTGTCTGTGCGTGCGCGCGCCTGTCTGTGCGCGCGCGCGCCTGTCTGTGCGCGCGCGCGCCTGTCTGTGCGCGCGCGCCTGTCTGTGCGCGCGCGCGCCTGTCTGTGCGCGCGCGCGCCTGTCTGTGCGCGCGCGCGCCTGTCTGTGCGCGCGCGCGCCTGTCTGTGCGCGCGCGCGCCTGTCTGTGCGCGCGCGCGCCTGTCTGTGCGCGCGCGCGCCTGTCTGTGCGTGCGCGCGCCTGTCTGTGCGTGCGCGCGCCTGTCTGTGCGTGCGCGCGCCTGTCTGTGCGTGCGCGCGCCTGTCTGTGCGCGCGCCAGCCTGTCTGTGCGCATGTGCGCGCCTGTCTGTGCGCATGTGCGCGCCTGTCTGTGCGCGCCTGCGCGCCTGTCTGTGCGCGCCTGCGCGCCTGTCTGTGCGCGCCTGCCTGTGTGTGTGTGTGTGTGTGTGTGTGTGCGCGCGCCTGCGCCTGTCTGTCTGTCTGTCTGTCTGTGTGCGCGCGCCTGTCTGTCTCTGTGTGTGCGCGCGCGTCTGTCTGTCTGTGTGTGTGTGTGCGCGCGCGTCTGTCTGTGTGTGTGTGCGCGCGCGCGTCTGTCTGTGTGTGTGTGTGTGTGCGCGTCTGTCTGTCTGTGTGTGTGTGCGCGTCTGTCTGTGTGTGTGCGCGCGCGCCTGTCTGTGTGTGTGTGTGTGCGCCTGTCTGTGTGTGTGCGCGCGCCTGTCTGTGTGTGTGTGTGTGTGCGCGCGTCTGTGTGTCTGTGTGTGTGTGTGTGTGTGCGCGCGTCTGTCTGTGTGTGCGCGCGTCGTAAAGGCTGCGGGAGAAGAGCAGGTAGAAGAGGACTCATTGGCAACACGAAACGGGAAGCTTCCTAAAATGCCCTTTAAAAGTCAGCTGTGAAAGCGCTTACAGCTAACTTTTAAAGGGTCTTTTTGGAAGCTTTCAGACTGCCATGTGTGAGGTCGCAGAGCCTGGCAGTAATCACAGAAGATGTCTGCGGGAGCATACATAGTGAATACTATTCACTACGGATGCTCCTGCTGTCATCTTCTGTGCTTACTATCGGCCACACTGGCAATGTAAAAATGGCAAGGCAAAGGCCGCCAATGAACGCCTGCCGGGCCCCTAGCGGCCCGCAGTCCGTACTATGAATACTGCTGATCTACATGCTAGCCATTCTTCCTTCATTTAGAGGGTGGGTCGAAAAACTCTGTTCAAAGTTGTTTTTTTTGGGGTGGATGTTTCACATATGTAGTTGACAGAACCTCCCTAAACGTAAAGTGTAAACTCACTATCTCCCATCACTTGGTCGCCATCTTCAAGTTTTTTTCCACCTCTTGGTTGGGGAAGTACTAAGGAAACTCAGCAATGAGAGAAGTTTTTGAGCATGACCTCCACAGTATCTAAAGGACTTTGTCAGCCACTTCAGTTTGGAAACCCTGGTCACCAAAGGAAGCAATAAATGGGTTCATAGACTGAGTAATATTGTGGACCTTAAACACCAAAAGAAGCTGATACGACATCAAACACTCAAAGGAATTAGATTTTTCTTGGCGTTTTTCCTCATGAGTGTCAGTGAAGGTTTATTAGTAGTCAGTCTTGCAACTACTTTAAAACATTTTTAAAATGTTATTTCTACATACAAATTAGGATTTCCATCTCGTCCAGTCAACCTTATAGAATAAGGTTTTACTGCAGTTACATTGACACAACCTTTCTTAATTGTACAAGGCATCCGCACCAGGGTACTAGTCTGGTTACCATTGCTGTTAAATCAAGTAATTGCAGATAATGAAATAGTGACCAGGCCATTTTAAAGTAAAGTCCAAATGATAGATAACTGCAACAATAGGTCTAAACCAAATCAACACAGATTGAATTAAAGGAAAACATGATCAAGGTTCACTCGGGTAATGCCTCATGGCTGGTGGGGTAGCTAGTTCGTATCATAGCAACATAGAGATGGACTATGTGGGAGTGGTGAGCAGCACAATTGCGATGATTCAACCAGAGTTCCTAGTGTGCTAAATCTGAAAGCAAAATTTGCTATATATTAAACAAGTGTACTAACTTCCTGTCTTTAGTAGCATCTAAGGAACCACCTATTAGGAGCACTGTGCTCTATAATTGGAGGATGTGAGTAGTATCCACCATGATTCCATTCCGAAGAATGCATCTAGGCTGGTGTGGTGTCCTCTTTGCTTTCAGTTTAATCATGGTGTCCCATAGTGTAATTATCACTTGACTTCCACTGAAAAGTCTTGCATCTTGCAATACCTCGCTCTATGCTTCATCCCACTTTAACAGTTTGTGATACATTTCACGTAGCTGGGGGCATTGCACAAATTTCCATTTAATTGTAATCTGCTGGCAAGTCCGCAAATCTGTCCTCTAATTTAAAGTTTTAGTCCTTTTGTATAGCCCTAAATCATTTGTCTCCAGTGACTGAGTGTTTTCTACCTGTTACTTCAGAACCTGCTGTGAAAAGTGTTCCAGAATCAGGAAAGCATAGAGCAGGACCAAAACGTATCTGATAGACGTCTAGCCGCAGATTCCTTACCTTAAATTTATCCCTAGACACCAGACTGGATCTGTAAATTTTTCTACAGCAGTACCTCTGCATGTCAGTAGAGGGCAGAGCGGCTCCATAACTATGTTGTACACCAGATGTGACGTCATTAGAGTCCATATAAGCCCTCCCCTGATGCGCTGACGTCAGTTTATTCTTTCATCCATCCACACGGATCTGGAATGTGGTACCTCTGGCCATTTTAGACTTCTCTCAATGTTTGCAGATGACTGTAGACCCCAGGAACTCTAAGAGATCCAGAAAAAAACAATGTCGAACCACGCGTTTCGAGAGTCAGCAAGCTCTCTTCTTCAGTGGCTTTAATGTAATGAAATGAAGTTGCTGCATATTCAGAATTAAATGCCAAATACCTGCCCCTCACTGGGCGTGGCCACACAGGGCCCTCTGGGTGTTGTAATGCAATTCGCTGAGTAAAATCCAAGTGGATGCGCACTTCACTTCTATTGAATGCACATGGGCTTGTCCATTGTACCACACTCTTGGTGAACTCGAGGTGTTTTTTCCAGTTCGGCTACATGGTACTCAATTCACATTTCCCAAACCTAAATCTTTAATTTGGATTACATTTTCTGAGCTCACTGTGTGATCAGCTCGTCGTCCCCCCCCCCCATCACACTATTTTAGTCATTGTTATTCTTTACTAATAGTAGTCATATAGCATATTGTGGCATAGAAATAGGTTTCTTAAACAGTCTGGAAATGTGCTATTATGTGGTGCTAGTCTTGGTCAAAATAAGCCATGTTTTCTTGATCCTTTAATGTGCTGAATGGATATTAAGATGGCCCTAAACAGGTTGTGTGTGTATTTTAGAGAAGTAAAGTGTTTTTGAGGTTATCAAGTTAATTTGCCATCAGTTGCCT
Source organism: Lissotriton vulgaris (assembly GCF_964263255.1). NCBI lineage: Eukaryota > Metazoa > Chordata > Amphibia > Caudata > Salamandridae > Lissotriton > Lissotriton vulgaris. The sequence goes on along the minus strand of NC_141693.1, from coordinate 303,862,388 downwards.
TCTGTGTAAAGGATGTAAGTTTAAGAGCGCTTTGACTGTCAATATAATCTACGGTGTAATTGCAGTTACACTATGAAATCTTCACTGAAAATGCACTTGCTACCTTTAGAAATGAGACTTACTAAACTTAATTGGTCTTTTGCAAGTTAATACAGAAGTAACCATAATGAACAACATAAGCCAGATACGTGTACATTCTCTGCCAGGTAGTTTCTCATCCTGAAGACTGAGAATCCTTGGAAGACTTACCTTTTTTTATTTGGGTCTTTATTTGAAAAGTTTTGTCACTAAATTGCATATTTTTGCCATTCCATTGTGATTTAATTGATGAAGCACTTCAAAGTGTAACATTCTAGTATTTGGACGTCTTAGTCGTTTGTAACGGGGCATTCTAGAACACCTTAAATTAAAGTAAATTTAACCAGTGAGGCAGTCATTTTATATGCAAGTAATTTTCTTTTTTGATTTTCATCTTATGAATACAGAATGTAATAATACAAGTAAACAAATGTAAACCATTGCTGTTGCACAGCAGTCATGATATGCTGTGCGATATTGTATTATGTACAACATGAATAATGTATTCCATTTTCGACAAGTGAATACATGTTTCTTAGATCTCGATTCATAGTTTAGGGGCCCTGTATGAGCAGGCTGCAAATTATTTGGAAAAATCGACTTGCTGAATTTTATTGTGCTTGATCTGTAGTCTTGCAAGATCTATTTCTACAAGCCAATTAGCCATCTAAAAAAACAACTGTTAAACAGTATTTTTAAAAAAGTACTTTCTCCTTAGGCATATAACATTGGTGGATAATCATTTTAGCATTTAGTTTGTATCGCTGTTTGAAAACTAGACTCTTATAGTTCTTGTGTATTTTGGCAATTAGGCTATTGTTTTTGATTTCCCAGTATGTTCTGTCTGAAATGGTCTGGATTTGTGTATCAATAGCAACAAAATGTATTTATGCATTTTTTCTTGGTTTTTGCTGCTGCCTTCATCTAATGTTTTTCTCTCCCTATTTCCCTGCAGACTGCTAGTTAGTGCCTCCCAGGATGGTAAACTTATCATTTGGGACAGCTATACCACAAACAAGGTGAGAAAGCAGCTTGCTGCTTAATTGTCTCCCTCTTGGCAACAAAGAGCCTAGGATAGAACATTTGTACAGTTTAGTTTACCTGTCGTGCATTGCATCTTGCTTATTTCCAATAACGATTTAGGATCATATGGTGCTGTTAAAATGGCAAGTTTCTAAATTTTTGTAAGCTTTCTCAATTGTGCCAAATGTATTCGTAAATTGCGTGCTTTGAAGGAGTAGTTCAGCAATGTATAGCTGGTCTGCACTCCTAAAATAGTTTTATAAAACCCATCCACTTCCTAAAGGTACGAATTGTTTCTATAACATAGTAACCTAGTGACATTAAGTTCAAAAGTGAAGATTTGGTGAGAACGTACACAGCTTTGTCTCCCTAAAATGACCTCTCCTGCGACCATAACCATGTGTTGAAGGATTAGCCCCAGAACAAGGTTACATTAAATTATGGTTTGAATTGGTGAAAAAATAAATCCGTCTGAGGAGATCTTTCCATTATGACTGTTGCAGTAAAAAAATAGACGTTTACGACTGGAGGCACACCATTTCTAAACCGGCTTTTTAAAGTAAACTTTTAATCAATGTTTACTGTTTACCTTCATGGTAAGGGATAGCAGTAGGCTGCTTTTTTTTAAATTGTATGAAGTAAGCATTCAAACCCAGCAGGCTTTAGACAGTTTTTATTTCTAGAATTCATATTTGGTTCATCGTAAAAAAAACTACCCAGAAAATGAGTTTGTGTTCTGTGGGGGGCTTTTTAGGTCTCTCGCCTAGCAGGGTCGTGCGTAGCGTTGCTCGCACAGTGGGAGACTTTTTGTAGGGTGTTTGAAAACGACCCTAGGAATCGCACACGCTCGTGCGTGTGCTTTTCCTTTTGAGCCCCGCTATTGAGCTTTGCGTGTGTCTTTTTTTTTTTTTTTTTTTTTTTTTTTTTACAAAGACAGCACGCAATTGGCCAAAGGCGGGCGCATTGATCCGCCCATGGCCTATTGGTGTCTGTTGCGTGCAGCATCAGCATATGTTTCCAATTATCGTGCCAAGACACAGTTGCAATAATTGAAAACATATGCTGCTGCTCGCACCCGCGCGTGCACCAGCAGCTCCCGCATCTACCGCGCTTGGGGGAGGCACTCCCACAGTGTTTAGCGTCACCGTCTTTAGCCTTCTTACCAGGCGGAAAGCAGAGCGAGCAATTTGACTTTGAGTTCCCCTCAGTCAGCCTCAGCGCAGCGGACCGGACCTTGAACCCCCTAGGAGGCCTGATCCTGCCAGGAATCCTTGGTGGTGTTGTGTCAGTGCACCCTCCCTCCCCCTTCTCCAGGGACATGAGTCGTTGCTGGTAGCGTCAGAGGGACACTGCTTCGGTATCTGCGACAGCAGCGGGTCCCTGCGGTGGGCGAGCGCAGCCCTCAATCTGTAGCAGGGCCTCGGCGTGCTCGTGTGATTGGTGTCCAGGGGGATGGACGAGGGGCCCGCTGCTGCCCCTTCCGCTCGTGACCAGCAGTGACAGCAGCACCAGCACCCACCAGAGCCTCGCCATGTCTTAGATGCTGGCCAAGAAGAGCTGCTTCCATATCACCAGCGTTACCAAGGCTGAGGCGACTGTCAGCATCACAGAGGACACAGAGTCTGGACGTTGACCCTGATGATTCCCGCACCAGGGACGTCTCCTCTAAGGTCTTCGTGTCCTGAGCCGTGGAAGGCAGCGCAGACTAAGACTAGGAGCCCAGGCTGCAAGACGCAGTTCCTCGGAGACTCTAAACAATGTGGGCAGTCCAAGCACCACCATCCAGCCGCAGCCCCTGCCCGCCGCACCGACCAGCTCCCGCTTCAGGGTCATAAAGTTGGACCACGGTGCTGAGCCCTACCGGCGCTGCCACTGGACCTGTGTGGAGTCCTACGAGCGGGAGAGCGAGAGCATCCGGCATGGGCCTGCCGCCGACACTGCTACAGACATGGACCGTGGATTGGGAGTCTCCCACGGACTGCCCTCCTTCGATCAACCGGCTGACCGCTCTGGGCCACACGCTACGGGCCAGGCCGCCCAGCAGCACTTTGTTGTTGGTCAGCACACACTGGTGACCGGACACAACGGGACTCAAGTGAGCCAACCCTTGCACTTTGTTTACTCTCAGCGGACGATCACATAAGGACATGGTCTCCCTTCTCACCCTCAAGACGTATGTGCAGGACCATCCACCCCCATCAGGGGCCTGCCCAGCAGGCACTCTCTAATGTCCCCAGCTCTGCGGCCTCCAGTCTTCCCATGGGCCATGTGAATCACTCACCTGAGTGTGCACAGGTCAGTGACTCCACTGTCCAGGGACCCATGACCGGCCATGGTGTTCAGTCACACTGCTGTCATTCCGCAGGCAGGGGGTGTGCTGCAGCCCAGGGTGCCACCTGCAGGACTTGTACAACATAAACCCGTGACTCAGCAGCAGCTGGGTCAAGTGGCCAACACACAGTGACTGGAACAGTTCATAACGTGCCCGGTGGCGCCTCTGCTACGAAGTGTGCCTGTTGCGCCACTCCTGTCACTATGCCAAGTGCCTCAGTTACTGTAGTCCAGTCGCAGCAGAGCGGTCAAACGACTGGAACTCGCAGTGCCAGCCTCATCCACCGCCTAAGGCTTCCAGGGAACCATATACATTCAAACCTTCAACACTCAAACTTGGTCCCTTTCAGAATCCATCTTTTGCGCTCACAGACAGAAGAAAGTCTGAGCCTCTACCTAAGCCGCCACTTTCATTGCAGAACATAAACCTTTCCCGAAGTCTCCCATGTTACTCACTTGCAAACCCTCTTCATCTCCCAGTAACTACTCCAATGAACACCCTTGCACGTTCTGTATTTGGTATATCCATTCCAGTTGATGGTGATGACAGGTATGGGCACTTTTAGTCTCTATGGGGTAAACTAAGGGGTGGTTTGGGAAAATGGTAAGTTTAAAATTATGGAATTGTTTTGGTATTTTAAAATGTTTTGCATGAACCTTTCGGAGAAGTCCGTTCACCTTACAATTTCCATATAGTGCCAGTATCCTTTCTAATGGTTCATGAGTTATTCTTCTCAAGATATAGGCGATACCTGCCTCCAAGCAGTGCCCACAGTGGGCTGTTGCTGGAGGTTACACCACAAAGCCTCAACTTTAGAATAAATTACACTCCCTAAATCGAAACATGCTTTGAACCAGTTTGTGCCTATTAAAGAGTGGGTTGGATCTACAAACCATAATTTGTTTGAAACCTTTGTTATATGCTGTTGTACCTACTGATTCTGGAATGCACCAGTGGTATATGCTTCGATAACTGAGTCCCCAAACCACTGCATGTGGTGATGCTGCCATCTAGCTTCCCGGGTATCAACACATGGGACTAAATGTGTGTTTAGTGGAAGTATAATTACTTTCACAGGCTTTCCAACCCCTGCTTAAAACTCTAAATTCTCTTCTAGTTATTTTTTTTTATTCTGGTTAATAAAATGTTACCAACAATTGTCTACAAAGGCGCAACGTTAAAACATAGGCGGATTAATCTTGCTTGCAGATGTCACTACAAAAGGGACTTCGAGCAAGATACACTAGGTGGCGACTTTTTTCAAATGTATCCCACAACTCGCTGGTTAGCTGCTTTAAGGAGCACATCTGGTGCTTTGGGTTGAATTCAGTCGTAGTTTTTAACAGACGTTTTCACACCAGGAAACCATTTACAGTCTCTCATGCAAATTGTAAGTGACGTGTCCTTAAAGCCTTTAGTGAGTAGTTACACATTCCCCTTATGTAAAAGACAATGCCTTTTATTTGTTTGAAAACCTGTAAGCTGTGCATAAACAAGCACTTTGTACTTAAAGTCCTTGCTTATGAGAATCAAGGCTGGCAGCCTTTTACTGCCAGCCTTGCTTCTCGAAAGCTAGGACTATACGTACAAAGTGCGAATTTATGCACCGCTTGCAGGTTTTCAACACAAATTACTAAAAGGCATTGTCATTTACAATGCCAATAGCTTCAACTCTTGCAAATGCAAGACCTATTGCATTGCAAATGCTTGTAAAAGAACAGATGTGGCTTATAGATGTTTTGAGTTGTACGCGTTTCGAAAGATTCAATATCTTGGTAAATTTCAGACACAGATTTTCCACTTCATGTATAATTTCACTCAATTATAAATTGTGCCAATTTTTTTTTTTTTTAAAGGAGTCCAATGCATGCAGTCTTGTTTTTGTGCAGATTATCAGGTTCACCAGGGGCTTTATAATGCCCCAGCTCCTCAGTTTGGTCTACAAGCTGTTGCGTTTAACGTGATCAGAGGTGGTCTTATAGTCTATTAAGCATAGGTGTAAAGGCATTTTTGTTGATTCCGCCTTGTCGATTAGCATTGCCATGCCTAGGATGATTGTTGTTCCAATGGATTTTGCAAAGTCAGTCTGGTTAAGTGGTAGAACTAATTTCTCTTTGGCCCAGGCCTGGAGCTCTTCTAGTGGTGTTTCTGCTGAGAATTTTGCCTCGTTGTCTGGATTGCCACTAGCCTGTACTTTTTTGGTGAGGACTTGCCACCTGACTTGAAAATTGGGGAGATTATTGATCTTTTCCAGTAGCGTGGGAATATGTTCAGTAGCCTTCTTCAGTGAAAAGGTTTGAGCGCCTCGGCCCAGAGGTTTGCATCTTGTTTGTAAAGAACCATTGGAAATCCGTTGGGTGTTGGGGCCCACCTGTCTCCTTCCTTTCCCTATTTGCAGCTTGATAGTTCTGATTTTGCTGTTTAACTGTATATCCATTGGCTAGTGTCCCTCTGGAGTTTCAAGGTCTGATGAATTACGTGTCTCCCGGGGAGGATCAGTTCTCACACACATCCGGAATAAATTTTGTTGGTTACATAGGATTTAATTCCATCAAGACACCTAATCTGTGGCTAAGGTAATTTACCCAAACTTCTGCTGAGATATTGGAAGAGATTCCCTCATGTGAAGGATGAATAAAGTGGTTTAATGTTCCCATGAATCTTGCGCTGTCACTGTTTGGTGTTGGCATGTATTTTCAACCCGAGCTCCTCCTCTGCAGATCTGTTAGCTTCCCATTTTTGTCTCCTCAGTAGCACCTTTTGCTTTCGTAGCAGTGCTAGTTGCGTTTTGTCAGTTGGGTTATATCGGAGGTGTCAACTTGTGATAAATTGAGTTTTTAATTAGCTCAATTTTCTTTTGGTCAGTTTTTGATGTGCTTCATACTGCTGTGCATCTGTGGATTCATTGGTCTGAATCGAAGTGGCATAAGCTGCTATTGTAGAAAATTTCTCCCATTTCCACTTGATCCAACCTGTGACTCAAAATTAAATATTGCGTTTTCTAGCATGCTACCGTCCACTGCTTCTGCGAGCTTGATTCTTCTAAAGTGAATTTGTAAGCTCTTATCCTTGAAAGGTCAAAGACCGATCAAATCTAGGCATGTTCTAAGCAGGATTTCTTGAGGTCGCTGTCCGCTTTGTCACCCAGCTGAAATGAAGAGATTTGATGAGTTAGAGAGATGAAAGTGTAGTCTAGTATTGTGTTTACTGTTGACCAGCAGTGCGTGATTGCAGGAGTGTCGTCACCGGCAGATCTGCTGTTGATTGCTGTGAGGTTGAAGTGTTCAAGGTCCTAAAGTAGCCACTTTCCGGTTTTGGTTGATTGGTCCGGTGGGCATTTCCCTTGCCGTGGAATGTTCCAGATTGAATTTTGAAGGGACACTTAGTAGTCTATTGAGGCACCCATTAGGTTGAGGTTTAAATCCCCGGTGAGAATGTCTGTTGCCCCTTCGCTTAGGCATGCCTCCAGAAAGTCGCATAACTCCTTTGCTGCCTTAGTTTTCAATTTTGGTAGACATAAGCATTAATTATCATGATTTTGGTACCCCTTTTTTTCTGGTGTTGCGGACTGAGTTAGGTTTATTACCATAGTTGCTGAAGAGGCTGAGCCAATTGCACTGGCTGTAGATATACTTGTGTTGGAGATATAAGTTGCAAGTCCACCCTGAAGGTGACCGTATTTTGCCCCCCTGAGGGCTGGGGAGAAAAAAACACAAATTTCCCTGAAGGTGCGGAGGCTCTATCAGCCAGGTTTCTTGTAGTGCCAAGATGTTAAATGACCTTAGATGGGTGACAAAACCTGGGTCTGTGATTTTATTGGCTAGACTTTTACATTTCATGTGCATATTCATAGGACTTAGTTTGAGCTGGTTGTTCACGGTTGACTGGTGTATTGTCTGTTTTTTTGATTGATTATTGTCCTTGAAATCCATCCCAGATCCCTTTGCCAGGTATGTGGTGTTATAGGATGCTGACTACTACTGCAATTTTCTTGAAATCTGTTATTTTTAAAGTGCCCCACTGCTCCTCTGAGCACTGATGTTGCAGTTCTTTTTAGATGTGCTTGTGCAAGATTTGGATATTCTGAGATGAGCAGGTCCGGTTAGCCGGACTGTGTACGGATTGATGATTATCCCCCAGCTTCTAAGGTGCAGCTTTCTAAAAGTATTTTTTGTTCAGTTGATGACGATCCCCATGTTGTCTTTATATCTCCTCCTTCCAAGGAGTCCTTGCATCTAATGAATTCTATTGAGACCAAATCAGACGTCCTCACCTGTTTGTATATGAGACAAAAGGCGCAGTATGTTCCCTCGATTCAAGATGTCATATGTACCTTTTGAACTATATTCGGGTGTGAACCAGAGGGTGTTTATTTCCCAGCCGGCGATCTCGGGCAGGAAGGTTTTGTGCTATTTTTGGGGGGCTGATGATGGTCTCATTACTTAATGCTCCTGGTGAAGTAGGTAACTGGGGACTGCTGTGCATCCTTCGGTATTTTAAGTTTTTGGATTGTGTACAGTTCTAGGCGGCTGTCCTATGTTTCCCTGCTGGAGAACTTCCAAGCTACCAAGCTATTCCGATTATGCTTTGGCAGTACCTGAACTACCGGCCTCCCTTGAGAGCTTGGTTGTGCGGTGGAGTCAATTTGTGTATTACTTATGCTTTTAGGATTGATTTTGCTGGTCATTGTGCCATTTGGCTCCCTGGAGTCTGAGTGTTGGTCATTGTAATTTTTCAGACTTGCCATGGTTGCCTGAGCGCCCTTATCAGCATGGTAATCAGTGAGTGTTAATAGATTGCTGGTTTGCGAGTGCGTTGGATTTGTTCCAATCAGTGAGCTGTCCATTCCACAGGGAGCAGCTCCCACTGACTCCTCCTCTTCGTTGCTTTGAAGGTTGGTAATGTTGCCATTTGGATGAGTTTTGTATCCTCTTTTTACAGCCTTCATAAAAAGGATGAGTTGTGTTTACACCTTGCGTTTCTCTAGTGTAGATTTGATTTCGTCCCATTTTGACATGTTATGTTTGACTCCCTTCCGATGTGGTCGGGCTTTCTTGATTGCTCGTTTTGAGCTGATGACCTGAAGAGGCGCTGGAAGCCTTCCTGATTTGAGCCCGGTTTTTGGTTTCAGCCTTTCCCTCTTTGTGCGTGTCTTTGCCTTGCATTCGTTTTATTGTCCAGTTGGTCTATTGGGAGTGAGCCGGCTGGTTGGCTTGGTGTTTCGATTTTGCAGCCCTAGTATATTATGTTATGCTAAAGCATGGCAGATGGCGGAACCTTCATGAGGATGCACCTGATCCGAAATAACCTCAATGGTAAATTTACCCTTTTCTTGATACTTAAAAAGGGGATTATGTGCACACCGATAAGACACCCACCATCACAATGACCGTCCTAAACAGAACTTTAACATGTAACGAAAAAAAGCACAGGTGCATTAAAATTCTGCAAACAGTAACAGTGTTAATGTCAAAGCACAAATAGTGAAGACCAGAAGTCTTGTTTGATTCTTTATTTTTCAACAGAAGAAAACTAACAGCCGTCGCGTTTCGTCCCAAGACGGGACTTCTTCAGGGCTGTGTTTGCAAATAAAATTTATAAAACATACAATTAAAATCATGAGCTATTGTATAACCCAGCCGAGCCACAATAGTTACAAATTAAAAGAACATTCATATAAAACGTTACAAAGGGAATGGTCCTGTTTGCTTCTAATTCTAAGCCAGTCTATATATGGCCTACCCCAAGCAAGTTAAATCGAACCGGTACCATTCAGACTAATGTACAGAATACATTTTGAGAGGGTGTCATTGGTTTTAGACAAAAAGGCACATATATCAAATTCATTTGACACAATTTGAATATATGACTGACTTGTCACTGCTGGCTTAGCGAGGTCATCTGATAGAGGTGGACATTAGAGGTCTCTAGCAGTCCTGCCTGCCTGTCGACCTACTGGAGGAGAGGGGAGAGGGGGGTTTTGCCTTGATGTTGAAAAGCTGCCTGTCGCCTATCAAGGGAAGGCTGGTTCAGGTCTTCATGGCCAGCACCACTGCCATGTGGTAGAGCAACAAGGTGGGGTCCTGAGATCTGTCAGGAAGCTCAGCGTCTCATAGCTGGATCGTCAGGACATCTCCCTAGTTTTACACCACCTGAAGGTATCATTAAACACCAGGGCAAACAAACTGCCCTCGACACATAGCTGATGAATAATTACAGCAACACCCGGAGGCGGCGTTCAGTCTTCCAGCAATGCAGAGGGGAGTTGGGGGTCTCCTGGCATAAACTCTTTGCTACTGCTGAGAACTTGCGGTGTCAACACGTCTGCATGTTGGAGATCCTGAGAAGGCTTTCTCTCAGACGCATTACATTTCAATTGGCGTACAGAAGTCCTGTTTATCTTACAGCCAATGCCTGCTGCCCTGCATTCTGAAGATCAGGAATGACTGGCCCTGGTCGTCCTAGTGGCTCTGGTTTCAGCCAGGAGTGTGGTACCCAGAATGTCTTGAGTGTGAGTATTTATCCTCTAATCAGGCTACTTCTACAAGAGGATTTCCTGTCGGAGCAGAAGGGCAAGGTCTTGCACCTAGGTGCCTCTATTCTACACCTCCATGTATGGAGATGGAGATGGAGAGGTAGCAGTTGGCTGGATTCAATCTAGCTCTCATAGTAGTGGATGTCATCCTTCCACAAATTGTCTGCACCGGACAGTTGGTCCAATAATGGAATGACATGACACTCTTGATAGAGACCCATTGCAGACTTACTGTTGGATAGGTCAAATCACCTATGTTTTTACATAGGCATGGTCCATGCTGACTCCTAAACCTTTTGCATTGATTTAGTGAGTACTTAATTTGGTCTTTAATTTCCTTCTGTGTACCTTGTTTGCGCCATAGCACAGCTGTTGCCTACGCCTTCCAACCTTAAAGACTAGCTTTCTTATTATGATCACCTCGGCTTGTCATTTGAGTGAGCTTCAAACTTGGTCATCCAACCGCCCTACACCACCACCACCTTACTTGTGCTGAGGAATAAAGCGGCCTTTCTTCCTAAAATTGTGACTTCCTTTCCTGTTGGATGGCACATTACTCTTTTGACATTCTTTGCCTCCTCTCACCCCTTGAAAGAAGAGGAAAGACTCCATTGTCAGGACCCCTCCAAAGAGCGCTCAGCTTTTATCATTCATACCAAGGGCAATCAGGTGAACTATCTGCTCTTTGTGGGGATCTGTGTGGCAAAGAAAACCAAGGCAGTACAGAAATTGACTTTGTCCTAGTGGATATTCCTTTGCATTATTACCTGCTATGTGATGGTCAAAAAGAGTCTCCAGAAGTGTTGTGGACCCATTCCACCAAGGCCAGTGCTGTTGCCAGTTCGTTAACACATGAAGTACCTAGCCTGATATTTGTCTGACTGCAACGTGGGCTCCATTGCACATATTCACAAGGCGCTAATACATTGAAAGCCAAGTCTGACAGGAATGGTGTATTTGATCGTTGACCCTGAGGGTCTTTTTCGTCTGAGACATTCTACAAACTCATTACAGGGGCAAGTTACTGCTTTGGTATCTATTTTTTTTTTAAAGGTGAAGAATCTGCTGTTAGAAGTATTTCTCAGAAGAACAAGTTACTTAGCTTCCATAACACTCTTCTTGGTGGATCCTCTCCCTAACTGCAGATTCCTCACCACCCTCCCATCTCTATTCTGTGGAATGGACTTTCTTTCCATCTAAAAAGATCCTAAATTAGAGAACTGCACAGTGACACAAGGCATTAATTTTGACCTCTATCAAATGACACTGAAAGTGTCCAAAAAGAAACTGACCTCAGAGCACTTTGGTGGTATATGCTTCTCCAGCTGTAACTTCCAGGGCCGAGCAGGTGCTACAGAGCTGCACACCATGTAGTGGTGTGCAGGAGCTATGTTAAATCTTTCGTATCCAGTCAAATGCCTGTGGATAGTTTAAAGCTGCAGAATCTACAGCTAGAGTATTGACCAGAAAGCATTACTGAAGGTATGCAACTTGATTCTCATTTGTCACTCATGGAAATAAAATAGATTTTATTTTCTAAACTAAAAGCTAGAAATTGAATAGACCTTATCCAAAATGTTGTTCTTGCCGCCTTAAAAAAAATGTCTTTGTCTAGGTACATGCCATCCCTTTGCGCTCCTCTTGGGTGATGACCTGTGCGTATGCCCCATCTGGAAACTATGTGGCCTGTGGTGGACTCGACAACATATGCTCCATTTATAATCTGAAAACCCGTGAAGGAAATGTGCGGGTGAGCAGAGAATTGGCTGGGCATACAGGTAAGGCATTTCTTAAAGGACAAAAATACTACTGTACAGGTTTGTGAATCCTCTCCCACTCCCTACATCCACCACTCCTGCACCAGCAGCACTCCACTCACATAAACCTGTCACCTGCTTATGCTCACACAGACTTAATGCCACTCACACAACACCCCACATCTGCCTGCATTCTCTAAAATCTCGTTGCCCATCGGGCACCTTGTCAACCATCGGGTGATCAGCAAACCTCTAACACCCATCTTCAAACACTCAAACTTAAACACATTCTCTGACACCTGGTAGCATGCCTTTGTCATGCCCCTGCTCAAATACTCATCCACTAACTCAGCCATGCTTTCCAACTAAACACCCATCTCCGGCAAATGTCCTACAGAATCTAATCAACAGACACCTCACTGACCACCTCAGCAACTAAAAGCTCCTCAAAGCCACAATCTGGGTCCGGCCCACCCATAGTATAGAAACAGCACATCATTCTCTTGGACCTCTCTGCAGTATTTGACACACTCGCACCCATCTGCAATAAGCAATTCTGCACAAGATTGGGATCCAGCGTCCCTCTACACTGGATCTGCTTCTTTTTAACAGAACACAAGCTGTCAGCATGGCACCTTACTCTTCAGAAGCCCGCAAACTCGTCTGCAGAGTGCATCAAGGTGCATTGCTCAGCCACACCCTCTTCCACGCATACATGATTACTCTAGCCAATGTTATCCGCTCACACATCAACATAGTCTCCTGCACCAATGACACGCAACTCATATTATTCCTCTCAAACAAGACTCTCCTAACACAAGAAACAAGGTATCCATCTGCAGGACTGACTTGCCAACTCTGTGAATGCCAACTGTCTCACGCTCAGCCCACACCGACAGTACAGAAGTTTTGCAGCGTGAATCTTTCTGGATTCACTATGCTGTGCATATTCCGCAATCTGGTGGTTGGGTCCGGAATCGTAGTCTTTTTTTCTTTCTTTTTTTCGTAGCCCAGGTGGGCGTCGACGTCCCACCTTCTGGTTTACCTTCAGTGAAGTCGGCATGCTTCCGGCAGAAGCTACCACCCTTGGGCGCCATCTTCAGATTCTTTTTTCCGCCGTTGGGTCTGGATCGTCGCGTGAAGCTCCAGAAGTTTTGGAGGAAAAAAGGAGGAAATACAACTACTATTCGACGGTAAAGACCGGAAAAGATTGGGAGAAGACCATCAGAGAGGAGACGACTAACAAAGAGAAGAACATCGAGATCTTCGACGTCCTTGGAGGAATGCGCACACAGGGGGCCCCCTGAGCGCAGGGATGTACATGACTCCATTTAAATTCTGCAAAAACTGCCACCACAAGTTCGCGCAGAAAGACCAGCACCTGGTCTGCAACCTCTGCCTGCCTATCGACCACGAGAGCAGAGACTGCAACACCTGCTCCGCCTTCAAGCCGAAGACACTCAGAGTTCGAGAGAAGCAGAGGATAGCTCATCACACGATGCAGGGCAAGGGCCAGGCCCGACGCTTTACGAACTGGGCCTCTCCACAGACTACTAGGACAACATCGCCGAAGCTCCAGATGACTTCACGGTCGCAGAGACCGATAAGAAAACGCCTGACAAGGTAGGAAAACTCCCACAGGTCCTCGAAAGCCAGAGGCAGATTCTCGAAAGGCGGAGTCCAAAACCTCAAAAGGAGCACCGGCGCCGAAAAGTTTGACGGCCGAAGCTGCATCCTCCGAAAAAGAGCCCAGCGGATCCTTCGAGAAGGACTCCCGGAGGCCGAAGAACTGCGAAAAGCCAAGGTTGTCGAAGCAAGCCCCCGAAAAAGGGTCTTCGACTTCGAAGGAAAAGGAGCTGGACACAGCTTCGCCGCCGCCGAAGAGAGCAGCCAAAACGCTCGATGGCGACCAGGCCGCGGAGATGCTGAGAGAAAAGAACGGTTCAGAAAAGGGGGTGGTGATGAACAGAGCATCTGAATTAAGCAGAACACTCCTACCCGGTCCAAAGATCAGGGCTTGATCCATCACCGTTTTTTAGTTCACTGCACCATTCCAACGCAGAACCTGGCTATATGCAAATTAGTCTGTCCCTGGCCCAGTGCATCATGGGAACAGGGCAGACCAAACTACCAAGCCAATTTCTATACGGGGAAGGAAACAAGCTTCCGAGAGCCCTGATCTCTTGACTGGGTAAGAGTGGTCTGCTTAATTCAGACACTCTGTTCATCACCACCCCCTTTTTGAATCGTTTTTGGCCACCACAAGTGTGGCAGGGTATACTCGGACATGAGTCCCTTGCTCACTGCACCACCAGGATTCAAGCAAGCCGGGCCGACAACAGCTGAAATGCCAGAAACCGGTCCCCGGAAGCTTGTCTCCTTTCCGGTGAAGAATTGTCTTGGTAGTTTGGTCTGCCCTGTTCCCATGAGGCACTGGGTCAGACTAATTTGCATATAGCCAGGTTCTGAACTGGGGTGATGCAGTGAGCTAAATAACTGTGATGGATCAAGCCCTGATCTCTTGACTGGGTAAGAGTGGTCTGCTTAATTCAGACACTCTGTTCTTCACCACCCCCTTTTTGAATCGAGAAAGAAAAGAAGGCTCGAGGCCGAAATGGAGAACATCCTCCAGAGAAACAAAGACTTCGACAAAAGAATGAGAAGTTACAAGATCCCCTCGAGGCCGGCAACGTCTGTCGCTGAGGTGACAGAGCAGGAGGAGTTCGACGTCGAAGAGCCGCCAAACTCCGGAGCTCCCGGAGCACGAAGAGGAAGAGGACCTTTATTATACAGAAGGTGATTACGGGGATCAGCAGTCAAGCTACGGCTCAGGTTCCTCGACGGCCCAAGACCAGGATTGGCAGGACATCAAGGCCGAAAACCCGGAGGAGGCTGTGGAGACGTATCCTTCGAGGCCTTCGCCACCGGATGACATCGGGGCATACGAGGTCGTCAGGAAGGCAGCAGCAGCTTATGGGGTTAAGCTAGAGGAGGAGAAGCCAAAAGCAGATTTCCTGCTGGAAACATTGCTCCCCACACAGACAAGAAGCCAATTCCTTCCCATGCTGAAAAGTATCACAGACCAGGGGAAGGAAGCCTTCAAGGACCCAGCTACATGCAGATCAGTAACGCAGAGGACGGAAAAGAAATACAAATTCTCCTCCCAGGACCCGGCATACATCAAGGGGTCCGTCACAGCAGATTCAATAATCGCTGCGAAGGCCAGAAGGGCCAACGTCCCAACAAAATCTGGGCCTCCACTTGACAAGGAAAGCAGGAGGATGGACCTAACGGGCAGGAAAATAGAAACGCCGCAACGCACTGGCGTATGGCGAACTCAAATGCCCTCCTAAACAGACATCAATACCAACAATGGGATGAGATGGGGCAATTGCTCAAGCACCTCCCGGAACAATACCGTGAGAGGGCATCACACCTTGTGGAAGAAGGGAAAAGCATTGCTAACTCATGCCTGAAGACCGCCTTGGATGGGGCTGAAACATCCAGAAGACTGATAGCTATAGGCATCAGAGAGAAGGCAAGCCTGGCTCGGGATCTCAGGCTTCAAAGCTGAGGTTCAGAACAACATCCTGAAGACACCCTTCAATGGTGAAACACTGTTCGGAGCCCCAGTTGATGAGAAGCTCACACAACTGAAGGAGGACAACGAGACTGCAAGGTCCATGGGGGCCCTGCAATTCAGGGGGGTGAGAAGGGGCACTCCTACGTGGAGGCCAAACGGCAGAGGTGGAAACCAGCGAGGAGAATCACACCAGGCGTTCCACCAGGGACAACAGTGACAACCAAGGTCACCAGGGCCAGCAGAGGCAAAACTGGAACTACCAGAACAGGGGCCAGTCCTTTCGATCAAGAGGAAACTGACGAGGACAGAGGAGAGGCGGTGAACAACCCCCCCCTCTAAGTGACTGCACACGAGAAAAGGTGCTCACCCACCTGAACCCTCCGGGGGAAGAGCACGGAAAAACAGAGGAGAGGGCTACACGGACAAGACACAAAAGAACATGTAACTCCAGTAGGAGGCAGGCTAAGATTTTTTTTCTCCAGGAGTGGAGAAAAATAACCACAGACAAGTGGATACTGAACATCATGCAGTTCGGATACTGCATAGAGCTGCTAAAGAAGCCACCAAACAGAAAGCCAAAGAGAAGAGAGCACTCTGGAACAGAGCTGCAATTGCTCCAAAAGGAAGCTCAAGAACTACTCCTCAAAGAGGCCATCGAAACGGTCCCATTCAAAGAACGGAACAGAGGAGTGTACTCCAACTACTTCCTGATACCAAAAGTGGACGAAAGCCTAAGACCCATCCTGGACCTACGGTTCCTAAACAAATATGTAAAGACCCAAAAATTCAAGATGACGTCCCTACAAGAGGTTATCCCACAGATAAAGGCCGTGGACTTCTTGTCCACCATAGACCTCAAGGGTGCGTACCTGCACATCCCCATGAACAGGCAGCACAAGCACATGCTAAGGTTCACAGTGAACAACGATCACTACCAATTCACAACCCTGGCTTTCGGTCTAAAATCCGCACGAAGGGTGTTCACCAAATGCCTCGCAGCAGTGGCCGCGCATCTGCGAATGGAGGGGATACGCGTGTACCCCTACCTCGACGACTGGGTCGTAAAGGCAAGCTCTTACAGGACATGCAAAGATCACGCACTTCAGGTCACGAGAACACTAACAGGCCTGGGATTCTCCATACACTGGGGAAAATGCTCAATGGAACCGGAGCAGGTGAAGATCTTCTTGTGTGCTCAAATCGACACCGTCCAATGCAGGGTGTCACCCAGCGAAAAGAGAACACTCAGCCTACTGAGGGAGAAACGTCATTACCAGAAGGGGCGAGCTCTGACAGTGAGGACAGTGAGCAAGATCTTGGGGATGATGGCGTCATGCATACACCGGGTTCCCCAAGGTACGCCTTCAGATGAGACCGCTCCAAGAGTGGCTACAACAGAAATGGTCACAAGCTACAGGAAGTTGGGAGGATCTAGTGGTTGTAACTCACAGGGTGCAGGAAGAAATAAGGTGGTGGACCAAGGGAAGGATAACAGTAGGGAAACCTCTAACACCACCGGACCCAACAGTGACCATTACCACAGATGCATCCCAGAAGGGGTGGGGCGCACACATGAACAAGCTCAGAGTGAGAGGCCTGTGGAGCCCTACAGATGCGGTCAGACACATCAATTACCTGGAGCTGGAAACAGTGTTGCTAGCACTCAAGGACTTCCAGAAACACCTGTACAGCCAGAAGGTGCTGATACAGACAACACCACAACAATGTTTTACATAAACAAACAAGGGGGAACTCAATCATTCCCCCTGTCAAGCTAGGCACAGGAAATCTGGAGATGGGCAATACCACTCAAAATAGACCTGCTAGCCATACACCTGCCAGGGAAGGACAATGTAGAAGCGGATTGGCTCAGCAGGCAGACTTCAGCATCCCACGAGTGGGAACTCAATATACAGGAGACAGAGAAACTATTCAGGAGGTGGAGCACTCCGATAATAGACCTATTTGCAACACGCCGGAATGCAAAATGCCAATACTTTGCATCCAGGCAACCAGAGGCACTATCACAGGGGAATGCCCTATGGATAAGCTGGTCAAAAACCTTTGCCTACGCTTTTCCCCCGATACCACTGATCCCCAGGGTTCTCAACAAATGCATGACCAGCAACATGACGCTGATCCTGGTGGCACCACAATGGGCCAGGCAGACTTGTTACTCTCAGATAATGGAGATGGCGCCGGGGCCCCCCCACAAGTTCTCAAAAAGAAGAGACCTAC
The DNA here is from genome assembly GCF_964263255.1 of Lissotriton vulgaris. Lineage (NCBI taxonomy): Eukaryota > Metazoa > Chordata > Amphibia > Caudata > Salamandridae > Lissotriton > Lissotriton vulgaris. The sequence continues at coordinate 303,844,842 of NC_141693.1, read as the reverse complement.
TCTCCATGGAAAACGGAGAAGTTCTACACCCAGAGCTGGAGAGCCTCAACCTCTCAGCCTGGCTCCTGAGGACTTAAAGTTCGCACATCTAAAACTACCAGAGAGCAGCACCCTGCGGGTGCTGCGAGAGGCAAGAAGGCCCAGCACACGCAAATGCTATGGGGAAAAATTGAAAAGATTCACTCAGTGGTGTTGCAAGAAAAAACTACACAGAAAACTGACCAGGGAATCTACGGTGCTAAGGTACCTCACGCACCTAATAAAGGCTAAACTAAGCTCATCCTCGCTAATGGTACACCTGGCAGCGATTGTGGCATACACAAGAGGAGAAACGGGGAGAAGCTTCTTCACATCTCAAGTCGTAAAAAGATTCTTGGAAGGGGCTAAAAGAATAGCGCCACCAAAAAGAATGCCGCCACCGTCTTGGAACCTGAATGTAGTACTGACGGAGCTCATGAAAGCACCTTTCGAACCTATCCACAAAGCATCACTGCAAATGCTGACTATAAAAACAGCTTTTCTGGTAGCAATCACATCGCTACGGAGAGTGAGCGGACTGCAGGCTCTAACACTACAGGAACCCTACATCCAGATACAGTGACCGGGTCGTAATGAGAGCGGACCCGCACTTCATGCCGAAGGTGGTGTGAAGGTTCCACATTAATCAAAGTATTCAGATCCCTAGCTTCTCCAAAACCCCACTACAAGCGCTGAGAGCACTCCACACTCTAGACGCAAGAAGGGCACTGATGCACTACATTGAAAGGACGAAAGGACACAGGAAGACAAAACAGTTCTTCGTATCCTTCGCAAGCAGTTACATGGGTAAACCAGTGACAAAAAATACCATAGCTCGATGGATCGCACAGACTATGCAATTCTGCCACAAGCAAGCGGGCCAGGAGCTAACAGGAGGGCCACAGGCCCACTCGACCAGGAAGAAAGGAGCAACAATTGCTTTTCTGGCCAACACACCAATTCAGGACATATGCCTGGCGGCAACATGGGCTTCAGTGCACACGTTCACTAATCACTATTGCGTGGATGTTCAAATGAACAAGGAAGCACAAGTAGGACAAAAGGTGCTTCAACATATTTTCAACAACCAACGCTCATCTTCCACCCAACCGCCACAAAAGTAACAAAAACCGCTACAAAATCTATGCACAGCATAGTGAATCCAGAAAGATTCACGCTGCAAAACGAATAGTTTCTTACCTGTCGGTGTAGTTTTGCAGCTTGAAGATCTTTCTGGATTCACTAGCGAACCCACCCGCCTCCGCCAGAAAGATGAGGCTGGAAAAGAAGGTGGAAACGCATAGAAAAGGAAAGAAGGTTGAAGCTTTCAAGATACGTAGAAAGAATTACGTTAAAAAAGAGGATAAACATACATAGCCATGGATTCACTACAATCACAAAAGAGAAAAAGAGACAGAAAAAAGAATCCGAAGATGGCGCCCAAGGGTGGAAGCATGCTGACGTCACCGAAGGTACACCAGAAGGTGGGACGTCGACGCCCACCTGGACTACAAAAAAAAGAGAAAAAAAGACTACGATTCCGGACCCAACCACCAGATTGCGGAATATGCACAGCATAGTGAATCCAGAAAGATCTTCAAGCTGCAAAACTACAGACAGGTAAGAAACTATTCGTTATCTTCGGCAAGAACATTGCACAATGGGCCTCCAAATGGCGGCAGGCTGAACTTGAACCACAGCCAGCACCCATGCCAGAACCTTGAAATAGCCGACAGAAAACAAGACCGTCCAAGATGTCACTGCATCCTGCTTCCACACCCTGAAGATGCAGAGAAAGATCTTCAAATGGCTCCCAGGCAACATTAGATAAACAGACACTCATGCACTAGTCGCCAGCAAGTTAGGCTACAGGAACACCCTCTGTGGGGATTACCAAGCAACTCGCTGGAACACTACAAACCATCCAGAACTCGGACTTGTTCTCAACTTCCAGCACAACTCTCATCACACCTAAGGGAGCTCCACTGGCTTCGGATACACTCACACACACATATTTCAGACTTCTCACACCGATTCGAGGCACTAAGCAAAATCAGCCCAATATGTCTAAACAGTTGCACCATCTACCTCCAACCTCCTTGACACCTCTGCTCCACAGTGCTCCTACGTGTACACATCTTACACATGCACAGAATCAGATCAGCAGGGCTGGCATTCTTATATCACTCAAAGCATAGAATGCCTTGCACAATGACTACATCAGAGCCTCCTCCTCTCCTGTAATTCTGTATGAAGCCGAAGACCTGGCTTTTCAATAAACCAACCTGCCATAGGCCTGGCTAGGAACACACCTGCACAATACCAGTATACCCTAGTGGGGGAAAGTGCCCTTTACAAACCTGCATAACCTGTCAATTCAGAGCACATGAGTAATGACTAGCATCCATGTGCTTTACTCCGATATACCATCGTTTAAGCTACACTGCCTCCAGGAAACTCTTTATTCTCCTCATGCCTAAAACCAAAGACATCCATCCTCCTAAACTGAGAATTCTGCTGTCTCCCCGTGAGATCAGATATATTTCAAATGTGCTTGTCTTTTGTTTTACTGCTTTTCCAATAGCTCTTGACCAACCATTAAATTCACAAGCAGAGCAGGCTAGCATTTCTAATACCAAATTGAAACTTGAGCTTCTCTGCTGAGACTAGATCCTCTAGAGGTGCCATCGCCTTAAATCTCAAGCCACAGAACTTCCATAAAAAGAAAAATTACTATCGAGCATTCTCTGGTATGGCACAGATAATCTGGAATACCCTGTTCCCTGAAATCCAACTGAATCCTTCCACTGCTTCTTTTAAAAGGGAAGTTAAAGCGATACTGATGAAGGCATTTCTGGCCTAGCTCTCCAACCAATCTAGAGCACGCTTGTTTATATTTCACTTTTCTGATTGTATGTTCCGATGGTTTACTGTTACTACTTCCTGCATCTTTTGTGATTGCCAAACTGTGAAGCGCTCGGATACCCCAGGAGTCATGATCTCGCTATATAAAACTTTAAAAATAAAAATATTAAACTGTTTAGATGTGATTTTCCTACAGCCGTCCTAATGAAGAAAAGCACAGACTATTACATTTAGTCTCCCAAAAACTCAATTCCTTGGGCCATTTAACTAATTGGTCAAATTTTTGTTTAGAGCCAATTGCTTTTAATAATGTACATTGAAAATCACACAAGCATTCCAGAATTCTATGTCTACCCCTGTATATGCCTTACCAAATATTGCGTATTTTCACGACCAGCATTGGCAATGATTTCCTTTTAAATAGTGTAAATATATCTAATGTTCTTCTGCATCTGTGTTTGATATAGATGATGTACATTGCCCCTGGCATTTTTTGAGGTTGCAAGGGATTTTGATGTGGAGGTCTTGTGGCCCATGCCACACCAACTATGGAGTGTCAATTGGTTCTGTCAGGTTACCTACACTAGAGAAGCCACTTGAATAGGGGTGAAGAAGAGTCAGAAACCTCCTTAGACTACAATGGAAGACTTACAAGAAAATGCTTCTGGAGGAGACACTGTGAAGGAGTCTGTTGGAATCAGAGGGTGAATTCTGGAAGTGAAGAACCTGCAAGCAGAGTGTACAGGCTATGCCATTCTGATGAAGAGACTTAATGCCCACAGATGTTGAGCGGTTCTGAAGAGGCGACTGACATTGCAGCTGCCGTGCACGAGCTGTCACATTTCTGTCTGTGACTAGGTGGTCTGTGTCTAGGAGAACCAATTGGGCTTGGTAGACTCACCTGGCATGGAAGACTAGAAAGGAGCAACGTTGGAACCAGCAGGTCCAAGGGACTTGCTAACAGGAGAGTCTGAGCAGGCCCAGAGCAAGCGGGAAAGCCCAGTGAAGTAGCAGAAGACCCACTGGAAGGCCCAAAGGATCAGGAGTCGCAAGAGGACCTTGAGCAGCCCACCAAAGATGAAGGCCAGCGGTACAGACTATGCAGTGGGAACGCTGATCTTGGAGAGGAGATGCTCAAGCATTTTGGAGCCAGGACATCTCTGGAGTGCAGAGCCAACAAGCCTTGGCAACAGCAAGTCAATGCAGTTCACAGGGGTTTGGTCCCAGAGGTTCAGTGAGGGGTCCAGGCCTCAAAATTAGAGTGGACGGGTCAGGCCTCAAGGTATGTGCAAAACCACCACCTGTGTTGCTGAGCCTCGGAAAGTCCATAGAACAGAAGCAGCAGACCGGTCAGCTTTGTTGTGGTACCTGCAGATGCAGGGGACTGGCTCCTGCACTCCAAGGGAGATTTAATTTGGGTGTCCTTGATGCACACAGGTCTATTGAACCTACAGGAGGCACAGACAACAAAGAAGACTTGAGGGAGACCATGAGCATCAGGAGTCTTCCTTGTTGCAGGCTATGTTCCAGTCCAGTGTCAATACAGTCCACAAGCTACATATATTCAGGGTTGAGATTATCCCATGGCGAATCTAAGGACCCATATATAAACTTTGTTTAGTTAATTAAAACCATAACAATCATACAAGTAAAAGTAAAATTTCCTTTACAGTAAACAATAAAAAGTTTTCCTGAATGTGTTTTTAAAAGATACACTTCAGTAAGATAGTTATTAGTATTAAGAACTTTTTAGTTTTAAAAATTCATGTTGCTTTCAAGCGCTTTTCAAAGGCTGTCAAGAACTTTATCAGCTTGCAATTGATTATGGGGTCTGTTGAATCCAGTGCACCAATAATGGCAGACCTATAGGTACGTAGCCTCTTGACCCTAAAACTGTTCTTTAACCCCTTTACTGCTAAGGCTATTTTCTTACTTTTATGTAATTTCCATTGAAATCAATGGAAAGTCCATGACGAGTTACCCTTGTCATTAGCGGCGAAGAGGTTAAGAAGTACGTGCACTCCCGTTCAGAGATTTACAGTGGCATATAATGTGGATTACTAATGAATCTGAACGTTTCCAGACCGGTTCGTCCGCCAGAGTTGGTAATTTGCCAAATCTCAGAGCCATTAGCCTTTTCTTAATGAAGACCGAATATGTTGTTTCTAGATAGGCAGCCGGGGTGAGTTTTTTTAAAACTATTAATCACTGTCCAAGAATGGGAATGGTCTGAAAAGATGGCTTTGTCAGTAATTAACGAATGAAATTTGGCAGCCTTATTTAATGCCCAACCACAGGAAAGCTCCTTAGTACTCTAAGGAAAGGGTTAGAACAACTTGGGGGTCCTCAAAGAGGAGGGGCTGGATAAAGGGGAAGATACTCCCATGTCCTTTGTCCAGTTTCACGCCAGAGTGGGAGCCCTGGTCTCCTTGAACTGGCTCCATCTGGAGCATGCAAGGAGTGCACCAAATGTGCCCTACAGAGCAGTCTAGTGGCAAGCGCCCCAGCTCAATACTCAGGAAACCTATTCTACATTCCCCCTGCTCGAGCTCAGCTCACCAGCAGGAGGGTAAAATCTTGTCGGTCGCAGTAGCACTGTCTTGCTGGCGGACCTTGAAAGGCTGTTACCCGGAGTATTGTGTTGAGGGTTAGCCAAGAGCCCCTCAGTACATGGAATTGTACTTTCAATACTGGAATCGGTGTTGGGGGTATGATTCCAACATGTTTGATACTAAACATGACCAGGTTTGGTTCAGCCACTATATATTTAGATATCTCATAATGATTGATGTCCATTATATGTATTAAAATGGCTGACTGCACCTGTAAAGCCTGGAGAATCGACTCAGGGGTTTGTAGTGGGGACCTGTCATGCAGGGACACCCTCACACCTATAACTATTCACCCTCCCTCAAGACTGAAGAGCCTGCCGTAGGGGTGACTTGTCGGTTTTAAGTGCATTGACCTCAGATATAAGGAAACGTACATCTGTTGTGAGAGGTGCAAGCACTGCAATGGCAGGCCTGTAGTCAGATTTGAAGTGGATATATGTTGCAGCCCATAGAAGTCTGGTTTGCCTATGTCCCGGGTACCTGAATACCATATACTAGGGATTTATAAGGGTACACCAGTAGCCAATTGTGGAGGTACCATAGTACTTACCATGTTCAATTTAGTGGAGTAAGCACAGTTGCTGCGGTCCTGATTAGCAGTTCCCAGCAGACTAGATCAAAAACACACTGACACCAAGCAAAAAGTAGGGGTAACCATCCTACATTGCTACAGAGCTGTACAAGGTGTGCATTTAGTGCTTGGGCTCAGGCTGTGACTGTGTAATTCTGCCCTCCTGCACCTGAAGGTGATTTGGGATCAGGAGACTAAGCTGTATATTTTCAAACACAAAAAGTTACTTCCCTCATGTAGGTCTTGCTCCAAGCTGCTGGACCCATCTCCTTCTTGGTCAGAGTTGCTCCTTCATCTGTGCCGCTTACAGCTCTACGTCCTTCTGTGAATCCAAGTCCAAACGCGAAATGAAGTGTAACTTGACCCCAACCCTCTACTCCAAGAGAAGGTGCAAGGGGCAATCCTACTCTGAGTTCTCTGGTCATTTAGCCAATCTCTCAGCTGCTCCTGAAGTGCCAAGATTTTCCAGATCCATTGTCTATCTCACACAGTTGAGGCCTTTAAAAAACACATGCTACATATTTTCAGAGTGCTTCCGATGTCTCTTTGGGTCCCACAACACTAAATAGCACCTCCAGTTAGGTTTCCGCCGATGTCTCAATGGCTCCATCTGCCCCTCTGAACCAGTTATTGGGCCCATACCAACTCTGATACAGACCTACTCTGGCCCCGAGATCCCCTCTGGTTACTACTGCCTCAAAGCTGATACCCGTAACCCAGTGCTGACACCCATGTTGGATTCTTGACAGAAGTCTGCTCAAACTTGTCTGAATTTCTCACTTGGTGAACATAAAAGCCCAACCTGTTGTCATGCACCTTTAATCTAAACCTATGCCATGCTTCTACCAAGTTTTAGGTAGCAGCATAGGCTCCATTCACTCGTTCTCAAATTTTGACCCTGTTCCAGATTAGAGAGCTACCCAGGATGATGAGCATGGATGGGAGAATGTCTTGCTTTGTCGCTCAATACATTAATGATGGCACTTTACTTTGATTTACAAACTATCAGTGTTTCATGCCTCCCCCGGAGACAGGTTTACTTGCCACATGGGCCACCAACTGAAAAAAGTGCCTCATTTGCATTGATGGTTCGGAGGGCAGCTGAAGTACTGAATTTACCTTTCATTTAAACTAAGACCAATGTTTTGATGGAACTACTAAAGCCTGGGCTGGGAACATCTGAGCCCTCGCTCCAGTTTAATGATGATCTAACTGATATTTTCATTGCTGCCTGGTCAAAACCATAGTCTTGCTCACTTGTGGACAGGCAGGTGGCCAGACTGGCAGGCGTCCGGTGACCGTTTTTCTACACCTCATTAGAGGGCTTGATTCAGCTCATGACCAGTAAGGTGAATCTCCTCTTATCCAATGTTCGAGGCATGTGGGCTGCTGAATTCATATCTGTGCATAGATCGCCGCCTAGTGTTGGGTCCGGATGATTGCACATTGTTGTCCTGGAAGAGTCTTCGAAGCATCACGAGATAGGTGGCTCCTCCCCTGGACTACAGTGCGCATGGGCATCGACTCCATCCCCAGATTGTTTTTTTCTGCCATTGGGTTCGGATGTCTTTGGTTCCCTCTTGTCGGAATCAATAAGAATCGACATTAAACTTTCTTTGAGGCCAAAGGGTCTTTAGTCTTACGTCGGTATTGTCTTGCGTTCGGCTTAACAACTTTTCCTCGGCTCCGAGCCAAGCTCTGTACTTCCGCGTGCTTTCGGCGCGGAGGGCCTTGTCGACGCTCCAGACTCATCGACGTCCGGTGTGTTACTCGAAGTACCCACACATCGACGTCCATCCGGTGTGCAACAAGTGCCTGTCGCCGGACCACGATGAGGCCAAGTGTATGGCCTGTTCGAGATTCCGGTCGAAGAACACACTCAAGCTCCGTCGAGCTGCGCGCCTGGAGGCCCAGCAATCTGCACCGGCGCCTACAGACATTTTCGATGCTGGGGAGATCGAGGATGAAGATATCCAGGACATCTCAGAATCTAACCCCGCGTCGGAGGTCGAGGAAGACTACGACGCTGAGGCCGAAGATTTCGGACAAGTCGCCGAGGAGGTAGGAGAAGACGACGGGGCCCTTGGGGCCATGGAGGATAGCTCAGACGAGGAGCTTCCTCAGACTGACTCTAGGGCCGTTCCGGTAAATAAGGCCCAGGTCGAGGGATCGCCTTCGGGCCTTACCCAAGACCTTGATATGAGTTCCTCGGCCCCGCCTGCTGGCCCGGCCACGGACATAGGTACCGAGACACTCCCGGTGAAATTGAAACCGAAAGTGAAATCTATGGTCTCTACGCCAGATGCTGCGCAGGGGCAGATATCGAAACCGAAAGTGCGCATCGCATTGGTCTGATCAGACTTCGGAGGCCTCGGCGCGGAAGAAACCTAAGATGGCCGTCGAGCCGAAGGGCCAAGTCCAGATGGCCGAGCCGAAGGCTACTGCGTCGAAGGTGAAGGGGTTGGACACGGCCGCATCGGCGCCGAAGACAATCGACGCCGGCAAGGGTCGACTCTATCACAAGAAGGCAGTCGATGACCCCAAAAGGTCTCTTGCCGACCCGAAGAAGCGGCCCGATGACCCGAAGGACCTCTCTGCCCCGCTTCCACACGACGGGGCCAAGGGGGCGGCGTCGAGTGTGTTGACTCCGAAAGTGGCCTCTAAGGTCTCCCGTTGAACCGGCACGTCCATCTGCCGCGTTCACGAAGGTGGTCACGGAATCCCTGCAGCGCATACGGGACGGCGCCGCAGCAGTCGAGCCGAAGGACCCTCCGCCTGCTAAGCCTCTGGAGAAACCGGCAAAGGCGTCCACGCCGATCCTCTTTACCTTGCCGCCTAAGACGGCGTCGAAGGATTTCGCTGCTAAACCGGGGGCCGGCTTCCCCGAGAAGGTCTCTTCCACGCCGAAGGCATCGTTGGTGGTCCATGGCCCGCGGCCTCGACAACTTTCAGAGGAGGAGCGTCAAGAACATTTCATCGACGCCGAAACGGGCCGGCTTTCCCTCCTGAAGAGGAAAATCACCCCGGAACCCCAATTGGAGTCATACAAGATCCCCCTAAAGAGGAAGATGGCCTCTGCTGGTACACCAGCCTTGGTGGAACCCATTTCACCACAGGCTCACGAAGTCTCGCCCACTCACTCCGACGTGGACGCTGGTGAGGGCGATGACTAGGATGAATATAGCTATCCAGTCTACACAGACCCAGAGGATGTGACAGAGCCCTGGTCTTCCGGTGTTGAGCCTGGGGATCCACATTCTGGACAGGACCCTCAGCTCTTCTCTGCTAAGACTTCACCCACTGCGGCTTTCAATGCCCTCATTGAGCGGGCTGCAGCCAATCACAATGTCCAGCTGCATGCTGACCCTGTGGACGTAGATTTCTTCTTTGACACCTTTTCTGTGTCTGAAAAGACTGTAAAAACTCTGCCGATGCTGAAGGGCGATTTTAAGCACGCTGCTGAAGCTTCAAAGAACCCACCAGGGCGAGAGTCATCAACCTGAGGATCGACAAAAAGTATAATGCGGCGCCTACAGATCCAGCTTATATTAAGGGACTGTTGCCTCTGGACTCCCTGGTTGTCTCGAATGCCCGGAAGAGAGCCAACTCTCAGACTACGGGTGATGCTCCTCCCCCCGACAAAGAATCCAAGGTCTTTGAGGCTTCAGGGAAGAGGGTAGCAGCGCAGGCTGCTAACATATGGCGCATCTCAAACACACAGGCGCTCCTGGCGCGCTATGACCGGGCGCACTACGATACCCTAGAGACCCTTTTGCAACACCTGCCCGATCAATATAAGGACGGGGCTGAGATGCTAATCCAGGAGGGGAAGCTGATCTCCAACGCTTCCATAAAGTGCGCTTTAGGCGTGGCCGACACCGCTGCTCGCGCCATTAACACTAGTGTTATGCTTCGCAGACATGCCTGGCTAAGAATATCTGGTTTCAAGCCAGACATTCAAACCACCATCTTGAACCAAACTGTCAACCCAGATCACCTGTTTGACCCGGAGGTTGATACCACCCTTGAAAAAATGAAAGGGCACTGACACTGCAAAATCCATGGGTGCCTTGCAGTCCCAGCAGTTTCAGGGTGGGTCCTTTCGTCGCTCCAATACCAGAGGCACCTCAAGGGGTCAGCTTTCGCAGTCCGCGCAGTTCAACAAAGGCAACACCCAGACTACTTATGCCAACAAGAGTCGAGGTGGATATCGCGGCAACAGCGCCAAAGGCAGAGGACGTGGCAACAACAGCTCCAGGTCCTCTACCGCCAACAGTGACGCATTGTCACTGCCCCCGACCACACACCGGTCGGGGGGAGACTCCAGCAGTTCCTGCACGTGTGGAGGTCCATCACCACGGACAGGTGGGTCAGAAAACTTATCCAATTTGGTTATGGTCTGGAGTTAACATCCACTCCACCCAACATACCCCCAAGGCACCGTCCTATGTCGGGCGAGCACTTGCACATATTGCAGCAGGAGGTCAACGTCATGCTGCAAAAAGGGGCAATAGAGCTCATGCCCATGCAGGAAAGAGGCACGGGAGTTTACTCCCTGTACTTCCTGATTCCAAAAAAGGACGGGTCCCTCAGGCCCATCCTGGATCTCAGGCCCCTCAGCTTTTACATCCTGTCAGAGCACTTCCACATGCTTACACTGCAGCAAGTGCTCCCGCTGCTACAACAGGGGGACTTTCTGGCAACTTTGGACCTGAAGGATGCGTACTTCCACATTCCATTACATCCTTCACTCTGAAAATACCTCCGGTTCACCATCCAAAACGAGCACTACCAATTCAGGGTTTTGCCTTTTGGGGTCACCACAGCACCCAGGGTGTTCACAAAGTGCCTGGCGACGGTGGCGGCACATTTAAGACGTCAAAACATCCACGTCTACCCCTATCTGGACGACTGGCTCATCCAAGCGAAGTCAGCCCAGCAGTGTGCCGACCACGTGTCCCACACCATTCACCTCCTGCACGATCTGGGATTCTCACTGAATTACCCAAAATCCCACCTCCAGCCCGCCCATATACGGCAGCATCTGGGTGCGACCATAGACACTCTGGCGGCCACAGCCCAGCCAAATTCAGTGAGTCAGCAGCATTCGGTCGCTGATCCAAAAATTCAGACCTCAACACTAGCTTCCAGCAAGAGTGTTCATGCAGTTGATAGGCTTGATGGCCTCCTGCATCTCCATTGTCCCGCACGCGAGACTACATATGCGTCTGCTTCAGGAGTGCTTAGCACGTCAGTGGACTCAGGCTCACAACCAGTTGAAAGACCTAGTGTTGGTGAGCGGACGGGCATACAACTCTCTGCATTGGTGGAATCCACAAAACCTTTGCAAGGGCCGACCGTTCCAGGAGCGCCCTTCCAGGAGCCTGTGCCACAGATTATCCTGACGACGGACGCCTCTCTCCAGGGATGGGGAGCGCATGTACTCCAATACACTGTGCAGGGACTGTGGACGCAGCAACAGGGGAAGATGCACATCAATGTTCTGGAACTGATGGCAATCTTCATGGCATTAAAAGCATTCAAGGTACATCTGTGCAACAAGGTCGTGTTGATTCGGACGGACAACATGACAGCGATGTACTACATTAAAAGCAGGGAGCACACACTCTCCGCAGCTGTCTCATCTGGCTCAGAGCATGTGGAAGTGGGCCATTCAGAGGAACATCTTCCTCATGGCAGAGCATCTCCCGGGCAAGGACAATCAGATGGCGGACCTGCTCAGCAGGCACAGCCACCAAATGCACGAGTGGGAGATACATCCATCAGTACTCCAGCCGTACTTCCAAAGGTGGGGTCATCCAGAGATAGACCTGTTCGCGACAAAGGAGAACACAAAATACCAAAGCTTCGCCGCCAGGTTCCCACAGTCGCAGGGCAATGCGATATGGATGAACTGGTCAGGCAAATTTGCGTACGCTTTTCCCCCAGCACCTCTGATTCTGCTGGTGGCACGCAAGCTCAGGCAGCACTCGATGACTCTCATCCTGGTTGCTCCAACGTGGGCTCGCCGACCATGGTACACCACATTTCTAGTACTGTCCGTGGTACCGCATCAGAGGCTACATCTCACACCCAGCCTTCTGACGCAGAGCCATGGCGACATTCAGCATCCAGATCCGCAACAGCTCAACCTGGCGATCTGGCTCCTGAAGTCCTAGAGTTTGGCTACCTGCACTTGCCTTCCGACTGTATGGACATCATTCGGGAGGCAAGGAAGCCCACTACCAGAGCATGCTATGCGGCAAAATGGAAGCGGTTTGTCATTTATTGTGCAGACCACAAAATTAACCCGCTGGATGCTTCTATTCAGAATATCATCTGTTCCCTTTTCCATCTGTACAAGTGTAATCTGGCCTATGCTTCCATTCGCATTCATCTGTCTGCAATGGCCGCTTATCTCCAAAACAGGCAGCACCTCTCCCTCTTCAGGGTGCCTGCCATCAAGGCTTTTCTAGAAGGGCTCAAACGAGTCGTTCCGCCACGGACTCCACCAGCTCCTGAGTGGAACCTCAATGTGGTCCATACCAGGCTGATGGGTCCCCACTTTGAACCACTGCATTCCTGCGAGATTCAGTTCTTGACATGGAAAGTGGCTTTCCTCATAGCAATTAATCGCTACGAAGGGTTAGTGAATTGCAAGCCCTCACAATCCAAGAGCCATTCATTCAAATTCATTCCAACAGGGTGGTGCTTCGCACTAACCCTAAGTTTCTACCCAGGGTTGTGTCTCAGTTCCACATCAACCAGACAATCGAATTACCTGTTTTCTTTCAAAATCCCGAGTCACTGGTGGAGTGGATGCTCCATACCCTTGACGTTAAACGGGCCCTAATGTATTACATCGATAGGACCAAGGATTTTAGGAAAAGTAAGCAACTCTGTCGCCTTTGCACCACACCACAAAGGTAACCCTATTTCCAAGGCTGGTATTGCTAGGTGGATCGTTAAATGTATCCAGATCTGCTATATAAAAGCAAAACGCACTCTTACCATTCCGCCAAGAGCCCACTCCACCAGAAAGTTGGGGGCCTCTATGGCATTCCTTTGGAAGACATATGTAGAGCAGCCACATGGTCTACCACACACACATTTACTAAACATTACTGTGTTGATGTGCACTCCAAACAGCAGGCAGCTGTAGGGCAGGCTGTTCTCAAGACACTTTTCCAAACTGCTGCAGCTGGCACGGGCGGCCGCCGCTAATGGAGGGACTGCTATGTATTCTATGCACAGATATGAATTCAGCAGCCCACATGCCTCGAACCGAATATGCTACTTACCAGTATGCATCTGTTCTTGGCATGTAGGGCTGCTGACATTCATATCGCCCGCCTTCCTCCCTGGCGCCTGTAGCAGCTGCAGTATTCACATATACTCATAGCATGGTCATCATTCACTGAGTTTCACTCCATCTTGGCCACAATGGCTAAAAACAATCTGGGGATGGAGTTGATGCCCATGCGCACTGTAGTCCAGGGGAGGAGCCACCTATCTCGTGATACTTCGAAGACTCTTCCAGGACAACAATGTGCAATCATCCGGACCCAACACTAGGCGGCGATCTATGCACAGATATGAATGTCAGCAGCCCTACATGCCAAGAACAGATGCATACTGGTAAGTAGCATATTCGATAATCCTCCTGAATAGAGAATCCATAAAGATAAATGCTACTGGCAAACTGTTTTCCTTTTCCAGCAGTACTGCTATTCTGAATTGCTATCTGTCTACTTGGCCAGTACACAAAGGCTCTTTGAGCCATGGCCAGCGTGATCTTGCCAGCAGTCCCTTTGGACCATAGGGCCTCTGGCTCAGATGATACATGATTTGCAGGACCGAGCCAAGTATGGTATTGATTCCATGGATTTACGTAGCAGGATACCAGCGTTTTGCTTTGTGGACATGCCTGGTTGAGCTCCATCAGGTTTTCTGGCCATGTAGAGGTTATGCTGCTGGGCATGCCCTTTGATAGATCTCGATCCACTTTCTGGAAAAAATGTGGACTCCACTATGGAAATCCTTAAAGATAGCGGAGTTACAGCATGTTCTTTGCGGTTGTTGACCTCTACTGAACTTTTTCTGCATCAGTTCAGGAAATTTAGGTGCTATTCCAAGTAACTATAGTATGGACAGTGGCATCTTCCCAGCTAGTGATGCAGCAGAGAGGCAGCCCTTTAGGGGCTACTACCATGGAACCAACAGGCAACATGCAGGACAGAAAAGGCATTAGTCCTTTAACTTGTTTTCCCCTGCTACAATAGCTACCAAGTCACTTTAGTTTGCCCTTAAAAAGACCTACCCACCCAGTGGGAGGCAGGATCTGTTACTTCCTCCAGAGTTGGTTCTCTATCACGACATATGGGTGTTACAATCTGTGCCATACTTGAAGTAACTGGAGTTACAAAGGAAATTGATGGTACTAGTGATGCTCTGATCTCACCAGGTGCTGCTTTGCATAATTTTGTTCCATGTATGTAATAGGCAAGTTTTCGGTTATTTCCTAGATCCCCAATACATTTTATCCATTTATGTTTTGCATATACATCAGCAACAACCAATTGAAGGAAGATGAAAAGTACGCTGTCCACCTTTATTAATGTGGTGTTTTATTTACACAGGTTATCTGTCATGCTGTCGCTTCATAGATGATAATCAAATAATTACCAGCTCTGGTGATACCACCTGGTAAGTAACACATTTGTGATAATTCTCACCGCTTTAATCATTTTGTATGCACATTAAATTGGGTAAAAAAATGATTCTCTACGACCCACAGTACCCTGCATCTCCCCTTTTGTCAACGTACGTGGTTTAGGCAGGGTGCATATTGTAATCCTTGTTTTCTTGTGCATTACGAAAGTATTTTTATTCTTTTTATTATTGGCATTTTGTCATTGCATAATAAAAGATAACCTATTCAGCATATGTGATAAATTAGTAGAGGCACATGCATTTCTCTAAAGTATTTTTAAATGGAAACATTAGAATACCTGGAAGGTGGCATGCTTTGAGAGCTAAATAAAATATTGAATGCTATTAAAGAATTTGTATTCTTGCAGTGACCTATTTGGAATGCTTGTTAATCATTACACCCAGCATTTTTAGGCATGTCCCCAAAATCTATGCATGAATTTTGAGTTACTGAAATCGTTAGTTGGATCTAATGGTTTTGTTGCTCATTTGCACAGTGCTCTCTGGGATATTGAAACTGGGCAGCAGACAACCACGTTTACTGGGCACACTGGAGATGTCATGAGCTTGTCTCTTGCCCCAGATTCCCGGTGCTTTGTTTCCGGCGCCTGTGACGCTTCTGCCAAACTCTGGGACGTTAGAGAAGGAATGTGCCGACAGACTTTCACGGGCCATGAGTCTGACATCAATGCCATATGTGTAAGTAGTTGTTTTTTTACTAAATTCGTGTATTGTGACTGTTTCTACTGAAATTCATTGCGCCAGACTGTTTTTACGAGTTAAAAATTGAGTAGCTATATGCTTAGAATAGTCCCCTGTTTTAGAGCTTAGTTCTAAAAACACTTGAATATTTTTATTCCTAAATACATTCACCTTTTTAATGAGCTTTTATGATGACTTTCCTTTTTTTAGGGTCTGCCAAGACCCAGTTATTGCAACAGCACACAACTTTCCATAGTCCACACAATGTATAGAAAGGAATCTTGAAGCATTCCTCTTTAGCAGTTGTTTCACAGCATTTCACAGATGGTTCCATTATTCAAAAGGTGAAGCTTGAAGCCTAGGCCTAAATAACGTCTGTTTTGGGGGGTGGGGTTTTGTTTGTAGTATGGTGTACTTGGTATTTTCTATTTTTACTGCCTTCGGTTTGGACCGCATGATGTTTTTTGATGGCAACATTATTTTTTAGCATTTGAAGTGCAGCTCTCAAGCCCCCAGTGAAATGCCTACAGTACAAAAATACATGCAGTGCCACTAGATCTGTCCCTTATACCCCTCAAACCATAAATTAGGTGGACAGGAGGCCCTCGGCAAAGTTACTTTGGAATTTGAATTTTTCTATTCTACATTCAGTGAAAAAGCCAATACAAATAATCCTCATCTTGACTGCCTTTTTAAGGAGCTATCCAGACTATGCCTTTCATACTGAGTGGCCAGCAGCATTTGTGTCGTCTTTTTGCATTTAATAATCAAGCACATGTCATGAAGTAAAGTATCTTTATCCTCTGCTGTTAAAGAGACCCAAAAGTGTCTCAAAGTCTACTATTAATGTCAGTTTGACAGGTCCTCTCCTCTTCCTTCATTTGTATTTGCAGAGGTGCGTGACATTGAAACTGATGGCAGGCCTGTATTTAAAGCTGGCTGCCATATTGCGTTGGAAGTGATCTTTGCTGCAAGTTCTCCATCAGTCCTACTGAAATCTTTGTGAATTGGGAAGCTATGGATTAAGTCTGAAACCATTTCTATTTTTTTCTGATCCCGAAAATGTGTGCAGAATCACCGGCCTCCCCCTCTTCCCACCGTACCAAAACTATTACTTGCTCAGAAAGAAATGCCGTTGTTTTGAAAGTAAAACTAATATTCCTAACTTTTATTTACATCCTATTTTAAGGTTTATTTTTTTGTCAATAGACTACTTTTGGAATTCACTGTTTTATTGCGTCCTATTCTGTTATCACATTTTGAATGACATTTGTATGTTTGTTAACCCTTTAAGTTCATATTCAATTTATTTTTGTTTCATAATATGAAGTGAGTGCTGATTTTTGCAGTAATTTCAGGCACCCTATTTCCCCACTTTGACTTGGTCAAAACAAACTTTATGCAACTACAACCTGAGAGAATAGCCAACCTTCGGTAAGGCTATTTTGGCAGCCTCCATCCAATAGGTTTATTTGTACCAGACGGTGTAATACATTTATAGAGGTTCAGGTAAGTTTTGTCCTGACAGTTCTGGTTACCCACTACAATATTGTATTGTAGTGTATAGGACCCTACTAAACCTAATATCCAACTGTAAGCTACCTTCACAGAAGGATGGCGAATGACCTTTAGATTGGTTCTTAATTTCCTTTCCTTAATAGACTATCACGGCTACCAATCATAGGTTTCAGTGTTGGACGCTTTCCGTTTTTCCTAAAAGTACCACTCTAGGATACTCCAGCACTATACAGTGAGGACTGAATAGAGCATTGCAAATGGACAATGTGGTAATGGAGACACCAGTTGAAAAGGATACCTTTGCCCCCAGAGAAACTTGAACCACTCTGTAAGCAAACATCTAATTTTTGATCTATACAATATTGTAGCAGGAGTCAAAATAATAAGCGGGTAAAACCTAAAGTCTCTGCAGAGGCATTTCTTTTGATGGAAAGACTTTGCCACTGTCATCCAAAGAGAAACTCCGGTAAGAATGAAAGGCAGAACCAAAAATAGAGAAAAAAAGCAATAACTAGTTACTGGACTATCACCCAACTAGTGGGGCCTTAAGGGATATTGCACCCCCACCCCCAACCAACCTTCGATATTGAACCCCCAACTAGCCTTCGATATTGAGCATACAGAAAAGTGTAGGACGTGGGAGCAGGTGATGGAGAATTTGACTCCAAGCCTTACAGCCATCTAACCATTTATTATCCTTTGAGCCATCTATCTGGCACGAGTTACTACATTGATGCCAGAAGGGCCGCACTAGTGCCCCAGCCACCAAGTTGCAGACTGCAATTGAGGATATGCTGCATGCAGCGTTCTCGCCAACTTAAATACTGACAGACTTAAAACGGTAGTGCTTCACGTTTTTTTTTTTTTTTTTTTTTTAAACATGACCCAAATTACGTATGTTTGACTAAAATCAGGCACAAAATGTACTCTCCAGCAGCACTTGTGGGCATTGGAGCTCCTCAAATACGGTTGCAGTCCTCCACTGGGTACGAGTCATGTAGGACTCCCTCTGACATCCATCTTTTTTTTTTCTGCAGCCCTGGAGTGCTTTGTGGTGCCTTCAATGGTTCGGCTAATCTTTGAAGTATGCTAACCCTTTTCAGTTTTAACTTTCCTTCATGCCGAGACTGTATGTCCATTGAAAACAATTCAAGATTTTAGCTCGGTTTATCTTGGAGCAAACCAATGTCCATATTGGACCCTTTCTCCACCCAGACCCAAAGTGATTGCAGGTGATTTTTGAAGTTGCATCATCACTGTAACAGGTATATACTTGACACTCACAGAAACTATCGAGGAGCTAGGTCACGCTGTGGTGAGCCTTACCACTCTCAAACTCACAAATCCGGCTTATCCGAACTAGGAAATGTCCTAGAACGGGTTTCTGTTGCAAAGTATTGTAATTGTCACAAGAGTACACATACACCTCTTCCACAAACTACTTAAACTGTTATAGGAGCGGTCTCAGTCTGCAGTGCTAGTCCCAGACTCCTTAATCAACGGCATCAAAACCTGTCTGTGCTCTAAAGGCTTCAGACGGAGATGCTGCTCCCTGAGCCAATGTCCTGCAGATCTCTGCATTCAAGCTTGCCAGGCTGTAGGTTTTTAAATCTCTTCCCGCACCACCTTCTGTTGGCAAGGTAGATTTGAAGCATTTGATTCTGGTCACAGCTCTGCCTTGAGGACTGGCCTAGTGGATTTCTTGTATAGAGCCAGTGTGTCTCTACAAGGCTCCTGTTATTGCACAGTTTGTGACACCCCTGGGTCCTTAAGATCTGCCTGTACACCCTATAATGAAGTAGTTTGCCCACATCATGAAAATGAGTGGTTTATGCAGACGATCAACCCTTGTTTGACCACTTTCCGAAACATCTGAGGTTTGCCTTCATAGGTTGTATTTAGGTCATGCTTTGATTCCTCTTCAGATGTCTGATGCATATCTCTACATCAACCTGCCAAATACTAGCAAGTTAGGCCACCCTTCCTTAGGTTGTCCTGCTTGGCTGACTAGTGAGAAGTGTGCTTTTTTGTAATGTTACTTGGCAAGCAAAGGAGGTGTTAGTTGTCTTGTTGGACATGCGTTAAAGTACAATCTGTTAACTGAGATCATATAGTCTGGCTGTTGTAGCAGAGCCCTTGCTTCGATTTAATAAAGTTCTTATTAATCAGATTCTAGGGGCGAGAAAGAAAACCCTTTTGAGCAGCTGCGTTTAGAGGCAAATAGCTAGGCACCATTGTCAAGCAAAGTCAGACCCCAAGTTTCCTTTGGTGCACCCCTTGTTGGAGAGCCAGTTGTAGGCATCTTCAGCCACATTTAAACTAACCCTTTCCCTAACATACCATTGAAATTAAAGTGTTTAGTCCTGACTGCATCTAAATGCACTTAAGGTGATGATCTACCCGGAGTCATTGGAAGATCTCTAGTGGCGAATGTACACGGGGGATATAACAAGCACTCAGCCCTTTTGCCATACTACAGAACAGCGGTTACGTATGCCTACTACTTAAATCTCTAGGTTTAAGGACCGGTATTTTACAGACTGTATATTTGCTGCGGGTCATTGGGTTTCCAGTCGTCTGTTTGCGGACTCTTCCAAACTATGGGTTTGGGCCTTTTCTAACCAAAGTCACTTGGTTTTAAGCCACATGGTGATTATGATGAACTTGATGACTGACACCCTATCTAGGCAGGCTTTGAAATGAAATTGGAACTTTTCCAGGGTGGTGCAGACTGTCCTTTCTCAGTGGATTTCCCTCCCAGGGGACCTCTTTTGCTTCTCAACAAATACAAAGTGCCTCCTGTTTGGACCTTCAGTTTCCATACATGGCGTCCCTAGCTGATAAATTTCAAATAAAGTGGTATTTTCTCTCCACTGTGCATGCCTGCCAGTCCCAGTGATTGCAAAATGTATTTGTAATGTGAAGCTGGACCAGCCACTCTGGGTCCTCATCCTGTGCAAGGGGGTGCCTGATACTCAAAGCCCGGGTGTTTCCTACTTTTTCTGTAGTGACCGCGACTTCTGCTTCAGGAAAGTCCTCAAAAGCTACTAGCATATTTTATCACTGTAAAATAGTGACCAGATATGACACAAGATCACTAGTAGTGTCTGCCCAAGCAATACAGGTGAGGTTACCACAAGAAACACCAGGATAAATGTTATTGCTATTAAATGCCTCCCTTGTTAATGAAATAAGTCCAAGCATCACATGACATCCAGCACAATGGGCATAGCCACAGCAATAGGTCGATCCAACTCTGCTTGAATACTTTCAACTATAAGGCATTGCCATTTTTATGCGAGGGGTGCCCACCCTTGTCAGGGATGGCTAGAAGTTTGCCAGTCATGCTCTAAATAGGTCCGTGAGGGCTTCCAGAATTCCAAAGCTAGACCAAGAATGTCCAAAATGGTCAAGGATAATGCAATGCACACTATTATGACATGAATGAGCACAATTGTGGCGGAGTAACTAGTTATGATAGGAGTGGAGATAGTTTATACTTTTGTTGTCCTGTACACCAGGCAAAGCTTTCAGGGAGCGAAGCGGTTTATTATGGAGTGACACAATGTTGCACACACTCACATAAATGTTCCCACATGCATACACGCACACCCAGATCGGACTCTTAACTGTCTCAGCTCTGCATCCATACCCTGTTCTTCTCGGGTCTTTGACTGATCATGCACCAAAATAAAAAAAATCACTCTGGCTCCTGTCTTCTGACACGTCAGTGGGTCAGCACTGAAACGGTTACTGCTAGGCAACTGCTGTCACTTTTCTTTCATGACCCATTCTTCACACTGTGTGTGACTGACTGACAGAGCAGGGCCTACAACATGTCCAATCTTCTTGGAACTTACCTAGATTGATGCTGGAGACCAATGGTGATTTTGCAGACCCCATACGCTGGCAGTGTATCTGATCATCATGAGGTGTGTCATTGGTTGTCTGGCATTACAATGCAGTCGTTACGACTGTGTTACAACACTTGCAATTACTCTGCAAGTTGGAACATAGACTAGCTCTAGGGGTCAGTTGGCGTTGGATTTAAAATCCAACACCTTCCCTACTATTGCACAGACTGGATTTGGAATAGTAAATTATACTATTCCAATATCCAGGCAAGAACTGAAAGCTTCTCTTTTTATAGAGATTTGACTGTGAGGCATGTTTTGGAAAATATCCTTCCATTTGGCACTTACTGATGGGGCAGAGGTCTAAATTGCAGTCTTCGCCACCTGTCCTGTATGGAGTCTACAAAGAACATACCTGAGCTTTCTTATCCCATTTATAATTGTATCTCACACCTTAGTCTGATTTCAGAACATTCAGGCTCTAGATTAAACAAAATACGATCCTAGCTAATCCGAGTCTAAGAAATTTGTCTTATGAAAAATATGCTCTTTTAGGTAGTATGGAGCTCACTGCTTCTAATGCAGCGCTTAATGGTCAGACCTGCCCATGCCTTGTAGGAACTGCCTGTGTTGGCATAGTCACTGCTGGAGAATCTTGAAGGGCAATTTGGCGAACGTTTGCAGGGTGTCATGGAACAGCACAAGGAAGACATGCAAACTGATTTAAATACAGTGGATGTTTTAGCTAGTCCCATGGGTTATTCATTGGTGCCGTGTGGGCATTTTTGCATGGATGTGTACAACATGATTTTTGTTGTGCTGATCCAGATCTGGTTCTGCACATGACCTCGCTCTAGACTGGGTAGGTTGGCCCTGGTACTTACACGATTTTAAAAAGCAAAGTGGTAACCAACAGACGGGCGCTCAGCAAATTGTAAGGGGGAAAAAAGTAAGTAATGACAAGTATCTAAACTGTCGGTGCTACCAGGTGAGGTTCTGTGACAATTGTAAGTGGTGTTCTCGACTCGCACGAATATGGTCGAGTCTGGTATCTATGAACCGCAAATGACGAGTTTAGTAAGAGTGCGCAGTTTCGCTGTGCTAACTTAAACCGTTCGTTTGTTATGTGGGTTTTTCATCTGTACCCACGGGTTCCATCTTAGATACGGCATCCATTTTGTCTCTTGCCCTCAAGTAGCCAGCGAACGGACGCTGTCCGCTTCGCGACCCTGGGACTCTCGATATTTGCGGAATGACACATGTTCTTTGTAAGTGTGTTTATGACGAGGGGGTTGCTACTGTAAAGCAGATGGCGCCGCTCGAGGCTCATCTTGCCGCACGGACTTATTGTCTCAGCCGTGCATCTCATTAGGCACGTCCCTTTGATGCCTGTATCTCGTGTTTCTCGATACCTCCCCTTTTACACCCTTTCCGATCTCCCCACTGTCTCCGTCTTCCTCTACACCTGTCCTTGTTCCTATTTCGATCTGTTTTACTGCTGATTGGAATTCGCTAATGGTGGGAAGATGGTTTTTACAGTTGGGAACCGCCAAATGTTTCCGCACTTATGTTCCGGACCTCATGTGTTTCAAAGTGACCAAAGCGACCCCTCTGGGGGCTAATGATGGGAACCGGGTTGTAAACTTTTGTGTTCAATGTTATCCTATGGGTAAAAACTGTATAAAAGGAGCGGTCCACAGAACCAATTTGAAGCAGTCTCCCCAAGTTGCACGCTGTGTACTTGCCGTGATCTCTGTGTTCCCTGCAGCAAATAAACCTTGAATCTTTGACGTCGAAGGAAGTGTCCCGTGTCTCTGTGATTCGTACGCCGGAGCAGGTTACCCACGAAGGTTTCAGGTGTTGTGCCCTGGCACCGCTGGGTCTTAAAGAACCCAGTCCTTCAGTTGGCGCCCAACGTGGGGCTGCATCAGTGGTACCGGTCCAAGCCCGACGATCGTGAGGAACTTCGTGTGAAATCTCCGAGGGAAGGTGCACTCCGCTTCATCGATCCTGTTGTCGAAATAAGTGGCCCGAAGACTTTTCCCGCGAAGATTCCCGCCTCCGGATGGCTGCGACGGACTGCTGCCCTGACTGTAGACCTGTTATGGCGCCTGGCGTAGACCTTGGTATAGCGAGACGATTGACGGGCCTTCCTGGTGACGCCATCGATTTTTGAGTTAAGTATTTGTGGGTCGCTCCCATAGTTCTTGGTGGTTGACACTTTAGTGAGTGTTTTTGTTGTTAGCGCTGTGTGAGTGTTTTTGTCGGTGACACTTTGCCAGCGTACTTTGTTGTGTTGTTTGACGACTGCAGCCGCCAAAAACCGAGGGTTTTGTTCTTTGCTGGGACTTGGTAAATCCCGTAACCCTTGAAGTTTGTGAAACTCGGCTAGTGTGCAAGATGCCTGGTCGCAGTACTTTGTTTAGTTGTTTCAGACCTTGTGGTACGGATTCCCGACTGGAGGACTCGTGTCCGATACCTCCGGTTGGAACTCCCACGTATGAGCTCTATAGTAAGCATGGGCTAGGCCCAGTTACCTTCAACGATTACTGGATTAAATATACGAAAAAGGACGGCGACCTCCGTTGGCCACCTCATGGTAGCTTCGAGGCCCCGATCTTAGATAATCTAGAGATTAAATTGTTCGAAAGAAAGTCAAGGCCGGCCATGTTTGATGCCTTTCGGTTGTGGCGCAAAGAAGCCCGACAGAAAGAAATCAGACTGACTAAACGTAATCAGCGAGATAATGTTGCTACCATAGTGAAGAAAGCAGAGCAATTTCAGCATGATAAGGAGGTTAAGGATAAGGAAGTGTTTGACCGATTACAGCGTATGACTGTAGATAAATGTTACCCCGTCTTGCCTACGGAGTCGGAAAAGAAGGAAGAGCCAGTTGAGGATCCCTTAATGTCTTATCTTATGAAGTCGCAACCTCCGTACGTACAGGGTACCGCAGCTCCTGTGGTCCCTGCCGTACCTATTCTTCCGCCTATTCCTCCTCCGCCTGTTCCTCAACCTGCACCCGTTCTTCCGACTGTTCCTGCTCCTTTGTCTGTTTCTATTCCTACTGCTCCTCCGCTTCCACATACTCCCGCTGCTGCTCCTGCTACTGCTCCTGTTTTGTTAACCCCTGCTGTTGCTACTGTTTCTACTCCTTCCCTTGTTAGTCCTGTATCGTATGCTTCTCCCTCTACTCGTAGTCGCAATTCTCCTCTTGCGGCTAGTTTCTTTCATTCGCTCGGACCTGTTCATGGGTCCGCTGGTTCCGATGGTCCTCAGAGACGTAGTCAGCTTCCTGGAAACAGAGAACGCGTTGCGCTATATAATATGGCAATGGGTTGGATGGTAAATCCTCAGAGAAGTCCACCCCGTGTTGTCCTTGAAACCTTTTGTCAATTCAACATACCAACTCAAAGATATGTGTTTAACGAAATGTGTAAGTTCCTTTATGATCAAATAGCGGCCGATGCGCCTGACGAGGTGCTGACCGCCCTGTCTGATCTTCAGCTTCAGTTCGCAAATGGACTGATAGTGGATACTAATGTTCGACGTGCTGTTGAACGATTGCTATCTCTTCGTCCCGCTCCAATCCCTCATGCATTGTTTGTTGAGGATATTGAAAAACAACCAGATGAGTCTGGCCAATATCCCATGCGTGAAGTTCCACCGGTTTGGATGCCAGGTAACCCCGCAGCTGCCCCTTCGGTCCCGCCGTATTTCCAGAGAGTATGGATACATCTCCCATGGAAAAGATCGGAAGTGTTGCAGGTGAAGCAATCTTTGCCTGACCCTCGCAAAAATCCTGCAGGGTATTACAAAGAATTATCGCAGCTCGTAGATGCTACGGTAATGAATCTTGCCGATATCGACATGTTGTTTGGCAATGTCGTACCGCAACCGGTATGGGCTAAAATTCGCCAGGAAAATCACACAAATGAACTAGGTGGTGATTGGGCGGCCATTGTAGCGGCGGATGGGTTACAAGTTGGTGGTGCTAAGCCTGAACAGCTGATTGCTGCTCTCCCTCAAAGAATAATAACATTAATGAAAACACTTATGCCAGCTATGAGAGTAAACTGGGACAAATTGTCAGCTTGTAAGCAGAAGAAGGACGAGAGTGTTTCCGACTTCTTTACGAGGTTCGAGGAAGGATTCATCGACCATAGTGGACAGGATATGGGTACTGAGGGTGGTCAAAGATTGTTTGTGGATAAATTTGTCTCGAATTTATTGCCCGATTTGAGCAATAAGTTAAAGAATTCGGAAAGTGCATGGGCCGTTTCTACTTCGGCTCAGATATTGGCTACGGCGCAATATTATGAGAATAGAGAGAAAGAAGAGAACGACCGTGCTGATAAAAAGACGAAAGAGCTCAAAACTAAAGTGTTGTTGCAACAAGCGTATCCTCCACGTTCAAATCAGAATAATTCGCAACAGAATAGGTCACAGCCACCATCAAACAGATCCCAAACCCGTAATGACTCCTCCTCCCAAAGATCCTCGTTAGGGTACAATCAATGTGCTTATTGTAGACAGGAGGGACACATTAAATTCAATTGCCCTGTTTTGAATGAACGTAATAGTGGTAACTCATCTAGAGGAGGTCGTGGTGGTTCGCAGCAAACATCACGTGGTAGAGGTCGTGGTGCTCAGAACGATCGCTCAGACAACTCGTCTAATTCTAATAATTGTTTCGATCAACGTGGATCATCGCAAGGACGATCTGCGCAGTACAATGTTGATGATTATTACGTCGATCAGGGAACTGACGACAGTAATTACTAGGACAGCCATAGACAAGGAGAGGGAGTGGTATCAGTTCCGGTTGATCAGAGAGGGCCTTACGTCACAGTTGCTACATCGGGCGTCGTTGAGCCTTTTCTGTTGGACACTGGTGCAGCGAAAAGTTCTATCATGTATTCGAAACTCCCTGGCGCACCTTTGTCTGGCTTAACAAATGTTTCCGTTGGATTCTCTGGCGCCCCCGTTAGCAATCCAGTTTCGTGCCCTTTGCCCCTTAAGATTGGGCCACGTGAGCTAGAAGCCCCGTTGATTTTGACTACGGGTTGTGGTGAAAATCTTTTGGGCCTGGATTTGCTTAAACGTTTGTACGCAACTTTGTATTGTTCTCCTGCGGGTGTAAAGCTTACGTTAGGAGAGAGGGTTGTCTCTCCCATGTACTTGTCCCTCGATAAGCTCCCACCGGAATTGAGTTCTCTTCCTGCATCTTTGTGGGCAACAGGTCCAAATGACGTGGGCCTGCTTGATATCTCCCCTTATGTTGTTCAGTTGAAATCTAATGTGCGATTGCCACGTATTCCCCAATATCGTATCTCCCTTGATGGTGAACGAGCACTGTTGGCGATCATCTATGATTTGATCGAGAAAGATGTTATCGAAGAGACTCGAGGAAACGTGTGCAACAGCCCTGTGCTGCCCATTCTTAAACGTACTGATCCTTCAAAACCGCCTGTTTATCGTTTTGTTATCGATTTACGGGAGGTAAATAAAATTGTGGTTCCTCAATTCCCTGTTGTGCCTGACATCACGGCGCTACTGACTCTGATTCCAGCTTCTGCATCATGGTTTTCGGTGATTGACTTGAAAAATGCGTTTTTCAGCATCCCGATTGCCGAAGAGAGCAGGGACCTTTTCGGTTTCTCTCTCGGTGGACGTAGCTTCCGGTTCAAACGCGCTCCTCAGGGCTACTGTGAAAGTCCATCTATTTACAGTCAAGCCTTGAAGGGTCAACTGGATGCATTTAGGTTGCCGGTTGGTGCGGCCTTGATCCAATACGTCGATGACTTATTGGTGGCTGCTGATACTCAGGACATTTGCAAGATTGCTACGGTGTCGTTGCTGCAACATCTCTGTGAGTTAAATCACAAGGTGTCACCTTCTAAACTCCAATATTGTTGTCAAGAAGTAACCTATCTAGGTCACTTATTGTCAAAGGAGGGAAGGAGACTGACCCCAGAGAGAATTGCAGCGATTGCGCGAATGGCTGTGCCAAAAACCCAAAGAGATGTGCGTGCCTTTCTAGGTATCACGTCGTACTGCAGGCAATGGATTCCAAATTTTTCATTGCTAGCGAAACCATTGGTGGCTCTTACGTGCAAGGATGTTTCAATTCCTTTACCATGGACGGAAGAATGTCAGAAAAGTTTTTCTGAACTGCGTGATTCATTGTGTTCGGCTCCTGTGTTAGGTACCCCTGATTACAGTAAGCCGTTTACGTTATATGTTCACGAGAGGGAAGGTTGTGCTTTGAGTGTCTTAACGCAACCTTTTGGTGGTAAGCAACGTCCATGTGCATATTTTTCCTCGACCTTGGACCCAGTAGCTAGAGCATTGCCGAGTTGTTTACGAGCAACAGCGGCAGCTGCGGTCTCTATCCGACAATCGGCAGGATTGGTCATGGATAATATGCTTACGGTGATGGTTCCGCATGCAGTCGATACTCTTTTGAATCGAACGAAAACTCAGCACTTGACGAGTGCGAGGTTGTCTGGGTACGAATTGACGCTTTTGGCAAGCCACATTCAGATAAAACGTTGTAATGTTCTGAACCCGGCAACTTTGTTACCAATTAGCACAGAGTCAGATGAAGTAGCAGAACATGACTGCTACTTGAGGACTGAAGAGGAAACAAAAGGTCGAGTGGACCTTAAAAACACCCCATTGGAAGATCCGGATGGTACTTTGTATGTGGATGGGTCATGCTTTAAGTTGCCGAATGGCGATGTGACTACTGCTTATGCTGTTGTAACATTGAATACTGTTGTTGAGACTGCAAGGTTGAATCAGAATTCTGCCCAAGCTGCGGAGCTGATTGCTCTTACTAGAGCATGTGTGTTAGCGAAAGGGAAACGTGTGAATGTGTTTACTGATAGCCAATACGCTTTTGGTGTTGCTCACAGTTTTGGACGATTGTGGAGAGAGAGAGGTTTCTTGACGTCGCACGGTACGAAGATACAGCATGGCCAGCTTGTGAATGATCTTTTGGACGCATTAACTTTGCCTACGCAAGTTGCGATTGTTAAATGTAGCGCGCATCGTAAGGTGACGGATGATGTTGGTCGTGGTAACGCGTTTGCGGATGAGATTGCTAAGGAGACTGCCCGGAACCTTAGCACTCGAATGTATGTGACGAGTTCGGTTAGGTGGCCTACAGAATCGAGTATGTGTGAGGACACTATCGAGAGTGTGAAAGCAATTCAGAATGAGGCCACCGAGACTGAAAAGACGAAGTGGAAAGAAAGTACGGGAAAGTTGGATGCGAATGGTTGTTGGATTGATTTGTCGGATCAGAAAAGATGGTTGTTGCCTGATGCGTATGTGCTGGCCGTTGTGACAATGGCACATGGGTTAGCACATATTAGCGCGAAAGGTATTTGCAAGTTGTTGGCTCCTGTGTGGAAGAATGATGGCATTACGAAATGTGCTGAACGTCTGGTGAAGAATTGTATGGTGTGTATTATGTACAATCCTGGCAAAGGAACCCCAACTCCTCCTGGCAGTTTTGCTCCCCCTTCGTATCCCTTTGAGGTGATTCAATTGGACTTCATCCATATGGAGCGATGCAATAACCTGAAATACGTTTTAGTTGTGGTTTGCGCATTCTCCCGATGGATCGAGGCCTATCCTCTCAAAGACAATACTGCTTTGTCTACTGCGAAAATCCTACTGAAGGAATATTTTCCTCGGTATGGAATGCCTAGAGTCGTGTGGTCAGATAACGGAAGTGAGTTTGTTGGAAGTGTGATGAAGTGTGTGTAAGGGCCTTGGAATTAATCAAAAATTCCACAGCGCCAATCATCCCCAGTCAGCTGGATTGGTTGAAGGGTACAACGGCACCCTTAAACTAAAGCTAGCGAAGATTCAGGCTACGACTGGTCTTTCGTGGCCTGACGCTTTACCATTAGCATTACTGTCAACTAGGGCGACTGTACACTCCCGAGTAGGGCTTAGTCCCTATGAAATAGTGTTCGGCCGTCCTGCGAATGTGTGGGGGGTTCCTAGGCCAGGAATGTTTTCTGATCTTGAGTATCCAATGTTGATCGATTATCTACATGACTTGACTGCTAAACTGAGGTTAATTCACCAACAGGTTTACGACGCATTGCCGACGCAGACAGAGGGTCCAGGCCACCAGCTCCAGCCCGGAGACTGGGTGGTGACAAGGAATTTTTCACGCAAAAATAACCTGGACCCGAGGTTCACCGGACCCTATCAAGTGCTCCTGGCCACGAGGACTGCCGTTCGTCTCGAGGGACGTAAGAATTGGGTGCATGCCACGCACACCAAAAGAGTCCCCATCCCTTTGCCGGCAGACCCGTGGGTAAGGAGAGGCATTGCGTCATCTGAAACAGAAACATTGCCGGTGTTTGTGCCTTTTAGCGACGCACAGCTTGTTGAAGAACCCTCAGCGCAGCAGAAAGACATTGTTGAACAATTAGCATCAAAAGACTCAAGACCAGAACACTCAACTGATCAGCAGGACGCTGTCTCTTCAACGGATCCTTTGTTTGACGAGCAGACACGTCCTGGGAAAACTCGATACTTTTTGCGATCTCGCACTAAGGACAAATAAAAAGATCTTGCCTTGCCGTATTGACAACTGCATTATCCCGTTTTCCGTGATCAGTTTTGAACTTTCGTATTACTGTAATTATTTTTGTACATATATTTTGAGTTTCACTCCTTGTATCTTTTTGCCTTTACAGCTGAGAGACTTTGTTTTTGTATATATACATATTGTGCATTGAAGGCCGTAGGGCCGCGCGCGTACTTCCTTCTGGACGGTAGGTCTTGACGCTAGGTTAAAGGCCGTCGGTTCCTGGGAACTCCTAGGGATTGACTATTGCTGCACAGAACGAAGTGCGTCAAACGTTGCGGACGGTCGTAGGGAATGGCATTCTCGAAGCTGAATGATTTGGAGGGAGCTCAAGTCCACAGATTCAAGCTGCAGCAACTCAGTCGTACCAAATGTTTCATATTCCAACTGTTTGTATTGTTTTTGACTGCTTCTGCATTATTGGCGGGTGGGGTGTATTACACGATGTCTTACTTCTTACCTCCTACACCTACTCCTACTCCTTACCCTAATCTTACCTCTACTACTTCTCCTCATTCCTTTCATATGTTACCCGAACACGAGCAGGCTAGACGTGTAGAATTCCGCAACAATTCCTTTATTCAGCTCCTCCATCAGCATCAGTTAGTGGTTAACACTACTAATTGTTGGGTGTGTGGGTTGATGCCACATACTACAGATAAGGGAATTCCATATCTGGTGTTACCGTATAGTTCCCAAGGGTCAGCTCGAGCATTTCAAACAATGTTTCGAAGCGCACTGGGTTTCCACCCCATTCGAGAACCACGTTCCCCCTACTCTGGTCCTACCTCGTATCAAAAACCTTTGTCGATAGCAATAGAGGATTTAGATAGTGATATCTATGATCCCTCGCTCATTCCCGAAGAAGAGGTACAAGCCTATAGAGTCCTAAGTAGAGGTGAATATAGTGTGTTCACTAGCGAAAAGC
The DNA here is from genome assembly GCF_964263255.1 of Lissotriton vulgaris. Classification (NCBI taxonomy): domain Eukaryota; kingdom Metazoa; phylum Chordata; class Amphibia; order Caudata; family Salamandridae; genus Lissotriton; species Lissotriton vulgaris. The sequence goes on along the minus strand of NC_141693.1, from coordinate 303,814,445 downwards.
AGCTTAAAAGCTCGCCTCCGATATGGGTCGTACCCCACACTGGTAATTTTTGTCTTATGGGTCGTGGCCGAAGATCGCAAGCCCGACTTGGAGCAAGTGCTTGCACTGAAAATTACATTCTGCCGATGTCCTCGTCCCCTGTGTTTCTGGCTGCCAAGGGTACATACTTTATCTGTCATGATCGTGCATACACATGGTTGCCCGCTGACTTCATGGGCTCATGTTTCATTGCAAATCTGTTGCCTCCGACGTTTACTGTAGATGCCGATTATCATAAGACTAGAGTTGTACGAGGCGTAATTAGCGAAGAGGATACTGCCGGTCAAGAGGCAGGAGACTTTTTCAAGGGTTTCCTCCCGTTTTGGGGACCTATGGTTAATAGTAGGAACCTGAGACATTTGACCCGAGTGGTAGAATCGACAGCTAATATTACTGCTAGTGCCCTTGGTAATATCACCACAGAACTTCAGGCGGAGAGACTTATGACGTTACAAAACCGTATGGTTTTAGATGTCATCTTAGCAGATCGAGGTGGGGTATGTAAGGTGATCCATACGAGCTGCTGCATTTTCATTCCAGATAATGCTCCTACTGTCTATCAAGCCATCTCGAGGTTGCATAAGATCTCCGAATCCATACACGTGGATGTAGGGGATGGGACGCTACTTGGATGGTTTTGGGGCCTGATGTCGACTTGGGGTTGGAAGATTCTGATGATCATCGGAGTCGTTGTGGTGTTCCTGTTCACGTGTTGCCTTTGTGTGCAGTGTGGTCCTGCCTTATGTGGCCTCTGTGCTACAACGTGTATAAGACAACCACCTGTTACCAAGGGGACTCGATTGGACAGAGCTATGCTACAGCAACATCTCGATGGTTTGATGAATATTGAATATGATTCCGACTAGTGCTTGCCTACATGAGGGCAAAAGGAGCGTCTGAGGTTCCGTGACAATTGTAAGTGGTGTTCTCGACTCGCACGAATATGGTCGAGTCTGGTATCTATGAACCGCAAATGACGAGTTTAGTAAGAGTGCGCAGTTTCGCTGTGCTAACTTAAACCGTTCGTTTGTTATGTGGGTTTTTCATCTGTACCCACGGGTTCCAGCTTAGATACGGCATCCATTTTGTCTCTTGCCCTCAAGTAGCCAGCGAACGGACGCTGTCCGCTTCGCGACCCTGGGACTCTCGATATTTGCGGAATGACACATGTTCTTTGTAAGTGTGTTTATGATGAGGGGGTTGCTACTGTAAAGCAGATGGCGCCGCTCGAGGCTCATCTTGCCGCACGGACTTATTGTCTCAGCCGTGCATCTCATTAGGCACGTCCCTTTGATGCCTGTATCTCGTGTTTCTCGATACCTCCCCTTTTACACCCTTTCCGATCTCCCCACTGTCTCCGTCTTCCTCTACACCTGTCCTTGTTCCTATTTCGATCTGTTTTACTGCTGATTGGAATTCGCTAATGGTGGGAAGATGGTTTTTACAGTTGGGAACCGCCAAATGTTTCCGCACTTATGTTCCGGACCTCATGTGTTTCAAAGTGACCAAAGCGACCCCTCTGGGGGCTAATGATGGGAACCGGGTTGTAAACTTTTGTGTCCAATGTTATCCTATGGGTAAAAACTGTATAAAAGGAGCGGTCCACAGAACCAATTTGAAGCAGTCTCCCCAAGTTGCACGCTGTGTACTTGCCGTGATCTCTGTGTTCCCTGCAGCAAATAAACCTTGAATCTTTGACGTCGAAGGAAGTGTCCCGTGTCTCTGTGATTCGTACGCCGGAGCAGGTTACCCACGAAGGTTTCAGGTGTTGTGCCCTGGCACCGCTGGGTCTTAAAGAACCCAGTCCTTCACAGGGGGGAAAGGTGTGGTTACCATACAACACCCACCAGGGTGAATCAAAATTGTACACAGTTCTCCCCGAGCACACTATTGTAATATAATAACAATCTATATATTAGAGAAAGATCCCATAGCGAAGTCCCAGTAACACAGTCACAGGAATCATAGATCCAAATATTGGTCCATTAATCCAAATCTTTGTATTTTCAGGAAGGTTTATTGTTTAAAGTTCATATCCAAAATTAGAAGACTTCGTTTTCCAAATCAATATCCAGTTCCTCAATTATACAGTAACCTTTTACAGCAACCAACACTTGTTTTGTCGTGCTGGATAAAGCACATTGACTTCCTCAGGGCTCTAATTTCCTTCAAAGATTTTCATATACCACTCCAGTTTCTAACGTCTATTTCCAATATCATATCCGTTTTAATATGTTCCAGCGCTGTGAATCCTATCTTCCAAAATCAATATTCAATCTTCCAATATTACCATATTGAACTCCCCATAATTTCTAGAGGAAGGAACACTAATCAGCCTCCGCTCTTTCCAATTTGATCAAAACAGTCCCAGTATACGGACCTGTAATAACGTATGTTTTTAGATAAAGCTCCAGTAACCAGCTAAAAATTATAACACTAAAATTCATTAAATCACAGGCCCCCTCGGGCAAAATTACACTATTTTTTCTGACTCCTTGGTTCCTTTATTTTTATGGAAAGACTGACCTACTCAAAACAGAATGATAGGGGTTTTTGGGGGGAGTAGGGAAAGGCAGAAACTATTTCTCCCTCTCCCAGGCGTTGATGGATGTTTTTTTTATTTGCTTGTTCACCCTAGACTAAGGCTGTGCTTTTTGGTTATTGGGTTGTTTTTGCAACTTGGCGGAGAAATGGTTTAATGGAATGCCCCTAAGGCCAATCGGTTTTAAAGGTTGCTGATCCGCTTGAAGAGACAGGATATAATGTTTGTATTCTTAAAAGGGTAAATAGCCACAATGTCACCCTGCTTATTTTTATTCTAGCATGCTTTAATCAAGTAACCTTTGTTTGGTATGCTTCTCAAAAGTTTGCAAACTAACTTTCGCTTGTGGCTTTCTTTTACTGTGACATTGAATCCCTTTTCTAACTGATGCATCTCCCTTCTATGCGTGGCAAAGTTAGAAATCTTATCTTGGCAGTTGTCTTTCTTACTTGAATTTACATCAGTTAGTGCTTCAAGCTCTGCCTGCTTACATTCCTTTTACCGTTTTTCATTAGGATATTGTGGTTTTGCATCCCTGATCTTTTCTGGTTGTCACCATCTAGTGGTTCGGTCAAGAATAGTCTTTTTGCAAATTTTTGTTTTGTTTGCGTGAGTCTTCTACCATTTGCCACTTTGGGCTATATCCCTCCTTGTGTGATGTCAAATGTGGGACCCTGAAATACCATGACATGGTTTCCATTTTTAGATAATTTTTTTCTGTCTAAGTCTGGAAGCAAGGGATAGCTCTGGAGTCGGTAGGAACGAGCCTGCATCACAGAGTGTTTAAGTCACAGAGATAACGGAGGACAAACTGGGACCGTGACATTGATGGTTAAGAAAAAACATTGAAAAATGCAAGGGAATGCCCAGTCGGCGAGGAACCAGACTACACTGAGAAAAGGAGTGTTGAGCACACCCCATTTACATTTTGTCTGAAGTGCCATCATAACTATGTTCAAGGGGGCATTCACGAAGTGTGCAAACTCTGCCTTCTGAAAAGACCACAGTTCAGAGGATTGCTCCGCCTGCACAGAATTTTTTCCCTAGACAACCTAGTAAGGCAGAAGGTACCAAATGCCATCGCATCCTCACAGGGAAAGAGGGGTCATTAAGAAGCCTGACCTGTCGAGTGAGGAAGACCATTACATCACTAAGGGATCACACCCTCAAATACCGCAAGAGTTCCCTCCCATAATGGGGGAGTTGTAGCCCACCCCAGATTCTTGTTTCTGTTGTGAGAAGGGACCAGATGATGGAGCATGCCACCTTTGGATGGGTGGGAGTTACCGTCCTAAATAGACATTGCTTGCAGTACAGTGACCCATAATTTTATTCAATACATACCGTGTGTGTAAGAGTATTGGGGAGCATGTTTTTGGGTGCTCAAATGCTCCCCTTGGACCCTCTGTGTGATTAAAGTGAGGAAGAGGACCCAGTCAAAATACACAAAAGAGGCCCAGCTAGCAGTATAAGAGCTTGAGGTAATCGAGATCTAGCCAGAGAAGAGGCATTAGATGATACTAAGCAAGATAACAAAGGCACCAAGAAGCTGAGCTGAGGACCTCAGACAGGAAGCATGCAAAACAGGAAGCAACATTAAAGGCCTCAATGACTAGCAACCTGATCTGGGTGAAAGGTCAGAGTGGAGCCAAGACTTGGAACACAGCTGGAGACACTCTCACAACCAACCTCCACCTTGAAAGAGCATGGAAGGGATAAACCCTTCTTGGGGAAGACTTAAGGGCCGACCCTGAAAACTGGCCAGACATCGACGCCACAAACTAGCTTAATATCCACTCCCAGCCTTCAAAACACCCCTTACTAAAAAAAATACTCCTACAGACAGTAGAAGGAGAGAACTCATGTAACATCTGCCAGAAGAGTTCAAGAAGAAGACAAATCCGGTGTTACAAGATAATTGCTGACATCCATCTCAGGTTGCTGCTAGATTCTGCAGACACAGCTAGTAGACAACTTTGCAAGACTGCCACTCTACGCAGACATGCCTGGCTCTGAATCTGATTTATTCAGGAAGTACAAGTCTCCGTAGTAAACATGCCCTTTTCTTGGTTCTGCCTTTTCGGAAAGTGTGGTGAAGCTATTCAACGCATGAAAAAGGGAAATGACCTCCAAAGCCTTGGTGGCTTTACAGTAAAAAGGTCCTTTTAGGGAGCATGATTCAGAGAAAGCGCTCCCACAGGAGGAGTCGTGCAACTGTTAGCCAACAGGGCACCTCAACAACACCATCATAGTGGCACTATGGATAAAACGCTAGGTAGTTCTTTAGTGGATAAAGCGGAGGAAGAGGAGGCACTCCATTGGAGAGGGTAGGTAATCAACACAAATAAGCAACTTTACAAAAAATTGCCTCCTGAACAAGTCCTCATTTGCAGGGATGATCAGGGCGTTTATAGGAAAATGAAGGAATTACCTCTGACAAATGGTTACTAAACATCATAAGGCACAGCTATTGCATTGAATTTTCATCTCCCAGCATACCACCAAAGAAGAAAATCAAAAGGGAAGAACAGCATAGACTAGAACAGGAAGGAAATGGCCTATAGAGTTGGTACTACCATGAGACTGAGGGGGTTTACTCCACCTACTTCCAGGTGCCAAAACCAGATTTTACAAAGACCAGTACTGGATCGAAGATCATGCAACTGGTCAATCCAAACCCAAAACTTCAAGGTGGCATCCCCCCTTGAGGTTATTCCCCATACAGGTGAGATGCAGATATTCAAGATGCCCACGTGTGCATTGTTGATGGGCAGTCACACTGAAGAATGTGAATACAAGTCCAGACCTGAGCAATACCCTCCAAGGTATTGTTTAGAAGTGATTCTGGACACAGATTTTGTTTGCAGGATTGATCCCTGCTTTTGCAGTTGGATTTTTTCATGGATCAGGTTTTCACAGGTACACTAAACGTTTGGAACAATTGCTTAAAAGTGTCCAGCATTTCCCTGGAGAAACAAATGGAAGCGGTTTTGCTGAAACATTGTGGATCCTTCGCATATTGGGAAGAGCAATGCCATTACATTATGTACATACCATATGCATAGTTTACTTAGAGTATGTCAAGGGTGATGCTGGTCTGTAGTTTCTGCAAATATACTAAATGTCGGTAGATGTGTTTAGTCTATTTGCATTGTGTTGACTGCACTTAAGAAGTGCTTTACTGGAATTCATAAACATCCCTTCTCGGAGTTTAGTTTAAGATTGTTGATCAGCGTTCATTTGCCAATGGCAAGGAGACATCATACATGCCAACATTTTAGAAGAGGAAAGTGAAAGATTTAAAAAAACATCTGGAGTATATATTTTCCCCATTGAAGGAGAGACAATTTTAGGTGAGAAACTGCCAAAATAAAGCCGGTTTTTGGTTCACAAACTGGAGTCTCCCTGAATCAGGCCTATTTGCATGTATGGACCATGGATGATGTCTTTGACTTAAGCTCCTTAGGTTTTCCAGTTTTATCTGTGTGCAGTCTACAAATGTGCGGCAGGTTAGGTTAAATGAAACGGATCTGCTAAACTGATGTGGAAAGCAGTTAAACTGAACTGAAGAAGCAAGACCAAGCTTAGCCCATCTTATTGATAGGAGGAAATCCAATTTAGGATACTTCCATGTTATGAGATCGCTAGTCTCTGATAGTGGTTGGTGATGGACAGTGCCAAAACTCACTGGTAGGTCTAGCAGTAGTAGTAGCCGCCAATTTCTTTCCGCTGCCAGAGGTAGATCTGAGTCAGATATCGATGGTGATCCAGTTCCTCTTCTTGAGTGGAACTCAGTTTGATGGCCCAAGATTAATTCCCTTGTATTTGGGAGGCCTGGGAGTAGACTGCTTGCGCAATCAATTTCCCATGGGAATGAGCCCTTAAAGATCATTATGCAGTTTTTCTGGGTCTGATGCTTCAATGTGTTTTTTAATTGTTATAATGGTCTGGTGAAGGAGGTCCTGAGTTTAAAGGGGAAGGTTCGAGTTTATGGAATTGTGTATTCCTTAGTGCAGTGGAAGCTGATGTGATGGGATTAGTCTGTCTGTTTTCATATTTTGTTTTTGCTCTAGTTCGTTGTGGGTATACTCTTGTTGACTAGTCTTTCTTTTGTACAGATTCCATTTACAAGTATTACAGAAGGCTTTTGTGTAATATCTTGATGATGGCACATTCTGGGTTGGACAACTGAGAATCCAATATAGTTCTGCATTGGACTACATTATCCTATAGGAATCTCTCTGCTTTCTTCAAGCACGATTTGTATATCCTGGTATGGATTCTGGAGAGATGTATTTTGCACTTTAGGTTCCTCAGTTTGCATTGTTGGGGATTTTTGGCTTTATTTGGCAATCTAATGGTTCCGTTTTATGTTTAGAACAAATGGAAGCCTGTGTTGGGGCAAATGGGTCACAGTTACTGAATTGGTGGTGGCCTGCTTATTACATTAATATGGAAAGAGATGAGGGGCTGTTAGCTTCAGATAATGGAGCCATTTCTTGTTTTCAAGAGTCCTTGCGATGTAAAAAAGTGTTTCCAGGATGTGTCCCATTGCATGCATCGAACTTGATACAAGTTGGTTGAAGAATTTGTTCGGGCTAGATAAAGTCTGATATCTACCCGGATAATTGAAATTCTAGTGATTTATTCTCATGAGGTGGTATTAGTTGAGGTGCTAGAAAATACTCTGCAAGTTATCTATCGGTTGAAAAGAGCAAGGGAATATTCAGGAGCACGAGCAGCAAAAAAAGAATAGATTTTGATTGCTTTTCGTAATGTCTTCAGATTTAGTGGTTGTTTTTAAAGCAATTGCTAATCTACCAGTTTGGTTTTGGGTTTCCTTATTCTGGCAGAATTGCCTTGTGGCATTAGGACTTAAACCGGTTTCTGTGATGAGCGAGATCTCGCTTGATAGATCCAAGATCTCATGTGAAGTATTTAGGATGTTCTTGTTCAGGGCTCATAAATATATGGGGGCCTCTGTTCAGTTGCTGCAAAGCAAACCGTTGTGGTTGGTTAATTGTTGGGGGAAGTTTGGGTATGCTTAGGGAAAGGGGTCTCTAGGGGTTGTTATGACAGTAAGTTGTGGAATATGAGCCTGTACGTGCTTGTTAAATGAAATCTAGAATAGCAAGGGAATTGGGTAATGCCCAGTACAGTGTTTTCTTCGAGTGATGTCTCGTTCAATACCACAAGGAAACAAAGTTTTGCACAAGTATTACATGATCTTCTCCCTCACCACACTGAAACCTTTGTTTTAGTTAAACTTTTCTTTTTTACTTATTGGACCCTTTTCTTGGTAAGTATTCCTATTTCTTGAAAAAAATGTTTCCACCCAAATCGCAGTGTAGCACTCACTATTACAGCCCTTTCACAAGGCAAGCTAGGATAAGAATGCATTTGCAAAAAGTTATTTTAATGTGGGTCAATTCTCAATGGATTAGTAACCAACGAAAAATGTCCTTGTTTTGTCCTGGTTTTCAGCTATCTTGTTCTGTGACTTTTTCCCCCTCAGTTCTTCCCCAATGGCAATGCATTTGCAACTGGTTCCGATGATGCAACTTGCCGGCTGTTTGACCTTCGCGCCGATCAGGAGCTCATGGTGTATTCACATGACAACATCATCTGTGGCATTACCTCTGTAGCATTCTCGAAGAGCGGTCGTCTCCTCCTAGCTGGATACGATGACTTCAACTGCAATGTCTGGGACACGCTGAAGGCAGATAGAGCAGGTAAACATTTTTTTTTTTTTACTTGTGATTAATTAAATGTTTCTATAAAATGTGGTTTTAGTCCCTTGCAACTGTAGATTCAGATGTAAACATTTTACCCTAAAGGGTATTTGTAATGACGTTATGGTAGTGTTGAATTGGTACTGAGAAATAATTCAACATCTGGGCACATCAGGCTTTAAATTGTGCTTGGATACCGACCTAGTCCTGTAACCTATATATAGACAATGGTTTCCCTTACAAAGACAACTTTAAATATACAAAACATTTTGAAGAAGTCCAAGCACATGCAATCGTTCAACAAGTGTATTAGTTAAAAATCTTTCCAGTGTGTGCTTAAGTGTGGAGAAAATGGTGCTGTGAACAACGTGTTTAGTGCAATGGATTGTGATATGGCGAAAATGCCAAACCCATTCCTTGAAACTACAGTTAAACATTGAGAAAAGCTATACAAGCAGCTGAAAAATGTGGGTTTTAGTCATTTTTTTTTTTTTTTGTAGCCAACGGACTTGGAAAACCACTGCATGTAGGTTGTAGACCTTTTAACACTCCATTCACAAGTAATGTGGTCACTATCAGGACCACGAGACACATTTATTGCAGCTATGAATGGTTTAGTTGGCAGGTAAAATATCCCATTGAGACATGAAAGGATCTGGTCTCGTTTAAGGCCACACCTTCATTTTTGCTATCACATAATGCAAGATGGATGGGCACAGACCCCTGCTACTCGTATCCTTTATGAAACTTGATTGTAAGAGGAGTTCTTCATAGAAGTCCTGCCACCCAAAACTTGGATTGAAAGTCTTGTGAAACCGAAGATGCAAATACCATGTCTGCTCAGTGCCATGCTGATAGATTCCAAAAATATAACTCCGCTTTAGTGAGGAGGCATTCACCTTTGAATCTCCCTAATGTTCCATTTTAAAGCTAAACTTAATGAACAGTAGTGGCCTAACTCCTTAAAGCTTTAGTGCGAAAATACTATGGTTTGCTTTATGACCCCAGACGAAAAAGGAAAACTTTCTCTGAAGGCTCATCTTTGGCAGTTAACTTGCATATTTTCGAATCCAGAGGCAAATCCCACAACCAAGTTTTTTTTGCCTCCATAACTGGTTTTGATCAGTTTAATTTTTATTCTTTTTTTCTGCAATGTAATGCCAGTTCTTTCACTATTGGGAAGTGCCCTTCGCATGGCAACAAAATCTTGAAAGTCCTTCATGCCTTAGGTTGACATTCCTTTTGCAAAGTCACAAGGTGGAAGAGTGCCCCATCCCCCATGGAATTTACCATAGTGAGAGAGGGTGAATATTTAAAGCTGACTCAGTTTGCTGTAGATGGATCTTTGCTTAAAAGCAAGCACAGTAGGGTTATGCAGCTGTTAAAACGCTGCCATTGCTTCACGAATAGTTGCGTCAGAATTTGTACATCACAGGTAAGTGCACAAAGGTTTGTCTTTAGTACCTTTGAATTAGTTGTACTTTACATCACCAGAAAAGGTTTTTTGTTTGTGTATGTATTGGGGCGAGCGGGTATATTGGGGGGGTTTATTTGGTGGCGTGTATATGTACATACACCCTCTTAGACCCCCTACGATCAAGTAGTAGGCTTGGATGTTTGCAAATCGTTTTTGCTCAATGTCTTTTGAGTCAAAAGATGAGGTGTTACTATCTTTAATTTACATTGCGTATGGGGAAATAACTCCTTGTGGGATTCCTTTTTTCAGCAATCTGGTGCTGATTGGACTCCAAAGCTATCCTGGCGAATTTTTATTGCAGGTTCAATTGGTTACTTGTCGATCCCATTGTATCAGTTTTGAAGCAGCTCTGGCACTTCTCTCTTGATGCACGCTGCATTCTGCAGCATAAAAGACTTCCATAAATTACCTGGGGCTTCCAGGGGCTCTCCCACTCCTCGGGTGCCCAGAACCACTTAAAGTCCTTTATTGCCTGAAAATGCTGCATTGGTGGTGGAACACATCTACCCTCAGTGCCACACTAACCTTAGGCTCACCACCAGGAGCTGTGCACCTACCCATCTGTCGGAGAATCCACACCTTTGTTGTTCAGAGACTGGCCTCCCCCTACAGCCCCTTATATCCTTATGAGCAACTGCTAGGTGAAGGCTTCATTGGCGATCCCTGGGATGACTACAAAGTGGATCCCCCAGTTGATCCTTATCTATTATGTAGTCAGGGCTTCACCTCCTGATGTCACAGGCTACCATAAGGTCACTTACAGGACTTGAGCGTTTACCAAAGTTGACATGCATTATTACCAGGAGGAGAATTACTTTCTTTTCGGGATGCCCTTACAAGCTGTGCTCAAGGCCCAATTCCTCACAGTACTCAAGGGCATGCTATAGTCTTCCCCCGATAATCAGGAACCTTTCAAGGCTAAAGTAGTAGCCCAAAAGGTAGAGAAGAAATGTAAGCACACTTCAAGCAACCCAACAAACATTAAGAGACTGATTCCACCTGACTTCCTGGTCGTTAACATGGCCCCCAAGCTTTACTCCACCCATGCCATTTGTGATGCCCCTCCTCCAGACACTGTTTGCTAGAAAGTTGACACTACAGGTACAAATGGCAGTTGGAGCAGCAACCAATTAGCGAGTAGCCAATTCCAGTGGCTCTCGTCACAGCATGACCTGGCCACTGGGAGAAGATGCAAGATCTCCTTAAGTGCCTTCTGCTGCTGTACAGAAAGTGTGTGGAGGTTGTCTGGGGCGCAAAGTCCTCTCCAACTCTAGTATTCGCTGTGTCCAGCAGCATCACCTAAGCCTTCCGTTTAACCAAGAGCTCCTCTTTAGACCAAGCAGGACAGCTGTTTTAAACCCTTACTTGATCTAAGACGCTTCAACTATTACATCCTGTCAGCATTTTTGCATGACAACCATGCAGGGTGTGCCCCACCCCCATTTAATAGTATATCCTCCACACAGGTAGACCTGTTCGCCACCTCAGAAAAAAAATCCCGACCTCTGCTGCTAGACATCCATCACCTCCATCTGTGGGCAATGCACTATGGATGAATTGCTATGGTGCATTTGACAGTGCTTTTCCACCTCTCCCACTGTTTCACTTTGTGGTGAGGATGTTCAGGCAAAGATCACATGCCCTCATTAAAGTAGCACTAACCTGTGCCTGACAGCCCTGGTACTCCACCTTTTTGGAGGTGTCAGTCCTGACGATATGCTTCCACTCAGGCTGCACCTTCTCACACATAAGCACGGTAGAATCAGGCATCTGGATTCCGTGCAGTACAGCCTTGTAAGTTGGCACATTAAGTCCTAGGATTCAGGTACTTGGTTTTTTACTTCATTTTTCCCTGAGACCACAACATGAGCTGCTTACCCAGCAGAATGGAAAAGGTTTATTAACCACTGCATCTCCAAAAAGCTGGAACTGCTGTCTACCATTAACACTTATGGAAAGCAGCCCTTGCCTTGGACCCTATTCACCAACACTTAGCTGGAGTTGCAGCCTACATTCAGAACAGGAAACAATCATTCATCTTCATAATTCATGTTAAAGCCTTTATAGAGGACCTCAAGAGAGTGTCCCCTCCTAAGCTTTTGAACCTGTGCTTTCATGCCCTTTGAGTTCTACTCCTGGACGGTGGCCTTCCTGGTGGCCATTAGATTGCTTAACTGGATCACTCGCCCCACAAGAGCCATTAGAACAAGGTTGTCTTTAGAACTAATCCTAAATTCCTCCCCAATATGTTGTCACCTATTCACATTAACCAAACCAATGAGCTCCCAGTCTTCTTCCCACAATTAGACTCCGTTGCAGAGAGGGCACTCTACACCAATGTCAAAAGAGCTCTTTTGTACTACATTGACAAGTCCAAGCCTTTCAGTAAATCTGAACCGCTTTCTTTCCTTTGTAAAGCCTCAAAGAGAACATCCCATCTCAAAGGCAAGTTAACCTTGGTGGATAGTAAAGTGTTTAAACCTGTTGTCTTAAAGCAAAGCAGCTTCTACCTGCACCTCCCAGGATTCACTCCACCTCGAAGAAAGGAGCAATTTAGACTTTTCTTGGAAAAATCCCCTTAGCAGATATATTTTAGGCAACCACCTGGTAAACACCACGCACTTAACAAACCCAATTGTGTGGACATCTTAGCCTATCAACAGGCCATGGTGGGCCAAACATCCGCATAAACGTGCTATCTTCTGATTCTTGAAGGCTCTATTTTTACAGTCTATGCGAAGCATATGTATTTACAGCCATTCATGCTACTACCAGAAAATGCTACTCACCCGCTAAGCATCTGTGTTGTAGAGTCACATGTGCTCCCTCTTCGTTATCCTCTTTTGCAGATCTCTTGCCTTCTCCTTTTTGCCTCACATTGCACTTAATGCACCTTACTTCCGTTTTTACGCTCCATATAATTCTAACCCACTATGTGAAAAATAATCTAACATGGAGGCTGTGCCCATGAGTGGTGTACACTGAGTTGCCTGCACCACGTCTTGAGTCAAAAGATTTCTTCAAACAGCTTGCAGACCACAGAGCCCAATACTAGATGGTAGGAGTATATTAAGCATGTAACTCTACAGCACTACATGCAATGATCAGATGTTTAAAAGGCAGTAGCGTTTTCTTACACATCTGTGTGTGTGTGTGTGTGTGTGTACATATATACTTTTACTTTTACTAACCGTATTTAAGTGACAGAGGTTTATCGGGTTCAGGAATGGGTAATGTTAGGGGGTAGTGTTTTTTTTAAGTTCAGGGATGGGAAGAGTTAAGAGGTGTTAATGGGTTATTGGGATGGCTAAAGGGCCTGGTCTCAGGGGTGGAAGGTTGATGTTACTTAGGGTAATATTACTTTTTAAAAGATTCACTATAAAAATCAAAAGTTAAAGGGACGTTCTATTTGGGTGAAAATGTGAGTTAAAGATTAGTAAGGAGCTTTTTAGAGCATCAAGGATGGGGTTGTGCTGAAGGGTCGTTAGGCTTATAGGGATGGATGGAGTGAGAGGTAATTGTTTTTTAGGGTTCAGGAATGCGTGAGATGGGTGTGCATATATAGTTGCAGTAGGCCTTGACCTCAGTCAAAGGCCTGCACTCTCCTCGGCAGCTCCATTCACTCAGCCGCCGCAGCTGAGCCCCCAGCCTGGATGTTCGAGGCTGCTGTTGCCTGCCTGCTGCTCTGCAGTAATTCTTGTCCCCTGATTGTATTTCTTTTCCTCTGTGCATTAACCTCTGAGCGGACAGTCTTTGCCCCTCACTGTGCATTTAGTTGTCTGTGTTTTTATTCGGTTTGCATTTGGTGTTCATATTCTGTTTTTCACTGTTTGATTTCATTCTGTTTAATATTGCGCTTTACTCTTTTACCCCTCTCCCTCCTCGCCATCCCCCTGTTTTCCTCTGCTGCTCACCTGCGGCCTCTCCCCCTGCCCTCTCCCGTTTCCCGCCGGGAGTGTCCCTCCCCTAAATAATGCCGACCGCTGCGCAGTTGCGCTGCTGGCGTGCATAAGGAAAGACCATCTGCGTCTGTCCGCGACCCGATCAGCGCCAGGAAGCCTGGGTCTCCTAGGCCCCACTGCTATGACTCCACTACCCTCCACGCACTCAACTCCAGAAGACACACAGATTGCGTAAGATACTCACAGAACACCACCCATGGACATTTCTCGTGCCTACCCTGCCGTAGATCCCTCACCGTCGACAACACCACTCTCGCTGAAGGACCGCCAGATACACACACCGCCAAAACCCTGACATGCATCTCCTCAACGTGCGCTCCCTCCACCATCACGTTGTAGAGATGGGACCTGATCGAAACCATCTCGCCTGACTGACGTCGCTTTCTTCACGGAAACCTGGACCAACGCCTCCTCCGGCCCCGACATCGCCACTGCCATCTCAGACGGCAACAAGATCCAGAGAAAGGACCGCCCCCACCTTCCAGGAGGAAGATTCTTTATCGCCCACAAAACCCCCCTCCGACTCTCCACCTCCAGCACGAGTGACTCGCACTCCAACACAACACCTAAACTTCCAGATCAACCCCAGAAGCACGCTACGCGGGACCCATATCTACAGACCACCGGGACCACTTACCAAATAAGCAACCACGCTCTCCGCACCCCACACAATCACCTCCATGGACTACATTCTACTCGGGGGACCTGAGCTTCCACCTCGACAACTGCAACGACCCAGACTATCACCCTCCTGAACAACCTCGGACTAAAGCAGCTGGTCAACATGCCCACTCACAAAGCTGGACACACCCTCGACCCGATCTTCACCGGAGGAACAAACATCTGCTTCAGCCACACAACTGCACAACTTGGCCCCTCTTAACAGACCACCACTGCTTCCCTTTCACCTTCAACACCACCTCTGTGCCCAAGCCCGCACCGAAACCACCACGAAGGAACTGGAGCAGGGTCAGAGGAACTCCTCAGCACCACCCTCTTCAAAGACCCCCCCCCCCCCCCCCCCCCGGACCCCCTGCACCACGACCGACACCAATTACGCAGCCACTGAACTTCACCGCGGGATCTCCCGCTGCGCCAATAAACTCGCCCCCTGGTTCACCATGGAAGTACAAGAAGCCAGACGCTCTTGCAGACGCCTAGAGAAAATCTGGCGAAACCAGACCACCACGGAAGCGTGGAACAGCCACAGGAGCGCCCTGAAGGAATACCACCAGCGCATAAGACACCAAACAAACCTTCATAAGACCAGTCCAACCAACGTCAAGGAGCTATTCAACGTCCTAGAACAGTTCATAAAATCTTCCAGCGAACTCAGACAACAACCCTTCCCAGAAACTGTGACAAGCTCAGCACAAACTTCCATCTGGAGATCAAGGCCCTCTACGACCACTTACAAACAGATGACGGGACAACAGGCCCCCACCAATGCCGCCTACAAGCCAACCGTCATGACCTGGAAGCCCGCCACCGTCAAACACATCACCGCCACCATGAAGAAAACCCACTCAGGAGCCCCACCGCACATATTCCACAGGGCTGCCGCGGCCATTGCACCCGAACTAGGACTGACCATCAGCGCCTCCTTCATGTCTGGCATCTTCAGACGACTGGAAGCAGGCGGAGATGAAACGCCTCCTCAAAAAACCCACAGCAGACCCAACCGACCTGAAACTACCGGCCCATCTCTCGACCTACTTTCCCTGTAAAAATCACCAAGACTCATGAACGCCCAGCTGACCACCTTCATCAAAGAGAACTCCACCCTAGACGCCTCCCAGTCTGGATTCCGCAGTAACCACAGCACCGACACCGCCTTCCTTGCTGCCACAGACTACATCCGCATGCTACTCAACCAAGGACACACCGCAGCCCTCCTTCTAGACCTCTTCGCAGCCTTCGACACCAACTCTCATCTCACTCTCGCAGCCAGACTTCACGACGCGGGAATACAAGGAACCGCCTTCGCCTGGATCCAATCCTTTCTCTCTGGCAGAACCCAAAGGATCAGACTCCCTCCCCGAACCCACCGACATAAACTGCGGAGTACCTCATCGCTCAGGCCTATGCTCTTCAACCTCAACATGGCCCTCCTCGCCGCCATCGTCCGCAGGGACTCTGCATTGTATACTATGCCGATGACACCCAGCTTATCCTCTCACTCACAAAGACTCAACAAGATACCAGAGACTGCTTCCAGGAAGGAATGAAGATTATCCAGTATT
Source organism: Lissotriton vulgaris (assembly GCF_964263255.1). Taxonomy (NCBI): domain Eukaryota; kingdom Metazoa; phylum Chordata; class Amphibia; order Caudata; family Salamandridae; genus Lissotriton; species Lissotriton vulgaris. The sequence continues at coordinate 303,798,450 of NC_141693.1, read as the reverse complement.
ATGGGTATCTATCATAGATTCACATGCCTAAATCATTCCCCGTCGTCGGGGTGGGAGTCCCCGGTATATAAAATAGTAATGTCCTAATGACATATATATACTAATAGGCCAGAGGCCTCACATTAGTATCCGAGTCCTTTTGTAAAAAGGACCAAACTTTGGCCAGGAGCCAATCAGCTACTACCACCCTCTAGAACCTTCCTGGAAGGAGCCCTAGTCCCTCAGATTTTCTACCGCAAGTCGTGCTAAGGGAGTCTCCACTGAGCTCTGCTCAGGTTTCTGGTATTTCTGGATTTTATCCATATTTTTCTTTTCATATTTACTCTTGTGAAGGCGGGCTAGAGTCTACTATGTCTACCACTCCTAAAAAAGGGCTCTTTAGACCTTGCGCCTCGTGTAAGAAGCTGAGACTGCATGTAGATGACAAACATGAAGACTGCCTCTACTGTCTCTACCCTGACCATTCTGCCAAGGACTGTAAGGTCTGCCGCACTTTCTCTGTCAAGACTCTAAAAGACAGAGAGGGACGCCTGCTTCTATGGCTTCAGAGACTGAAGGACAAGGATCAAGTAGTCTCCTCAGGTGAGAGCGAGTGTTCCTTTAGGAGCTCACACTCCTCTTCTAAAAGGCAGAGACAGACTTCTGCAGGTCCGTCTAATATGCCTCCTCAAAAGAAGACGCCTAAGTCTTCAGAGGATTGTCCAAAGACCATGGCAGTGAAGACTTCTCCTCAGGAAACCACCTTCAAAAAGCCTGTGCTAGTGTCTTCTGCCATGCCTGTGACAGCGTCGACAGTCACCATCTCTATGTCGACAGCTTCTGCCTTCACCACCTTGACGACATCTACTTTAACTTCGTCGTCGTCGGGTAGGTCTAACATCTATTATTCCTGTCAAAAGATCGTCGGCGACGCCTGTCGTCGACAGCCCCTTCGTCGCCGAAGCCATCATCGTCGACGAAAGTCCCTTAGACGTCGACGACCACCTCGTCGACTAGGTCATCGATGATGAAGCCATTGACGTCGACACCAGCGTCGACTAAGCCGTCGACAAGACCATCGACTAAGCTGTCGACGACAGTACCGTCGACGAAGACGTCGACGACCGTACCATCGACAAAGACGCTGACACTACTGTCTACGAAGACGCCGACTTCCGTCAACGAAGAAAACACAGTCGACGACAATACAGTCTACGACATAGTCGGAGAAAACAGAGAAGTCTACGGTGGCCGTCAGTTTCTCACCGTCTACGACCACCCTGTCGACGGGCCCGTCGACGGAAGGCTCTCCCAAGCTGAAGTGTACCTATACACACTTCAGGATGTCAACGCATACGCTGATGCCAGAAGCGATGTCTCCTAGCAGAGTCCAGCCACTGCCGCCGGCCAATTTACTGGAGACGGAGGACTATGATGATGGCGCCATGTTCCCAACTGCAACAAGCCCATCACAGCTACTTGTTAAGGTACAGGAGAGTTCGGACAACGAAGACATGGATCAGGAAGACATTCCATATCAAGAGGAATATCATTCGCCTCTTCCTTCACAGCCCATGGGGAGCCTCCAATTCCTTATAGCGGACTACAAACAGCGGTTCCCACCTGCTCCGCCACCTCCAGTGGTGCCACCTCAAACCGTGCCATCTGACCCTCCTCCTCACCATAAACCACCTCCACTGGTAATTACCCCAGATCCTGTGTCTCTGCCTCCGCAACAATCTTCGGACGAAGAGGAAGCAGTGGAAGAAGACTAGGAGGGTCAACAGGAAGAGGGAGAAATACAGGATGACGAGTGGAACGAATACGTCATCTCACATCCAGCTTCCCCAGACCAGGCACAGGCGGACTCCCCTCCAGAAGACATCGGGGGGTTTCACAATATAGAACGAGCAGCAGCAAGGTTCTAAATAGAAATGACCACACAACCTCAGGACTGCTTCTTATGACTTTAAGGAGCCATTCAAAAAGACGGTCCGGTCAATCCAGATTATTGAACACATCTGGGACCAGGGAGTAAAGATAATGCAAAACCCCTTATCTCTACTTCCAGTGCCGGCCAGACTTGATAAGAAATACAAGGCTCCGGACAAGGCACCGGCATGCCTTACAGGCCATACTAAACCGGACTCCGTGATCACACAGGCCGCGCAGCGGAAATCCAACAATCCGGCTGCCGCACTGACTGCGCCTCCGGAAAAGGAAGGCCGCAAACTTGATAACATCAGGAAGAGGTTCTCGTCGATGTCGGCCATTAACGTCAGAGCGGCCAACTCGCTTGCGCTATTGGGACGCTACAATCGCCAGATGTGGGCAGATGTAGCACCATACCTATGCTCGCTGCCAGAGGAGCAGAAAGAGGTCAAGAAAATCCTCCTTGAAGGAGATTATTGATGTGGCGATGGATATTGCCTCAACAGGATTTCGCCAGCGTTCTCAAGCCCAATCTTTTTCCTCTTGTCTTGGGATACTTAAAGGAAGCTGTACAGCTCCGGTGAGGTAGCGCAATTCCTTTATTTTAATAATTAATTAAAACTGGATAATAACTTTAAAGTGTGTGTGTGTTTAGAGAGAATACATAACTGATAAGTTTAGTGTGGGACTACGTTTGTATAAGTCTAAATAATGTTCTTTCAGTGTTGCAGTGCCTGAAACTTGGGAGCTTCTCATGGATCCCTACTTCACTTTTCCATAGTTTAAGTGGAACTTTAAGCCTGAAAGGGCATTATTTGGTTTTATACTGACTTATCCTTTGTTTCTGGAGTAAGCTGTACTTCATTGACTTGAGATAAGAGCGAAACACTTGTCATGAGCTGCTTTTATTCATCTCATATTGGCTTGAGTTTTTTTTTTTACTAATCCAAAAATGTAATATAGTGCTTGGAATGGTGAAAGGCTTTTGTCATTTTACAGCTCGGCTTACATAGAACTAGCGAATCCTTTTCTTATACATGTTACTGCAAACTATGATGTAATCACAGCTGTATGATCTGTTGAATATAAAACGAATAAATTCAACAACAAAAAATCGATGTTACTGCAAAAATAATAGGCTATTTTGCTCTTGTAGGGCGGCATGGATGGTAGGTGCTAATCAAGTGCTTAAAAACTGTACTAGAAAGATAGTTGAGGTGAGCAGATGCTGGAAGCCAGGAAGGGGGTGTGTATATGTACATGTGTATGTGTACATAAGCTGCAATGTATAGGACATCACTATATGATTATCATGATGTAACAACTGACATTCCTGGTGGGAGACTCTGACAGTCACCATGAAACCTCCTCTGGTGTAAAGACAAAAAAATGCATATCATGCCATAAAATATCAGAATTGTGGTACTTGTGCAAGTATCCAGCACCATCAAAACAGACACCATTAAAGTATTTAATGTGACGGACAACTATCAGCGGTAAAGTTGTACTTTACCTAAAGTCCCACACTATTCAAGGATATGATGTATTCAGGCATTCTGCATCACTGGACTAGACGTTAAGCTATTCTTTCCATTCAACAGTGAATAGCTGCTTTCATACAATTAGGTTACTCTTGAAGTGGAAGCTGCAATTTACCTTTTGGGGGAGAATTATCTAGGCTTGTTATTTATATGCATGATCTCCGAGATAAACACAAAGTGTGATGGGAGTAAAAGCAAGAGAAGATATCCAATCAAGAAGAAACTTGTAGGGATCTCTTCTACCTCCCAGAAAACCTAAAATGCATATACTCAATCGCAGGAATTGGAAAATCAAGTCTACAGTCTCATGGGGCACTGGAAACTCTTGAACTAGTGATATATATTTGCATGGAAGGCAGAAAACGGACATCTCACTGAATCATCTTTGGGAACTTATTCGCCCACATTTCACAAGATTACTTTCTAAGGTGTCTTCCGCCAATGATGTTGACTTTTCAAGAAATTACCTGGTGCCAGTAGTTCTAGCTTTATGGAGCCCATTAAAGAGCCCTATCCTTGGTGTTCTTGATTAACTCATAATTGTATTCGATCTTATACCTTAGATGTATATTGACAAAAAAATATATTTCCATGACAAAGATGTCCCTTACTTGAGAGAATTCAGGCCCTCTTTCAGAATGCAACTCCTCCTACAGTACCTTTTTTATAGGACGTCCTCTGAACTTGGTATAACCAAAACCCAGTGTCTCTAGTTGCGTTTGCCCATCAAGCTTTTAATGAATAAACATAAAATTGGTTGTTTAGAGAGGTGTAGTTTCTGTAATGGCCATAGAGGTGACCATTCTAACTTACATTCTCTTGTTAGTAGGGCCAGCCACTTTGGTATACAAATGCCCGTACACTTCACAAGGTAGCCACATGTCTGCAGCGTTTTTGTAAGCAGTGGCTTGTTACATCCTCGCAGTATAAAATTGGCGATGTCTGACCCATTTTATGCAGAAGAGCACAACAATGTGCATGCAACACCCCTGCAAAGACCTTTTCCTATGTAGAGCGAAGTCCTCATTAGTTAAAGTGGATCCTAGTCAAGACATTTGAGGGGCCAACTACTCACAAGTTGTGGCCAAATTTTAGTATCTCACCGGGGGATGGAGGAGCAAATTTACCCAGCTTGCTTTTCCTTTAGTAGCTGACCTAGTTAAGTGTTCCCACACAATACAAAGATCTGCAGTTGTTTTTCTATGACGGGCATATGCAGTAAAATGTAGCTATGTTGAGAATATATTTAAACTTGAATTACCTTTTAAATCTGGTTGTTCCCCAAAGTGTTAAAATTTGATTTGCTGATATTTATCCATTCTCCTACTTAGTGCAGTACAATGTTAATTTCATGACTTCAATTTGAATCTGCGTATGTGTTTGAAAGAAGTCTAGCTAGTTTCCTTACCTTTGAATTATCCCCCAGGCGCCAGACTGTATCTGGAAACATTTATACAGCAGTACCTCTGCATGTCATTAGAGAGCGTCTAGTGACTCCGTAACAACGTTTTCCATCGGATGTGATGTCGACAGTCCATATAAGGTCCCCTCCCCCACGTGCTGATGTCTGTTTTTACCTTTCCGTGCTTCCACATAGACTTTGAGAGCAGTACCTCGGGCCACCTCTGGCCTATTTCGCAGTTTGTCATCTACAGAGTAGTTTTTTTCCACACCAGAAAGACCGAGGCTAGCTCTGCTTTTGCTAAACTTCTGTGGAGAGTTGCTGTGGTTCTGGGGCTGCAGCTCTTTTCTGTAGAGGTGGCCACCTATCCCCTAATTGTGGTGCTTCATCCAGGCCAGAGCCTGTGCTCCCCTTCACTGAAGCCCTCTTTGATAGTCTGTTGGGCTCTTATGCTAAACTAGTTTCAATGACCTCCATGCATCTCTTTATAGCTCATAGGTATCGCCCTTCCTTTGGAGATCCCAATCTGCCTCTTCCGACAGACTCCTCCATGCAGCTTAGTGGTTCAGGTCATTAGAGCCTTCCCCCGCGCTCCCTCCCTCCGACATTGGCGCCTGGCTGAACATCCCTCCTGACAGGGAGTCAGTGTATTCATGCTCTAGGTCTATATATCTCCTCTGCCACCAGTAATGCTCTGTAGTCCCTTAATACCACTTGTGTTTTGGGTAATTTTTCTCATGTGCTGTGGCACCTTCTCCCCTCTGTCCATGGTGACATAAGGGACACACTTAGGTACTCCTGAATGGCAGTCAAGCAGCTAAATTAAAAATTCCTTGTGGAATGGACACCACAGATTCTGTTGGATGAGCCATGGCTCTTTCGGTAGCTCTTCGCTGGCGTCCCTGCTACACTCTTCTGGCTTTTCTGAGGCTGTTCAATTCACCCTGGTGTATATACCTTTCGATAGGCAACATTTGTTTCTGGGTGTAGTGAAATCTTAAGCCTTACTTGCTGTATCGCCCTCTTCCTTTCCCCCATACTCTGTCCAGGAGTGATCTCCTCAATTTTCTTTTTCTGTTAGCTGTTATGAACAGTGCAAGTTGGCTGCTTCTTTTCACTAGTTTCCCAGTAGGTACTTTATTTTTGGTACTGTTAGCCTGTCGATATCGAATTATGGTCTCTGATTGTTTTTTGGGACGCTAATGTTTTTTGGCCCTGTTGAGGTCCTACAATGGTTGCTGCACGATGTGCTTCTGTTTTCTCCCCAGTTATTCTTGGGGTATTTTCATGGTATTGGACAAATGCACTGTTGCCTTGTTCTCTGTCCTACAGGGTACTTTGTATACCTTACAGGTCTTCCCCCATATCTTTGACACAATAGTACCCCTTATAGGGGACTCCACATGCGTGCTTTCATGCAACGGTATGTGCTGGAAGATGGGGCACTGGTGTTCCTCTAGTTTCTGCAGCCCCTCTGTTGTGAGTGTTCTTCCATGCTACTCAAGGGGTTGTTTCCACTTGACCTGGTGCCATCTTTCCTGGCAGACACAAGGGAAGGGTCTTGGCTGTTGACCTAGGGTGAATTAGCTGGCCTTGAACGGGGTGGTGTTCGTACCCTTACTCTTTTCTTTTAGGTCCCTTGGGGATGTCCCTTGTCTGTATCCTGGCATGGGTTGCCTATTCTGCCGGCCCCTTTACATTCTTGCTTATGCATGGCCTTTATCAATCTGCTTCTGTCTGCGCTAAGCTACGGTTTCTTTTTGCTTTGGTCAATGTTTGGTTCCACTATTTTGGATGTTTTGGCTCCTTTTCATCTGTTTATTCTCCGATTTCTTCAAGAGCATGGCTTCCTTCAACCACCCACTCAGGGTTGGTTTGAATGGCTGTTTCTGATCCATTGGGATTCTTTTCCCGGAATTTTCCCTTGCGTCTCGCAAACGTGGATACAGTTCCAACCCCTGTGGGGGTTAGTTATCCTTTCAACTAAGCACCTTTCTGAATGATCTTGTGACATCTGGACCCTCACTCATTGCACATACATTATCCTCCTTGCACAGGTTGTCCCGCGCTCCCAAAACGTTCCTTTTGCTTCTAGCCTCCACGCTTGTTGGTCTGTAGGCGCTGCCTCTCCAGCTGTTCTGCTTTTTACTTGGGTTCATCGTTTTGGACCTTTGCTTGTGGCATAGGTTTGTCCATACTCGATCCTAGTCTTATCCACTGCTACACCTTCTCCCTTTTAAGAGGCCATATAGCTGCCTTTCCATCTTGGACCAAGACTGACGTGGGCGTTTGTGCCCTTCAACAGCTGGTTCGAGGCATGTGGGCTGCTGAATTCATATCTGTGCATAGATCGCCGCCTAGTGTTGGGTCCGGATGATCGCACATTGTTGTCCTGGAAGAGTCTTCGAAGTATCACGAGATAGGTGGCTCCTCCCCTGGACTACAGTGTGCATGGGCATAGACTCCATCCCCAGATAGTTTTTTTTCTCCATTTGGTTCGGATGCATATTGGTTCACTCAAGTTCGGAATCGATATAAAACTTTCTTTTGGCCAAAAGGCCTTTAGTTTATCGTCTGTATTGTCTTGCGATCGGTGCCCAGTTCTGTTCCAGCTCAGTTCCCGAGCCGGACATCCAGAGGAGCCGCGTGGCTTCGGCACTGAAGGCCCGGTCGACTCCAGAGGCCTTATCGACGATTCATCATGGAATGGAGCCCGTTCAAAAGATGTACCGTGTGCAACTCGAAATATCCTCACATCGATGTCCACTCGGTGTGCAACAAGTGCCTGTCGCCGGATCACGATGAAGCCAGCTGTACGGCTTGTTCCCGTTTCTGATCCAAGAAGACAAATCGACTTCGGCGCGCAAGGAAGCCCAGCAGACGGCACCTGAACCGGTGAACATCTTTGATGCCGAGGATGATGAAGGAGCTGAGCGGGAGGTTCGAGAGAACCTGTTGGATCCCGCATCGGAGGTAGACTCCAGCTACGACGCTGATATTGAGATGCTCGATGCGGACGACGTCGTCGACTAGGTAGGAGACGACGATGGGGACTTTGGGGCCATGGAAGATAGCTCAAGCGAGGAGCTAGGCCCACAAACTGATACTGGGGCCAAGACACTTCATAAGGCTCAGGTCGAGGGATCGCCACATGGCCTTACCCAAGATCTTCCACTGAGTTCTACAGCCCCACCTTCGGGCTCGGCTTCGGACATTTCTAAGGAGCCGCAATTGCAAAGTCGAAACCGAAAGCTTTGGTGTCTACGCAACCTGAAGCACTTGAGGCGAAATCGAACCCGAAAGTGTGCATTGCTTTGGTCGGCTCGAAGTCCTCGGACTGTCGGCACCGCTTAAGCATAAAAGTGTTATCGACCCTTAGAGGCCGCTAAAGGGCATCGAGACAGTCTGGCACGCCGAAGGCACAGGTAAAGGACGTCGACCCGAAAAAATCGGCGCCGAAGACAATCGACACCGACAAAGGACTCTGTGCTCAGAAGGTTCTCGAGCCTACGCGTCGACCGGACAAGGCTAAAAGTGGTATAACCCTCGAGTCCACGCCTGGCGGTGCCTCGAAGGATTCCGTCGAGTCAACGCAGCCAACCGCCACCTTCTCGAAGCAGGTGGCGGAATCACTGAAGCGCATTAATGACAAGGCTTTGGCTGTCGGACCAAAGGATCCTCCACCATCAAAGCCTGCCGATAAGCTTCAAAAGCGTTGGCGCCCATCCACTTCACGCTGTCGCCGAAAGTGGTACCAAAACCTTCGTCCCTAAGATGGCCGTCAAAGCGCCCAAGGTGTCCATGGGGCCGAAGCCCACAACTGTGGTCCCGGCCACAAAGCATAGACAACCCTTGCTTGAAGAGCAACAGGAACAGTTTATCGATGCCGTTACAGGCAGACTTTCTATTTATAAACGAAAGATCGCCCCGGAACAGCCGATGGAGTTGAAAAAGAAGGATTCTACTACAACACCTGTTCTTGTAGTTCTTGTAGAACGTGGCGAAGATGTCTCGCCCACTTATTCGGATGTAGAAACAGGGGAAGGTGACAATGAGGAGTACAACTATCCTGTGGACACTGATCCAGAAGATAATAATGAACCCTGGTCAGATGCTGCTGACCCAGGGGATCCACACACTACCCCAGACACTCATGTGTATACTGTAAAAACATCGCCTACTGAGGATTCGGCGGCGTTTAATGCACTTATTGAAAGGGCAGCCAAGAATCATGAAGTCCAGCTCCATGCTGACCCTATTGAAGTGAACTTTCTGTTCGACACCTTTTCCACCTCAGAGAGGACTGTCAAGACTCTGCCTATGCTGAAGGGTGTCTTGAAAAATGCTGGGGAGATATTTAAGGAGCCTACAAGGGCCAGGGTGATAAACCCCAGGATTGAGAAAGTACAAACCGGCGCCTGGGGACCCTACCTACATTAAGGGACAGTTGCTGTTGGACTCTCTTGTTGTTTCTAATGCCCGGAAGAGGGCTAATTCACAAACCACGGGTGATGCTCCTCCCCCTGATGAAGAATCTAAGGTGCTAGAGGCATCAGGGAAAAGGGTGGCAGCTCAAGCGGCCAATATCTGGCGCATTTCAAACACTCAGGCACTCTTAGCCAGGTATGACCGGGCCCATTACGACACACTGGAGACCCTGTTACAGCACCTGGCAGATGAATATAAGGAGGCAGCTGAGATGCTCATACAGGAAGGGAAGCTCATATCAAATGCTTCTATGAAATGTGCACTGGACGCAGCAGACACCGCGGCCAGAGCCATTAACACTAGCGTCATGCTGAGGCGACATGCCTGGCTCAGAATCTCCGGGTTCAAGCCAGAGATACAGACCACCATTCTAAATCGGCCAGTAAACCCTGATCATCTATTTGGCCCAGAGGTGGACACCACCTTGGAGAACATCAAGAGACAGACTGCAAAGTCTATGGGGGCTCTCCAGTCGCAGCAGTTCAGGGGTGGTTCTTTTCGTCGCTCAAGCAATAGGTGTTTCCAGAGGCCAGCTGTCCCAGCAAACCCAGTACAATAAAGGTGGCGCGCAAACCACATACACCAAAGTAGAGGTGGCTATTGTGGAAACAGCGCCAAGGGCAGAGGTCGTGGAAACAGCTCCAGGTCCTCCGCCACTAAAACAGTGACGCCTTGTCACTGACCCCCGACCATACAACACCGGTCGGGGGAGACTCCAACAGTTCCTGCCAGTCTGGAAGTCCATCACCACAGACAGGTGGGTCACAAAGCTTATCCAGTACAGTTATTGTCTGAAGTTAACATCCACTCCACCCAACATACCCCCAAGACACCGTCCTATGTCCACAGAGCATTTGCACTTATTGCAGCAGGAGGTACTAGTCATGCTGCAAAAGGAGCAATTGAGCTCGTGCCTGTGGAAGAAAGAGGCACGGGAGTTTACTCACTGTACTTCTTGATCCCAAAAAAGGAGGGGTCCCTCAGACCCATACTGGACCCCAGACCCCTCAATCAGTACATTCTTTCAGATCACTTTCACATGCTAACACTGCAGCAGGTTCTACCGTTGCTCAGTCAGGGAGATTTCCTCGCAACGTTAGATCTGAAGGATGCATGCTTTCATATTCTGCTACACCCGTCACACAGAAAATACCTGATTCACCATTCAAAATCAGCATTACCAATTCAAGGTACTCCCTTTTGGAGTAACGACTGCACCCAGGGTGTTTACAAAGTGCCTGGCGACAGTGGCGGCCCACCTACGGAGACAAAACCTTCACGTCCACCCTTATCTAGTGACTGGCTTATCCAAGCAGTCGGCCCAGCAGTGTGCCGTTCACATGTCCCTCGCCATTCACCTTCTTCACGATCTGGGATTCTCACTGAATTACCCGAAGTCCCACCTGCAACCCGCCCACATACGGCAGTATCTGGGTGCGACGATAGACACTCTGGCAGCCAAAGCACAGCCAAATTCAGTGAGGATCAGCAGCATTCAATCGCTGATACAGAAATTCAGACCTCAACACTCGCTTCAGGCACGAGTGTTCATGCAGTTGATAGGCATGATGGCCTCCTGCATCTTCATAGTCCCGCACGAGAGACTACATATGCGTCCGCTTCAGGAGTGCTTAGCACGTCAGTGGAATCAGGCTCACGGACAGTTGAAAGACCTAGTGTTGGTAACCGGTCGTGCATACAACTCTCTGCATTGGTGGAATCCACAAAACCTTTGCAAGGGACGACCGTTCCAGGAGCCTGTGCCACAGATCATTCTGACGAACGCATCTCTCCAGGGTTGGGGAGCTCATGTACTCCACTACACTGTGCAGGGACTATGGACAACGCAGCAAAAGAAGATGCACATCAACCTTCTAGAGCTGATGGCTATCTTCATGGCGATGAAAGCATTCAAGGTACATTTGTGCAACAAGGTCGTGTTCCGGACGGACAACATGACGGCCATGTACTACATACAGAAGCAGGGAGGAACACACTCTCCGCAGTTGTCTCATCTGGCTCAGAGCATGTGGAAGTGGGCCATTCAGAGGAACATCTTCCTCATGGTGGAACACCTCCCAGGCAAGGACAATCAGATGGCGGACCTGCTCAACAGGTACAGCCACCAAATGCACGAGTGGGAGATACATCCATCAGTACTCCACCCGTACTTCCAGCGGTGGGGTCATCCAGAGATAGACCTGTTCGCCACAAAGGAAAACGCCAAATGCTGAAGCTTTGACGCCAGGTTCCCAATCCCACAGTTGCAGAGCAATGCGATATGGATGAACTGGTCAGGCATCTTTGCGTACGCTTTTCCCCCAGCACCTCTAATACCGCTGGTGGCACGCAAGCTGAAGCAACACTCGATGACGCTCATCCTGGTTGCTCCGTGAGCACGTCAACCATGGCACACCACGTTTCTGGAACTATCCGTGGTACGGCATCAAAGGCTGCACCTCACACCCAGGCTTTTGACGCAGAGCCATGGCGACATTCAGCACCCAGATGCGCAACAGCTCAACCTGGCGATCTGGCCCCTGAGGTCTTAGAATTTGGCTACCTCAACTTACCTCCCGACTGTATGGACATCACAGAGGCAAGGAAGCCCACCACCAGAGCATGCTATGCGGCAAAATGGAAGTGGTTTGTCATTTACTGTGCAGACCATAACATCAACCCGCTGGACGCCTCTACTCACAACATCATTTGTTATCTGTTACATCTATACAAATGCAATCTGGCCTATGCTTCCATTCGCATACATTTGTCCGCAATAGCAGCTTATTTGCAGAACAGGCAGCATCTCTCGCTTTTCAGAGTGCCAGCCATTAAATCCTTTTTGGAAGGACTCAAACTAGTCATTCCTCCCCGGATGCCGTCGGCTCCTCAGACTGATGGGTCCACCTTTTGAGCCTCTACATTCCTGCGAGATTCAGTTCTTCACGTGGAAAGTGGCTTTCCTGATAGCAATCACTTCACTGCGACGCGTTAGTGAACTCCAGGCACTAACTATCCAAGAGCCATACATACATATTCACTTCAACAGGCTAGTGCTTCGCACCAACCCAAAATTTCTTCCTAAGGTGGTTTCGCAGTTCCATATCAATCAGACTATTGAACTGCCCGTGTTCTTCCAAAATCCTGAGTCAGTAGCGGAGAGGATACTCCACACACTAGACGTCAAAAGAGCCTTAATGTACTACATTGATAGGACCAAAGATTTTCGAAAAACGAAACTGTTTGTTGACTTTTCGCCACAACACAAAGGCAACCCCATTTCGAAAGCAGGTAAAGCCAGGTGGATCGTTAAGTGCATTCAAATTTGCTATGAAAAAGCCAAGCGCACTTTAACGGTCCCCTCACGAGCCCACTCAACCCGCAAGTTGGGGGCCTTCGTGGCTTTCCTTGGAAATATTCCTTTAGAAGACATATGTAGAGCAGCCACATGGTCTACCACACACATTTACTAAACACTACTGTGTAGATGTGCACTCCAAACAGGCAGCTATAGGGCAGGCTGTTCTAAACACTTTTTCAAACTGCTGCAGCTGGCACAGGCGGCCGCCGCCAATGGAGGTACTGCTATGTATTCTATGCACAGATATGAATTCAGCAGCCCACATGCCTCGAACCGAATATGCTACTTACCAGTATGCATCTGTTCTTGGCATGTAGGGCTGCTGACATTCATATCGCCCGCCATCCTCCCCGGCGCCTGTAGCGGCTGCAGCAGTCCTATTTACTCTTAGCATGGTCATCACTCACGGTGTTACACTCCATCTTTGCCGCAATGGCTAAAAATAATCTGGGGGATGGAGTCGATGCCCATGCGCATTGTAGTCCAGGGGAGGAGCCACCTATCTCGTGATACTTCGAAGACTCTTCCAGGACAACAATGTGCGATCATCCGGACCCAACACTAGGCGGCGATCTATGCACAGATATGAATGTCAGCAGCCCTACATGATAAGAACAGATGCATACTGGTAAGTAGCATACTCGATATACAGTGTTGTGTGTATGTATGTAGGTATGTGTGTGTATATATGTATATATTCACTGAAAAAACCATAGGTTATAGACCATATATAGTTAGGAATTCGCATTTACAAAACCTTATTTTACTCACACAAAACCATTGAAATTCCATATATAGTTAGTTGCACTAACTATATATCGCGCACCCGCAATCCACTGCTGATGATGTCACATATTACATCATTCATGACATGGTCAGTGACATCACTGATGACATCTCAAATGACATCACTGATGACGTCTCAAATGACATCACTGATGACATCACTGATGACAACATCCAGTGACTGTATGTTTCTGTAAAGTTAAAATATGTCTTACATATTGAATGAGTGGATGTATAAGTGTCTGGATGAAGGATTTAGTAGGTGCATGACTGACTATGAGTGAGTGATTAAATGTGTCTCACTGAGTGCATGGGTTAGTGACTAAACTGTCTTAATTTGTGCATCATTATGTCTGTTCTGTAAACTGTTGCATGTGTTGATAAGTAGCTATATGAGTAACTATATGGGTTATTGATTGGTTGCCCAAGTATTTGTATGGGAGACTGAGTGTGTGTGGGTGGCTGGGAGGTGTATGACTCTGTGCATAGATGTGTGAGCAGTTGATTCACTAGATGTATGGTTTCAAAAGTGCATGTGGAAACAGCTGTATGGGCGGTTGACTGTGTGCATGAGTGTATTGGTGAGTGAATGGATATCTCAGTGCTACATGTCAAAGTAAGTACATATGTAAAACACAGTACATGTGAGAGTTGACATATATAAATAACTGTGCATAAGAGCCAGTGAATGTGTGAGTGGCTGTATGGATCATTGTGAACTTGTATCAGGGATTGTATAAGAGAGTAAATATGTGTTAGTATATGTTTGAATAAGTAAAGTTTGTATAACTGTATAGTTGAGGAAATGGAGGTGTGATTGATTCTTTGCATGACTGACTAGGTGTGTGAGTAACTCCATGGATGAGTGACAGTCTGTGAGTGTCTGTTAACACTGATTGTATCTAAGGTTATATTAGAGTCTGAAGAGGTTCATCGTATTATCACATGAATGATATCATCAGTGATGTGATCAGTAATGTCAAATGAGATGTCATCAGTGATGTCATCAGTGATGTCATCAGTGATGTCATTTGAGATGTCATCAGTGATGTCATTTGAGATGTCATCAGTGATGTCATCAGTGATGTCACTGACCATGTCATGAATGATGTAATATGTGACATCAGCAGTGGATTGCGGGTGCGCGATATATAGTTAGTGCAACTAACTATATATGGAATTTCAATGGTTTTGTGAGTAAAATAAGGTTTTGTAAATGCGAATTCCTAACTCTATATGGTCTATAACCTATGGTTTTTTCAGTGAATTTTCAAGGTTTTGTAAATGCTAATTCCTAACTATATATGGTCTATAACCTATGGTTTTTCAGTGAATTTTCAAGGTTTTGTAAATGCTAATTCCTAACTATATATGGTCTATAGCCTATGGTTTTTTCAGTGAATATATATATATATATATATATATATATCATCTATATAAATACAAACATAAATGCATGCATACATATACTTATATGCATACAGATGCATGTTATTTACATGAAAGTTGAAAAAACACTAATAAAAGCAAAGCTAAAAAGCCACCTCATTACAAACAGAATGGCTTTAACTTAAACGAGGGCGAGATCTATTGCATTTTCAATGCTTGTTTACTTTGGTTCTATCAAGAAGGCATTCAGATGTGTCACACATTTGCCATAAATTCTGAATGTTAGCACTCTAGTTCCACATTAGATCACTGTAGTAAAGCTACTGCTCACCAGGGACATCTGCTGCTGGTATTCAAAGTGCATGTTTCAGTCTGCATGTCAGAATTTTTTTAATGAAATAGAAGAGGATTTGAGTCACTCAAAATGATCCCTAATTTTTCTTTCTGAAGCACTAATCATACTTTCTATGGCAAAATTAACCCCCTCATGTTGTTCCTTTTTAAATTGAGTGTTTTCAGACTTACCACTTCATTCCAATCAAGATGGCTTCTGGTGTGCCGTACTTTTGTCATAAGTAAGACTGTTAGCGCTCTAGTTGTTCTTTAGAACACTCTGGGACATTCTGTCATTGGGCTATACTTGGGGTACATCTGGGTGATATTTGGGCTACATTTAGGCTCTTTTGTCTCTGGTGGCCATCTTGGGAGACTGTATGTCAGAATTTTTTTATGAAATTGAAGAGGGTTTGAGAAGTCACTCAAAATGTGCCCTAATTTTTCTTTCTGCAGCACTAATCATAATTCATATGGCAAAATATACCCCCTCATTTTGTTCCTTTTTAAATTAAATGTTTTAAGAGTTACCACTTTATTCCAATCAAGATGGCTTCAGGTGTGCCATACCTTTGTAATAAGTAGGACTGTTAGCGCTCTAGTTGTTCTTTAGAACACTCTGGGACATTCTGTCATTGGGCTATACTTGGGCTACATCTGGGTGATATTTGGGCTACATCTGGCTGATATTTGGGCTACATTTGGGCTCTTTTGTCTCTGGTGGCCATTTTGGGAGACTGCATGTCAGAATTGTTTAATGAAATAGAAGAGGATTTGAAAAGTCACTCAAAATGTGCCGTAATTTTTCTTTCTGCAGCACTAATAATACCTTCTATTGCATAATATACCCCCTCATTTTGTTCCTTTTTAAATTAAATGTTTTAAGAGTTACCACTTTATTCCCATCACGATGGCTCCAGGTGTGCTATAACTTTGTAATAAGTAGGACTGTTAGCGCTCTAGTTGTTCTTTAGAACACTCTGGGACATTCTGTCATTGGGCTATACTTGGGCTACTTCTGGGTGATATTTGGGCTACATTTGGGCTCTTTTGTCTCTGGTGGCCATTTTGGGAGACTGCATGTCAGAATGTTTTAATGAAATAGAAAAGGGTTTGAGAAGTCACTAAAAATGTGCCCTAATTTTTCATTCTGCAGCACTAATCATACTTTCTATGGCAAAATATACCCCCTCATGTTTCTTTTTAAATTAAATGTTTTAAGAGTTATCACTTTATTCCAATCAAGATGGCTTCAGGTGTGCCATACCTTTGTAATAAGTAGGACTGTTAGCGCTCTAGTTGTTCTTTAGAACACTCTAGGAGGCTGCAGTAGAACACAAAGGAATCAACTGACAGTCTCTGTCCTTGTTGGATGTACATGTTTTACTGAGAATGTCAGACTTCATTTTCACATGACTGAGAAAGATAATGTGAATGTTCGAGGCATATGGGCTGCAGATGGTACATTATGAATAGATCGCCATCTGGTGTTGGGCTCGGATGATTGCACTTTGTTTTTCTCTTGGAGAGTCTTTTGTATCTTGGTGACTCCTCCCTTAGTTGGTAGTGCGCATGGGCATCAGCTCCATCCTTAGATTGTTTTTTTCCGCCATCGGGTTCGGATGAGGATCGAGACGCTCCAGATCAACTTCAGAAGAAAGTGATTTATCGGCGCGTATTCCCTTTCCAATTCGACGGTATTGTTATCGAACGCGTTTCATTTCCATTCCGACGCGTTGCAAATTCAAAATCGAAGAGAAAAACTTGGATCTACGTCGAAGAACAGGAGGCCTTTCTCGACGCAGTCGAGCCCGGAGTCCATGGAAAGGACTCCATTCAAAAAATGTCCAACGTGTGGTGCTAAGTTCCCACACAAGGACCTACACGAGGTGTGCAACCTCTGTCTATCGCCTGAACACGAATCCAGGGACTGCGAAGCCTGTGCAGCATTCTCCTCCAAGCTAACTATTAGAAATCGTCGAGCTCGAAGACACGAGGTTTCCAGAATGCAGGCGGAGGCGATCCCGGAGCTGTTCGGAGACGAGCAAATCGAGGAAGAAGAGGACCAGTCGGGGTCGGAAGGGGACCAGTCGGAGGTTGAAGAACTCATCGAGCAACAAACCTTGAGTGACGACGTCCCCTTACCGAAAAACCGACCCCGTGCGGTAACGACCCCGCCCTCGGGCCCGGTCAAACCGCAGAAAAAAGTTTCCGACGCCCCGCCCTCGGGCCCGGCAACGAAACTGAAACCGAAACACTCGGACCCCCACCATATCGGATCCGAGAAAAGGGCGACATCGACTTCGGCACCGAGGCTACATACAAGGGAAAGCTCGGTATCGAAACATTCCATGTCAAAGCATAAATATGATTTATCGTCCAAGATACACTCGATACCCAGAAAGTCGGAATCGAGCAGACATTCGGTGTCGAAAACAACAAGATCTGACGATCGAAAACAAAAGCACCTCTCGGAACCAGGACCTTCGGTACCGATTCAGGAGCAACAGACAGATCCCAAACAAAAGATCTTGTTTATTGATCCGCAAACTGGGAAAGTGGTCACGAAGAAGAGAGAGAGTGAACAGTCAGAAGATAAACCTCTTCCTTCAAAAAAGAGAACAATGGGGACAAATATAACTCCTCCTGCTTCTCCTCGACCTAAAGTCACACCCTCTTCTCCTATTCCTCACAATAGGACAAATATTCCTACACCTTCCACACCAAGACCAGCTACACCTCAGTCAGATGTAGACAGTGATCTAGGGGAGGGAGAGCCTCAAGGGGATGACGAAACTATCCCAGATGAGGAGGACCCATGGGAAAACTATGATGTAGGGTCAGATGAGGACAACGACCCAGAGCTATATCCCTCAAAGCCTTCACCACCTGATGATAACACAGGTTTTGTGCAGCTCATTAATAGGGCAGCAAAATATCACAAACTAGATATGCATACAGAACCTCAAATAGAGGATTTCTTGTTAGAGACTCTACCTAATGCACAGAGAACATCAGGTACTCTTCCTATGTTGAAGGGTCTTCTTAGTCACACAGAGGAAATATTCGAAAACCCAGTGAGAGCCAGGGTGTTAAACCCAAGAATTGATAAAAAATATAAAGCGGCTCCAAAGGACCCAATATTTATTAAAGGGCATGTACCTCTAGACTCGCTGGTGGTCTCAAACGCTCGTAAAAGAGCAAACTCATTATCTACAGGAGAGGCTCCTCCACCAGATAAAGAGTCAAAGTTAATAGATGCATCAGGCAAAAGAGTAGCATCACAGGCAGCTAATAGCTGGCGTATAGCCAATACACAAGCACTACTCGCACGTTATGACAGGGCACATTATGATGAGTTAGAGAAACTTATCACACATCTCCCCAAAGAACATCAGAAAAAGGCAGATCAATTAATACAGGAAGGTAAAATAATAACTAATACCTCCATTAAATGCGCACTAGACGCAGCAGACACTGCAGCAAGATCTATTAACACCAGTGTCATGCTAAGAAGACATGCATGGCTTAGAATCTCAGGATTCAAACAAGAAGTACAAACGGCCCTACTGAACAAACCATTTGATCAAAAGACACTGTTTGGTTCAAGCACAGACGAGACCTTAGAAAAAATGAAGAAAGATACAGAAACGGCTAAGTCAATGGGAGCATTGCAACAGCCAACACACAGAGGTTCCTTTCGTAGATCCACCTATAGAGGGGGCTCAAAGAATACAGGAACACATCAGCAATCCACCTCTTTCACACCAACATCACCCAGAGGTAATTCAAGAGGCAGTTACAGAGGTAACAACAACAAGGGTAGAGGCCGCGGAAATAATAACAACCGCAACGCCTCAACACCAAAACAGTGACTTCATAGAACTCCCCCCAGACCACATAACACCGGTCGGGGGACGTCTATCACAGTTCCTACCTGTCTGGGAAGACATCACATCAGACAAGTGGGTGAGACAAATTATCCAACATGGTTATTGCCTAGAACTCACAGCTACCCCACCAAACATCCCCCCCAAACAGCGTCCAATGAGTCAAGATCATCTGACATTGTTAAGAGAAGAAGTTCTAGCACTTCTACAAAAGCATGCAATAGAGAAGGTCCCAAAAGATCAACAAGGAACAGGAGTATACTCTCTATACTTCCTGATCCCCAAAAAGGACGGGTCCCTAAGACCAATATTAGACCTCAGACCTCTCAATGCCTACATAAATTCGGAGCATTTCCACATGGTCACGCTCCAACAAGTACTCCCTTTACTGAAGAAAGGGGACTTTCTTTCTACACTGGATCTAAAAGACGCTTACTTTCATATCCCAATTCACAAAGCCCACAGAAAATACCTAAGATTTGTGTTAGAAGGACAACACTATCAGTTCAAAGTCCTTCCGTTCGGTGTCACAACAGCACCAAGAGTTTTCACAAAATGTCTAGCTGTGGTGGCAGCACACCTAAGAAGACAACAAATACATGTCTTCCCATACTTGGACGATTGGCTAATAAAGGCCAAGTCAAAAGAAGAATGTCTTCACAACACACAGAAGACAATTCAATTGCTGCACCACCTAGGGTTCACGGTGAACTACAAAAAATCGCACCTGCAACCAAACCAGATTCAGCAATACCTGGGGGCTACAGTAGACACAGAAAAAGCAATAGCATACCCCAACCCAGTCAGGATACAAACAATGGTCGGGTTAATACAAAGATTTCAACCACAACACTCACTACCAGCACGAGTGTTTATGCAACTATTAGGCATGATGTCCTCATGCATACTGCTAATACCACATGCCAGACTTCAAATGCGTCCACTACAGGAGTGTCTAGCGACACAGTGGAATCAGGCTCAAGGTCAGATTACAGATCTGGTGTTGGTAAACGACCGGACGTACCGCTCTCTGAAGTGGTGGAACACAGAAAACATTTCCAAGGGACGGTCGTTCCTAGAGCCAATTCCACAAGTAATAATAACAGCGGACGCATCGCTCTCAGGATGGGGAGCGCATATGGACAAATACACAGTGCAGGGGAAGTGGAGTGTGCAGCAAAAGAAATTGCACATCAACTACCTGGAACTATTAGCAGTGTTTCTAGCACTAAAAGCTTTCCAAATGCAAATAACAGGCAAGGCAGTCCTGATCAGAACAGACAACATGACTGCAATGTATTATATTCAAAAACAGGGGGGGGGGGAGACACTCTCTCCAACTATCCAAACTAGCACAGGACATTTGGAGATGGGCCATTCCTCAAAAGATCTATCTGTTAGCAGAACACCTACCAGGAGTTCAAAATCAGATAGCAGACATCCTAAGCAGACAATCAGAACAAGTACACGAATGGGAGCTGCACGACCAAATACTGCAGCCATTCTTCCAAAAATGGGGGCAACCAGAGATAGATCTGTTTGCCAATCATCAGAACGCAAAATGCAAAAACTTCGCATCCAGGTACCCACACCAACGGTCCCAGGGCAACGCACTATGGATAAATTGGTCCAACAAATTTGCTTACGCGTTCCCTCCTCTACCACTAATTCCGTTACTGGTTCGGAAGCTGCAGCAACACTCAATGACAATGATACTAGTGGCACCCACGTGGGCAAGACAGCCGTGGTTCACCACACTGCTACAACTCTCACAAGTACCACATCAAAAGCTAAGATTATTACCCATGCATCTTACACAGAACCATGGAGAAATAATGCACCCAGATCCCAAACAACTGAACCTAGCGATCTGGCTCCTGAGGTCATAGAGTTTGGATATTTAGATCTACCACCAGAATGTATGGAAATCATTAAACAAGCAAGACGTCCTACCACCAGAGCATGCTACGCAGCAAAATGGAAAAGGTTTGCTATACACTGTAACAGTAAACAAATCAACCCTCTGGACGCATCCACTAAACAAATCATTTGCTATTTACTACACTTACAGCAATGTAACTTAGCATATACCTCTATAAGAGTTCATCTCGCAGCTATAGCGGCGTACCTACAAAACAGGCAACATCTTTCCCTGTTTAAAGTACCAGCAATTAAAGCTTTCATGGAAGGACTCAAAAGAGTCATTCCACCAAGAAGACCACCTTCCCCAGTCTGGAATCTCAACATAGTACTTACCAGACTAATGGGGCCACCCTTTGAACCTATGCATAGGTGTGAAATACAATTCCTCTCATGGAAGGTGGCCTTCCTCATAGCGATCACGTCACTTAGAAGAGTAAGTGAACTGCAGGCTTTTACAATTCAAGAACCATTTATGCAGTTACACCAAAATAAGGTGGTTCTTAGAACAAACCCAAAATTCTTACCAAAAGTAATTTCAGCATTCCACATCAATCAGTCAGTGGAATTACCGGTTTTCTTTCCAAAACCAGACAGTAGCAGAAAGAGCCCTACATACATTAGATGTTAGAAGGGCCATATTGTACTATATAGAAAGAACACAAACTTTCAGAAAGACAAAACAGCTATTTGTTGCGTTTTCTCCAACACTCAAAGGCAATCCCATCTCTAAGGCGGGCATTGCCAGATGGATTGTAAAATGCATTCAAATATGCTACTTAAAAGCAAAGAGAACATTAACTGTTCCTCCTAGAGCTCACTCTACACGTAAACTAGGAGCATCTATGGCATTTTTGGGAAACATCCCACTAGATGACATATGCAAAGCAGCTACCTGGGTTACACCACACACCTTCACAAAACACTATTGTGTAGATGTGCACACAACACAACAAGCTAGAGTGGGACAAGCAGTATTAAAAACTTTATTTCAGACAGTTGCAACAGACACTGGCGACCACCGCTAGGGAGAGAACTGCTGTATAGTCTATTCATAATGTACCATCTGCAGCCCATATGCCTCGAACGGAATATGCTACTTACCAGTATGCATCTGTTCTTGGCATAGAGGGCTGCAGAGTGGTACATGCCCTCCCAGCCTCCCCGGAAACCTGTGTCTGTTCCAACATTATTCTTATTTAGATACACTTACATGGGCATTCTTATCTGTATTCTACTACACTACTCCATCTAACCCTACTATGGCAAAACAATCTAAGGATGGAGCCGATGCCCATGCGCACTACCAACTAAGGGAGGAGTCACCAAGATACAAAAGACTCTCCAAGAGAAAAACAAAGTGCAATCATCCGAGCCCAACACCAGATGGCGATCTATTCATAATGTACCACTCTGCAGCCCTCTATGCCAAGAACAGATGCATACTGGTAAGTAGCATATTCCTTACAGAAAATATGCTTTCAGTTTAGCTTATAGATCCACTTCCAAACCACTGTGGGAAAATCATGAGATTAGTTTTCTTTCAAACAATATTCATGATATCACAGCAGAAGGTTTTTTCACATGGTAAAATCACCTTAGAACCCACCACAATTCCTAAAACGAGTATGGTACCATCAACAAATGATCTATAATGTAACTAAAGTCCTAAAACCCTCTATTAACTACAATCCTTTTTAATGAGGTGCTATCATGTATATTGGTCCCAAGATGGCTGCCAACACTTCTTGGATGAAGTGCTGACAGCCAATCAGATCAGATGTGTGGTTAGGCTCCGCCCAGATATATATCTTTTTTTGAACCTAAATTACTCAAAATCCACTGGAGCACATATATTGAGACCTAGCAAAGGCACATCGGGCTAACAGTCCCTACAATTTTGCCAAGTTTCGTGCAAATCCATTCAGCCGTTCGAGCTAAAAGTGAGGCCAACCGCCCTATGGAAATTAACATGGGAAAAACGCGTTTTGGGACCCCCCTTTTTTCTCGGCCCCCCCCTTAATGAAACCCCCCCAAATTGTCAGGGGCTGCTCAGAAACAAAATGTTCCATTTTCCTGAAAATTTCAGCCAATTCCGTCCACAAACGCCAAAGTTATTAGACATAGAATTTTCAAAAATCCCATAGAGAAAAAATCCTAACTATATATACCTACTGGCGACCGCCAGTAGGTAATGTGTATATGCTTACTTGTGTCCCTAGGAGCTTTGGCTCAGTAGTTTGATCTATTGTCCTTGGCCTTCAGCTCCCTTCTTTTGACCCTATTGCCTTAAGGGAATATTCTTCTACCATGGTCTCTTTACCATGTTTCGCACAAGTTGTGGATTCTGTTCCATGCTGACTTCCAGAGAGAGACACAGACACACACAGAGAGAGAGACACAGACACAGACACAGACACAGAGAGAGACACAGACACAGACACAGACACAGAGAGAGACACAGACACAGAGAGAGAGACACAGACACACAGACACAGAGAGAGAGACACAGAGACACAGACACAGAGACACAGACACAGAGAGACACAGACACAGAGAGACACAGAGAGACACAGACACAGAGAGACACAGACACAGAGAGACACAGACACAGAGAGACACAGACACAGAGAGACACAGACACAGAGAGACACAGACACAGAGAGACGCAGACGCAGAGAGACGCAGACGCAGAGAGACGCAGACGCAGAGAGACGCAGACGCAGAGAGACGCAGACGCAGAGAGACGCAGACGCAGAGAGACGCAGACGCAGAGAGACGCAGACGCAGAGAGACGCAGACGCAGAGAGACGCAGACGCAGAGAGACGCAGACGCAGAGAGACGCAGACGCAGAGAGACGCAGACGCAGAGAGACGCAGAGGCAGAGAGACGCAGAGGCAGAGAGACGCAGACGCAGAGAGACGCAGACGCAGAGAGACGCAGACGCAGAGAGACGCAGACGCAGAGAGACGCAGACGCAGAGAGACGCAGACGCAGAGAGACGCAGACGCAGAGAGACGCAGACGCACGCAGACGCACGCAGACGCAGAGAGACGCAGACGCAGACGCACGCAGACGCAGACGCACGCAGACGCACGCAGACGCAGACGCACGCAGAGACGCAGACGCAGACGCACGCAGAGAGACGCACACACGTTGCTCA